>NC_133831.1:9318057-9929627 GCF_047830755.1 Zonotrichia albicollis
TGTTTTCTTCTTAGAGTAAACAATAGAAGAAATATAGATCATTTTCCCACTGCCACAAGTTAACAAAATTCACTCAGTACAGAAAAGATTCGAGTAAAGGCTGCCAATTCTACAGCACTGCACACAGTTTTACTAAGGTCTTTGTTTTACTGCTGTAAAGCAAATGAGGATTAGTCCAGTAATTTGGTAATTGGTGAGGAGATGAACTGTTTGAGATGCAGCAATTACTATGCAGTGAGAAGTGCCTTAATTGATCAGAATGCTAGGTTCTAGGGATTACAGAGGTTACAGTTTAAATTAGTGATGGGTTTCTTAGTAAAAAAATAAGATAAAATAATAAAAATTTTTTCCTCCTCAGAAAAGTTTCTCAGAATTCCAGGTGTTAAATTGCTAAAACTTTTTGAGGGATGTCAAAGGTTTAGACATTTGCCTTGAAACACAGGAGATTAATGGAGACATTTTCTAGCTAATTCCAGTCACAATAGAGATATTTTTCCACAGAGATTTTGTCCTTTATCAGCTCTCTAATTGGTCTAGAATTTCTGCTCTTTTTTAAAATGGCTTTTAAATTTCACTGGGCTCTGGAAGACTGGTCAAGTACCCAAAGGAATGGAATGAGTAACATATGTTATATTCATGGGCTTAAGGACACTTTTTCTTTGAGACAGATGTGTGCAGTAATGGAATAAAATTACAAAAATATGTTTTCAGGCACTTCAGAGACTTAAATTGAAGCAAGTTGTAAATTCTGATTAGCTAAGGTAGAATGATCTTAGAGCTACATTTGGCTCACCCATAACAGCCCAATTGTAACCCAGGATGTCATTTTTGCATCTTCCTCTTACATTCTATTTATGTGATTCTCATTTTCTGTGACTGGGTACTTAAACCTGTACAAGATACTATTGTGGGTAAAATTTTTGCTGGCTCCTTCCCTTCCCTGTCACCTCAAGGTGGTGCAGGCCCCAAGTTTTATGGTATATCTTAAACAGCCCTTTGGCTACTTTCTTTTCATTATAATTTTTTTTAAGTTGTTGAAATGATAAATTCAGTTTGAGAAACATAGTTAATGTGGACTCATCTTTAAAATTCCTTGTTGAGTGTTTTAGAACTTTGTGCAAAGATTTCACATGATGCAATACAACAGAGGACTGGGGGGCAGGATGTTAGGATAGAGTTGCTAACATTTCTCCAGTAGCAAATCATATTTAGTTAGAATTCTGAGGCATGCACCTCAATGTGCCTTCCAGTGTATCCATCACTTGGCTTTGGAACATTGAGAACATAAGGTTATTAAAATTCTCTACATCAGTAACTGATTTCTATTGTACAAATAATGGATCTCCTGTGTAGGAAAAAAATAATTTAGTGCCTTAATTTTATTTTATTTTTTAATCTTTCTGCATCCTACCAAAAAGAGTATGCTGTGAAGAGCTGTGAATTTCGTTTCAGTCCTTGACTGATTGATTCTAGCTGAAAACTGAGCTGGATGCTCAGAATTAATTTATGCTGGAACCTCACTTCTTCCCAAGTACAATTATTCAGAAGTGGAGATTTCATTACTTTGCTGTTTTCTTTACAGACTGCTGCTGATTAACCAGAACATTAAGATTTTCTTTCAGTGTCTGATGAAGCTATTTTTGCTACTTCAAAGTAAAACCTGCTGGGATGAAGTGGCAAAGGCATTGATGATATAAATGGCACACTGTGTCAACTCTTACCTCAATCAGCTTTAAATAAACATTTGTTTCAAATGGTGAAACAATTAATGTAAACACAAAGTACCAAATTCAGCTCTGGAATGAGCCAGTGCCCATCTAGTGACTCCTGCAGATTTGCACCAGTGTCCAATCTGAGCACAATGTCTCTCATAACTGGTGAGGTTTTCAAATGACCCTCCCTTCAGATTGGTAGAAGATAATCTTCCAATAAGAGAAGAAATAAAACAACCGAAGTTGGAAAATTGATCATGAGATTAGAACTGGGCAGGGACTATTTGAAACAGAAGTAATTTTAGTGTGCTGACACCTGATTTTAGAAAGAGTGATGAAAAGAGGAGAATTCTGTGAGCAGGCTGCTTTAGCTAATATGAAGTCTTCTATGAGGACATTTTGAGAGAGGAATTCTGCAAAGGCAGCTCAATATCAGAGGTGAAGGATTATGCTCTCAATTCTACATACTGCAATGTATTGAAATTTCCACAAGTTTAAAGGTTTTTTTAAAATAGAATGTATAACACTTGATGAAATATAGGCTAGTCTGACCCTCTGCAATCAAACTGGCTACTGTGCTCTTCTTGACTCCTTAGATCTTCAAAATTTAGTTATCTTTCATCTGCAGAGACAATTATTTAAAGGCTGCCTTCAGTTTCCTTTTTGAGCTGTGAACAATTTCAAAATTTCAAACAGGGACAAAGAAGTATCCAGAAATAGAACTATGAGTTCAAAATGTTTAAACACTGTGCAATAATAGATGCTTCAGTGTAATTTAATGATTCTTGCTTCACAAAAATTAACATTACACTTTAATATGGAGTTTCAACCCAAATAATCCTTTTTCATTATCAGAAAGACGTTGAACTCCAATATTTTTTCCTTCTATACAATAGGTAAAACTGGAGTTCTGCATTCTTTTTGGAACAGAGCCCTTAAACTCAGTCTCTGCTAAGTGGCAGTGTTTATTCTGTGAAAAGTCTAGCCGGAGCTGTGTCCACTAAGAACTTTTCCAGTTTCTCAGTTGATTAGTGTTTCAGATGTCTGCCATGCCATTTTGGGAAAAGAAAATTTCTGGGGAAAAAAATACCCACCAAAAAAAAAAAAAAAAAAAAAAAAACACCAAAAAAAAAACCAGACCAAATCACACACAAAATTATATTATTTTTGGGGAAAAAAATAAAATACATTTTTTTTTAAATGCAGGACTTTTGCCACCTCACTGGCTGTCTAGTTAGGTACCCTGATATTCCTCCTGTGTTCAAAGTGAAGGTTAGTCCCTTTTTCCTGTTATAAATGACTGATTTATGTAACTAGGGTAGAAAAATGTGCACAAAGGATATGGACTTGATTATTTTTCTTTTTCTTTGCCCTTGGGTTTTAATATAGGTCATTAAGATGTACCAAAAAGGGATTTAAGTTTATAAATGAAAGGAAGCTTCCAGATGAACTCAGTAAATTTGGATTCTGGAATAGGCAAAGAAGCATTTTCACAGGAAAGCCTTGCTACTTCCATTGAAGGTAACATGAATATTATGAGCCTGTCTTTGGAACACCTTCATTTTCCCCACTCCATCCTACATGCACTCTGCTCCAGAGAGAAAAAATTGTCTATATGAATCTTGCGATGAATTGAATAAATTTGGGGTAATTTTTTAAAACATAGCATTTAATGTTTTTTCTCTCTGTCTACTGATAAACTTTTCAGAGGGTAGCCAAACAATTTCCACAATTTCCAGCAGTCCTTCCCAGCAGCCACTTCACTGCTCACTGCAGCTGCACAATTTATCCCACTTAACTCTTGGCATTTGGGTGGGCAACTGCACAGAGGATTGACTGGTTTGCCTGATTTGTACTTCTGTATTAAAGGCAGATGTATTTCTAGAAAATATAAATGTTATCCATAACAAAAGAAGATATCCTGAAACCTCAGTGGAAATCCAACCTATTTATAATTTTAACAGGAAAACTCCTACTTGTTGACTGAAACTCTAGTTGAAAGATCAGCTTGTCATACTATTTATAATACTAAGTTGTATTTGGAATCCTTCATCACAATGCGACTGTTTTGTTTTGCAAGACTAGCCAAAGGAGCTGAAGTTTTATGTATTAATTACAAATATCACTGAGTTTTAGAATTTTTAAAATGGAAAATAGTTATATTTTCTCTATGTCCTAAGACATGACTATGTAAATGGAGGTTGCAGGGCTTGAATCTCGTTTTGTATAGAGAACATTTTAAAATAAGACCCTTTAAATTCAAGAATGGTTCAGTCATGGAATTGGAGTAAGAACATATTTATAAAGTATTAATATTAAATTATAGGCCTCAGAAATACTATCTTCATTGTTCTGCCTCATATGATGAACATATACATTAGCTTTTTCTATACTGTAGCTACAGTACATCGTATACCTTCATTGCCACACTTCTTTTTTATTCAGTGACAATTTTCCTATTTTCATTCCATTTTATCTCTAGGCATAAAAAGTAATCTATATTTAATATGGCTGTATCTAGCCAGAGGATTAAAAATCTAAAAATATTTTTACGCCAGCATGTGCCTACAGGCTTTTATTTCATGGCATTCATTGTCAGAACAGAGAAGGATGTGGTCAGGAGGAAATTGGTTACTCTTTTGATCAGGAAGAATATTACCTGAATCATTTTAAGAGCTGATGGGGGAAGGTTTCTTTCCAGACCAAATTTGCTTTGCTGAACAGGGCAGTCTACATTAAAATGTTGTTAATAAGTAATTTCCTGTCTCAATCCCCTCTGTAATAGCTGTAAAGGGAATGTGGCCTGGAAGTATTCCATACTAGTGTCTAAAAAGTTCTATTAAGTGAACTGTGAGCTCTGGATTTTGGTACATGTGAGGATGGTTCTGTTTGTTGTGGTGTTGCCCACCGTGCCAAGTATAGGGAAATGCAATGAAAGCACAAAAGCTATCAAGAACATTAACAGCTGCATACAAAAGACACCTGTAAGAAAGCAAACTGATTTTATGCTGTGTGCAAAATCTGTCTGGATTTCAAAAAGACCTGGATCACAGACACAGATTCCCTCCCCAGCTTTCCCTGAAGAAGAGATGCAATCTCATCTAAGTAGCTCACAAATGAGCTGTAGATGTATTTTGCAGTGAACTTTTTCCAGCTGTTTTTTCTTTGAGTTCATTCAGCCTTGTATGACTGCATTGTTCATCATAAAAGATGCTGCACTTGCATAGGAGATTTGTCTTGAAATGTGGCAGGTTTTACATGCTTCAGTTTTGCTTACAAGGTACTGATCTCATTACCTGATACTTGGAATAGGAAAAGAGTGCCTTTTTTGCTGGACTATTGCTCTCCAAATTTTAATTATACTGCTGCTCTTCATACCACAGTATGTAATTTGTTCTTACTTAATTTTCATTGTTCTTTTTGCCACAGAGTGCATTCTGGCTCAGTTCAGGTTAGAAACAGTATATTGTGATACACTGCAGTATCATTAATGAAGGTGAAGTATGTAATGTTGTCTGTAGTAAAGTATTATGGGAGTCAAGTTGGCTACTGAAATATGCCTAATTACCCTCTTCCTACTATGGTCTATTTATTTTAGCTATACTTGCTCAAAGCAAATACTTGTTTAAAAAAAAGTCAACACGACTTCACTGGTCACACTTTGTTTCTGTTCCAAGTCCCAGCTCTGTGCCTGTCCTGAGCAAATGAGCCAGGCTGTGGGCAAATGTGCCAAGGCCTGAAGGGCAGGAATCATGGTCACAGCCATTTCCAGCTTTCTGCAGCAACCCACATTGGCAGAGAACACTGTTGGTTTTCTTTCCTCTGGGCTCTTGTCAAAGGGGGGAGAATTAGAACCTTGTTTCTTCTCTTACATAGTTTTATATATGCTTGCTAGGAAGTGAGATATTACCAAATATGGATTATAGGGCTCCAGCAGAATCTTTTCAGCCTGGCTGTCTGCCAAAAAAGTAAAATCTTCAGAAAACACAAGGCTATCATATTTGCCTGACATTTGTGGGGAAATTATATGTGTATGTGCACTATGGAGCACTCATGCAGTACCCCTGATGTTTCTCCAAAAGGCTGAGTTTGCTGTGTAACCGATATATTGCCAAATTTCTAATTGTGATTAACATTTTCTGAACAAGTGTATATGCTCACTGTAGTAAATTGATATGCTCATGTAGTAAACTGAATGTATTTCAGAATGCACATACATAACAAATATATGTGGAATTTTTGGACATATGGTGACCTGTTTGGTGCTGCTGTGTGCGCATAGCTGATGTGACCTAAATACAAAATAAGTAGGGTATGTATGTACATATGTATGAATAACAGAGAGAGGATTCCCAGGGGAATTGGGGAAACCTCAGGAGTCAGAGACATGCCAGGGATACACTGCATAAAATCTCATGAGTAAGAATCCGTATGTTACAATTCTTAGAATGTAAGAAGAAATAATTCATAAAAAATCTGTACAGGAGTTGTATGGCTTGGTGGTTTCATCTGTCCAGCAACAGCTAATGTCATTATAGGTATTCACAAATTATACCACCATCAACATTTTGTCTGTTATAATTTTCTGTGTTCACAGACAGGACCTTTAAACAGACGTTTCCAAGTGTAATTCCAGTCATAATTCAGTTTTCATAGTACTTTCCATAAATGTCTATTTTTGGTTATACACTGCTCTAATTCTTTACAGGATTTTTGTCAGTTTTAGACTGGAAAAATTTACAAGAAAAGCCAACTGCTTTTCACGTAGTATTGGTTTCTGAAAGAGTTTCAGAACCAAATTGCACAGACATATGTCAGAGGGAAATATGATCCTTTGTACAATTTGTGTATTTCATAGTGTTGAGTGAGGAAGGCTTAGTGCAGAAAACAGTGTTTTATAGGTAACCTATAACCCGATTGATTTGAAGCATGTCAATTTTTTGAAAAGCATCTATATGCTTGACTAATTTGTATTAACTATTGCAGTCATCTTTATAAGAATAAGCTCATTAATATTTAAACTACACATTAGCTGCATCTCCTATAAGGAGATAATTCCCCACAACTTCCAATAATTATCACCAAATTAACATGAACTGAGAATAATTGATTTGGAATAAATATTTTCTGTTTTAAGCCAAACCTGAGTAAAAGTGGTAACAATAGCTTTAGTAACCCATTATCTCCTCATTTTAGAGTCCATCTGTTTTAAAACTGATACAACTGAGTTCTGGGTTGAAACTGGACAATGCTGGAATTTGGACAATTGTTCTCTTATCCCATATTGCTCTCACTTTGCCTTACTTTTCACTTGTGTGTTCTAAATGAGCCTAAATTTGAGCACCTGTGGAATAGCTGTGAACTCCCAGAACTGCAGCATTTACATTTATTTAGTACCCACTGATCTGTTTATAATCTCTAGGTGAAAACACGCAGTTGCACGGAGATGTGTGTTGTAAACTTGTGGTATCTGGCTGTACCAGTGAAAGCTTGCTCTATAGATAGGATGTAAATGGAATCTTTTCTCAATGCAATGCAAATTTTATAAGCTCAGAAAACAGTTTTTGTGCAATGACGTGACAGGACAATCTGAAGAAGCACTCCGTGCTGTGTCATATTTATTTGGCTTTCATTTGAGAACATAATTCCTGCAGGGAATTCTGTTTCAGCCACAGAACGAGGCCTGTGAACAGCTCTTCATTCTGTCTGAATGTTCCCCTATGAATTGCTGATGGTTAGGAAAGCTCACAGTGACATAACAGGAGACAGCAGCTTTGTGCTTAGATGACAATAGTCTGTGTCTGTGCGAACAGCAACTGGCACCATTAACTACCTATCCATAGACTGAATGCAGAACAATTATCACTGCATGCATTAGAATGATGAAATCCACTCTGTTTCTATAGTAACAGGAGTAACAATTTATATTATGACCTTAAGAAAGTACAATATGACCATTTATTTTTTCTATATTTTTGCAGTTTTACGAGGAGCAGCAATTCTCAGAGAAAATAATGTTTAAGATGATGCACGTAATTGGCAAAGATAAAGGTAAGACGTACTTTTCCAGTAACAAAGAGATACACAACATACATTCAAGCTGGTGTGTTGATTTTGACTTTTGTTATGTAGAGATATACTCAATTTAATGCTGTTTGAAGGGGATTCTTCTGTTTATTACAAATAATTTTAAGTGGAAGCTTTAGAAAAAATAGAGTAAGAGAAAATATAATGAGGACCTTAGCAAGTCAAAATTTTGTAATTGGCCACATGGTCTGACATAAGCTACCCTATGAAAACCAGATATATATTCTGAGCTTTCTTCCTCAGAAGCACATCAAAGTATCAACACTCTGTAAGAGATTAGTTCATGGATATGTTTATTGTACTGCAGCATTTTTAAGCCTATCCAAGCTAGCATTTATTTAATTAGCTTGTTTGTTAGTAGCAGAATGCTGTGGCTAAATGTCTCACTAGGTTTTGAAAAAGCTATCTTTATAGATATTTTATGAATATTATGGTATAAACCTGTCAAGAGAGAACAGTTCTTGAGTTCTTTAAACTGATTTCAGCATTTTGCTTTAGTATTGCTTTGTTTCATAATCACCTCCCTTTACAAATGATATAGCACGTGTAACTGCGCAGTCATTTAGGAACAGCCGTAATTCTTGAAACATTTAATAATTTACAACCTTCCCTCTCCCTACATACTTGTCTTGCCCAAAGCCTCTCTCCTCATTATGTGCTAAATATATAGATGTTCCTGTGAGCCCCTCTGGGGCTCTGCTAGGAGTGAAGGATTATGGAATATCTGTTACCTACAGCTTCAGGAGTGTGACACTAATCCCTGCCTGGTGGTATTTCCTTGGGTGTTACAGAGACAACCAGATAAAAAAAGGAGAACTTAATTGTAACTCTGTGCTAAAACATCCTGTTCAGTCACTTGGTGCTCTTTCTTTCCATGGAGTAATTAATTGCAATGTTGAATTTATAAAATTTGTTTAAACTAAGATAAATTACTAGCCTTTATCATAATTCCAGGAGTGTCTATAGCCATGTGTTTTAGAAAAGTTTTTAACCTTCAGCACATTTATAAATTTCATTTATCTGTAGTAGAGCATAAAATACAGCATATTGTATCCTAATGCCTCTTTCTAAGCCCTAGCTTAGATTGCTGATTTAAATTGCTTTTTTATAATGCATATAGATGTTTTAAGTTCTTTTAA
Organism: Zonotrichia albicollis; assembly: GCF_047830755.1. Lineage (NCBI taxonomy): Eukaryota > Metazoa > Chordata > Aves > Passeriformes > Passerellidae > Zonotrichia > Zonotrichia albicollis. Next base: position 9,326,996 of record NC_133831.1, read on the forward strand.
TTTTTTATTATTGTGCATCCCAGTGTTAGAAACAGGTTTTCTCTACACAGGCAATTATAATGATAAACACAGACAGTTTTTTTAAAAATGCAAATAATTTCATTTTAGATAAGTAAGCATTCTGTTCAAAGTCTGAAATACTCAACTATTATTAAAATATTATCTCCATTTCTAAGTGGATTCAACTGAGCAAATAAGAAAAGTTAAGTAAGAGTTAAGATGCTGAATATTTCTGGTCTAGATTTGCACATTATACATGTCATCAGTTATATGAAAATAAATCTTGCTACTAGTTAGGCAGATTTTACATCATGTGTGAATTAGGAGATTATGTGACTGTCATCTGAGCAGGCAAGGAAACTACTTAAATAGAGCAGAAGAATGAAGAAGATTGCTTTTGTTCATGTAAAAAGAGCAATACTCAAATCTACCACACACAGTTTCTCTTCTGGAGCACAAATGGAATAAAAAGCTCTGTTTAGGCACAAAATGACACTTTGTTTTCTGACTTCATGGGATCAAGTGTGGTCTCAAAAACAGAGAAGTCTGGTTACTCACTCTGACTGTTCATTCTTCATTTTGATTTTGATGATTCTTCTATATGCATGTATGTTTTCTACTCCTCTGACAGTTCATCTCTGGGTGGAAGGAAGATTATTAAGAGAATTTGTGTGGAATGGAGAAAAAAGGAATGTAGGTTACTTATGCTGTTCTTAGAATTCCAGTGGCAGGATTATTTTTTCATAGTTACACAGTTATTTCCCTTATTTTAGCTTGCTTGTTCATAGAAAAAATGTAGAATTGTTTCTTTGTACTTCCTTGGGGCCTTTTATAGTTACAAAAGCTACTCAAACCATGTAGAATTCCCCCATTATTTTTATGTTAAACATCTGAAATGACCACCTTAAAAAAGCCATGTGGCAACAAAAGGAGAATTTTGTGAATGAAGAGTTAATGCTACAATTGATGTGCAAGTACCAAATAAATCTTTTAAATTTCAATTCAATCTAGAATTAACAAATCAAACTTCCAGCTATTAGTAACATCCTCAGAAGAATAAAGGAGATTAAATAGTTAGGCTGTGAACACTTACACATTCCTTGTTAAGCCATAAAAAGCTGAAGAATCATAGTAATGGTTAACAGTAAATTCTGCTCCACACACAGACATTCATCAATAAAATATTACTGCAATAATGGTAATATTACATTAACAAACAGTGCTTTGTAATTGGAAGCAAACTGAAAAAGAGCTGTGACAAGGATAGATAATCACTGTGTTTTGTAAGGCAAAATTAACAGCCAAATATGTCTGATTTTACTTAGCATGTATCAGATTGACTTTATATTTTAGGGACAATTTTCTACTTGCTGAGCTTCTATTTGTTCATGCAGTTTTTAGATTACAAAATCACTGTTTCCTAATCCCTACATCAGCATAGCTACATCGTCATTAAGAAATATCTAGTTTTTTTCCCCACATTGATAGATGTACAAATATATGTTGGTTTTCACTCACTGATCCTTCAAAACTGAACACAAGTGAAAAAACTGAACTACACTTCTCTTCATGAAAACACCTCAAGCAACTTTTCTAGTTTTGGCAAATCATCGAGAAGATCAGGGAACAGGATTCTTTTCCAACTAGGTGCTCATTTGGAAATGAAAATAAAAATAAGTAAAGTGGATGAATGACAGCTCATTTTATTCTGCTGCAAGTGTTCATCTAGGACTAATGTGCACAGTTTTTGCAGCTTGTTCTTGTTTGCCTTCTTGTTTGCTTAAAGAATTCTGCTCAAGATCCTGAATGTTAATACATGCCTTGAATTCCTATTAGTATCCCTATTTTACCTCTGCTGCTACAAAGGTTCATAAATAGTTCTGCTTTTTGGCCTGGAACTAGGCAGAGAGTCTGTAATGACAGACTTCAGTGATGACCAAGTACAGAGAAAGTTCAGTAAATAAAGAGCAAGGCTGTGGTTCAGTTTCCAAAAGGGAAAGGCTATATGCAGAACATGGCTTTCAACATAACTGGTAGTTTCCATTCTGTGGTTTTAAACATATGAATTTCAAATTAAGCCTATGGTGGCTTTGATCTGGTAAGATTTTATTAAATGGAATCTATTTCTAATTTTCCCTTATATCTTGGCTTCTATTCTTTAAAGAATTACTCTTCAATTTTACAGACCTATATGAAAGTATTTTAAAAGTTAAGTAATGAGAATTCCAAAGGCTAATCTCCCTATATAATCTGATTTTTACCTTTGTTCCACCATTCCTGTAATATCCTTTAAAATATTAATTTGATAGAGAAGGAAAATGTCACAAAATTTGTATATGGATATGAGTGTAAGTCATGTCTCCATGGCATATGGTATTCAGCTAAGCCTGGTACAGTTGACATATGTTTAAGTACAGTCTCTTTCTGGTATTAGGTATTTCAATTTCTTCCTTTGCATTTGCTGTAGATAAGATGACACGGGGCATTTATAACAGTCATAGATATATCATTTTTCTTGAACAAATTGTTTCTGTTTACTTAAACCTTTCCAGAGAGTTACTGGAAAAAATTGCTATGCAGAGTGAAAACACCAGATCTCTACTGCTGGTAATAAATTCAATTTGCAATAAACTCCAGTCCAACCTGACTTACTCTGTTGTCCATAAATTTGTGACATCTCAAGGACTGGAAGACTTTACTCTTCTGCTGTCATTGCTTGCTGTCCTATATGGGGGAAATTTACTGACATTTTTTGGATAAAGTATTGGTAGTCCGGTCCTTGTAGTCTTTACCTTTGATTTCCAGGTTTTTGCTAGGCCACTGTTAAATCTGTGGCCAGCTGCAGTGTCTAGCAGAGGGTCCTGCTTAGTTCCTTTAATCATCATGTGGTAAGGAACACTGGGTCCCAGAGTGGAACCACTGGCTTGTCATACTGCAAGAAATCTGGATAGAAAATCTTTCCAAAAATTGGATTCACTCCTCTTATGTTGCCATAGCAATATCAACTGCATATTCTGAAGTGAAAGTTTTTAATTTAATGTGAATAGCTGAATTAGGGAAGGAGCACTTAAAAGCTTTAGATATGTTCTACTTTCCTAGACATGCATAATAATAATGTACCTTAACTTGAATTTATTTTAGGAAAAGGAATGAGAACAAAGAATTCTTTAGTGGCAGAGTATGATGTCTTTTAATTATGTAGTTTACAATGAGTGCAAAAAATGGAGGACACCATTTGTAAAGTTAAATTGAAACACTAAAAGAAAGTACTCAGTAATTTTGTAGCTTCATGAGCTATACCTCATGAACTACTGTCCTGAGTGATAGTAGTCTTCTGCTCTTAGATTTATTCCTTATAAATTCAGATACAGTAGAGGAGATGTGTACAAATTATCTACCACTGCAAACAGATTCCTGATCCAAGCATGTACACTGTCTTCTTTTATTTCCTCCTTAATCAGCTTTGTACTGTGATTTTTGCTTTCTGCTGATATATGGACTTGTAATGTTAAAAAATTATATACCCTTTACAAAGAAATAAAGAAATCAGACATGTCAGGATAAATTTACCAGATATTTAACTACCTAGTGTTTATTAAGGATGCGAATCTTAATAAGGAGTGCACCCAGCTGGGATGCCACAAAACTCTGCTTTTATGATGGCAGACCTGTAGGGCTTTAGTTGCTGCAAATAAGGTGGTGCTGCAGTACAGCCTGCAACACTGTGGCTGCACTGAGACTGGATTACCATTTGGTTGGGGTGATTTTGGTTTTTTAAAACTATGTTTTAAAGGAAAATGTTTTTGAAATACCTCTTCTCCACACTGCATCAAAGATCCAGTTTAACAAGACCCAATTCATATTTAGACCTCAATATTCAATAATGACAAGTTAAAAATACACGAACTGATGGGAACTTGCTGGTTGATCAGGAGTTTAGGAGACTTGTTCTTTCATTTCTATCCTAAATGGAAACTGCTGACTTTTTAAAAGAATCTCTCCCTTTAATTGTGGACTTTAATTGCTAACACCAGGCTACAAGTCTGGGCTTGAAATGGTAAAGTACAAAGCACAGAGTTCCAGTGATTTTTGAAAGAGTAGCCTTTTAATCTGGTTATTTGGTTTCATGTTCTTTGTTCTTTGCTATTTAAAGTTTGTGCATATGTTTGTGCTACTGCAAGATCCTGCAGTGGCTTTAGAACTGGTAGTGGTTCTAGTCCTTGAAGCCTGAACTTCTCTCCTTAGAGTACAGTAGCATGTCATTAGTCCAGGGCTCTGTTATTATGTCAAAATCTTTCTGCATCCTTGAATTTTTAGCTTCTAATTATAGCACTATCACTAACTAAAATAACACAAATAAAATGAAGTCTTCCCAAACCCACTGATAATTGTCAATTTATGTATTTAGCCCTATGTACCTGGATGCTGGCTGAAATTAGATACAGATCTTCCCAATGTTTGTTTGTATTTAATTTGTCCATCCTAGGTTGGAATGGTACATAATGCTTCAATTAAAACATGATTTCCCTATAAAATATGTTCAAAGCACCCTCACTCTGTAATGACATAACTGCAAACAGAATTCTTTCATTAATAGTTTGTTAGCATTGGTTGCTCATTAAGAAGCTGACCAGTCTTTCAGTTCCATATTACCCTTTAAGGTACAGGGGAAAACATGGCATACTCTGAAGTGTCTGAATTAGAGTGTAATTCTGTTGGTAACAGAGCCTCAGTAATGGGTAGTACAAGCCAGGATCTTCAAAAATAATGGAATTCAAGGGATTATGGTTTAGCCACAGCATTATGACAGGAGAGAGCTTGTCTTTGGATTACATTTTCCCAGCTACTATTTTGTCATTTCAAAGTCCAAACTCATTTTATTAAAGGATTGCTTTATTTTGAAGACAGAGGAAACTTCCTTCTACCTAATGGACAGCATGTGGGTATTGGGAAGGGGGAAAAAACCCTGTATTTTTGGTTTGCCTCAAAGTTGTTTGCAATGGAAAACTGCCTGTAATTTCAACATACAAATACAAGCCTGATTACTGCATTTGAGGGAAAGCTATTTTTGACAATTCAACAGCTTTGAGCAATGCAGTTGTGACCACATTATCTTAGTGGAGCCCACTTTGTAAGGTGCTGCTGCTACCAAAATAGCTGTGGTTGCTGTGCTGGTTGCCTGGCTGTACTTAGAGCACCATGGGCTCTATTTCCCTATGCAAGTGAAGCAAATCATGTTATACAGCTAGAGAATCTTATTCTAGCCTGGGTATCTACCCAGAGACAAGAAAAATCATGCTGAGAAAGGAAAAAAAGCTATAACTATTTATCTGTTTATCTTTGCATACCAGAGGAGCTAGATAATGAAGTATTCTTTTCCAGTCTTGTTTCTAACATGTAAAATGTTGAACTAAAGGTTGGACTGGGACATTTACTATCCCAAAGCTGTCTGGCCTTACCAGTTAAAGACACAAGCTGTGGCATAGACTTCTTAAGAAAAATGGCTGATATGCAGTAAAATACAGAAATTGAGAGTTAGTTCAGAGTTAGGATTAAAAATAAAGACAGGAAAGCATATCAAGGCATTTGGAGGCAACCATGGCAACCATTTAATTTCTTTTTCTTTCAATTACATTGTCATTTAAAACATTCTAGGCTTTTGACTCAGTTTATATGAAGTAGAGTTCTAAAAATTACTTTTCTTTTCCAGAAAAATTACATTTTGTTCTATGTTCTCACTTCCTTGCCTTCATATGAAGGCAAATATAAGCACTGTTTTCCACTGACTGAATTATTTCCCTATGAGGTCTTCCTTTATTTCTATCTTGAAAAGAGAAGCTCTCTTTTTTTTTATTCATGGAGCTTAAAAGAAATGCATGCAGATTCGTACTCAGAGATTATTTTGCATTTTGTTCCAGGATTCATGCATCAAACATCAGTGCAGCTTAAGAATACTCTGATTGCTAGATTTCTGTTTAAATGTTTCCAAGCTGTTACAAGGCATGTGAAATACAGATCTAATTTAAAGGGTTTTGTGCTACCAGGCATCACAAATATAATACCTAGGTGAATCATACATATTTATTTACAGGCCTAAAAATGCATTTTATTCTTGCCTTATGAATAAACTATAGTGGTTGCCTGGAAAGCTCCAGACCCTGAGCTGTGCAGCTTTGACCATAGGATCCACATAGGATCCATTGTGATTTGTGATACAACCTCACTTTATGGAAGAATGAGGTTTGGAGGACTACAGCTAAACTTTATAGTCTTAGTAATTTCTAATATGCAAAAAATCACTGAGTTCTGAGAACTGCCATCAGTTCTGAATTTCAAGTTTGGCAGTTCCACTCAAAGCTATGTGAGTTAAAATCATAGTTTGGACATGACACAGTAATGCACCACAAATTAAACTAAACCATACTGGTATTGTTTTGCAAATAGTTTTAAAAGAAAAGGATAACTTAATACCTATGATCCTCATGTGGATGTTAAATTGTATTTTAACATCAGCCTCTTATGATCAATTTAGTAGTAAATTAAACATCTCCCTATTAATTCTGTATGAAATTTATTCTTCAAGGACCTTTTTCAGGAGCAGACCTCGAGTCTGATGTAGAAGTGTTACTGTATTGATTTAAGGAGCTTTTTAAATGAGTAATGTGCTCTAGTGCAAGAAGCATTTGCTTACACCTCATTACACATTTCATGGTGTGATGTGCCATCTAGTGTCACACTCCCCAAAAGGAGGAAAACACTGCAAAATCCTTCAACAGTACCCTTGGAGAGTTAGGGAATTCTCTGAAATGTTGTGTGTTCAGGAATGAACTGAGCATAAACAGTAAAGAACTAATGTTTACATCTGTTTTTTCTGACTGTTAATTTAATATTTGCCATGTAGTGCTCTGTTCAATAACCCCCGTTGTCTGGGGATAAAAATCTATTAAAAAACTCTTTTCCCAGCTACAGCCATGCATTTTAGTGTTCATGCCTAAGGAACTGTTGATACCTGTAGCATCCTGTATGAGAGTGCTCACTTCATGCTATACTTAAAAAGAAGTTAAATTACAAAGAGAAACAAATTTCTAAGGGCTTCTAAATGCATACAAATGGGCAGGGAAAATTATCAATAGCCCCAGAGATTTTGTAAGGATTACTCACACTATATGTTTTGTAGTGCAATGATATATTCTTTTAATAAGCTTAATTGGTCAATATTGACTTACTCTGCTTCCTTCCTACAAACAGATGGAATTTCATGAAGTCAGTAGGTACATTTTGTATGCCTAAAGACCTTTTACAAAGCTATTATTACCTGGGGTTTTTTTCCCGCCTCACACAATAACTCACATAATCATATGTCATTCTTTTTCATCTAAACAAGAGGGAGAAATGGAGAAACTCACCATATTCAAGCTCTTTGTGTTTCTGATATTTATTTCCTGCATTGTGTCGGTTTTCTAAATTAGCCTCATTTTTAACAGTTTCAGGCACAGCAGTCTAGCAGCAGCTTGTTTTGTGGTCTGGTAGCCAGCTCATCTGAAATAGGAACTATTAAAAGTACTTGCCAGACAAATACAACTTTATCTGCATTGTAGTTAAAGAAGGGCTTAAAGTGACTTATTTTACTATGATGGTGAACTTCAGAATCACTGTATTTCTGAGTTAGCAGATGAAGTAGTAGACTATAAATGGAAAAGATTAAATGGTACATCTTAAAAAATACAACATACTTTTGTTTGAAAATTAACCTTAGTTAAAATACAGTAGAAAACTGCAGATCTTGGTGGTTATAATGAATTGAATACATAAAGTGTAAAGAGGGTAACTGTGAAATCTCTTCTGGTTTTGTATGTATAAATTAATTATATCACTACTCTTGTTGCATGTTAAGTTTTGTAAAAGCTTATGTTGAGTCTTCTGTTTCTGTAAAAGAAAGAAGAAAAAAAAAAGTGATTCATACAATTCCCACAGTTCACTGTCACTCAAGGAAATTGGTGCTATACATCTTTCAGCGCATGTTCATATAGACAAAATGGCCACTCATTCTCACAACAGATTTTAAAACTTTATTAAGTATGCACATGAATTTAGGGTTATGTGACTAACATTTTGATTGACTGGGATATAAAAATGTTACCTCACAAAATTAGTTTTTATGGGAATCATAATTAGAATCATAGCAAGAGTGCGAAAGAGCAAATTGTTCTGTTCATTAGAAAGTCTGCCTACAGAATTCTAATTTCACAATATTTATTGGCAGTGGTGGTGTAAGTATTGTGTGTAGCAGAAGGAGCTCAGCTTGACTGTTCAAATCCCAGATGGAACTTGGGCTGCTGGTGGTTGAAAAATTCTATATTTGAATTACAAATTCCTGCAAATGTTGATGCAGAAGAATAATCATGGAACAGGAAGAAATCAGAAAGCTGGAGAAGTAGAACTGATCTGAATATATTACCTTCCACTTGGGATGACGTTTTCCTGACACTGCTGGTGTCTGACTAACAGCTCAAAATGTCACATGAAGCACAATATGGCTCCTATACCCCAGGACAGGATGCTTGTCAGGCAAGTTATTAGTCTAGAGAGTTCTTCAATGCATATTAAGTCAAATTACGACATGAAATACCATTTTTTATGTCAAGACCTACAAAAATCTTTAATAACATTTTCATGAGCATTTAAAAAGAAGCAATTGATGCAACAGATTTCTGGAATACTGCTACACTTGCATGGGTTTTAGCTGTTCTTCAGCTGGCTGCCTGTGTTACCTTTCAATTTTAAAGCTTTGGGGATGTAAGCTTTTGAAAGTCTCTACTAGGATGTAAAGGTTATATCATCAGTTTACAGAAAACATCATACCTGCTGCTCTGCACAGTAGGAAATAAACTCTGAAAAATGGATTTATTGAGAGATTTTGAAAGAACAAATTAAAGTTTGTCATTTTGCCATAGTTCTTTTAATGCATAAAACAAAAAGCAGAACTGACTCTTCCTCTAATCTTTTGAGGAGGTGGAAGAAAGGAATATATATTTCCATTTTGTCTAATGAAAAAATGCCTCTAAGTATTGTTACAGTGGCTCTGGGTGGCTGCTGCCCTTTGTGTCAGAGCAAGTGCTGAGTATTTTGTCTGGTGTTAACACTGTGAGTTAAGGAAGAAGGGAGACTGCAAAATACACAAAAAAGGGTTCAAAATCCTGAGAAAAATGTACACAGAGAGAAAGAGTGAGAAAAGAAAGAAAGAGGTATATAACAGGTGGGAAGAATGAATGAATAACTGAGCATTATGAATATAATTAGGGAAAAGCAAAATAAAAGGGGAGGACCTGATGGGAAGATAAGAAATTACAAATTAAATTATATAAAGATGAGGGAAAAGAATTCCTATGCACCTGGAAACAAGTAATGCTTTGTGGAATCTTTAAAAAAATATAATGCAAAATAATCAATGGAATCTCATTGTATATATAAGACTTAAGTTAGCCTTTACTTTGTTATGCTTGCTATCCACCCTGGCATAATACATACCAAAAACATCCAAAAGTCCAAAAAACATCCAAAACCATCCAAAAATGTGTTGCCTGTCATGTGTGATCTACTTTTTTGAAAACCTGTTCCCATAGCAACATTGCTATTGCATGGTAGTCTAGGTAAGTATAGCAAATCAAACTTGAAATTTTATGGGTACACGTTTTTTCTTGCCAGAATAAACACACACACACATTGTGGGGGTACTCAGATGGCACACTGTATGTTTGGGAGCCCAGGACAGTTGGTTGGGATCTTTTCTCACTCAGATATAAATGTATAGTAGAACTTAATGATTTCAATTATTCCACAGAACCTCAGGTTAGAAAACCTGAAAATATAGATGAAATTCATAGTTATCTCTATATTTTTTAAGGCCTCAAAGCATATTTTTGAAAAGAATAAATATTCTGTGGAAGTAGATTATTAACTGCAAGCCTGAATTTCTGTCTGTTCAAAAGATTAACATTTAAATTGTGTATTTATGTTACATCTTGAATTAGGAATGTTATTATAACCCACTTGGAGCTTGATTGATTAAAAATCTACCAATTCTGTAAACCACGGCATACTGGAGTGAAAACTAGCAATCTATGTGGTGAATTCCCAGAGCCAGGTGAAATGTGCAATTTTGGCCGAGAGATTTTATTATTGCTTTTTTTCTTTGAATCAGGCAATGATGAAAATATAAATGGTAGCATATGTAATAATGATAAAAGCAGTAATAACTCATCCAGAGCTGCAAAACAGTGTTTCCTATGCCAGCTTTATATGTATACTTGCACAAATCAGTTTTCTCTGCACCCCTACCTTGCTTAATCCTGCTGTGCATGACGACAATGGCACTTGAGTATCTTATGACTGACTAGGGGAAAAGTGAACAAACATTTTTCTACAAGGAACAAAAGGGGGAAGGACACTCTGCTGACTCCAAAGGGAAAAGGATGATATCCAGTGTTTGTGTACTATTATTTAAATGTTAAATAGAGGGAAAACTTAATGAGGAGCAGTTGAGGGCTCTTGGCTTGTTCCGCCTGGAGAAGAGACTGAGAGAGGATCTCATGGTGGGCTGCAGCTTCCTCTGGAGGGACAGTGCAGGGGCAGCACCGATCTCTTCTTGCTGTGACAGGACCCGAGGGAACGGCTGCAGTTGTGCCCCGGGGGAATTAGGTTGGATATTAGGAAAAGGTTCTTCACTCAGAGCGTGCTTGAGCACTAGAGCTCCCCAGGGCAGTGATCACAGCTCCAAACCTGGAAAAACTCGAGGAGTATCTGGAAGATGCTCTCAGGCACAGGGTGGGATTTTTGGGGTGTCCTGTGCAGGGCCAGGAGTTGGACTCAATGATCCTTGTGGGTCCCTTCCAACTCAGCATAATCTATTTTCATTTGCAATTTCCTGCATGAAAACCTGCCATGTGAATAATCTACTTCTGTTTCTAGCTGTATTAAACCTTTCAAAACTCTGGTCTATTAGAAAGCAAGTCACGCAGATCAGAAGGGTTGAGATGTTTATCTTGTATCGTATAACAGTGTTACATTTCTAAAAGTAAAAAGAAATCCCAGTGAATTCCAGAGTTGCACATCTAAGGGTTAGCACATTTCTGCACAGAGGTTCCTGCATCAATTCAGCCCTGATCTGACAAGCATGTGTTGCTATGGCAATGGAGATTATTGAGTGTGAACATGCTGCTGCAGCTGGGTGACAAAGATGAAGCCTAATTTTTAAATTAATTTTTATTTTAAAATTAAGGAGGAAATTTTATCAGTCAGTCTTAGGAACCCTGTGTAAAATTCTAGAGTATATTAGAATGGTACTAACAACTTTCTAACTTTTCTTTCTGTTCTGCAGCTGATGTGCTTGAGGAGCATGTTCATTCCAACAGAGAAAACAGAACACACAGCTTTCCTGGTTTAGTTTCCTGCTGCAGAAGACAAAAGTAGCAGTTAAGTATAGAAAATAATTTTTAAAGCAAACATCAGTTTGTGTAAATACATTATTGCCTGCATATTCTAGGTATCTTCATCAATGCATTAGCTCTGCCAGATCATCCTCTGGCAGTTATGTAAGGGGAATTAGTCAGTTTGAAAAGGAATACCTTAGTTTCCATGGAGCTCCTCCAGTTTTCATGGATGTGTTTGTAGGTTAGAACTTTACTGTGGGTAGAAAAAGCACTGAAATAAATGGAGCACAGAAAGGCAATGTAAAAAGATATTGAAGAAGAAAGAAATTACACAGTAAAGAATAATCAACATTAAGCACTACATAGGTAAGTACTTCTACAACATACCAGATCACCCTGATAGGAACATAAATACTTTTCTTAACATTTCCTCTTAACTCTCTTAAAGAGTCAAAGACATTGCTTGTGATTAGCAGCATAGAAATTAAACACTGGGAATTGTGTAATGTCTGGTTTGTAGATTTGTGGTTAGTTGGTGCTGTGCTGTGCCCCGTTATTTCTGGACTGGCTGTCAGGTGCAGGTTAAGAAAGTTTCCATAAGATCCTGGACTTGTACATCTTGTTCTAACAATTCTGACTTAAAGAAGTAAATAAAATTAATCTTAAAATCTGATTTAAACCTACTGTATTTCAGTCAGAAACCATTCCACCTTGTCCTTGGGCTAAGGATCTCAGTGAATGAGACAGCACTTTCCCCCTGCCCCCACCAAACCCCAAATATCCACAAATACTGTAGAGCTCAGGATCACAACTGAGAATCAGCTTGATTAAAAAATAAAAGTAAAAAATATTTTCTCTAGCAGAGAATCACCTTTTTTTCATAGTGGAATATGCAAAGCAGCAGTATTTTCATTAGCTTTGCAGATTGCAAGGTCCCAGTGCTCAGTGCTCTTTGTCAAAAGGCAATTGTGTCTGACTGGACTTTGCAGTGGATTGACTGTCTCAGCCAGCATCAGGCACCCAGCTGTGCTTGAACTGATTGAGTGTCCTCTGTAAATCTAATTATAAATATAAACAATATCTTCAAGGGCTCATTAAAAGGGTAATTACTAGTTTTGGAAACATCTCTAATGAAACACTGCCAGTCTAGAACTAGATTTAAAAGCCACAAGCTGATTTTAAAGCACGATATAATAAGTCTCTGGACTAAATGTAGTTTTTTCAGGCAGAAGCTTTGCAAATTACCAGAAATAGAGAATTCAGTAACAAATTAGAAGATGTGCTTTCTTCCACAGTTGACTTTCCAGTGCAAGTCTAACTTAGCGATCAATGGTAAAGCTGAGGAGAATTTTAAATGCTATAAACACAGGTTTGAATTCTCTGTGAATAGAGAAATGAATAAACACGCAAATTTAGAATCAGTTGTGACCACTTAAAAATGCAGTCTTTGATCAAAGGTATAACTATTATCTGTCCAAGCAGCTGGCCCCGATGCTTTTGCTGCTCTAGAATCATGCAGACACCACCTATTGTCCCTTTTCTGGCCATGCAGTGTTAGAATTCAAACACTGCTATTTTACTAGGAGAGTTTCTTAATCGATGAACATTCTGTTTGCCAGGTCTGGGGCAGTTCTAACACCTGGATGAACCAAAAAGAAAAGTTGCATTTCTTGATGCATCCAATGAAATTTTGTATTACAATACGTGCCATGTATCTCTCCTGTTTTATGTAAACAGTAACACAGTTACTACAAAACAGTAAAACAGTAACAGGATTTGTTTGTCTACAAAATATAAATCTCTTTAAATTCAAGTGTAGCAGAATCATGGTAAACGTCTTTGCAAGTCCTGGATAATAACTGACAACTGCAAGCTAGGTTTGGAACTTGCATTGGGAGTTGGTTTATCATGTTTCAGTAAAATTTTGCATCTCAAATTTAAAGAGGAAGTGGGAGTAAAGACAGGTTTGCATCAAGAATGTAGCGCTTCTATTCAGCCTTGAAATAACCATGTAAAATAAGAGTGCTTAGGAGGTAAAAACTGGGACAAGTAATTGAATACATAAATAAAGAGTAAGGAGAAATTTTCAAGTGATTCACTACCTTCTTCTGTTCTGAAGTTTGCCCACCCACTCCTACATGCCACCTCCTGTGGTGCAGGACGTTTCACTGTAATGTGGGAGTTTAGCATACAAATTCCTACTGACTGATTTGTGCATAGCTTCCCACACACCTTTTGAAATAGGGTGCCTTATTTAGAAAAGTAAATGAGTCTTATAGCTATGTCCCAAACTACTAGTGCAGTGGGTTGAAAATTACCCATTACATCCATTTTGAATTAATAGGCATTTCATAATTTTTTACTTTGCTACTGAGACAAGTCAGTGCCCCAACTCTGGGCAGTTGGTAATGCAGAGAACAGTGATCCTGTGCTGAGGATTGGAAAGCTGCAGATGCAGCACCTTGAAACAAGGACCTTACAGAGGGTTAAACCACAAAACCACTGAAATCAAATTTGCTCTGATGTTGACTCACTGCTTGCCTTGATGACACACACACAGAGCTTGGGAGAAAATGAGTTCTTTCCCTGCAACCAATTCATAACTGAATTGTAGTAAGGAGGACACGACAATAGGAAAGGAATAATTAACAGCTTATCAGTGAAAGTTTGTGACAAGTCTCAGGAGCCTTCAAGATGTGCTCTGGGCTGCTTCAGTCAGTTTTGTGTCTCATAGAAGGCACCAGAACCTGCTCCCATTTGCTGAAGACAGACAGAGCTTCCCAGTCTGTTTTAGTGTTGGTTGCAGCTGGAACTCAGATCTGTTGTGGTAAAACAGATGGAATGTAAGGTCAGCTCTAAACCCTACTGCTCCTATTATTTATCACAACTTGATTCATTTCAGCAGAGAAAAATAAGGCATTTCCTGTTTTCAACATGCCTCTTTATAAATGAAAGCATTTTTATGAATAATGTGTTTGTACATTTCTGAAAACTCAGTCTGAACCTGACCTTTCTATTTGCTTTCTATTCATTAGTGAAACCAGACAAATCAGTTTAATTTCTCAATTCACTAATTGGAGTACAGGAACTAGAAACAAACAACAAACAATAACAAATTAAATTGTTTACTCCATTGACCTGAAACATTCAGGAAAAAACACTGACTGAGCATACACTTAGCATTTACAAAAGCCTTTCTGAAAGGAGTAAATGCACAGTATCTTATTTTATTCCATTAATATGTATTACTTCTTAAGAGCTTGATGCTAAATATTTATTACCAAAAACAGCCTTACATTAAGTATAAGATGACTTTTTCATGTAAATTTGATCCCAAATCCTGGCTGCTTTGTTGTACAGAAATAGGGTGATGTTCAGCCTTTAGTATTACAGAAAATCTATTCAGCTGAAAAACTAAATAAAACTTTGAAAATGTAAATATTTAACAGAGGCTACAAGCAGAGAATCATAGGAGCAGTATTTCTTTTTCTTGCACCTCACTGTTTAATGCTTCTGAAAAAACCATTTGCTAGTAGTTGGTCACACTTGGGCATACATCCAACAGGTCATTATTACATTAACAAAATGGATTTAATTTATGGATTAACAAAATCTGGCAATTTTAAAAAATAAATTTGGTAAAGCTCTCTCTAACTTTTGCTATGGACCAAACTATTTCCTTACCTAAATCCTATGAGATATTATCATCACAAAAGGTATAAACTTTACTTTACAAATGGAACCCTTCTAGACTGATCATAAACAAATGAATTAGGTAATAAAACTTGCCTTGTTCTACTGTTAAGCTCCAACAGAAACAGATTCTTGTGTAAATTAGGTGATACTCCTGTTTTAGAGATGTATAGTACTGTCTTGTGTGCTTATGTCCTTGTCGAAGTGGTAGTAAATAAGTGCTCCTCCTCAGAAAGTTAATAACAAAAACATCTGGAAAAGCAATAACATGATGACCTTGAATTTATTGCACAGGCTAGTCTGAACAGGGAGATGAAGTAAACTATGGTCTGTATTCTTAAAATGGAAGGCATGGAAAATGCAAAATACAGTGAAACTTGTGGGCCTTAGGTGAGTCTCAACTCCTTAGCTGGGAACTGAGATATCTTCAGATGAAGCCAAGAGACCAGAGCTGGGCACCTCACTCACCATGAATAGCAGAGGTCTCTGAGACCTGCAGTGCTGACTGACTTCTAGCTAAGTGGAGTTAGAGAAAAGGAGACAAAGTTTTCTATCTTCATGTAAATCCAGATCCTTTGCTGCTTCTCACAGGAAGCATTCTCTTAAGACAAATGGTCTATACATACATAGATCCCTTGCAAATATTTGATAACTTCAGGATTCCCCCAGCTGCAGTCTTTAGCAAACCAACATCACCCTCTTCTGGCCAGGGAGCCTCAAGTTAGCTCTTGGTAAGTAGACTGATATAGGATGCCAGTAACTGCAGACCTGCTAGCTCCATGTTTTTTCCTTCTCTCTCATGGAGTCAGAATTTTCCTTTTGCTTTGAAGAAGTAGATTTTAAAAACAAACACAAATACATCATAGCCCCACAGACACCATTCTACCAGCCCAGCCTCTCACTTCTTCATGCTGCCTGACATTTCAGTTCTCTTTTCTGATTTCCTGACACCCTTAAGCTCTGAGCTAAATGCTGCCTTTGTATAGGCATCCCTGCTAAGAAAACTGGGGTTTCTTTAAGGGAATTTGCCATTATTGAAGCATTTGGTCTCTCTCCAAAAAGAGACTCTACATAAGACTTGATTGTCAACAATTTGCTTCTGTCTGTGTGGAAGATTTTCATGCTGTGTTTGGCTTTGGAAGGTTTATTTTTGCATGAAGTGCTGAGATTTACACATCATTTAAACAAGGAAAAAACCTTGGGCTCAATGACAAAAGCCTGGTTGGAAAGGTTTGAATTGAAAGCAAGGAGGAAAGGGCTTATGTCACTGGATTAGGAGCCAAAACTAGACTGAGGAACTTTTTAATTGAATATTTGGTAGATTTTTTTAATCTTTCATGTTCATAGAAAGTTTTGGGTTCAAAGCAGTCTTAAAGATCATGGGCAAGTTCTCCTACAATGAGCAGAGACCCTTTACACTAAACCAGGCTGCTCAAAGCCCCATCCCACCTGGCCTTGAATGCCTCCAGGGATGGGGTATCCACAGCTTCCCTGGAAACCTGGCCCAGTGCCTCACCACTCTCTCAGGAAAGAATTTCTTTCTAATATTCAACATAAACCTACTGCCAGTTTGAAGGCATTCCCCCCTGTCATGTCCTATTTTAGCTCTGTATTTCTTTATCACATCATGGCCTGGCATAAAAGTACTAATGGACATAATAGAAAGATGGAAAGTGTGAAGCAACATACACTCACCAGCAGTTGAAAAAACAAGGATGCACCTTCCTAGGGGATAAATGGCTTTGGAACCCTGAGTTAGTTCAGCAAGATGAAATTAATAACAAGGAATGTGTTATGCAGACAATGCATTTATTCACACATTACATTTTCCTCAAGCATTCTCTCCTCCATCCAAGAGGGGCATGGCTGCTTTGCCCTTTCTCACTTGCAAATGATCTGCAGACTGAAGATGGTTTAATGACAAGAGGACTTTGGAGTTTAAGGTACATTATTAGATTCCACCTAAAAATTCAAACAAGTTACCTATGTCTGAGTCAAACGGGGACAATAGTGCTTCCTGCATCTAGAAAAACCACAAAAGCTCAAGGCTGAAGCAGTTACAAGCAGAGTGAGGATTTCACACATATCAGAGATTATACCATTCTTTACTATATGATTTTTCTCCCACTGAAACCTCTTTAAGAATTCACTACACCATTTCTCCTTCCAAAGTCCTTCCAGACCTGAGCTATGTCCCTTGCAAGAGCTGTCTCCCAGATTTCTTTATGGATTCCACTGTCATCTTTCATCTGCACTGGTCACAGGGCATTTAGTGAGATTTCCTATATTGTAATCTTGCCTTTTGTTTTCAATACAGGTACAAAGGCTCTGCTAGCACAGCTATGATAACAGCAGTGGTCCTGGCTATTCTTAACCTTGCTTAGACCTGGACTAGAATCCTTCTTTGACTACCTCAGACATAATAACATAATCTCAAAAATACTAATAGTGATGAAAACACTTGATCTGTAGGCACAGTATTTTCATGCAGTCAAATTTACCATCTGTCTTGATGATTTTACTCACATAAGGTGACATTTTTAGTTATACATGGAATTGCAGCTTGGTCAATAAATCTGCCTTCCCAAAAAGGTTACCAGGTGTGAGTCAGTGGTTACAAGCAAAGTGAAAACTTTGAGGTACAAGATTTATCCATTATTCAGCAGTGCAATAAGAAAACAGAGCTGACAGCATTTGCAGCACTTTTTTAAAAATACATGACTTCTTTTGTACATCGTACACTACATACTATACACCAATCCACTGCATGTAGGTGTAGTGTCCAATTTGTGCTTTAATCTGAGCATGAAAATAGGGATGAATATCTAGTTCACACTTAGATCATTCTATTAGATTTTGAATCAAGCTGAAGTTTCTTGCTGTTTACATCAGATAGGAAAAAGGTTCCTGCATATGTACAATTGGTTCAGGGCAGGAAACATTTTGTGGATATCAACACTTAGGTTTTCATTTCCCTGCAATGCTGCATCTCTCAGGTGAAATTAACACAATTGACATTCAACATTACCTAAAAATCCTCTGTAATTTATATACTGCTGCCCTCTACTGCACATACATATATATACAAACCATTGGAACAAACTTAACATCACTATTTTTTGTAAAACATTGCATATGAATTTCTTGCATTTCCTGGGCTCATACTACATTCTGGTTTTGCCTAAAGGATGCTGATTTGAAGCTAAATATTCCACTTACTTCATTTGTGGATCTGAATGACCACAAAGGACATCAATCTTAAACCAAAGCAAACTATTAACTTAGACCTTTAGAGGAAAGCCACAACTCAAGCAAGAGAAAGTCAAAATCATTCCTCAAAGCTGCAATCCTATAATTAATGAAATCGTTTAAGACGGTGCAGCAAAATAGCATGAGACAATCTGCAGCTGTAACTTTGTTATTTGGAGGTTGCACAAGCCCTGTTAACTCCAGTGTTACATCTTTACACGTGTCTCTCATGGCTTTGCATCACTCTACCAGGCCTGTTATCACCCTGTCCTCCTCTTCCTCCCCAGCTTCTTGCAAGAGCTGGCACATGGCTTCAGTGCAGGACTTCCCCATATTAACAGGGAGCTGGAAGAAGGCCACATTCCTCTTTTTCCTACAATCACATGGGGTCAAACCTTGAGGCAGGCATCAATGAGATCTGTTCTGGGACAAGATGTCCCAATAGTGCCTCTAGGGCACAGAGAGGAGCAGCAGTCACTAAAACTCTACTGGTGTTACAGTCATTATCACCTTAGAAAAACCCCAGATGCTCACAGAACCACTGCCTGGTATTACAGTTTCTTAAGAGCCACAATGCACTATTTCTAATTGGAAAAAGATTGTTTCATACAACTATAAAACTGTATGGTCATCATGCATGGGTTTGTGGGTCAGTTTGGAAACCAACACCATAAAGGAGCTGCAGACATTTAAAACACTTCACAACTGAGGAACTAATTTCAAAATAATTACCTGAGCAGAATTATAAGGCAACCTGAAAACTTTTTTAACACAAGACAAGCAAGATGCAAGCAAAAAGAAATTGAGTAGTCTCAATCCCACACCTCCATAAATTCAAGAACAATTAACAATGAACTCCAAATGTACCACAAGACAGTAGGTCCATTTGGGAGATTAAGGAAGAATTACTGTGAGAGCCACCAATCATCTTTAGGGAAGAAAAACAGCACCAAGTTTTCATTTCCTCTGAGAACTGAGACAGCACATTATTCACAACAGGAGACAATCAGTATTAGATCAACTTTATTATATTATCAAATTTGACAATAAAATACTCAAAATCTATTGAACACATTCATACACAAGAACATATAAAATGCCAGGCCTCAGAATATGTTCTGTACAAAATACTGGTTAGTGTAGAGCAGCAAAGTCACTGCCAAACATTCCCTGAATTTAAGAGGGCCTTGAACACACTGTGCTCCAAGAATTACCTTAATACCAAACATTCCTTCCTTTGGTCTGCAAGTCCTTTGCAATTATTGCTAGTTAGTGAAGCTTTCTGCTTTTGTACAAATCACATAGTGACTCTGAACCTCTTCAGAAGTACTACAATGACAGCTGAAAGCTTCTTCAGCATTGTCTATACAAGTTGCCAAAAATAAAAAACACATTTGGTCCTCAAGACTAGTTTTGGTTTCTGAAAATATCCTGGAAGAATAAAACTAAGTAAAAATTATGGAAAGAGACACATAATTAATGCTTTAGGTATAACAAAGGTACATTAGTGAATTCAGACACTTCAGCTGTGCAGTGCGGCAAAGCACCTGAGTTAATCCTCTTATCAAAGTGCCACATTCTCACAAAAGCTATTTTTCAGACCTCCCTCCCCACAGGAATGGAGACAGCTCAGAGCCCGTGGCTGCAGCAGGTCTGACAGCAGCGCTCAGTGCTGCAGGGCTTCCACTTCAGCAACCGGAATAATGCACTCACTTCTCAGTGAGAACTGCATCCTAACATACAAGAAACTGCAAATGAAAGGGCTGATGATCATTTGGAAGGGGGAAAAACGACCCCACACTTTCTGGACATAAAACTCCAGCCTGCAGATGCACCACAAGCAATCAAAGAACACCAGAGGTGCTGTGCTTGCTCTTACACAGTACTTAGGACTCAGGTACACACATTTCTTTACAACAGTACAACAAGGCTTTATAGTGACAAACAAATAAAAGCCTCAAAAAACCTTCAGCTTCATTTTACCACATTAACTACCACAAGGCTTGTCTAGTAACAGAAAACTGGTATAGAAATCTTCAGTTTAAAAGATACAGCCAACTAATCTCAGAAACTGTACAAGGTTGCCAAAATTAGAAAATAAAAAAGTTGTGCTTTTTTCTTCTTTTGGGTCACAAAAAGTGTATTTTAAAAGTACTAAAGAAAAGAGCCCAAGCATTTTTTGAATAATGTATTTTGGAACTTCAAATCACAAAAAACCCTGCAGCTAAATTCTTGCTAGGAGACTGAAAATGCTATTGATTAATGGGTAAGGATCCAAATGAATCTTACAAACATTCTTCAGATCAGGTTAAGAATTGTTTACCTACATTGTTTTCTCATTTTTCAGCCCTTGATGTCTATGTTGGTATCCTGCAATACAGCCTCCAGCTCCACTCAATCCAGTGCTTATTAACAGGCAATCTCCTTCAGCAAGAAACACAGATTGTGATTACATGCTTTCTGTAATTTATTCAGATAGCCATTTATTCAAAAATTGAGTCAGACCAAGGAAGAGCTTTATCATCTTTGAACAGTCTTGGAACACAAGCCTGAAGCTTATCCAGCTGACAAGCCCTGCATAAAATAGATCACTTGGCTAAAGGGCAATGTCTATGGGGATTTTTTGAAGGAAGGGTTGAGTTGGCTTTTTAATCCCTCCTTCTTGTTGTAGGGCTGCTTCTTTTGTGGGGATTGATTGTTTAGGTTGACTGGTTGTGGGGCTTTTTGTTGGTTTTTTTTTTGGTTTTTGTTTTTTAATCTCAGCAGTTACACATTGCAAAGGCTGTGGACAAGTCAGTACTTACTCTGGAAAAGTCAAGGCAATATTGTTGCTGGACTATAGGGTCCTGGACAAGTGAGGACAAGATAATTGATCCATTTTAAAAATCAGGAAAACGTCTACACTCCCTCAACATAAGCACTAGGAAAAAATGCAGAGGGAGAAACAAAGCTACATAAGGAAGTTAAAACCTAGTAAGATAATTAGCTTGGTGATGACTCTAGTTCTAATTGTTTTGAATAAACAAAAGATTTCTGAATTAAAACTAAAGTCTTAAAACTACTTCCTGATTCCATTCTACAATAGTAGGAGTTCAAGCCCGTCAGTTCAACAGATCTTATTGATATGTCCAGTGGCAGAAAACATTTTAGGCATGCTACCAAAATAGTTAAAACTTTAGCCTTTAGACAAATTCAGTTTCTCAAGTAACAAATCCTTAATAGTTTGATGAGTTTCTGCAACTCTTAAGATATTTTTCTTGGAGAACCTAGCATTTTGAAAGTATTCAAAGCTGTGTTTTTAGAAAACTGTCTAACTGGGTGATTTGTTTTAAAGCAAGCAAGAGAAAATTTTTGAGTATAACTATTTCTCCAACAGGACTTCTGTAATCAAAGTGGTAGATATGATGGCCTTTAGACCTGAACTTCTGTGGAGGTCAGAGCTGAAATAACTATTTTAACACTGAGTAGAACAACACTGTAGGAAATTACAGAACTGCGTGTTCAGCAGTTTATAGAAACACTTAAGGAACCACATGTCCCAACTTCTTCAAACAGCAAAAATGAAACTTGTAATCTATGGGAAATTACTTTTAGTCCTAAAGCAAAAAATTTCTTTTCAGTGGAATGCAATGTTGATCCAGTCACTGCTTAGTCAGATAACTGGATCAGAGCCTAAGTGTTTGACTGAGAACAAGGTTTATACTCCATACTGGTTTTCATTCCCCACTCTATTTCAGAAGTTCACTTTTCTTTAAATACTGCCTACCATCCATTATCATTTCCACCACAGGAGATTGTTTTCCACCCAGAAATGCAATTCTATACCTTACAGATTGCCAGTATTCAATTAGCTTTGATTGGTGTGTGACTCCACACTGGTCCAAGTTATTACAAGCACCAATCACAGTTTAGCTTCATTCCCTCGCTGAGAAATAAAGCACAGGTTGAGAACTCCTCAGACTCCAGACTGTATGTGATCAAGGATTCTAGAAGTTGATGAGCAAACCATTTCCTCTTTCTAAAATAACCCAGTAGGGCACCTAATAAAGAAGCTTCAAGTAATTCACACATCTATCTTTCCCCGCCACAGGCTGTAATAAATAAAAGCCTGGATTACAATGGTAGCACAGTTCCAGGCAGACCTCTTCCCTATTTTCCCTAGTAGACATGCACATTTACAAGCTAATCCACTGGGAACTGTGGATCAGAATATGCAAGACCTTTAAAAAATGCTTACTGTGTTTGCCAAATTGTTAATACCATTCCCTTGGGCATCCAAAATTGCCATCCTTCCACTCCAAACCTGCAAAGACCACACAAAGGAACTCTGGGATTTATGACTCCATGTGGTACTGCAAGGGGCTGCAGAGTCTCCAAATGAAAGTCTGTATGACCATTGGACACAACACCAGAGGCACCAAAATGCATATTTGACAAAATTTTCAGAATGTGAAAATACTATGAAACATCATGAACACAAATCAGAGACAAACAATCATTTAGAACATCAAGCAACTTGAAAACAACCTTTTAAAAAAGGAAAATAAATAATTCAAATATCTAAATATCAAGGGATTAAAAGGCATTTCCCCATATTTAAGGGAAGGCATCACAGGTGAGGAAAATAACTATCAACACAAGGTTATCACAAATCAAAGAGCAGCTTTTTCACATAGGAGATCGTGGTTTCATTGGACAGCATTTGAATGTGCTCGTTTCCTGCAAGCTCAAGCATCACCACTTCCTGTTCTTGCCTGTGCACCCACTTTCTACACTGCAAGGCACTCTGTAAGTTCACTGTACCATCCCCATCGCTGTAGAAGATCTTGGGCTCCCTGTCAGGGAAGCTCTCGTAGTGGAAGGAGTCGGGGGTTTCCACGCCCGTGCCGTAGAGGCAGTGGATGCGCACGCCGGGCGGCGTCATGGCGTACACCAGGGGCTCCGTGTCCTGCCTCATCAGCCAGCCATCCTCGAAGTTAATGTCCCTGTAGAACTTCCAGTAATCCCTCAGTGTGTAGTTGGCTGTGGGGGTGCTCACAAACACCTTGTCTGGAGACCACGTGTAGTTGTAGGGCAGCATCCAACTCGTGGAGACTGCTGATCTCTGCTGGTCTCTGATCTTGAGGGAACTGATAACAGGGATTCTGTTGTTGTCACCTTAGGGAAAAAAAGTGGAATTTCATTATCCAGAAAGCAAGATATCAATCTTAATCAGTAACAATTACTAGCACTCACGGTGATAACATGAACAAGCTTGTTCCCCTGGCTTACAGTGACAATTTGAAAAGTTTTTCCTCATTTATGATTGTCTCGTAAATTAACTTCTGCAAACTGACTTTTAATAACTTCCAAGATTTAAATATGAGTTGATGAATGACTGAAACAAATGGCTTAAACTAACACATTATTAAAGGATAATTTATATGCACCTTTCTGCATATTTTAGCAATTGTTCTTCCATCTTCACAAAATCAAAAGCTGCTTACTAATTACAGTGATTACTTAAAAAAAAAAAAAACTGAGACAAATACAAATTTATAGTCCTTTTTTGTTTTCATTATCACAGTGGCTGTCACATCTCAATTCTTTTGTCAGCTGAACTTTGAATTTTATTTTCCATTATTAGATCCAGGTGGTTACAGCATGTAGTGGTCCAGGTCAACTATGCCATAAAAATTGAAATGCTGCAATTGAAACCACTCTTCAAAAAAAATATACTTGGGTGGTATTTCAACTCCATGGGGTGGCACTATTGCTTCGGCAAGGAGAAACAAAGCACAGTAATGCCATCTTTAGGAGGACTATATGGAGACATTGCTAGTCTGAAAGAGATAAAGGAAACTCAAATGCACAGCAAGAAACACAAAGGTCCTGAAAAATGGGTCTCATGATACTGTGTGGTGTAACAACTTCACTGTGCACTGTCACTGCTAAGTTACTGAACACTACTTGGCAGCTTTCAGCAAAGAAAGCCCAAGTTCTGAACTGAACAATGAAAAGAATGTGCACAAGATTTATTTCCAGCAGAATAATCAAACACAGAACCTGACTATCCCAGCCTTCTCTTACAGAAATCTCACAAAGTGCTTCTCAAATCCTTTACCTTTCTTGTAAGTGAAGAAGTACACGATGGCCAACATCACATTTAAGTCAGCAGACACATCAAAACCTTAGGTGTAAGGAAGACTAATATTTCAACTTTTCAACACATTAAAAATAGAAACAAACCACTGTGAGCTTTGTGTCTTTGCCCACTATAGTGGGATACAGCAAAGCTCATGCACAAGTAGCTGAAAGTATCACAGAAATTCCCAGAAAACAATTCCACCTGTGTACTGTTTACCACTTTGATAACACAGCTGTGGATTTGACATGAAGCTCCTGGCATTACATAAACAGGAATGAGAACAGAAAGAATGCATTCATAGAGTGCCTTGTCTTTCCAGCTGAAATGCAGTATTTTCCTTTAAAGATACAATTCTTCAGCATACTAACCCTAATAATTTTAGAAACTCTTAAATGGACTAATGCAGTCCAAGGGCTGATGGTGGTGCTTTACTACAGATATTTGAGACAGAAAAAGCTTAAACCTGTACATTCTGATATTATGTTTGCCCATGTAATTTTCCCACATGGTTCTTAAATTTCTGCTCCAAAACATAGAAGTTTAGTATGACAGATACACAGATTAAAATATGACTGACTATATTTTAGTAGAAATTTAGCTATTCATTATGCATTAGTAGAATTAGCCCCTTTGCCTGAGATGCATTATCAAGTGTAGACAAGGTATGAAGCAGAAAAGTTTAATCCAACAGAGATAAGGGACTATGGAATATAATAGTGTAATTTTATGAGGGTGATAACATTGTTCACTTCTTGCCATTTCTGTATCAAGCATGTCAGACAGTCTGTGGGAAAAGGGAATTAAGTTTTTACAGTGACATTTCAACAGCTTTAACAATGTGTAAACTGGATGTTTGTATTGAGTCAAGTTTTCTAATTAGTAATGGAGTAGTGCACTACTGTTCAGTATCAAATGCCTTTGCTAAGCAAAGTATTCTTTGCTCTGTCCATGCATGGCTGACTCTTGCTGTGTGTTTTGCATTTTGATGAAGTCCAATTTTTGATGTCAGCTTTGATTAGGAAGAAGATAGTGGATATCCAAAGCTAACAAGTCAGAAACAAGCTACAAAACCAAGACAGAAACACTGAGAACTAAATGTCAAAGCACATGATGCAATTATGGTATCACATGATAGGTAAGTGAACATTTTCCGTCAGTCATTTTCAGTTACTTAGTGAAATACATTATGCTGCTTTATTCAATTTTTTTTTGGTTTTAGTCTCTGGCATATCCAGTGTGCTAAACACAAGGCCTCAAAGATTCACTTTCCTAATCTGCAGAGTTACAATTTTCACCTGACATTTACACTGTGGACACCAGTTCCCCACCATCTCTACAACTTTCCTTTAATGCTAACCTCAAGCAGCTGTGTGATATTTAATCAAAGGAAACTGCTGAATGTTCTGGAGTCCTTGGTAGCTTTGCAATACTGAACAGAGAGCAATCAGGCTGGTGGCAGAAGGGACAGAAAGGGAAGGCATCAGGCCAAACAGCAGACAACACAACAATCTGCTGAAAAAATTTCAGGAGAGGTCGAGAAGGGGGAAAGCTCCTGCTTACAGGACGTGAGAAATCTCAGTCCGCCCCCACAAACATGAAAGATAACAGTTAGGTTGCAGGGCTTGAAACACCCAGTTGTTATTGCTTACAAAAAAGTATTTTTCCCTTCATGGTACCTTAAACTCTCATCCTGCAGTCCTACAGTCACAGCCTCGTAAGCACTGTGCACTACACACAGCACAGGGCAAAGCCTCAAATCACCCACCTGAGGCCAGCACACGCAGAGTTTTGGCCACTCCCCCCCACGGAGCACCTAATGACACATAATCCTTGATGTACTTGTCCTTCCAATCCTGGGGCTGGCGGTTCAGGAAGTAGAGGGTGTACATGTTCCCCATGCTGTGGGCAATCAGCACAACAGGGCTCCCATACTGCTCGTACAGCAACTCGATCATCTTGCGAAGTGCCACAAAATAGTCTTCATTCTCATCTAAAAGATACACATCACACAGTGAGAGTTCTTAATTGGGAATGCTGAGCTTTAAAAACAAATAAGCTTTTAAATAATGGTGTTGAACTGTCTGCAGAATTAATAATGCAGACCTTAGAAATTTCAGTATTGAATGGGAAGGGTGGGGATTGTTCATACTTTGCTGATATGGGTTTTTTCTGTTGTTTTGTTCTGGTTTTAAGCAAATTTTAAGGAGCAAGTTGTTTAAAGAAGAAAAAAAAAATGAAACCACAACACTGAGCTTGAATTTGTATCCAGGAGTACCCTGGTCCTGAGTACTAAACAAAATTAAGTTTTTAGATTGTGAAGGATGGGAGAAGTGATTCAATACATTATTTGCTGGCTAGAAGAGTCAACATTTTATTAAAGTAACAGTATATTATTTACTTGGTGCCTTTCTCCAGTCATAAGGTGCTCCTCTTACATCTTCATCACGTTTGTAGCCCCAATCTACTAAACTCTGCACCAACATATAAAAGTAACTCCCTGTAAATATCAGATAAGAGAAACAGAAGAGTAACAAGGTTAGTGTGAGAAGCAGCTGTCAGCCACTACTGCAAAACATGTTCCAGAGGCAGTATCTGTAACACCATATGTACACACTAAACCTGTAGTTTGCCTTTAACAATCTAGAAAGCTGCATGCATATTAAACAAAATGAGTTATGCTCACTATCCCCCAAAATCGAGAGAATATCACCACTAAAACTTCTTACTAGATGGCTGACCTCTCAAACCTTTTGGCAGCCAAATGTAGCATACACAAAGTGGATAAATTTTACTCAGCAGAGGAAAGTTTACCCTTGAACTGCAAGATAATTTCTGAGGGGTTTTCAGAGTCATAGCTTTTGTTGATTACAAATTGACAACAGGTAGGCCTGGACTTCAACATTTATTCTTGGAAACAAACGCTTATCATGTACCCTAGGGCAGAACTGCAGAAACTACCCCAAAACTTTTTTTATCTCTGGGGTAGTGGACTAAGACTGAAGTAATTGAAGATAAAGCTGTAATAGCAAAAAGGGAAATAGCTGCAGACTGAATATTGAAAGATGTTACTTAATACAAGGTTTGACATGTGGGATTTAAGTATTACCACAACTAAATGCATCAGAACAGTCTACTGAACATGAGAGCCATGTTTAAATTTTGAGCAGAACCTCATTTGTTAGTCTTGAAAGTTTATCATACTGTCCCTCAAGTGGAGAATTGAATCATGGTGTAAGAGTGACCTAGTGCAGATCATTAAGCACATCACTGCCCTCAAAGAACAGATCCATGCTATGCAGCTCGTGAAGCTCAGTCCATTACTGACTATTCAATTCCTCCAGTCTTCAGCCACAGTGAACAACTCACAAAAGCTTATCAAACTCAGAGTTTCCTGAAACATGACTTCTACAAAAGCATCAAACAAAACCTGCCAACACATGAATGCAGAAATCTTTTGCAGCACAAATGCAATTATATAATTATTCTGACACCAAGAATAATTATTCTGGCAATTATATAATTATTCTGACACCAAGCAAAATAGAAGGAGCTACACATTGTGGTACAATATCTCCCAATCCAATTAACCCAAAGAACATCTTACTCAGAACTTGTGCTTTTATTTCAGTTTTGCTTGTCAAGCTTCTGTCACAGAATTTTCTACTCAACCCATCTCATTTTCAGAAAGCATCTGTCCTCAATATGCCTACTCAGATTTCCTCCACCAAACTTAGATTTGACTAAATACCATGGAATCTTCTTGTCCCAATCTGTCAGGCCATGCAACAAATGAAACAATACAATGCAATGAAAACTCTTAAAAGCCAAGTGAGCTCACAGAACCGTAATTTGAAATCACATTTCAGGAGCTTGTTGCATAAAGACAACGAGAAAAACCCTGCAAGTGACGAAGCACTCCAAACACAGCTTGTACATACCAACACTCCTTTTACTTGGGTCAAGAAATTCCAAGGAAAACGTCTGCCCAAAGCCTGGCACTCTGATATCCACCCCATCTGGTGGTTTTGTGATCTTACTTGTTCGATTATACACCAGCCTGGGGAGGAGGGGAAGGAAAGCAATGAAAAAAACCATGAAACATGTTTTACTGCCACATGACAACCCTCAATTACACTGGGTCTTACATTCTGAGTGCAGTACAAGAACTTTAAGTGCTGTTACTCAGAAGGAGGAAAAAACCCAACCCAAGCAGACATGATCAGAGTACTCTCATGGCTGAGAGATTATACAGTGCAAACAATTACTTTAATTACTTCAACACTTCATGGTGCAGAACCTAAAACTTTTTGTCTCTGTAAAACTGAGCATATGGAAGTGCAACTGAACTTCGTCTTTAAAATATCAGCTTCTTTATATAGTTCTACACCATTTGACTTTGCATCAAGCCACAAAATGGAAAAACTTATGAAGAGCATAGGAATGTGGAAATAGGACAGAAAATACCTATTAAATCAGACATCAAAAATATTAACCAACCTAAAAATAATTAATTCCTACTTAACTAGAAACACCCATACCAGCATAAGGGAATACTTTATTTCCTGACTAATGACAACTAGCACCTCAGTAAACACATTGAGGTATTGAGTGTTGTGTAAATACTTTTCAAATCAACTTAGGATGTGAGGAATCTGGAGCATTGAGTCAGGAGTTTATTTCCTTAATCATCCCTGTTATTACAGTTGGGGGTTGGTTTGTTTTTAGTACCATATCAATACAATTGCCATTTCTGAATGCAAGTTTTTGCCCCTAGATGGAGTCTAAGAATCTAAACTGATGCACAAATCTCTGAACAAAAATCTCTAACCCATAAGGCACAGGGCAAGACAAAGCAGATTGCTTTACAACAGCTCAGTACATTCATAAAAGAGCAAAATGCCAACACAATAGTTTTTAATTGCACCAGCTAATTATTTCTTGTTTTCATACATATATTATTTTACAGGAACACTAATAAAAACAGATTGGAAATAACATAAAAACTTAAAATTAGGCAATTCTTAAAACCAAAATATTTCAGCTGGAACTTCCTGTGCATCAGTTTCTGCCCATTTCCTCTTGTCCTATTGCTTGGCAAAAAAAAAAAAAAAAAAAAAAAAAAGAGAAGAAAACCTCCTTGAGATAAGGGCCATAGAGGAGTCTAACAAGTGCTCAAACCTACACTGAGTCACTGGTAGAAGAGAAAGGGGAAGAAATTAAGAGAGCCTCTGCTCCTCATCAGCAATTACAGCCACTTGAGATGAAACAGAGCTGCATCCTCAGACCCATCCTGTTAGCCTACCCAGCAGAATTCCAAGTCATTCCTTCCACTGGTCTTGAATCAGAAAAGGAATTTAAAGGCAGCCATTCTGCATGTCAGCCTATGGAAAGAATGGAACTGCAAAGAGCAACATTTCTGCTCTTACCTGATATTATC
Source organism: Zonotrichia albicollis (assembly GCF_047830755.1). Taxonomy (NCBI): domain Eukaryota; kingdom Metazoa; phylum Chordata; class Aves; order Passeriformes; family Passerellidae; genus Zonotrichia; species Zonotrichia albicollis. Next base: position 9,356,931 of record NC_133831.1, read on the forward strand.
AATCCAGCAGTCAATGATGACAGGCAGAAGCAATTCTAGATTCAGCCAGAGTGTAAAATAACTGTCTGTCTTCTTAGAGCAGAGATAGTGCACCACTGATGGCTTATCCAACTTTGCTTCCAACTGATTACCTAAGTCCCCTGGAACTGAAAAATATAAAGAGAGAGAGATGTAAAAAGGAGACAATTAAAGCATATAACATTTTCTATTGCAGTATACACAGCTAAATACTGTAGCCCTTCTGTGCATGACCACTGCACCCAGAGACACCATCAGGTTTTGTAATTGGAGAACAAATACTACATAAGAAGGTACTACATATACATTTTCCACTGAAAATATTTATATACCTTCAAAGCTCATTACCTGAGAAACCAACATGTAGAATGATTCTGGATGAACAGCTCCTAACTTCAAAGAGCAGACTACAAAGGAGCATGTAAGGCCATGGGTATGAAAAAAAAAAAAAAAGATTGTCTAGGACATCACTGATCTGTGTTTTCAGCTACAAACTGAATCTTTCTGTAAGAACCTTTTTTCCAGAGCACCACAACTACACAATTTTCTTCTCTTTAAATGGCTGCCTGCAAACTATCAATTTGACATTAGAAATGTAAAAAGTAAGATTGATTTATATTACTTATCTTCCCTTCTTCACATAAGACCAGACTTTTACAACACAAGACATGGTTGGCTAACAATGTAAAAATGCAGCTTTATCTCTTTTACATTCAGGTTTTGGCAACAACAGTTCTCTCTTTTCCTTTGGATACCTTACATGAGTAAGACTTGGTGGAAAGGGTCTTGGCTATTTGCACCTTCTTAAGGCATATACTAAACATCAGTATTCCTTCGACTAAGGTTTATTCTTCATTATTTTTTAAACCCTAGATGGAAACATGAATGCTTTCCCAAATTGGAATTAGTCTTAACCAAACGTTAACAATTTTCAGCACAAAGTTTTCAGAGAAACTTCTTACATTGTTATGCTTAGCATTTTTTCCTCAAGAACCAGAAAGAGAAAAGCATTTCAGTAACTGAAAAATTTCTCTGTATTAGAAAAAATTAGAAGTTAGGCACTTCTTAAAGGTTCCCTCCACTCCTTTCAGGTCCACAAAGCCCCCTTTTTAGGGTGTGCATATCAATGTTTAGTTTTGAAGTTTTTTAATGCAGGTCTACCCACACATTTGTTCCCCCTATCCTCCAGTAAACTGTGCAATCAAATCAGTTTGAGTTCTCTAATACACTGATACTTAGCAATGGTTTAAGGAAAGAGAGAATACCATTTAGCAGAATGCCTAATTTAACCAGAAAACTAGATGTGCTTTTAGAAAAAAGTTATTGCAGAACTGAAAAAGGCCAAAACTTCAGATAACCACATTCTTACAACCTCCAACCACAGCAGGTTTTGCTCCACCATGAGATGTACCTCAGGATTTCTTTATTAACTACTTCTACTTTCTCATTAGGTTTTTAGGAGCTTTATTTTTGTCACCTTAAGTGAAATGTTAAAAGGCCCAGTAGCTGACCACGGTTTATTTTAGGTCATATTTCAAGGACTCTGATATACTGGAAAGCATAGTAAGGGAGATTTCAGCATTGCATCACACCTTAGAAAGAGTTTACTGAAGTTCAGTCTTGTAACCTCACAGAATCCTACTTCGAAATTGCTTAGAAAACTACGGCAACAACTTGTTCCAGTCTCGTGCCTCTGCCCTATCAGTGCTTTTAATTGGAAAGGGAACAGAACGTAATTCTATTTATATCAATCTTTCATGACTGGCCAGTTTCAGCAGCAGACCTGCCAAGGACAGAACAGGTTGATTTTGTCTTCAGTTTCAATGCAAAACAAAGAAGGGTGACATTTTGTTCTAGCCTCATTCTAGAATCTCACTTCCTTGGGTAAAAATAAAGTTCTTCCAGCAAAGACACCCTTCAAAGACTTAGACAAACTCCTGGGGTATTAGAGTTTGGAGAACTTGCTGAGGTTTCCAAACTGCACTCAATCAATCACAAGCAGGGAAAACTCACAGCTGAAGAAGTTTCAGATTATAATCAAGATACATCTATCAACAAAGCACTGAAAGCAGGAAACTGTACAAAATCTCACTTGGACTTAATGGAATGATCTCAGATTATCTGCAACTTTCATTTAGTTAAGAAATTTTATCTTCAAGCTTCTGGAGGAGAGAAGCTCTGCTCCTGTGTCCAATTCAGGACAGACACAGGATGAGAAACATGACATGCTGATGTTACTCAAGGGATGATAAGAAACAAGATGAAAAATGGCAATTTTTTCAATTCTAAACAGAAGATAAAGGACAAGTTCTACCTGTGCAAAGACAAATACTGTAGCTAAAAAATTCTGATGTACAGGTATGATGCCTCTTTGTTTGTAAAGCAGGGATTAACAAAAATGTTTTTGTCATGTTTACATTTCCATATTAACAGTGAAGCTGCTAATCACTATTGCTCACACCTCAGGGCTCTTTTATTCTCTAAAGTATACTTTGCAAACTGAAGATGCTTTGTGATGAACCTATAGGAAACAAAATAGAAAATTTTGATTTTGAGATTATGGAAAAAAACATGCAAGATCTTCAGCCTTCAACCCAACCAGTTTAACAGTGTTAATGATTTACATTTTGGCTGGAGAACTACTTAGAGGTTTTTTATAAGTAACAGGTTAAAAAATATCACACTGAAGATTAATTCTGTAGGTTAAGGAGGTAGCTTTCTAAATTTTCTATGGTGGAATTTGAAAGCAGTAGAAAAACATGTTTCCTTTGCTTTCAGGCCATACAGAGGATGGACCTACAGGCAGAGTAATGTGTATGCAATTTTTCTACTCCTCTCATCTACCAAAACCTGCAGTTCCTAAACCTTTTTGCTGGAAATTTTAAAGAGAGTTCTTTAAAGTTCTAAAAGTTCTTTTGAAAGTCTGCAAACTGACCCCAAAATAACTTGTTTGTGAAGTTCTGCAAAACACATCAGCACTAGTTAAGACCGGATGTCCAAGACAAGATCTTCAGCAGTGCCTTGCTTCCCTAATCTGCAGCTGTGTAATTCCTCTGTTGATTTCAGAACTGCAACATTTGGAAAAATTAGATTTCTTATTCATCAGAAAAATGTGCTTCCATAAGATTTTGTGTTCTATCAGTTCTAGAACATCCTCCTTTTTCACAAACATGCTAATCCCAACAAAACTCACTCTAATCATCAGTAAGCCAAATTTACTTCCAATATTCATAGTATCCTTGGCTAATTTTTTGGTCTCATATGGCCTGACAAAACTAGTAGATCTCCCTCTGGGATGTGTTTTTATATGATTAAACTGTAAAGAAAAGCACATTTAGAAATATCATTAGAGTTTAAGAGAGGTAATAGACTGTGAATTGCAGTAATTAGCTTTAGGACACATTCCTACTCCTGCCTATCACTATCCTTAAGTCTTAATGACAGATTCACAGTTCCCACCAAGAGACAAGAAGCAAATTGCACCCTAAAAGTGACTTGCCTTAAGACTGCTCAGATAACAAAGAAAAAAGATCATCCAACAAATGGCCAAATATGAGGATCCTGAGAAAAAAAAAAAGTATCTATTTAATAACAGGGTGGGGAGCCAGGATATTTTTTCATGCAGGGGAAAAAGAAAAAAAGAGGGCCAGCAGTTGGTACTTTTTTATTGCTTTTATCTGAAATGCAAATGCCTTTGGGTATTTATCAACTATTGTAACTTTTTAACCAGTATTATTTCCTCAAATAACTGTTGTCTCTTTGGTTCTATAAATTAGTCTTCCTGCAAAATGAAGCAACTTCCCAGGAAAATTAATTTTAAACTCTGACTACAGGTCTCTGAGAATGTCTTGAAGCAGCTCTAGACTCCATAGACTGCCACAGAAAAGGCCTTGTTTAAAATTAGGAACAAGAAAGCAAACAACCTCTCACATGATACTTCCAGATACCTTGGATCACATGAGGCATAAACATTTAAATCACTCCTGACATCTAGCCAGCTGACCATACAAACATACACAGCTCAATTAGCAGTCAGCAGGAATTCACAGGCACAGCTCCTTTGCATGTAAATCAATTATTAACAAACTTCATTTAGGTGTCTTTCTAGAAAACTTTAGCCAAGTACCTAACAAATTGTTTGCAGAAGGTATCAGAACATTGATATAGTTATTGTGTTGAGTCAGCTGTAAAAGGTAAAGAGTTCAGTGCATCTGACACTGATCTTAAGGATGGGTTACCAGCTCCAAAAATGTCTAAGACACATGATAGTATGCAGTGATTATTGATGGACTGTATCAGAGAATGAAGAACAGCCACAAAATCTACTTGAAACTAGCATTAAAGACAAGCCTGTTGAACATCACCAAACTGATAAGAGAAGGGTAAAAAATTACAGTTCATCTAAAGCAGATATGCAGAAGTGATTGCACAGAATATATGTAACATACATTTTTAGTAGATATTTTAGTAGAACAGAAGCATTCAGTGAGTTATTTTGGTTCTTAAAGAAGATTTTTTTGTATGATTACATCATCCTGGCTAAATAGAAAACACTTTAAAAAAAGGCATAAAAGCATGTCAGTACCATAATTAGTCCCCTTTTCCTCCAAAACACTTGGGAAAGGAATCTGAGACAATCACCTTAGATTTTAATGAGAATTGGGTCTTATATTAGGCCTTCAAGCAGGCTCTGTAATAAGGTTTTGACTTTCACCTGCTTCTTCTTCTCTAATGTCACTATTATGTAAATATACTTCATTACTTTTTTATTTACATCTCAGAGAAAACCAAGCAATTGCATTGCAGTATTTTGTTGTCAGTTACTACCTATGGCACTTGGTCCCTGGTGTTGCTCCCTTGGTATGAATGAACACCAGCTCCAGGCAGAGCAGCTCCCGCTCCTGAGGAACCTCGAGTATGCACAGACCAGCTTAAAAACAACCTAACCCAAGCCATGTGGTGCCACTCTCCACATTCCTTGTGCCAGCTCCTCCATTAAAGTAATTCAACTACAAAATTAATCACTTCTTCCTCATCAGGTTATTTCCTCATGCTTTAGCAAGACAAAGGACTGCTCGAAGTGGCCAGCAAACAGGTACAAGGAAAGCTGGGTGAGCACTAATGAGCTGCTAGACTGGCACAGCTGCTCCACAGAGCCACCTTGCACCTCAGCCAGTGGGGGCTCCCCAAATCTGAGCTGCTGCCATCACAGCTATGGCCAAGAGTTACAAGGCTGTCTTCGTGCAGCTCAGCTGTTTGCAGGTGTGAGATTCCTCAGAGCAGCAGTTTGTCAGTACCTGGGCAGCAGAACAGAAGTTACCCACACGTGAGCAACACTCCATATTTTGCAAGATTCTGCTCTAGTTCCCCTCTTACTTGGGTAAGAGGAGATTGCAACTGCAAAGTGGGGTCATTACTCAAAAGGTTTGAGAGCAAGCTACACTGGGTCTTGTGACCATCCCTGGTCCAAAACATTCCTGAAGTGATCACTATGTTGACAATATTCCTTTAAACAGCATTTCTCTCTTTATTCCTTAAGATCAGGTGGCCAACTTGTCACATACAGAGTGTGACCAAACTTAATTCCCCTTTCTACTGAGGCGTGTTAACCTCCAAACAGATCAAGAAGGAGTGCTTTGATCATGAGAACCTGTTTACTATTAGATAAAATTTTATTTTAAAAATGAACTTACATGAGAAGTTAGGAGTCTGGATGCCAGTCGGATAAATCAGGAGGATCAACTCTGGATTCCTACCTTGTATGGGCTCCACATTCATCTCAAGCTTGTACAGGCTTCTATAATGCAGACTTACAGCTCTAAATCTTTTTCATTTGCATATCCAGGTGATGTGGGTTTTTCTCCCTTCCCCCAAACACCTGTGTTAAGCCAGCACTTAGAATGCTTCCATAAATGATTCTCATAAGCCCTCCCATCATCCTCATCAAAGCAATTCCTAAAAAGCTTATTTTAACATGCCACAAGTGCAAGAAGGAGGAGAACTGGGCAAGAAAAAATCCAGGGAATTTTAAAATGCAGATACTGACTAGAAGACAGAGATACAAGTTCTGCAGCATTTGATGAAAATTCACTGTAACAGCAAGAGAGTCTGTTGTAAAGCACTGCGGATGAACATGTGCTCAGCCACACAGTATTTATCAGAATGTCTCTTCAGGAAATGTAGGTCAGCCACAGTTCTTAAAACCATCCTTAGGGAGCATATATACTTACAGAAGATCCATCAGTAGCAAATCCACACTTCTACAGTCAGTAACCCTTTCTGCCAATTGCTTTTAAATCTTTGATTCCTTTCCAGATAGAGTTCAATAAAATCAGCAACTAAAACATCTCTGTCATCAGGAAGCTTGCACTGGAGCAAGTGTCAAGGCCTATTGCTACATCCAGCACCAGAGTGGAAAGATGGCATAAAAGATTGATTCTAGCCTCCTCAGACAGAATTCAAAGAATTCTTCCTGCTTCAACTCCTGCCTCTTAGGACACCCTTCTGCAGTTTCTACTTCCAAACCACAGCCTGTCAGGCAGCACAGAGACCTTCTAAGAACTGTGGATTTGTACACACTGTACCCTGAAATAACATTTTTTAATATGATCTGGTAGAGTTTGCCCTTATAAGTCAGAAGTTTGTAACAGTAGTAACAAAGTCACCATCAGAGCCTAAATAACTATCAAGAAATGGAAACTGAATTGAACAACATGCCACTTTTCCCATCTTCTTAGTTTTTCTTCCCCTGTGACCATCAAGGTTAATCAATAATAAGAACATGCAACATGCTGAATATATGCACAGGACTGGCTACTGACATTACTGTCACTAAATGCACTTGCTTCTTGGAATGCTTAAGAACTACAGTTTCAGTAGACAAGTTATTGAAACATTTAAAGTTTATTTACATCTTATTACCAATTGATACAAAAAGAAACTAACAAGTACTACTTATTAACTCGCATACGAATATTATCTGCATATTCATTACAAATTATTTTGTGTTAACAGGTGAAACGACAGGCCAGTAACAAATACTCGTTTTTCATGTCATATGATGAAACGCCTGGGTTTTTTTTTTATTTTGTAATTCAATTGCTGGAACACCCAATCACTCCTCCTTCCACATCTCATTCCAACATCCTTCATGAAAGGTTCCTAGAGAGGAAAGACTTAAGCAGGGATGCTCTGGTGTTACTTAATGAGCTCGATGCGTATTAAAATGAGCCTCGTCTGTCCCCCTCCGGCTGCCAGGCCAAGGCAGCCGCAGCCCGGAGCTCCCTCCGCCTGGCCGGGCCGGGCCGAGCCGCCAGCGCGGGGGCAGCTGCGGAGCCGCCGCTCGTTGCGGGCTCTGCACCCGCCGTGCCCACGGAGCCCGGGCAGTGCCAGCGGCGGGCGGAGCGCGCTCCCCGCGGCCGTGCCGAGCCCGCGGCGCCCCGCGCCCCCCCGCCGGGGGTGGGTACCGGGGCCGGCGGGCTCGGCTCAGCTCAGCCCGGCCCCGCAGCGCCCGCCCCGCCGCCCCCCGTCTCTTACCCAGCACCACGGGCGGCCCCGCGGGCCGGCGGCGCGGCGCGCTCCCGCCACCGGGACACAACAGCAGCAGCAGGAAGAGGCTGAGGAAGGAGCTCCGTCCGGAGCGCGGGAGGAGCCTGGCGCCAGCCGGCAGGAACATCGCCCCTGCGCATAACCCCGGGGCCGGGAGCCGCCACCGCTGCGCCGGGGCTGCTGCGGCCCGGCCGGAGTGCGGCCCCGCCGCCCGGCACGGCCAGAAAAGGGCCCGCCCGCCCCGCCGGGCCCGCCCCCGCCCGCGTCACCGCCGAGCGCGGAGGGCCCGGGCCGCCGCCGCTCGGCCCCGGGTGTGGGAGCTCAGTCCTCCTGCGGAAAGCCCTGAACGTGTCGCCACACGTTGTGGCGCTCGGCCCCGGCTGTGGGAGCTCCATGCCCCCTCAGAAAGCCCTGTCAGTGTGGCGGCCCCGGCCGCAGGCACAGACTGCTGCTCCGGACAGATAGGGACAGCCGCCCCCCGCTCTGTTGGGGCCGGCAGAACACTCTGAGGAGGGAGATGTGCTAAGGGAGCAGAGATGTCTCTCATTATTACGTCTACAGTTGTTTGGTCGTGAAAAACCTAACAGCTAAGTTAATGGGCGTTTGCTGCAAAACATGGCTAAAAATAAGTAGCGCAAAAGGGGCGTGGTCAGAATGGTTGAAAGCCGAAGTGCTTGGAAGAGCTGGGAATTAGTGTCACACGGTCAAAGGACTGGGCATATGATAGAAGAGCTCACGGGCATATCTGCACTTCAGGCAACACCCAACTCACCCGGGAACTAATTGGTACAGAGGATCCCTGGGATCAGGCGTTTGGCAATACTGAGAGGAAAAAAAATCATTAGACCTTTATGCATGTAACAAGAACAGGCAGTCCTGTAATTACAGTAATTTGGAACCAGAAGTGTTATAAGCCTTAGTGCTTCAGCAATACCAGTTAGTAGGGGCTACGTGCTCTGTTTGGTGTGCAGGTCGTTTGATGGGTGTCTGCCTGTGGAGAGGAACAAGGAAGGGTATCCATAGAAGCAGAAATTAAATAGAGAAAAAATGGAACCAGTGCAATCACATCTCATGGTCAGTAATGATTGTGCTGATGGACCAGACAAGATTTCCTTGACTCAGTCATATATCTGCTCCTGCTGTGGAAACACACTTTCTGAGCCAGATGTTAGCAATTCATGCTCAGGATAGAGCTATTTCTGACAAGGTTATTTTGCAACAGGAGCACTGCGCTGTCTACTTCACAGCTTCCTACATCCCCCAGTGGGTCTACTAATTTTCAGAAATATTCCTACCTTGAATGGTTAATACACAAGCATGAACAATATCACAAGTGAAGGTGTGAGGGAAAGACAAGTAGAAGTAGAATTTCTGGCCTCACTAAATTCAGTATTCAGCAACTTCTGTAATTCCTGGAGAGAGACATGTCAGATATTTGTGTGTGAAGGCAGAATCTGGTAAATCAGATACACAGCCTACTGAGAGGAGTTTTAAAAAACTGCATTGTCTTGGCATTAACATGGAAGCAGAAGGATACATCTTCCTCCTTAAATAAGAAATTTTAAAAACAAATATTCAAGGAAGGTAAGGCTAAATATAAATCTAGACTTGCCTTTTTCTAGGCAGGAGCCACACCTTGTATGTTTACATCCAACAAACCCAAAGACAGGTGCTTAGTCACCATGCAAGTGTTGACATGAAATTACCTCCTACTAAGGCAAACTGCAGGGTGTGCAAGTGTGACTGACTAAAAGTGATTGCAACAGGGAACCTCGTGTACGAATTAGAAGTTACAAAATACAGCAAAACACCTTATGGGAGGCTATTTAAAAGAATGACTGTGTCTGAATTCAGTTTTCTCTCATACTCAAAAGCCCCAAAATGCACATGTCCCAATAGCCTGGCTGGGATCACTTGTGCTATGACACAAGGTTCAAGGAATGACACCTGTCAAGCCCTCCACATCTTGTGGTTCCCTTGGGTGGCCTCAGAGCATCATCTTGGGGCAGATTTTCTGTGCCTGGCTGTGGGCCTCTAAGGGCACAGGCCTTTTGGGCTCCAGGTACACTTTGCATTTGTCAGCATTTACAAGTGCTCCTAGTGATTATCATGTATGTATCACTTCTGTAACCATTTCCTCATTGATTCTACTCAAGATGTCTTCAAACCAGTCTTAATATTTCCTTTACAAATCCCTGTGCTCTTTTGACAGCTGGGAACCTCCTCACATTTCACTGAAATACTCTCCATCTAATTCTATCCCAGGAAAAGGCTTCTAAAACCATAGTAACTATTCCTGCGAGCCCAGGCTCTTTAAATAGCAGTCTTTCAGCTGATAAATCAAGTAGCATTTGTTAGTTATTTCTTTTATTGTCTCCTTTTGTGAGATCAGAGCATTTGCATTTAAACACAAAGTGCATTAAACCCTTTGCTTTTGTAGGTTTAAATATGCACAGCAAATTTCTGTTTTCACACTGAGTGCCTGGTCCTATTGTCACTCACACCAACAAACCCAGGAACCTGGACACACAGCATTGCTTTCCAGATGATGATACCCTGCTATTAATTGAGTCAGTGTAACTATTTCCAAGGGCTGCTTTGTTAGAAGAGCAATCCAGCTCTTTCTCCACAGAGAATGACTTAGCAACAGGGATTTGTAGATTAACAGCAGTTTGGGAACATGACCATGTGTAGCCACACAGAAATCTATCAGTCATCATCCAAGGCAGATTCAAAGAATAACAGAACCAGCTACACATCTGAACTGCCAGTCAAATGCCAGCCAACTCATTATTTTATGAAATACATTTTATATACTGCTTCCTTCACATGTTTGATATCCAAAGTTGGCTAGAAATGGAAAATGAAGTTGTTACAGTTAAACTACTGATAAAAGGAGGACTGCATCCTTTTCATTTATGTTTGAAGTGAAAAAAAAATCATTATTCATACTTCAGAGGCCAGTTTGCTACCACTGTAGATTTTTTTTCATGTGCATAATCCATCTTCTAAGAAAATATTCTTTACTTCTTCCAAAAAACCCACACCACAGAAATAAACCATATTAAATGTCAGAAACCACAGTGTCAGTAGCATTATCTTTGTTTAAGACACTTTGAGGGCTTGCACTCTTGACAGAGACCATGAATTGAATTTGAGTTTGCACACTGGTTGTTTAAGAGAAACAATCCTTTTCAGAAATCTACTGTTTGCTTAAATGTCTTTTATTTGATTGAACAGAATTCTCTGTTTGCCTGTGATCCTTGCCATTGAAGTGGTGTTTGCATTGGCTCAAATACCCTCAAACACAATTGTGCTGACTTACACACACAAGCAGAAGACAGCTACTTTCAAAGAGAGATGTGAAGACAACCAAAAGTGTTGTGACAAATTTACTCTGTCCTTGCAGCCCAGTGCAGTAGCACAGTCCCAGGACACAACCGGACTTGCATTTGAACCAGGGCTGCAAAGACAATTCTTCCTTTCACTTCTCCTCAGTGCTTCACATCCACTTCCATATTGTTCCCCATGCTGCTGCTCAGTAGCATTAGGACAGTAAACAAAACCTGTGTTCCTCATTGTATTTCAGGCTAAATTTGGTTACAGTGTCAAACAGAGACTGGAAAAAACGGAAGACAGCACTTGAATAGTGGGAGTACTGAAAATGCAGGCTTACATAACCATCAACCCACAAACTCAGAGCCAGCGTGGGGTAACCACAATTAACAGAGTAACAGTCACTGTCATATCTCCTATCTTCAAACCTTTAATCCATATAATAGAGATCATGTTACTCCTTTGGCTCATGTTTAGCTAAAGCAAATCAATTTGTCCTTGTAAACCATCCCTGTAATAAAGCTTCATAGTAAATCATGAGGATTTAATTACTAACACTCGGAATTTCAGAATTCCTGCTCAGAGAGAATTTTGTTAGAAACTGGGAGTGAGAAATTTTGAGCAAGAATGCTCAAACTTAACTAGTGGGACTTTTACTCAAGATTTATTGAGTTGGTATTCTGGGTTGGACCACTGAAGAAGTTTGAAACTGGAGCTAGGCAATATATGGAATTGAAAAAATAATTTAAAAATAAGAGGCGGCATGGGAAGATGAAATGGGGAGATACAATTTTGTGTAGGATGAATATATGGGGAAAAGTGTTGAAAATATAATTCATGTTGTGATGAAAACTGAGTAGGTTGAACCCTCAGGCACAGTTTATGTCTTGCACAAGTTCCCACAAAGTACAACAACTTCCCAGCACATTGCGGGAGTGGTAGAACCTGACACCTTTTGCTCTGCAGAGACACTTGGGCCCTCTGAGGTAGAAAGCTGACAAGGTGATTTAATCTGCAGACAAGGTACTTTTTTCTGTGAGGAAGAAATTTGGAGGAAAAGCAGAATTTGGTGTGGTGTTACTGTAAGGCTTAACAAGTCTTTCAAGACTGAGTGTGGTTAGAGAGGGCACAGTGCCACAAGTCAAGCAGCAGCATTTCAGGATTCTAGTCCACATGTAATGAAAAGGCAAGAGGCCACTGCTTAATAAGCATTTCAGTGTTGTATCCCAAACAGCTGGACACAGTGTCAGGGGAGTCACAGGGAAATACAGGCCTTAGGAAATGTGCTAGCTCAGAGTACTTCTGAAGAGACACAACACTGCTGCTACTGAATCCAACAGATTAGTGACAAAAGTGAGTCCATCTCTGGAAACACAAGTGTGTCCAGAAGAACTGAAACTGCTGTCAGTAATTTAGTCTTCTATCAAAGGGGATGTTGGTCTTTGTCTAGTCTCCACAAGGTTTCACTCACTCATTTTCAGTGCTGAATTTTCCCAACACTGAGGGATGGAAAACCATCTGACCCTGATCACATATGTTGAGAGACTTCCCTTCAGCCTGTAAGAAACAAATCTGAGAGTTCCTCTTTCACTGGTGCATTAAAAATGAGAGTTCACCTGAGTTTAAAGGATATGTAAAGATTTTTTTCTTCAGTTATGTCTCTGGCTCTGAAATGCTTATACAATCTCGCTAACTGATGCATCTGTAAAGCAAATGTCATCTTAGATCTGAAGATGTAATGTCTCTGTAGACAAAATATTTATTTTCTATCCTTTAAATCCAGAGTACCACATTAAAAACTAGATATGAATAGGAAAACTGACTACACTTAAGAACTGAATAGGACAGACCCACATTTTACCAAAGTTTCTTGATTAACGTTAAAAACAAACAAAATTAGCAAAACTAGTTGTTGAGATCTGAGTTTTAACTGCCACTGACTGCAAAAAGAAATGCCTGATCTGCTGTTTGGCTGGTACCATGTTCTAAAGTAAGGCATAGATAGGCTACAATTGCACAGGCATTTTCTGTCCCCTCCTTTGGGCAGATTAAGTTAAAAAGTATTGCTTGATGATTCCTGTAAGGACAGAGTTCCCTTCTGGACTGAGGGCCACAGGCTGCTGGGAACAGTTAATCATGGGGAAATGCCTGAATCAGCAGCATCATGAGAAGCATCGTGTGAGGCTCTGTCTAACATGTCAGTGCAACAATACCGTTACAGGGAAATTAAGGTTGGAAGGGACTATTGAAGGTCATTATTTTAATCCTTATGTTCAAATCATATCTATGATCAAATTTGGATCAGGACAATTATTTTGATCATTCTCTTGGGCAGATAAGTGAATATAAAGTGCAAATTCTAATAAAATTCCACCATTTCTTTTAACACATTCCTGGTAATAACACTGAATAAAGGACCTTTTTAAACAGGTAGCAGTGAACTGACCTGTCACGTTTTAACCTGCATAATGACAGTTTAGAGACACTTGTGGACATATTAGAAAGAGGAAGCTTGCCAAAGGCTATCTGGATCTGGGCATTGCAGTTTGAGAAGATGGATTTATTGGAAATTTTTTTTTTATTAGTATGCTAAAGACAGCTTGAGATGTTGTAAATATTGTTGCCATGCTACACTGACAATAGACTAACTCATAAAATTTCTTCATGGTATGGTGAAATTAATTTGGCTATCAGTGCTTGGCAGCTGGATGTGAAGCTGCTCAGATTACAAGCCAAAGAAGCAGTAAAAAATGGGTACTGCTATCATGTGACATGAAAACAAATTTTCTGCTGAAACAAGAAATACATGAGTGCTCCTGTAAAATGTTATCCCATTATGAGGCAATTTCAGTTCTTCTACTTGGACCTCATTCTGACATGTGAAAACAGTTCTGCTGTGTTTGTGTGCTGCAAAGATGCATTGATTAGCTGCAGAGAGCAGTTCTCTCACAGCTGCTCTCTTACTCTGTTTTATTGGATATTTCCTCATTTTGGGAATCTGCTAGACAGTACTGATGTTTTTCTCTAGTGTTTACACAAGATGCTTGTTCTCAGATAACACAGAAAGACTAATAGTGTTTAAAATATGAGCTCTTTATAAATGTGTGGGTAAAATCTGGTTTTATATCCATTACAGCTGTCTTCTTGATATCTGTATAAACTTTTATAGAAGTTATTATTACATGATGACAACAACCTAGCAAATCTCTTATAAAATAAGAGATATATAATTTATAAATTATAAACGGAACCTGACAGTGTTCAAAACCTCAATCAGAGGACTAGAACATGGATGAAGTTTGTGACTGGGTCTGTGACTTGTCATGCCAAGGGGGATCCCTAGTAATTTGATCAATGGATACTCATCAGCAGTGTCTACCAAGAGCCTTAGCCATATTTTCTGTATTATGTTGTCTGTTTTTCACTCACTAACAGATCCCAGTCAAAACTCAAAAGACAGGAAAACCACAATCATGAGAGAAAGAGAAGTCACACATTTGCTGTGTCAGAAAAGAGGAGGTGTTCAAGAGATACCATTCAATATCACAGAGGATTAAATGCTTCCCACACGGCCAGATATAACAAGACACAAAGCTACCTAGGAAAAGGTAACAGGTGCAATTAAAGCTGCCTTTCATACAGCACCAAATAATGGCAATTTTAGATTATACTTGACTTCTAGTGGTTTAAACACAGAATAGGACACACAGCAGAGCTACAAAGCTCTACCAGTCAGGGTATAACCTGTGGTTTAAGGATTACAAGGTCATTGTATCACATGAGGATTTCTATGATTGTGAAGCATCTGGAGTAAATGAAGGAAGAATGACACAGTGACCTTTGGAACAAAGTCTTCTAAATCTTAGAGCACAGACTGGCATTGAGAAAGACAAAAGCTAATTATTATTTTTATGCTTTGAATGTAAACTAAACTAATCCCCAATTAGACAAAAAAAAAAAAAGGACATGTTTGGGTGCAGTATGGCCAGCCCTGTTACACTGCAGCAGGGTAAGACAAACAGACTGGAGATGAGGGAACTTTGACCTCTGTATGTCTTGATTTCTTTCATTTTCCCTCATCAGCACACTGTGGTTTAAGTGAACTGTTGAATTTCAGAGCTAGTCTGTTCCTCTGTCTGAACAAAACATAAAAGACCTGAATGAAGAGACAGTGAGAAGAATGAAGGGATGATAAAAAGCATGGGAAAAATTCTTTACTGGGTATAAGAAGGTCTGTAGGTATATTCATGTATGTAAGAATTCTTCAGTCTGCAGCCAAGCACTGGCTGACAGATGCAGGCTTTAATCAAGGAAGGACTGTGGAAAGCATGAACACAGGTATGCTGTTCACTGCTTTTCCAACAGATAAACTATGGGGAGCCAGCTGGAGCCAACAGAAGAGCAGCAAAGAAACAAAAGGAGATGGCTCTTCACACAGCATGGATCAAAGCTGCAGTGCTACAAGTTCACTGGAGTTCAAGGGTAGGAAGTCTACAGAATAAATGTCCACAAAGCTTTATTAAACACACAGAAACCATCTCTGATCCAAGAAACTCCTCAGCTGTGATTGACTGAATGCCAGAGGATGTGTAGGACAAGTACAGACACACATGGCTTGTTCTTACATTCTTCTCTAAACACCTGCTTGTGGCTGCTACCAGAGACAAGATACCAGGCTAAAAGTACTTTTTGATCTGACTCAACACAGGAACATAGAAAATAAGTCTGCCTAAAACCAGATCATATTATTAGGCTCGAGAGTCAAATATAGGAAAAGTAAGACATCAGATTATTTTAGAGTCTATTAGCTGTACATTCTATTACATTTCATAAATAGATATACATTTTAATTAAGAAAATGGTGCTGCCACTTTCTGCCAGTGAAAACACTTCATTTGATGGAGAAGTTATCATTACTCACAGTAATTTCTAATATTATACAGAAATTCTACAGAAACAACAGCTCAGAATGATAAAACATTATCTGTGCCTGAAGCTTGCATATCTTGCACTTTTCCCATACAGTATATTATGTGTGTGTTTACTAAATAGTTGTTAGTGTGGCTCTGTGTAGCATCTCAGAATGAATCCTGACTACTTTTTGTTTCAGATCAAGAATGCTTGGACAAGACCATTCTGAAGGGCAGCTTGGCACAGGGTGCTGGTTTCTCTGCTATGCAGAACAGAATGTCAGGTATGCTAATTACTGGGTGACTGACCACACAGGCATTCCTTACACACACGTGGTGGCTGCTACAGAGCAGAAGAAAAAGCTTTGTATTCCCCATAAAATCAGCACAGTCTGCTAATTGCAGCACAATTAACCACCCTCCTGACACAAGGCCACAAAATCAAAACTTCATGTCACACTGGGAGCAAGGTTAAGTCATGTGTAATAAAGGAATTAAATAAGTCTTCAAAGGTGCTCAAATCTGCTGGACAGGGTTGTTTCACAACCCAAGAGATCACACAATTTGATCTGCTTTACGAAGAGAACACACAAATGGAAGCTACACTGAAGGACCAAATGTTAATATAATTACCAAACTTTCCAAACTTTGTTCCTTCAGAGACATAGAAAATAAAATTTATTTATTAAAATAATGGTTTTTTTCTTGTCGCAGAGGGAGTTGTCTTACCAGATCAGTTAAAACAAAAATGGGCATATATCAAAACAGAACTGAGAGAGCTAGAAAGATTAATATTTAGAAAATAATGTGATGTACAAGACAAAAAAAGACAATGTGATGTTCCCCCGTGAGTTTATTGAGGTTTTAGTTACAAAAGAATCAGTGTTGTGGAGGGCCATGTCCTTGAGCGCCGCGCACGCAGCGCAGAGAAAGGCAGCACCTGCGGGCCTGCAGGCTCGGCCCAACACCGAGGGACGGCTCCCCAGCGCCGCCCTGTGTTGCAAACACAGAAGTGCACGGACAGCCCGTTCAGTGTGGGCGGAACGGCTGGTGCTGCTGCTCAGGCACTGCAGGGTTTTTAATCACAGGTCCTTCACTAACACATGCTCTGCTGAACACTTTCTTTTATCACTGCTGAATAACAAAAAGAGACATCGATCATATAGCAAAATAATATTTACATGCAATCCCAGTAAACAAGGTAGAAATGCCAGTAGGTTTGGCTAAACAATTAAAAAAAAATCAAGTCCTGTTTGGCAGCAAATCATCCAAGCAGTATTTGCCATCTGTAAGTTATTACTCAAAAGGAAGAGCGTATAAACTGCGCATTTGATTTTCTCAGTAGCAACCACGGTGCCTGATATGCTTATACCCTTAAGGATTTTGGATAGCAACAGTTTGTGTACAAGTAGCTACTTAGTAGCAGCTGATTCAGAATGAGCCAGCCTTGCCTTTAATTGTAACAAATTTATACATTTACTGATCAAAAGCTTGTACTGTAAGAGGGCACTGAAACTGTATACATTCATAATGTCAAGAAAAGGTGTCTATAAGTTTTTCCATAATCTCTGCTTAATTGTTATTCATATTCCTGCTTGTAGTCAGAATTATGAATGCAGTTCTCCACTATCTTAATTAACACCTCTAATCTAATGCACCTGGTATGTCTGTACAAGGAAAATATTTCTCTGTGGTTTTCACCATGGAAACATGTTCTGATTGTCAGTGATTAGTCTGTTAGGGCAAGAGAGGTGCCAATATGTAAGCATGTCTGATGCACACACAACAGGTGCCTTGGAAGCTCTTCCCTGTCTCAAATCCTAAAGCAGTTTTCCCTGAACATAACAAGCAGGAAATCTTTTCTCTAGCCAGCCATATCTCTAGCCAGCCAAAAAACTGAACAGAACAAACAGGAAACCTTTTCTTATACAAATTTTTAATAATGTTAGTATACTGATTAACAACAATACACGCAGCACAGAATATTTCAAACTTTATAGGGCAAAGTACACATCTTTTATTACATTCTGGAACTGATCCCAAGTTCTTCCTTAAGTTATTTACTCTCTGATGAAGCAGCCCTGGGAGTGTCCTTATTTGTACTTGCTGCCCCATGGGCTGCTGCCACAAACACTGCAAGACCATAGAAATATCTGGTGTTTGTCTTTTCCTACACTGCACTTCCCTTTGCAGTAATTGCAGAGCAGAGCACATTCTCCTGAAATCCCTCTTACATAGGAGCCCCTTCTATAATCAAGAAAGCAGTAATTAGATGAGCTGTGAAGTAGCCCATAGTTCTCTGATCAAGGCAGAGGGTGGCACTTTCACACTGCCCTCAGTAGCACATGGACTTGAGTTTGTTATAAGTCATTTGTACAAATCCTGCAAATACACCTTGATGCAGTGGCTGAAGAACTGAGAGGTTCAGGCTAATTACTTCTTTTCACATTAAAAATAAATGAGTTTATAACATGAATTTGCAGCATCTCAGTAGATCCATGATACTTGATAATCATTCTGCAAACACTTACTAGACAAACATCCAGGGGATCCTTCTGATTTTAAAAGTCTTCTTAGTAGAGTTCTGAATATAATTTTCACATTGTGGATTTGCTATTTGCCGTGTATTAGCTACTCTGTAAGTCCTTACAGGGGAGTCTCTTACGGCATGGAAGGATGGATACACTTTGAGCAGAGACTTTTAGCCCAAAGTCTCTCAGCATTTTGAAGAGAAACTCTGTTTCTCAGAATAAATTTGCAAGAGGTAGAAATATCAATTACAATGTACATGCAGAGATGCAAACACGGCTGTTTGAAAATGCTCCCCGGTAGTGTAAATTCCAGAACATCCACCAGAGGGAAGCTCATGCATTCATTCAGAGTGAAATAAATAATTTGAAGGATGAAACACACACCTGATATTTAAGGCAAAGCAAATTCTATTTTAATTGTTTCATAGCAGTAGCATGGACTTTTTGAGCTTGGAAAGGTTTCAGAAGTTATTTGCCCATCTAAAAGTAACAGACTTATAGAGAGTTTCCTGGATTAATGACTGAACTTATTGCACTACTTATAATATGCATGTACACAAAAAACTTAAACTGTGTTTTTTAAACATACAGATGCAATTTAATTTCACTGCTGTGATGAAGTGTACCAGAGCTTCTGTGATTCGAAGTCCAAATGCATTCATACATTAAAGCCCACCCACATGTGGCCACTGGAGTGAGTAAGATACTGAATTGTTTAGCCACTGTTGTTTTTAGCAGTTATTGACTACACTATTGTCATCTGTAAGTTATTACTCTTCCCCATACTTGTTAATGGAAATATTTGCTAAATTGTCTATAAAGTTTGTGTTCTACTAATTTAAATTTGATAAATAACAGACACTTTTAGAGAATATTAAAGGCAGTTTACAGTGTGAAGTTTTATTAGTGATCCAGGAGTCACATAGAGCTGTTCAGGAACATGCTCCTGAGCTAATGTTAACTCTAATGTCTGAGATATTTAGTCTAACAGCCTAGCTTCAGAGCCTTACTCAAGGAAATCTTAGCAGTCCAACACTTCTTTGGGATTTTTCTGAAACAGAAATTCCAGACTGTGGCTGCAATTGAGAGACTCATTTGTTTTCTAGCTTAAATGAAAGACACAGCCAGAGGTAGAGGCCATTTGGCAAGCAAACTTCAACTCAAGTGGAGAAAGGTGTTTCAGGAAAATGTAAGGCCAGATGCTTCAGAAGTTCAACCACATCCATACACTACTGGATTAGACCTATACTTACACCAGTGGTTGTTCAGACAACTGCTCTTTTCCACCAAAAATAAAGTTGTACCAAAAAAATCCTACAGAGGTGTCACACAATGGTACAGAACATGCAAGTCCTTTTAGGGATCCTTGGTAGATTGAGGGCTGGCCACAAGATTGTAGCTACACTTAGAGCACTTATTACGACATAAAAATTTACTTAAGAGCATACCTTATTGTTATCTACAATTTCTAGCAGTTTGTGTATCTTACTGCTACACAGGATTTTTAGCATTTATCCCACCTTTCAGTTAAGCAGTTTCTAGTGATCAGTGTAGCTTTCTTTACTATCTAAAGTCTTTGGTTATGCAGGCTTTTAGTCACCTGAGCCCTCTGCAATTCAGGTCAAAGTCTTGATAATCAGTGTATGACACAACAATCATAATCTAGATTGACTTTACTTAAAGAACCTGCCAGTCCCTGCAGCACTGGGTGACAAGAGGTACTGGACATCTCTGCTCGATTGTCTTTTTCCAATAAAAATCTGCAACTTGCTTCAATCTAGATATGCCACTGGCAATAAACTAAAACAGTCTGTGAAGATATTTCTGGAGAAATAATGTGGTGTAAAGGTGATTTCATTGGAAGAAGAAATCCTGCCCAGCACTTCTTCCCATTAGTTAATTTTCACATGTGGTTTTCAGAAATTCCCTTCAGAATAGAAACAGATTGTTTCGTTTTTTCCCCTACCTGGTATTCATTAAATGTGGTTAAAAACGAAAGGAACTGGAATCATGTATCAGATTAAATCCCAATTAAAATCTGTATTACACAAATAGTATTTTGAAGATATAATACTTGACTTCAGTGGGGTTATTCTGGATTTGCTTTTGATCTCATTATACTCTTACAAGAGCAAAACCAGCTAAGCTGCTTTGGGGGTGCTGATGTTACAATCCTTTTTCCATGGTGAAAAATACTTTTAAACTTAATACTGTGCACTACATTTGCCAGGTTTGTAAAATTAGGGAAATAATCTGCATCACATTCTTAAATTTAAGAAATTTATAAATAACTCCTTTGTTTCAGTGAACTTTTTTTAGTGGTAAATACCCATCCAGTTCCACTTCTTGAATATTTCTGTTGGCTCTGCTGTTCTAGTTCCTCCTTTAACATTTTAGAAATGAACTTCAGAAAATGTTTTGAAATCAGGATAACAAAATAGTTTCATACTCTTTGGCCAGGCTCTGAAGAACTTATGATTCATTTAGGATTTGAGTACTACATTGACTACCAAGTTTCCTAGGAAAAATCATAAACATCATAGCCCATTGCTGGCACAGCAGGACAATAATGTAGTCATATCTTTTCTCTCTGGCATGGAGCACTTCCTCCTATAAGTCTACATCCAGACAGAATACTCTGATGGTTATTGTTTGGTAAAGAACTGCAATTTGCCAGAGAATTAGAAATACAACTCCTACTCATTTTGTTGTACCAGTACAGTACAAACAGTTGATTTCCTTTATGCCAGGGTATTTATAAATATGATTGACTGTTTTCTGCTGAATTAAAAAAGATGACATGAAGGTAGTAAGCACAATTTTTGTACTTTAAAATTCTTGCCAAACGTATAATGCCCATTTGTAGTTTACCTGCCACTCCTCTGGTTTTTGTTTTTATAAAATAAAGTGCCAAGTTGTTCATAGGAGCAAGAATAGAATAGCATAAAAAGGGTTTCTTTCTCCTCACAGCCATTGATTAGATCAGTAACATCAAAACAGTTGCACATTTCTTTAAATAGGGACACTTTAGAAAGACCACCAACATGCTGTAAAATTTGCTGAAGCACAATGGATGTATAACTAACAGCAAAGTCAGGTCCTGCATTGTATTTTTACTTTTGCTTTGTATGCAAAAATACCCATCCTCCTAAACAACAGGAACTGCCATATGTGGCCATCTGCCATATGTGGTCAGATGTCAGTAAGAGTAAACATGAGGATGTGAGCTCATAGTCTGCATTAGCCTTCCGAACATCAGTTAGAGGAGAACTTTCAACTAGTTCACCAACACCTACAGAATAAAAGCAGAGCACAGAGCAACCAAGAACAGAAGAATTTCCAGAATGAGTCAAGCTGAGGAAAGCAGCGGGAACTCAGCATGGAATATTGTGAGGTCAGTAGTCTGCATAATACTGGCCTTGTCATTTATAATTGGCACTCCTGGGAACTGCATTGTCATCTGGACTGTTTGTACAAAAATGAAGAAAATATCTCTTTCAGTCCTGCTGATCTTGAACCTGGCCATTGCTGATGTCCTTGTACTGATCACTTTACCAATCTGGATTTACTCTTTTGTTGACTCATGGGTTTTTGGAACCATCTTCTGCAAAGTGCTGGTTTTCATTATTTACTGCAGCATGTATGCCAGTATATTTCTGATTACAGCACTCAGCTTGGAGCGGCTACTGGCTGTGTTTTACCCTTTCACAATTCAAACCTACAGAAGAAAAGAAAAAATTTCTTTAATTGTGTTCCTCATTTGGTTCCTGTCTGTTGCCTTTGGCATTTCTGTCATTCCATTTCAAGAGACAGAAGAAATGAATGGTCGGCTTCTGTGCACGTGTCGCAACTACTCTTCCAATAGACAGAAAGTGTCCTATCTTCTGCTGGAGACCCTTGCAGGTTTTGTAATCCCTTTCTTAATTATTTGCACTAGTTATGTGTGTGTTGCAAGAAGAATAAGCAGAATGACTTACCAATCCAAGCAGCGATCGGAACGTCTCATTGCCACCGTCGTGGTGGCTTTCATTCTGTGCTGGTTCCCTCACCACATCTTCAACATCCTGGATGTCATTTCTGTTGAAATAGAGCTCTCGAATGAGGAGATGTCTTTGGCACTGGAAGAAATTGTAGACAAAGGAGTCTACATCTCTGGAGCACTTGTATTCATCAGTAGCTGTATTAACCCTCTGCTTTATGCTTTTGCTGCACGAAGGTTTCAGAACCACCTGAGGTTTGCCAAGATGTCAAAGCTGTTTGAACAGATCAGTCAGACTGTAACAGAGGAAGACAAGAAAAGAAATCTGGTTGTAGCCAAACATGAAGATACTTTGGTAGGCACAGAAAATCTCTAACAAGGAACTCAGTGAATAATCTGTGTCATTTCTTCAGCAGTCCTTTCTCCTCAATCTCTCTTTTTCATTTACTGAGCAGTCCAGGGAAAGCTGTAGAGAAAGAAAAGCTTTTTGGGTTTTTTTCTTGTGTGTTTTATAAGAATTGGCATGAACAACATTGTTCAGTTCATAAATTATTATTCACATCATGAAATGAGCACTATTTCACTGTTGCTGAGAACATCAACAAGGTGGCTAAAAGCTGAAATTGTGAGGAATACAGCATTGTTACTTTCCATTAAAATTTTTTCTGATTTCTAGAAAGTCTGTGTGCAGAAAACAGAAAAGAACTGCATGTGAAAAAGAGAGACCTTGAAAGCTTGAAACTAATGAAACTAAGGTTTTGTCAGAAAAAAAAAAGTTGTTACATGTTCAAAAATCCTTATACAATCTAAAGTTTTAAGAAGTTAAATTCTTTATATGGCTCATAATGGTTTTAAATTATTGTACTAATGACACAAAAGTCTTCTGGGTTGATGGAAAATTCAAAGCTATTTTTAATTCATTACTATATTTAGGTTTGAAAGTAATAAGGGTTGTTTATACAGTCAAGATCATTTACTGCATTATCTTGGGGTAATGGGTTTGAACAAGTCAAACATGGAGTATGAGGACTGTGTTGTATGGCAAACACCACTGCAGACTGCATGCTGGATCTGATGGCAAACACATTGCATACGTCAGTGGCAATTTGATGTATTAAATATATGTACTTTGAGTATCCTCAAAAATTTTGATTCAAAGAAGTTAAGCTTCCAAGATGTCTATTAAATTGTGGAAGAATTGGGTCAGGCTCAGGTGAGGAGGAAGGAGACATCCTTCCTACTAATTTTATGTGTAAGAAAATTATGGTAGTAGTACAAAGTGTCTCTTATCAGAAGAACTTCACCTTGCAAATAAAAGAGTTATATTTTTCTATTCTCACAGAATAGTGGACTTTGCCCTAGGAAACCAATAAAATTAGTATTTGCAAGGGCTTTAGTTTTGTGAATGTGTGTAAACTCACTGTGAAAAATTGCATGGCATCAAGTGTTTGCTTTTGAAGTTTTATTTATTTCAGTTATGCTTAACATTTTTTACACTTGCTTTGTAAATTTTTAAGTCAAACATTTGTAATAAGATCAAGATAACTACTGATTACGAAGCATGTTGTAATTTCATTTTCCTTGTTCTGGACAGTTGCTAAATAGCTATATTACTCATCTTTACAAAGAAATTACAAATACTAACCAGCCATTATTTTTTGAAATTTTGAATAATTTTGAATTTTGAAGTGCAGGATATTTGAGTTGTATTAGTTTAGCTTGTAAACTGAAATAAACACAGAGAGGTTAAATTCTTAGCTACTAATGGAAGAATATTTCTCTAAACTTTGCATATGTATTTGTTATTCCTGCTTCTTATCAAAAAGTATTTTTTTCTCCTGAATAGAAGTCCACAGCACAGAGGGTTTTCCTTCAACAGGACTCCTTCACTGAAATTAAAGAAAACTTTAGCAAGATCTTGTTTGCAACAAAAAGTAAGCAACAAATGAAACACTTTAGACTGGACCCCAGCCTTCACCTACCACTGTTCTTCACCCCTCTAATAGCTTTTAATTGCTATAGGGCATTCAATATAGCAATGTGACATTATCTCACAAAAAAAGCAGCAGTTTCAGTTATCTACTCATAAAAAAGTGAAGCTGTATTTCCCAATATGTTCTTGAGATAGGAATCACTCACTATTCAACAACACAGAGCAGACCAGGAGATTTGCTATCTGATAAGCACATGAGCACAGCAACTGAACTTCTAGGCCACAAAGAGTCAAGTATTTCCCAACTCAGAGTGTGAGAAAACACGCAGGCAAACTTTAGTACAAGCTGCCTGACCAATATTTTCTTTTCTATCAGTCCATGCCTGAATTTTCTGCCTTAATATTAATTTTTCACATTTTCTCCGTTGCTTTTTACTCACAGTACTGAAGTTGCTGTCTATCAGGAGGTCCATCAAGGAGCTAGAACTGTCCCTCTTAATTTCTCATTAATGGCCTTGGTTCTATGTCCAGTAGATAGTCAGACAGTCATCTCTAAGGACTGTGTTTCTTTTGAAGGCTGTTTGAGAAGTACTAGAACATACTAAAATGGCAACATTAACTTATTTCATTTTTTTGTAGAGTAAATAGGGTTAATTCTTGCAGTTGGTATGCACAGTTAAAATCCTCACTGATTTAATACTTTTGTCAGCACAACAGTCATGTAAATGGGACAATAAGAGTCCACCTAAAAGTACAAGCAGATGACTTGGTTGTCTGCTGCTTCCTTGAGCAGGTACACATCAGGCCTAGGAATGCAGCCAGATTTTGCACTTCATCAGGGCTAACATGCTCTCACCTCTATCTGTTGCTCAAGCTAGATCAAAATAGTGGCCTCCTATTAACTTGAGACACACTCAGATTCTCCCAGGAAAATAGAGGCTTCATGTCATTTGAGTTCTTCTTTTTTCTTTCTTTCTTTCTTTCTTTCTTTCTTTCTTTCTTTCTTTCTTTCTTTCTTTCTTTCTTTCTTTCTTTCTTTCTTTCTTTCTTTCTTTCTTTCTTTCTTTCTTTCTTTCTT
The DNA here is from genome assembly GCF_047830755.1 of Zonotrichia albicollis. Lineage (NCBI taxonomy): Eukaryota > Metazoa > Chordata > Aves > Passeriformes > Passerellidae > Zonotrichia > Zonotrichia albicollis. The sequence continues at coordinate 9,382,264 of NC_133831.1, forward strand.
TCTTTCTTTCTTTCTTTCTTTCTTTCTTTCTTTCTTTCTTTCTTTCTTTCTTTCTTTCTTTCTTTCTTTCTTTCTTTCTTTCTTTCTTTCTTTCTTCCTAACCCTTCTACCCTTGTTTATGAGGTCTGCTGTGTGTTTTCAGTGTCCAGTTATTTCTCATGACACAGCAAGGCAGAAGGCTGAGCCAAGAGAGAGCCACTTCAGTCACCTGAGTGAAATCACCTCAGACTACACTGAAGTGCAGGGAACATCATGTGGAGTCAGTGCAACTCTCCTTAGAACACTGAGTACTAGGAGGTGATCCGATACTTTGAATTTCTCACATTTGTAAAAATTAATCATCTTCTAACAATTATCTCTTAACATTTCAATATTTCCCAGCCTGAAACTTGCTGTCAACATTCCATGGGTTTACATCAGGATTTTTTCACATTTACTATAATAGGATTATGCTGCCTAAAGTGAATTCCTGTAATATTAAATGGATTGAAGGAAAGCCTGAGGAATTTTTAGCTCATGCAGCCAATATACAAGAAGGATAGAAAAGGACATAAAGCATCAGCCTTACACTATTTGTTGCCTGTTGACATCAAAATGTTTCTGTAAGCATCAAGGCAAAAGAGTTATACCTGGATTAAAACAATGAAGCTTTGTGAATATTTACAGGCAACTAACAATTTAAGGAGTAGCACAAGGGAAATCAGAGATCCTTATTTACAAGAAGAAACAGGGCAACTGCATTATATTAGAAAAAAAATTTTTAAACCTCTAGAACGTTTTCTAGGAAGAAGTAGAGCAAAAGACACATTTTAAAGACAGTTAAGGCTGCAGTTATGGAACTTTTAGGGTTACAATTAGCAGGACTAAATGAAAGATTTGCCTGCAATGCCTGGGTGAAAGGAATAAAAGAAGATAACAGATGGCACAGAAACAACACAGGAATTCAATTTCTTCATATTCAAGCAAGAGTCTGATAAAGAATAAATATTTCAGAAGATGCAGAAGTAGCAAATATTAACAGCGTGAAGGTTTTCTCTACAGCTCTTGTATTATTCTCTTTTCTGCATATATTGGGAAAAGGGAAGGCAAAGGAAAAGCTATTGCTTTTTTGAGTAGAAAAGCATGAGAAATAAGTTAGTCAAGATTATTAAGAATTATATAGACTTAAACTGGAACTGAGAAGTTCGGCCATGAGAACTGAGTATAGAAAGAGACCAGACCAGGAAGTGAAAACTATTCAGTTGCAAGACATTTTCAGATTTTTGTGAATTATTTCTTGTCAGAGCAGGTAATCACTGAAACAGTTCCTTATTAGAAAACTTCTCAGTGTGATCCACACTGGTGCTCAGTAGATTTAAGAAAAAAATTCAATAAACCAGAGTTTAGAGAGACATAAGCCTGTCCTCTGAGAGGGTGAGTAGCCTAAGCTACTCCTGTTAGCATTAAGAGCTGTCTGTGACCAGGGCTATGATGAGGGACACCAGGATTTCAGAAACTTTACAACACTGTTTACAGTCCTCAGAAAGTTCGTGCTCTGAGGACTGTAAAAGTTTGTGCTCTTATCTCCATAAGAGATAATAGAGTTGTATACTATTGAATTTCTTTGTGTCTTCTTTCCCATTAAATCAAATATGCTAAAAATCATGTGGATGGTTCTTAGTAAGATTCAACATTTTAAAACAGATTGAAGTTGAAGAAATATTCAGATTAGAAGAAAATTATTTTATGGAATGTGTCAAGTCAGTGATTTAAATGATGGCATTATTGAAAAAGATGCCATGAAGTCTTCAAATACAGGTTAAAGAGTCACAGCTCTTGAATTAGGAATCAATTATATATCTGCTAAACAGCAAAATCCACTTATTATTTATCTACTAGAAGTCAGCTATCAGAACTAAATCTTGATTGCAAAATTAATGGTCAGTCTTCAGCTTTGGCTGCATCTGTATAGGTACCAACAGTGTGTGCAGGTAAGTGCATCACTATTTCCATGGGCTATTAACTAGGAAACAGTGTGAACTGCACTGAGACACCTACAAACAATGTATTGTGATTAAAGCGAAGGGTATGTCCAGATGGTAGTAAATTGGAGGATTAGAAGTTTAGCCTGATCTTACTGGATCTTAAACTGAAAAATCAGACTTCTCATTTTTGCACAGCAGACCTGTTCATGGTATAGCACATTACACAAAAAATTAATGGCTAAATATTTCATTTTCATAGAACTGTGAATTTGAAGTAGTGTTTATGTTCTGTCATTGGTGGTGTCACCATAAGAGCCACAATAGGAAAATAGCTGTGTGAAGATCACTTCTAGTCATTGCATCTCTGATGATGTGGGAATGTATTACAGTGTAAACAATCTGAAAACAAGTTGCAGATTCAATACCTTAACTCTACTACATAATTTCAAAAGTCACTATAATATTAATATTTACTGGTGAACTTGGTGATTAGTATCAGAAACTTAGAAGTCATGGACACTTTTTAAACATTGCAGCTATGAGTGCCTGTTAGATTTAAAAATACAGCCACAGAGCTTCAGCTGTGCTGTAGAAAGGAACATTAGGTAGTTAAATCTGAGGGAAGCATTTAGCATCACAAGTTTTTACATGCCTTGTTCTCTCCTGCCACCATGTGGCTTTTCCATTTTAAAAAGTTAAGCTTAAGTTTAATACTCTGGAAGTCACTGAAACAAGCAGTGAAATACTTTGTTCATTGTTTCAGTTGTGAACCTATTGAAGGTTCAAGTCATTGAGACAGAAATGTTCACAAAAATCCACAATAATATATTAAGCATTCATTTCAGAGTGATCTAGTTCATCTCTTTTTTGCTCTTCAGGAGCCTAAGCCCACATTGTTTCAAATATTGCACAAATTAGGCAATCTGAGAATGCCTGACAGAATGCCTGACAGTTGCCTCAGGGCCAGTCTGTGAAAAGTCTGTGCTGGAAACAACTTCTCCCTGCCAAGCCATCAATAAGCATGTAGAGCTGGACCTTGACTTGAATTTGAGTAGCTCCCATCTCCTGCCAGGTGATATTATTGATTTCTAGGATTTTGGTAGTTTTGAGATGCTCTCAAAAAGTTTCAGAAAGACTTGACTTCCTTATGGCTAAATTAGAAATGGTTCTTGCAGATGATAAATATCTTGAAGATATCCATTATAAGAATGTTGCAAAAGCTTTGCCTTTAAGAAAATAAGAGAAGTGTTGGGAGTAAAGCAGAAAACAGAATCAATAGATTTGGTTTCAAATACCTTTTTTCTCTATTGCTATGTTCAGCTTCTGTATGTAGTGGTTTTGGTGTCTTTCAACAAGGTTTAGCTTAATCCTCTTACATTTGTAATGTTGAATAGCATTACACTAATTGATTTATCCTACTTTTAAAATGATCAGAAGAAACTTATTTTGCTGAAGAACTTCTCCTAGCACTTCTAGGAAGAAGACATCCTGAATGAAAGGTTTCTACCCAATAACCATATCCCTAAATATCCATTCTACCCCAAGATTTGCATTGTATGCTACAATATAACCTAGCTATTTTACATTACACACCTTATTTTGTTCTTTGACAGCTAAAGTAAAATGAAAATCAGAACCAGCCAGTGATGAGCAAGCAGGACCACAGTAGTCAGTCAGCGTCATGTCAGGAGGTCAGACCATAGGTCAGGACCTGTATCAACAAGATACATGGCCAAGCACAGGCATGGCCAGGGCAGAGCTCAAACAGGCACTCCAACAAGGCAGGTCAAGTAGGGGTGAAGTTCCAGGCCTGAATTTGTATGGATTTCCAGGCCTAGAGGCAGGGTCTGTAGAGTGGAGGGTCATCAAGACGAGTTAGTGCACCCAGGGACCTGATGCATTTCCAGTAGCAATGGAAATACAAAGAACAAGAACAGGAAAATACAAATTATTCAAGGAATAATGGCCATAAGCCACAATTGCTGTTTTATGTAATGGCTTAATTAGGAAACTTTGTAAAAAGCAGGGAAGCTTCCTAGAAAAAATGATGTTGTTTTTACACTTTAACATTTCAAGGTTGTTGTTTTTTCACTTATATTCACATTCCTTTAATATTACAAATGAAGAATTATAATATAAAAACTTCAGAATAGTTTTCCTACGTCTCACCCTTTTTCTTCCTTTGATTCTTCAATTCTCATCAGAGTTTTTCTGTGTTTGATATACAGAAAAATACTTTGCTCTCTCCAAGATACAGAAAATTACATCTTTTAACCACTGGAAATACATAGAAATTCTCTGAGCACAAGAGCAAGGAAATCATACGCTGTTCTGATCACAAAGATGTTATCACACTCTGCACTGAGAATTTCACTTGCTATGGGTCACTGAACTTTGGCTGGAGTTAACCAGACAATTAAATAGCCCAGTGTAACTGGTGTAACTGTTGGGTTGGCCATGTGATAGGATCTTTCATTTCATTTCATAAGACCATTGGTTGAATAAAGTTAAATATTTAGCATCCTGAGCACAAGAGCACGAAAAGAAAAATTCTTGGCTTGTGTTTGAAAACATAGCTATGCATTTCCCAAGCACCAAATTCATATTGCATTGGTTATAGAACACTTGTTTCCTTGTTGCTCTATAATTTAACTCTAGTAAATAGTTTTGGGCACACTGATAATTTCACAGAGAGGTAGTGGTGTAATTTAACCTTTTAAATTACTGGTGTTTATCCACAAGTGCTAAAGTGTACCAAAAGCAATGAAGCTGTTTAAGAACCCAGGGAATATTTTGCTGTGTTTTTCCCCTGTGGGTGAGGGAGCTGTGGGAGGTGAGCAGGTCTCTGCTCTAGGCTGACCTATGGCAGTGTGGTCTGTCCTACACTTTCCTCACACTCACATTCCTCCTTACAGCAGGGGACATAACACCCCTTTTTGTGCTTCAGCTGCTCCTAGAGTTGCTGGGTTCCCCAGTGCATGTGGCAGCCTGGAAACACCATTTCTGTAGGAGCTGGGGCCGTGCTTTAGGAGCTGCTGGCCCTGGTGGCTGCAGCCAGGCCAGCCCGGGGCAGTCCCATGGCAGGGGAGCTCACTGAGCTCTCCTCAGCTGCCAGAGTAGCACAGGGAGTGAACAGAGACCCCTCCAAATCCCACTTTGCCACTGCTGTCTGCGTGCCTGGGAAATCCCTTCTCGTTTCTCACATGTATAGGCAAAAATAAACACACAGTGTGGCATTGCTAAGCCTGGGAAGTGAAGTTTCCTGCTCTCAGGGTAAGTGAAAACATGCATTTCACCTTGGCTGCTTGAGGCAAAACCACTTCCTTTTCTTTCTGCTGGTTCCCCTTTCCACAAAAAGTAGCTCACCACCATTCCTGTTTAAGGAGAAGGATGATGTATGCCTGTTCACTGGTAAAGGCTGGAATTGTGATGAAATGTGAAATGTGCCTTAGAAATGTGCCTTAGATCAGTACTTTGCTGTAAAGTGAACAGACAAGCAAAAAAGAACCACAGGAAATCCAATTTCATTTCTCTGATCAGAAGATAAAGATAAGCCTCTAGAGCTAGCAACTTCCTATATTTTGTTCAGTATTATAGTGCATTTAATTCTTCAAAGAGCAGTATTAAATAAACAGTAATAACTAAAATATCCAATGCTAGAAAAAAATGAAGGATTTTTCTCCTTTTCTATAACATCATGAACTAATTTGAAACAATTAATTATCTTTGAAATCTGTTGTTTAAACTCTAACTCTGGGTGTGTAATTAATGATAACAGGACAGCAAATAAGTAATACAGCATTAATTTCTTTTTATTTTATTATATAAGGGAGAAGGATTTTAATCAGTACAAAAGGAAGTTCAGGAAATGAAAAATTGCTTTTTTGCAGTGATTAACAAAATTGGTAGGACTCCATTCAGTCCACAAGAAATTAGGGGAATCCTTAGTAAGAAAGGCAGTAAAAGACAAGAAATATTTCTCTACTGAATTTAAAACTGGCCTATGGAAACCAGAGCTGCAGGTGTTTGTGGAAATAAGTGGTGTTGAAGGAATTTTAAAACTCTGTAACTTTATGAGCAGTTATCCAAGCCAAGGCAATGATACCAAGTAACCCAATCTGCTGCCTCAGGACATGAGCAGGGGTCAGGAGGGCACTCCCTTTAGTGCCCCAACATTACCTGCATCTCTAAAGAGGAGTTTTGTTTGTGTTTTTTTCTGAGTAGAATTCACATTCATAGCGACTTCAGATGGTTGTTGATACTGGGCAAGGAGTGCAGTTTTGTGTTCAATATAAAACATTCCTGTAGAAATTTCATTATGCCTGGAAAGGAAAGCCAGAGGGAAGAATTGGTTGGAGAGGATGCCTTGATGACCTGACTGCCATCAAAGCCCCCCTTGCACAGCTCAGAGAGGCTGTGTGTGACTCCTGCTGTTATTGTTCCTGCTTTACAGTCAGGAAAACAGAAGGTGAAGGGAGATACCCAAGGCTACACAGTAAATGCCATTGTAAGGGTGAGATAAGTGTAATAATATGTTACCATAATTAAATATAAGTCTAACAAAATTATTATCACATGGCACAGGTGGGCTAAACACTTAAAATTTTTTTGTATCAGAACACTTAGCTTTTTTAATCAAATTTATATAAATTCTAAAGGAATTTACACTACTTAAGTAGGTACTTCAATAGAGCTCTTAATGAAGGTAGAATTCTAAACTAGTATGGAATTTATCTTAGCAGGGTTTTCCAAGTAGCTTCCTGAATTAAGAATAAGGCAGAAATAGTAACAGAGAAATTTACATTAAAATAATACATTAAAGTTTAAAAATTAACATTTCCTCGGGGTACAGTTGGAATGACTGAAGTATATATTAAAGGTATAAATAATTGCCTTTATAGACTAAGTTCTCTGCAACTTAATTAAAGTAAAAGTTTTATATTTTGGTTACAAAAGCCTCTAAAGATGTTTTAAACAAACGCAAGGAATGTGTAGCCACAAAGCAATCTGAAACAGTAATTTTAATCTGGAAAAATCATTTTGCAGAAACTAAAAAATAAGTTTCCAGAGTGAACCCCTGCATTTTAGGCATTTGATTTCAACATGTCTCAGAGGTCAGACTGAAATCTCAGGTTATATCTTACACTTATATGGAAGATCCTACACAAATAGTTGGTTTGTGTTCATCACTTCTTTTAGAAATGAGCTCAGAAGCTACTGTAAGATATCTTAGAAGCATGAAAATTTATTTTTAGAATTATTAATATATTTAAGACCCCTGATGTATTTTCTGGTATGCTGTGTCATGATTAGTGATTTTAACATCAGACCTCTAAAATTATGTTTTGAAATGATTATGTATTTTCCATGTAGATGTAATGAGCACAGTAGCACAAGAGAGAATTTTTGCAGATTAGTTTCGTTTTGGGCAAATTATACTTCAGAGAAGCCAAAGTGAAGGCTACATCTATACATTAATTCAAAACGGATTTCCTTCTCAGTCTAAAACATATTTATCCCAGGTACTGTCTTAGTTTCAGTTATTTATCATGGACAGCTTCCTTCAGGAATTTAAACATGTCTCCAACTTGGGCTGCCCATTATGCACCAGTGTATTTAGAAAGCTCAATCCCCTGGCAGTGCTGATGTGTTATTGTGCCCTCAGCTCTCCATTTCTCACCCCCTCACTCAGCTCAGCCAGCTGGGCTGGGCAGGTGCTGCAGATGCCACCCAGCTTTTTTCTGAGCTTTAGTTTTGTGTAACACACCTACCTCGGTGCCTCTGGCATTTGTTTCTTTTAGAATCTACAATATTCACATATCCACCAGAACACAGAGAAAAATGATACCTGTTCAGAAAAGATTTGATGAGCTAACAAAAATCATCATTTTACCTTTTGCTCAAGCAACATGAGGAGCCAGTCAGCACACAGGAACAGTTTGTGTTTGTGTGCACACATCTGTGTGCAGGGGGCAGACTCTGGGAGACATAGGGAGAGATTGGTGTACAGAGGGTGTCATGTTTTCACAGTATAAATAGATTGATTTACTATAGTCAATCAAATAAATTTTTTATAAAAGCAAGGAAAATCCCTAATGGTGCAAGGAGTTTGTTTCTGCAAAACTATTTCATGCATTATTTCCCCCCATTGACTTTGATATGACCACTCCCAAGCTTAAAATTAAGTACGTGCTGAATGCTTAGATTTTCAAATGAACCAAAGTATAAAAATTTGCCCAAAAAGAGAGCTGGTTTCAAGGATTTTTTTTCTTTTGGAAGGTTTTCCTAAAGTGTATTTACTCTTCATGATGAGATTCCTGATGTCTACAAGTTTCTTTTTACCTGTAGGTAATGTGCATGTGTGGTTGAAATATGAGATCCGTCTGCTATCTAAAAATATTGGAAAGTTGTAACTCCCAGAATAAAATAATGTTGTATATTAAGAACAAAGGGCCCAGCACGGTCACGTAGCCTGAATAAATATATATTGTACACAAATTCCTGCTGGCTAACAAGGTACCATAAAGTGCAGATTTGTGCAGTAAGAGGTCATAACAAGCTGGAGAAGGAACAGGTTGCAGAGCTTCTGCAGAGCATGTGATGCACTGTGTTCACACCCTGGCATGCCCTGTAGCAGCTTGTTTGTTCATCTGTTCCTACAGGCAGTAGAATCCTTGTTACACTTTTTGCTTAAACTTGGATGAATAGGGGCAAGCAGCCTGGCTATTAGAAATAGAAAAAAAAAGTTGTAAATTGGCTAAATTTAATCTGAATACTATACAAAACCTTCCTGACTAAGGAAGGCATACTGAAATATATATAAGGTATGTTAAAGAATCAGGGGTTTTTTAAATATATAACAAATGGCTCTATAAACAAGAAAACAGAGAACACCACTGAGAAATGAAAATGTGAAAATGTGGATTGTCATCTATTTGCACAATATAAGGGTTTGAGTCTAAAAATAAAACCCAACAAGCATAATGACATTTGCAATAAAACCTAGAAGTGTGTAAATCTAACACTGCCTTCCTCTTGTGTCATACTTTCAATGCTATAATAAAAAAGCAGTGCTGTGGAGCAGAATAGCACAGGAGAGGTTGGCAGTGGAAAATATTCCTAATTCAGCTTTAGTAAACTGCTGGGGAGATGATTTGGTTAACATGAATAAGAACCACAGGGATGGGAAGGTACAAGTGCAAGAGCAGTAATGGCACCTCCTCTGTGCACATAAGGGATGGCAGTGGAACAGTTTCCTCCACATAACTTCATGTATTTAACTAAGGTGCTTAAGTTACAGAACTGGCTGACTTCAGCTAAAAGCTGATTGTTGTCAGAAATCACTTCTCTCTGCCCTCTGCCCTTCTCCTGTACCCCACTCTGCTCTTGGCTCTGGGATTCCCTGCTGACCTCCAGCTCATCTGGCTGCAGGCTGTCCAGCCTGATAAAACAACAGGAGTTACCTTTGCCCACCTTCCAAATTGTACATTTTTTGCCAAGTTAGTGAATTTTGTTGTCTGACCTTGGAATTAATCTGATAAACTTCAGAGGCAGCACAAGAAAGATGTGGGAGAAAAGAAATAGGAGCTGGAAAGGTGGGGACAGGACTCAGTGCCCTCCCTCCAGGAACTGTTGATTTGGCTGAGCCACTTCTCACTCTCTGGACTCCCCATTTAACCTGTAGAGAGAAGTAAGTAGGTCATGAAGCAATTTAGGGAAGCTCTTATTTGACTATCAACTATACTTAAAAATAAGGAGAGTACTTTCACAATTTGTTTGCTTAAACTAGAGGCTTAACTTATCATGGTATAAATATCCTGCCTTCATCTTCCTTACTGTAAATCCAACCTTCACAGCAAGCTGGAAAATATTCTGTGTCTTTCAATGACTTTTTTTAATTGTTAATCTTTTCTGTGTGGCATCTCTCTCTCAATATTCCTTTTGTTTACATTTCCAGGTGTGGGACCTTTAAATTTTTTTTTTAACTTATTCCCTGAATGTTAAATTTGATGGTTTTTTCAGTGAATGACTTTGTTTACAATTCTTCTCATTCCATCATTTGTATTAACAGTATATCTTCTGTTTTCATTATTAGTATTCCTCTAGCTACAGAATCGTGTTTGCATTCTTCTGTAGTTGCTTTGGCTGTGTCTGCCTGAATTTTCTTCTGTGAATGCTGTTTGCTGTTGGACAACACTGTTCTCTTTACAATTGCTTGCCTTCTGTGTAACTTTTTATTTGTGGTATTTTTCCAATTACATATATTTTTCTATTTCAGGGGGGTTTTTTTCCCAGAAAACAAAACACAACAAAATCAACCACAGGTGGTTGCAAAGGAGCAAGACTTCACTAACAAATAGGAAAAAAGCCTCAGAAAAAGTAAGAGACAACACTTTTTATCACATCAAACTTGTTCACTCATTTTTTTAACCCCTGTCACATAAGCTGAATCAGAGATTTGATTTTCCTGGTGTTATAGATCTAGCCAAATATTTGTTTCAGAAGATGCTTCTGCCACCCCAAGGACTTGACTCTCTCCAGTTCTGCAGCATCTTAGATCTGTAGCTGCACAAAGAGGAGACCCCCTGAAACAAGCAGTGTCCACACAGGTGCCTTGGAACAGATGTGTGGGAAAAGTGCTGGGAGCAGAGGCTGGAGGGAGCTGGGGCTGTGGCTGGTGGGTGGAAGAAAAGGGGAGCTGTGGCACTGCCCAGCAGAGCTATGGAGGGCTGGCTCTATGGGAATGTGACTTTGGAAGCAGTTGTGGAATCTCATTTTAGTGCATGAAATTTGATAGGCCTGAAGATTACTTACAGATTTTTCTGTACCCAAAATGCCTATCACATAAGCATTCCTTCTGATTTTACAGACAGAAAATGTAGTAGGTTAAGTAAACTGTGTTCAATTTTTTGGAAACATAGGAGGCAATTTGGAAAAAGAGTCAATACTTTCTGATTTCATGGCAGTTCTTTCCAAATTAGATTGTCTTTCTCAGATGTTTTTGGTGTACTTGTTCTTTTTCTCTTTGTAACTCTCTCTTGACAGTTGTGGCATTTATATTACATTAACATTCATATTGAGTTTGACATTTTTTCTCCTACATTCACCCTCTTATTTCCCTTTTCCTTTGTTTCCTTAGCCACATCTTTCAGTCATTCAAGTCCTTTCTTTGAGAGGTTTTACAGCACTTTTGTCATATTGGTGCATAAGTAAAAGTGGTGCATTGAAAGAAAAATGGGTTTGAGGTACTACGGCAGTGAGGCCTTAACACAAGTCCTGCTAATCCTGAGTCTTGCAAAATCATCCCATGAATTTTCCTTCTGTCATGACTTGAACTTGTAAATGAGAACAGCCTCACTGGCCTTTGACAACAGAGGCCACACCATGAGAGGCCTGATTATTCCGTTCAGTATTTTATATGTCTATTTTCTCAACTTATCTTCATAGAGGCATGACATCATGCACAAATCGAATAGTCTTTCTAAACACATGATTAATTCATTTTGTGATTATCTGTGAATGGTCCTTTAACATTGTGAGGGCTACTACTCCAATAATGAAGTTTGTTATTTGTACACCATTTCTTAGCCCTTGCTGGGTCGAGCAGGAATGTCAAAGACTCACTGCTACTAGGAACAGCCCTTTTCCTCTGTGTGTGTGTGTCTATGCACAAAAAATACATTACAAATCAGGGATAAACTGAGTTTCTCCATATAGACTTCAGGGATTCATTATTTTCTTTCTTGCATAATATAATATAGAATCAGACCAGTTTATTGTGGTGAAGCTGATTTGATCTGATGAAGCTCAGTCTATTACATTTCCCTTTCTCTTTTTTACAGATGACTGAATTTTCCCCTTGGGATATGGAGTGAGAATTGAAGTAAAAGAGCAAGTTTAGTCCTTCAAGTCATTTGCCAAAGTAAGGCAGATAAATGTAAATTTTACTATATCCTATGAATAGCTTTAAGGAAAAAACATCTTTGCTTCTAAAAACAGTTAAAATCAGTTTGTGTCTAAAACAATTTTTAAAGGTTAATTAAGCACAGTGCTACCTGAGTATAAATGTTGATTAGGCAGCGTTGCTCCTGACACATGGAAATTACTTAATACAAGTACAGTATCAAACAGAAGAGGCACAGCCATAGTCAGCTTTCTGTCCCAATATCTTCAAGCAATCCATTGAGATTTATTTCAGCCATATTGCAATAGCTGCAGCAGCTAATTTAGTGGAAGAAATAATAAACCATAAAGCAAAATGAGTCCAGTTATTTGCATACTTAGTAGACTTCCTGAAGCTGGAAGTAACAGTGTTTACGGTATCAAAATTCCCTGCATGCAACCTTCCTCTCCACTGCAACTGGCAGTTTACTGTAAACATCAGAGTATAAACATTTCTTGAGGTTGGTAAGTTGAATACTAATTAATTTGAACAAGGTTTTCTAGATTTAAGGGATAGTGTGAAAGACAGGTTTGGGCATAAATAAACAGACACCAAAAACTGGCATCGAGCTGGGATAACATCGAGCTGGATAACAGGTGAAAATGACTGTGGAGGACCAACCTCATTGAGGCCTGTAAATGTAAGGATGAGATGGGGGCAAAAATGAAAGATTAGAGTCCAGATATTTAATAATTTTGTTTCTCAGATCTCAGAGAAACTTTGATGACAAACTTTCCTAGCACTTCCCACCTTGTGAGGCTCTCCTGGACTACCAGCCTGGGATACAAAGAAGTAAGTACAAAGCAATGACTACAGAAATATTCTTTAACCTAGTACAAATAAGATTTCTGAAATTATTTAATGGTCCTGGATTTATGAGATATTATTTCAGAACATTATTCAATGATCTAAAATCGTGAAGCTTTTTTCACCTAAAAGCAATTGGAAAAGCATTTTAGGAAAAAAATTTTTTAAATAAAAAAGAAAAAAATCAAACCCCAGGCTGTACTGGGTTTCAGAAACTCAAAAAAAAAAGATTTTTTTTTTCTTTTAGGGGTTCAAGGTATCTTTAGTAGAAGTGTAAAATCTTGCAAATTCGGCTTCCTAGTTTCAGAGTATCCCTTTAGTCCATTGTTTTGATCTGCTGGGAACGTGCCTCACAGTAATAGGAAACCTCTTTCTGTTAGTGGGCTACAGGCTTTGCTGTGAATGTGACTGGGCATACCAAACATATTTGCATGCTGACAGGTGGGGCAGCTGTGCTCCCCTCGGGGCAGGGCTGCTGGATCTCGGCTGTAGTGAAAACATGCCTGGTGCACTGAGTAATTAATTACTGGTGGGAAGAGCTTCAACAGTAGTTTTAGGATGCAAATGTAGAGAATCAGCTGAAAAATCTTTTCTCAGAATCCTAACCAGGCTGAAAAAAATGGTTGGAGCACTTTGGAGTTTAGTTTTAGGTAGTCAGAGGAATTATTTAGTAGATAGTTCAAATATAGCTTTTGTTCTTTGCTGTGATGATCACTAGTTTTTACACGTGAACTAACACATATGCTGCTAAATCTTCTTGATATTTAGTGGAAAAGATCTGGTACTAAAAGTTGAAAAAAATTTATTAATATCAATCTATCATCACAAAATAGTTAGATATAGGTTTGTAAATTTCTTAGCCCAAAATTTCTAAGCTTGAAGAAATTCTTTACAGTTTCAAGGTAATAGAATATTAGAGCACCAAGTTTATGTGTTTAAACATAAACAGTGGCAACAGTTAGAAAGCCATTGTAATTATTTTTATGATTAATGGACAATTAATTTTATAAACAATGGAAACATTTAAAAATCCTTGATAATTAATTTTATAATTATTTTTTTCATTATTAAGATATATTCAGTCTTTCATATGCTGGATATTTTTTATTATATTAACGGCTCACACTGCTGCTGCCCAAGGACCACCTGTTTTAGGAATGAAGATTTTATCAGCCTAAGCAGGAATCTCTCAGTAATAGGAAGTTTTATTCAAATTATTGGTGCCTAGCAAAGATTTTTCGTTGCTAGGAGAATTTCTCTGTTAAATGGAGTGGCTAAAGAAAGGCCCAACAGTTCTCTCAGTGTTGCAGGCAAGATGAAAATTTCAGAGCATTTCTCCGAGTGCAAGGTGTGAGCAGGTACCTGCTGCCTCTGCAGCAGTTACAGCCTTGGGTGGCTCCTTGGGGAACCACTAGAGGCTGCTCAATAAACAACAAACACAGCCCCACCTTCCCCTCTTGAGGGTGGATGGTATTATGTGTACGACTGAAGGAAAACATTCACAGAGCACTTACCTAAAGACAGCATGTTCTTCCTGGATGGGATAGTAGGGAGACACAAGAATAGAAATTAAAAAATATATATATTTTTTCTTTTTCTGATTTCTGGGTCATTTTATTTGCTGGTTGAAATTGTTAGTGCTTGAAGACACAATCTTGCTGACAGACGCTATTTCTATTACACAGAGACCATTCTGTTTGATGAAACTTAGGAGTGGAAAAAAAGAAAATTTGCACACCGGAACAAGTTAGAACTCCAGCAAAAATATGAAAGGATTTCATCCTTGTCCACTCTAAGGAATAATTGCTGGGGAAAAAAGGTGTTTGTGTGTATACATTTCCATAATTTACATTTTAAATATGTATATATGTACCAATAAATACATATTCATGTTGTTGAGGAAAGATTTTGTAACAAACCTGTTCTCTTGTTTCCATCCTCTGTTTGAGTTTCTTGTTTAGCTCCTATGAGAACAAGAAGCTTTCTGCTGACTGGAGCTGCTGTCTTTTCAAATGCTTCCTTGTGATCTTTGGTGAGGTCATGCAGGGAATTTCTGGAAGTATGGTACTAAACTCTGAGCCCCTAAACTTTAAACATCATCTACGATCTGCCCAGATAAGAACAAAAACTACACAGATGACATAAGTTCTGACAATCAGAAATCACCATCAGAGAAATGAATCGCATGTACTGGAATTCTAGAGACAGATTCAAAAGAACGAGAGGTGAGAAAGTATCACAGGCAAATGTGGGCTCTAAAATGGCCTCCCAAAATGGAGCTCACAGTCCAGGCGCTCTCATCAGTAAATTGAGTGCTGTGGAGCTGAAGGATCAGTAGTCAGAAGGTTACTTGTAGCTCAGTGCTGATTCATCTGGGGTGTTAAATGTTGCATTCGTTAAGCAAGAACAATTGAGAAAGAAGCTGTTTCTCAGAGATTAAAAGGGTGATGGGGAAGAGTCGATGGCCTGAGGCTGCTTTTGTTCTTAAAAGGTGGGGATGGGGAGGAAAAATGCAGCATAGTACTTATTCATGAGCAAAGCTGGTTAACAAATGGGGACAGGGTGTTTATAAAATTACTATTCCAGCCATCCGGTTGGAGTCTTTTCTTGAAAACCTGAACCACTTCGTAGCTGACTAAAGTTGTACTTTTAAAAGGAACTGTTTAAAGAGTACATACTGCTGTAGATGCATGTGCAGAACTATCTGAAAGGAATACTCAAAATCCATATGGTTGTGCAGCTAATACATTGAAAAGATCTGCCCTTCACACCATCAGGTTTTTGTGATGTTCTGGGAAACAAACACTGACATTTTTATTCAAGATCAATTTCTCTCTCAGGCACTGATAGTATAAAATGTTTAAGTACAGTGCTGTACAGTTTTTTTTCCTCAGCATTTTCCTTCTTCTGTGCTCTAGCTGTCACTCTCAAAGTATTTGAAAATGTAAAATTCCAACGACCCAGAGGCTGAAGTAGTTGCTGTGAGTATTTCAAAATATGCTAAGTAGCTATGAGTAACTATGACCCATTAACTGATGAAGAATTTGGTGCTTACTGTCACTTTATTGCTTTGTCTCCTTCTATACCTACATCTGAAGTACATTATTTTTTTGTCTTTAGATCAATATGGCCTGTACTAAACTGACTAAACTGAATGCCACAGCACTTCAGCCAAGGAATTTCCTTAAGGAAGTCTGTGATTACATTATTGTCACACTAAAGTATTTGTTTGAAGGACCCTGTAAGGGCATGATATCATGGTGATTCCTCTTCACAGCAGTACTCGTGAAAGCAGCTTAGAGTGAAAATGGCATTTTTGGCCCCAGCCAACTGTCAAAAAAAAAAGTTGTGAAACTGTGACTTAGTTCAGCTAAAGAGTAGTTAGAGAGTCAAGGCTTTGAAAAATTCCTCCAAAAATTTACTTGCCAAAACAAGTCCTAAACCCCTGGTTAAAAACACAAAATCAGCTTTTTACATTGTGTTAGTAATGAAAGGGAGGCTTTGGCCAGTCTTATGGTTTGCTAAAAAGAGACTCTTTTCTGCCTCCTGACTGTGGCCCCTCTGTTTACGTGTGCTCTGGCAGTAGCAGAACTCAGTCAGTCTGGTTGGTGATCAAAAGAGGATTTACTGGTGAATTAAAAAGTGGTTTTGGCTCAGCCAGAGTCTGACCACAACTACAGCAGGTACAAAGAGATGGGATACATGAGGCTGGGAAAAAGAAGTGTGGGGAAACAGCAAGGGCTTCCCACTTCTGGTAATGCCAAGCTGTTAAACCAGCTTAGCTGCAGTATTTAACTTCAAAAGTTGTGCTCAGGAGCTTTACTTGAAAAGACATGTGTCAAATTTCAGATTTTTCTCAACAGAGTTTAAGTTCAGAATTCAACTCAAATTTGCAGGTGGTCATGTGAGCCTGCTGTCTGTTAACTATTCAAACCAATAAAGTGTTAGACTTAGGTATTATCTCAATATGAAAGTTTTAGAAATTTCCCTTTGTTCTATGATGCAATGAAACAAAGCACAAAGAGACTTAAACACCCTTAACCAGTTTTGCAGTAATCCTGCCCACTCCGAGGAAAAGTGATAGAGCAGTGCATCAGTCCACCATGAATTTGGCAGTTTCATAAGTGCTAGTCCAGCATTCTCTCAGCAATGTGACAGTATTGAATACTGTCACACATGGCTGTTGTCACACATGGCTCTTGTTCTACACCAGTCTGGAAATGTTTACCGTACTCTGAGGCTGAATAGGTCTTTGCCAGGCCAGCTATTCAAACATGATTCTGTGTTAGCAAGCTACAAGTGACACAAAATATGAAAAATTGTTAGCTTTAGGCCACATGAGAGCTGAATTGTGTTTTCCTTCTGGATCATAGCTTGACTACATGATCTGCATAATAGAAAATGTTCAAGCTCTAATGTTCATCTTCAACAGAGGATGCTCTACTACTCAGCTTTGAGGGTTAAAAGTAAAGATGTAAGCTACACTGAACAAATAAATGGACATTTACCATTCAACATACAGGACGTAGATACTGCTGCTGCTGAATGTTCTTATGGACTGTAAATATTCCTCTATTTTTGTCTTTTTTGAGCTGTAGTTCCTGTAAAATACTCAGATTTTTTTTTCTTTTCTAGCAAATCAAAATATTCTTTTGTTCCACCTGCCTCACTGAGACAAACTGTACAGTGGTGCAGGAGTATGTTTGTCTTCTTGCCTTGGGTTTATTGTGCAGTCACTGCCCAAGAACATTTTCAAAGGTGATCTAGTTCTGGGTGGGCTATAAAGAAAAATGCCCATTTAAAAAGGGAAAGGGAAAGGGGAAGAATATCCAAGGGCTCTTTGAGGCTTTTGTCTATCACCTCTATATTATGAAAGTCTTGTATCAGATTCCCACATGTCATTATTATATGTATATAAACATACATATTTTATACTTAAAATTGGATGAGTTTATTATCCTGTGGTTTTCTTTGTAGTGCAAAAGTGTGAGACTTATTACTGTTTGAACATGCCTACTGTGAGTTTCAGGTACATCTACTTGTTTTGATATTCCTCTCCAGGGTAAAAAATTCAAATTGGACCAGAGAACACACAAATCTGGAAGGAAAGGGAAAAGTCTAATCATTGGGTAAAATTTGACTGTCAAGTCTTCCCAGGACATTAAGCAGAATTATGAGAATTAAGTTGAAAGAAGCAAAGAGAAAGAGGAGGCAGATGTTGCACAACTCTGAGCAGAGATTTCTTTTATAATACTTTGTAAAACAAACAAAAGCTAGAATCTCTTCACACAAAATTCATCATATAAGATTTGCAAGTCTGAATAATGTTAGATCAGCTCAGTGGTCCAATCATCAAAGTAGTCAAGGTACAGCTTAATGCTACTTCTACTATTTCTTGAACAACATACAAATTAGGATTATTTTTGAAGGAGTACAGACGAGAAAATTCAGTATGAGATGTTGATTCAGTTGCTAACACCATTAGATTTGAAGGTAAGGCAGTAACTGCAGAGCACTGCTCACTCTCACTCCCCTTTCCTAGAGCATCTCATGGAAGAGGTTCATAGTTACACAGCTGAACAGAAATGCAGCTCTCTAGACCATATTTGACTGCATACCTAAGTAGTGTGTGGCCTTGCAGAGACTAAATGATAGTCATGTTCCATTAATATAATTCCACCCTTTAGCAGTGGGCAAAGGACACAGTTTTGGAAAGTTCAAAACGAAAATGAAGACAAATATAACAGATGTCCTTAAAACCTGCAATCACTGCATAGCTTTCTGTGGTGAAATAAAATACGTCTAAATGTTGCAAAGGAATAGGTTACATTGAACATGACTCTAGCAATGCATTCTTTATTCAGAATGGATCCAGAGTCCAGGAAGTATAATATGGCTAATTTATATAAAAAGTAATGACAATAAAGATTTTGCTTTAACTTTCAACAGGAATTCACCCATGATCTACTCATGACTAGTAAATGAATTTTTTACAAGGCCCAGGGGAGTCTTTATTTGATGATTTCTATTGACTCTGGTTAACAGGAAGCATTGCTGAACTTGAATGCAAAAAGTTAGCTGTGTGCTGAATTCTGCCTTCACTGCTGGTACCTGTCATGTCCCAGTGAAACTTCTTGAGGAACTGTGCAAATGCTAAGAAATACCAAATCTTTTGCAGAAATGCAGTTTACATCCGTTTGGATTTTTTGCAAAAATTCAGTCATGATCCAACTTTGGACTAAAGCCTGATGCTGGAGTTGGTTTGATATGCCCAGAACTGGTTTGTGTGTTCTTTATCAATGGTAGTATATCCTCATCCCTTTCCAAAACCCTTGCTGAGAGGATGTCTTCAAAATTATGGCTAAAATATAATCTCATGCTATTGTCAAGTGGGAGCAGATATCCTGAGTCCTGAAATCTCAGAGAGTCTTCTGCCAGTCATGCCTTTTGCTATGTCAAGGATATCAGCGAGGCACATGGACTGCAGCTGTGGCCATGTGTTGGTGTGTGTTACACAGAGGAAGAGTAATGAGGAGAAAAAGAGAAGGGCTTCTACCACCCTCCTGTGAGCACTTGTTTCATAACCACCCATTCATAACCACCCATGAGAAAATTGTGTTGAGTCAAGCAGTTCAGAAGTAATCCTTGCTGTTCTGACATGAACTTCATTTTCTTAGCTGTTTAAGGTGTAGCCTTACACAGAGTATATGGCAACAGCATTATCCAGATTGAAAGCAATTATTAAGGGCTACAATGAGCAAGAGTTACATAGCTATAGTAACTTCAGAGTGAAGCTGCTTAAACATGAAGGCACTGCTGGGAGGGGTGGAGGAAAGGTATCATAGAGAATCACTTATGTGAAAGGAGCATAAAGGAGTTTCTCCTATGCAGTCATTCCTTGAAAAGGTCATATCTACTGCTGGTAGGAAAATGATAGAGTCACACTTAAAATCAAATGTGAAATTAAGCATAAATGGTCTTATAGCAGGTGTAAATGTCACACTACTAAGGCAGTTTTTCTTTGAAGTGTTGCTTCCTTTCACTGGGGAGCAGGGGGAGGCAGCAATTTGTGAATGATGTGTCAAATATGTATTCAATTTATACTTGTAATGCTATTGTGGGAAAGCTGTGATCTCTACAGACATTTGATTATTCTGCATTGCTATGTACTCATCTAATGTTCTGTATTTTCAGTTACTTGAGAGAAAGGATAGAAAAATATCAATTAAAAGAAGAATAAAGAAGTCAGAAATGCTAAATGAGAACAGATCAAGTATATGCCTTTGGCCCAACCTTGAGAACTCTGAGGGAACGGAAAGGCGAGGAATGAAAATGAATGTGTAACAAAGGAACTATGTATATGTTCATACAGATACATATTCGTCTGTAATGTGGGATCATGTGTTTTGAGGAGCTTGTTATCCAAATGTTAATGTTGCCTTGTTTGAAAGATGTATTTTCATTCAGGAAATAGATTAGGAAACTGAACTTTAATATTTTGATTCTTTGAAATTTGATATTGAAGCAGTTCAAGCAGTCTATATCTGTATTTTCTAAAGGGCTAAAGAAACAAATAGATCCCTGAACTCTGATTTTCCTTCATGTATAAACAATGGTCTTGAAATTACTGTCTTTTGTCTCAGTCAAGGAGAGTAGATCAAATAAACTCCTCAGTGTTTCCTGCCCATAATAATTTTTCTTTATACATTACAACATCTTGATGCATACATTTGCTTGTTTCATATTAAAAATAAAGGTAGGAACTGTGGCTTTATGAATTTAAGAGCATTGCAGTGCCCATCCTTTCCCTCAGTATTCCTAACCCACTGTACAACCCATCATGCCCAATGCCAAACCAAGTTCCCTGTTGAAATGTGACAAATGTGTTTTTGTCCTCTGCCCTTGATTGTGTTGTGGAAAGACACATGAAGACCGAAGAGAGCACATTTTATATTAAATAGCAGCATTTGATAATGAATACTTATTGCCCAAGAGCCAGGAACTGTGGGTCTAACTTGCATAGCTGTTGGCTTAATAATCCCTTTTCCTGAAATGCACTTAACAGTTTCTATACACTATTTAACAGTTGTCATACACTATTTTTTTCAGCTGAGACTGTATAATCCTGCCTGCTTAATCCCCATATTACCAATCCCTTATGATTTTTCTAAGGAAGGGATGTTTTCTCTTCTACATTAGGAGAAGAAAACAAATGTCTCTGATGCAGCATATTGTCCACAAACAATGAAGATATTACTATGACTCTGAACAAGGGTATATAGTGCATTTGTAAATCCCTTTGAGGCTGGCCTTGAGTAAGGCAGCAAATCCCAGTAAGAGGGTGTTGCTTCACACGAAATCCTTGAAGAGCTGTGGAATCCATTCTTCCACAGCAGCTGTCCAGGCTGTTTGCCTAGTGGGGCTTTGGTTGCTACTATAGATAAACTGTGCAAATAAATGGAACTGGCTGTAACTTTGCACCCACTAGTTTAGTTTCATTATGTGTATGCACACAACCTCCTTCTCTGCCCCCCAACAATATGTTGTGGCTATTGTGGAGACTGCTATCCCTTTGAAGCAATGAAGCTCCATCCTCAAATGCATTTTCTGTTCCCTGTAGTGCTTTTAGGCCTGTACAACAAGTTCTAGGTCCTCAAGTGAGAATCCTTTCCCACTGCTTTTGAGTCTACATCATTCTAATGTGCACTGCAGATTTCATAATCGAAAAAAAAAAGTAGCAATAAAGTAACTGATTCCAATTTTTTGTTTGTTTTCTATTGTTGCCTGTATCTTCCTCTATATAGAAATCCTAAGGAAACTTGCACTAAAATGCTGTTGGTTTTCTGTCCTTCCTTAGAAGTGCTGGGAATACAAAATGCTTTCATGCCCATGAAGGAGAGGATTCTGATTAAGTTCCCACAGAACACAATTACTCACACCTACTCCACCTCACTGCTGTGCCAGTAACCATATCTTATTAATCATCCCCACTACCCACCCAAGCCTTAGAAGCTGTTATCATTTATAACCTGTCATGAAAACTGTAAGAAATCTTTAGTGGGAGCCTGAAGGCTCCCACAGTTGCCATTTGCAGTAACTAGTGACAATAAAACAAAAGATAGTTTTATACTTTGCATCAGAGGAAAGGACAAAGAGAGAAATCTATGAAACTGTGGGACTGATTCTTCAGTAAGAATGCTCCTGATATGAATGTTCTGCCTGCTTTAGGCATTTTTAGATAGCATAAGTTTCAGCAATGAGCTCTATGCTTAGATTTGTTTTATAGCACTAAATATATGTGTGTTTAGAAGTTGTTTCTTTAAGTAAACTATGTTAAAAACCCCAAACAAACAGCAAACAGCTTCCTGAGATTGATGTAATTACTGAGCATCAACAGGACTGACAAATCCTTCTATATAATAATTTAAATTACAGATGAAGCAGAAAAAGGAGGATGCAAGTGATCTAGCAATTACACCGTGGAGCTGCCTCAGAGCACTGAGAGGGTTGTTTACATGTATTACAAATAATGAACCCTTACCCTGTGTGCTGGAGCTACCAGTCAGCCTACAGCATCTGCACCAGCCCAGAGGGATTTCAGAGGAACACACCAATTCATTTCCTTCTGTCACAAAGCAGCCACCAATGGAAGCTCTGAATTCAAACAGATGAAAAGGAAAGAAACATATTATTGCCATCCCAAACATGGAATTCTTCTGAAAAATACATGTTATAGTAAACACTTCCCCAAGACCTTGTGTGAACTATTTAACAAGAGCACAAAGACAGGTGGCTTTGCCAGCCAGGCAAGATCTTAAGATGTAGATGTTTATGTTTTTTTAACCTCCAATTATCTCTGTGGAGTAGAGGAGACTGCTTTTAAGGCTGCAGAGAGCAGGAAGTGCTAAGTATATTCATAAAGGTGTGGCTTAGCTCCCTAGCAATTCCTTGGCAACAGAGACTGCTAGCCTTAAGTAAAACAAACAGGCTTTGTGGAAATCAAAAGTTGAGAATGCAAGCTATTCACATCTCTTTGATTAAAGCAGCCAATCCTTGATTGAACGTGATGGGCTCCACCTTGTTCCCCTAAACCAAACAGATTCACAAGGTTTGGATAGATAGATCCTGGTCTTTTGACAAATGTGAAAAATATAAAATGTGTTTTAAAGTCAGTTTTGCTAGATGTGTTGTGAGAAAAGGAGAATTTTACACATTAATTTATCAAAAATTTGATGTTTTATACATCCTCTGATAGAGAGTCCTGCATAGATAAAATGTAATCCAGAGTTCTGAAGAGACAGGAAGACCTGATTTCACAATCTTACATCTTATGTCTATATAAAGTAGGTGTAAAATGCTGCCCATGGTGACTCAGTGTGACAGTGACAGCTGGCCTGACTGCCCTCAGTGAGGCTGCAGGTGTTCAGCAGTACCTGGCCCGAGGAAAGCTGGATGTGCCCTAAAGCCATGGATTTGTGACCCAGCAGGCAGAAGTGCCCCCTTGGGTGCCCATTCCCACGAGTCCTGTTTTTTCCAGGATAACTGAACTGAATGAGGGAATGACTCCACTTCAGAGAATAGAGGATGGACTCCTCAAACTCCCTCCTCACACAAAGCAGAGCACTTGAGTCTGGAAAAGAGTAGTTAAAAGTTAGTTATGTCCTAGACATCTCCCTCACCCAGAGCCAGAGCGTTATCATCGTTATCATGGCTGCATTCACCCAAGTCAGTGCAGAGCCACTCCCAGAATGTGCCAGGTAACCTCCTCTCCTGTGCCCCAGGGCTCTCTTTTTCCTCACCACCAGGAATTTCAGTGTAGAAAAGGCAAAATCTTAATATATGTTAACCGTGTGACACCATGGCTGAAATAATTATTTGATGAAAACAAGGAATGACTGAACACAAGGTGACATTTCCTGTCAAACAAGGGCGTGCCGCGTTAGCAGAGGGTTGTGAAAAGGAGGTGAGTTAGTACTGGCACTTATGAAACAGCCCTGTCAGGGTATATTATCACAACTCCAACTTGCTGGGAAGGGAATTGCACCTGCTTGCATGTGCTTAGTTATTATCTGCGCTTATAAAGCAATTCTATAGCTGTTAAGTGATAAAATGCACTGAATTGCATCATATGGCGTCTTCAATTTAAAATTTCTACAGTGTGCCAAAAGGAATAATCTAGGTATACCTGTTTTCTCTCTGTCTGAGTACATTTACTGACTGTGCAATATGTTTCTCTGAGAATATTTCTTCTCAGGAAACCACATCACTCTCGTGCATCCGCCAGATATATCTGTGAGGACATTACTTCTGTCTCCCTTCCACAGTGTGTAGGATCCAGCATCAGGCCAAAGCAAGAGGTACTTGTTTAATCATGCTCAGAGGTTAAAGTGAAAGAGCATTTGTTGAATAGAACAAGGAAATTTATTTGAGTGAGGATCTGATGACTCTACTGATATGACTGCAACTATATAATACAGTTCAATGAGAAGTAGAGTCTTCCATGCATTTAGAGGTGCTATAGAAAAAAAATCAGATTATTTTGCAAAAGCTGTAGTTGTCTTATCAAGCTGCAAATGGTAGAGTAGAAAATAAACTCATCTAATCTTCCTAGAAATTGGCATTAGTTCTGCTAGAGCCTGGTAGTCATGAGTCAGATAAGACTTTTTAAAGATCTTGTACTTTCAAGACAGGGTGATGAAAACAGAAGTACAAAAAAAAATATCAAGAGGTTTGCTTGTTTGGGGAAATTATGCCACCCTTGGATTGGATAGAATAGGACACAGGGTGTGTTTGAAATCCCCTTGTCAGATCTTAGGTATGTAACAATTGCTGGTAGAAGTGAAGCGAAGCAAAATAAACATAATCAAGGTGAAAGATCAGGAAATCTTTGAATGATAGGTCCTATCATGTCTATTTTGATTGCACATAATTGCATTCATCAATTTATTTTATAAAATGCTTCAATGAAGTATTCTCAAAGCCCAAGTACTTCAACAGGTGGTTATGTTTTGCTTATGTTTTGCATTTATATTTTACTTCTGTTTATACTGTGGTGAGAAAAAGAAGTGCATTAGCATATCTGTATGTGGAGTAAGTTTAATTAAATTCTAATGAAGAAACAGGTTAAATATCAGAGCAGTTAAATATTATTGGAACACACCTTCCTTTTTTATCAAGGTTTTTATGTCAGCTGAGAGCTTGTGGTACAATCTGAATGAACAGAGATTAGTAATTTCTGCCAAGATAATCTCATGAGAGAGACCAGTATCAGCCAGTTTTCAGTAAAGCTTGAGGAGATGTAACCTGCATAAATTCATCATTAATTGTGTAAACCTTACAATTGTTTTTCATTGAACAGCTTGGAGTTCCAGAGTACAGTCCTTTGCATTTGATGATCAGTTCTTTCACCACTGCAGCATTGCAGCCCTGATTATCAGCTCTCAGTAAGTGAGAGCAGTGTGGAGCATGCAGATCTTTGCATGTAGATAACAGCCTTTACAGGTTTTATGTTTTCTATTTGGTTTTTGTGTTTGCATGCAGAGATGACTGGAAATGGGTGACTGGAATCCAATGTTCCAGATGCCTGTGGCCACTTCTCACCCTGAAACATCAGTGATTTTGTGGTTCAGTGAACTTCTGAGAGCTTTCTGGCAGTACTGTGTGAATGTACACTGTGTGGGAATATGACAGGCTGAATATCATTCATTCATTGAAGGAGTGTTACAGAAGGTTTCTGTAAGAGTAAAGCATTACTGAATTTCCTGTCTTGCTACTCCTGTGACTGGAAGTCTCTGAGTTGGTCTGTTAAAATATAAAGTATAAAATGGCCCAAATTAAATGCTTTATGTAGATGTTAGGTCATTCTCATTTACTATTATGAGGAGTCAAACTCTTGATCTTTTCCCAAGACGGTATAACTCTATCCTGTTGAACCATAAATGTGTAATTTTAAATTTTATTATTTATAAATTCAGAAGATTATTCTGTTTAATTGCATGTAAATACTAAGCAATAACAGAGAGCATTTTGGCTTTTAGCTATTACAGTGGATAGTTGTGGGATCTCAGCATCTCAGTCCTGAGGTGCCGAGCCACCGAGACCACCCTTGGGGGGGCTCGGGAGTCCTGGAATGTTGCCAGAAGTGTCTGGTGGCTGGACTTTGATCCTACACAGGAGACGACACCTGTATGAGGATAGGAGGACTTCACCGGGGTGAATGGTGAAGGGATAAGTTAATTAGAGGGTGAGACACAGGGTTTAGGATTTATGTACAGGGGGGTTTAGAGAAGTAAGATGGAGGAATTGGGGCGTGTCCTGTCCTTCTTCTTCTTCTTCTTCTTCTTCTTCTTCTCCTCCATCTTCTTTGGTGATGGTGGCACTTTTGGATTGGTCATTACTGAAAGTGCACCGGACAATAAGAATAAATGGTATTTGGGAAAAATGATAAATATTGTACATGTAACAATGGGTATAAAGATAGGTGGCTGTCCGGAGGGCAGCACAGTGTGCTCATGGCTGACTGCTGAGCAGACCTCTGTCGGGCCGAAAGAAAATCTTTAGATAAACAATTAATAAACATAAAGACTGAAAGAAGAACTGAAGCCTCTTCTCGTCCTTTGATACGCGGGCTGCCCCAAGGCCACTCCGGGCCTTTCCAGGCCCTTCAAACAGCCGAAAACCGGACAGGTAGTGTTATCAATTTATGTTTTACTCCTTTCACTAGGGCAATAGTGATGGTAGCAAGAATATTGGTAATGGAATTTCTTTCCTTTATAGCTTATGTAACAAATACCTCACTAGATTAACTTCATCACTAAAAAGCAAATTCTTTACTGTTAGATATTTACACTGACAGCCTTGTAAAATGCTATATCCTTTCAGTGGGCAAAGAGAGAATGGGTTAGTATATAGAAGTGTTCTGATCTATAAACAAAAAACCTGCCACAAAAAGGATATTTTCCTTTGAATTTTCTTTCTCATATTATACTATACCTGAGACTAGTAAAAAAGAAGCAATTGCAATGAAATGTATTTAGGCAGGCTGTAAAGGCAATAAAGCTTCACACAAAGCCAATTTTGAATCCCAGGTAAGGCAGATTGAGAGGGTCAGGAAGTACTTGCATATTCATCTCATTAGGTAACAGGAATTGTAGCACATGGCTTGTAGAATTTACCATAGCTTAAAGATCCTGTCTCAACTAGTTGCAGTGAGTTATTTAAAAACTTAGCAATGAGATCAGATTGGCAACCAGGAGAAAGTTTCTCATAAGGAAAGCAGTGCAGCAACGCACTGGAATGGGTCATCCCTGGAGGTTTCCAAGTCACAGCTGCACAAAATTCTGGCTGGTTCAATGTGCTGGCAGTGCTGGCAGTAAGCCAGTGTTGGACAAGGGGGCTTGCAGAGGGTCAGCAATCATTTCAGTGATTCTAAATCCAGAGAGCTGTTCAGTAAATTATTTGACAGACAGCATTATTTCCAATTTTAAAAAGAAAGGAAATTCAGTTTTATTTGTTACAAATTGTTAACTTTAATCTAAATCTATGATAATATTTATGAAGGACACTACTATGCATGCATGTTTGATATGTTCACAAGTTTGGTGGAAAAGTAAATGCTTAGATTTTCAAAAGCCTAGTAAGTGTAATTTGGAGAAACTTGGCTAAACAACTCACAACATACTCCAATGGGAACTGAGCACATATAAAATCTTTGTAGGATTAAACCACTGCATTGATTGTCATCCCATGAAGAAGCCATGTAAAATAATAGGGGAAGTAATTTAATTTTTATTTGTCTTGTCTAGTCACCAATTTTATGTTTTAACTTACCTTTAAGTCAATAGAAATAAATTCCAATTGACACAGGATTCTAAGTGAATGCTTCCAGTGTGGCCTGGTGGTGCTGGTATCTGCAGGGTAACAATCCATCAGAACCACAGTTCTGAAGCTCTTCTGCACATTGCTGAGCATTTGTGGCTATCTCAATGGAAATTATTCCAAGGCTTCTACAGTGCATTGTAATCATGGCACAACTACCTGGCAGACCAAAATATCAGATCTCTCCAAACATCTGGACAGCAATCAAAGAACACTACTAGGCACTTGTTCCCATGCCTTTTCCCACTCATTTTCTGATAAAGAAAGAATGCCAGAAAATTCTTTACCTATGGGTTTATGTTTCAGGAGTTACAGTAAGCTCCTCCTTCAGCAAATATTGCTGCAGTATATTATAATCCAATCCAGGAGCCAAGGATTGAATGGATATGAAATCTAAATGTCTTCTCACATTTGCTTACACATCACTTACAGATATTTTACTTCCAGTGCCAGTTCAGTTTGGAGAAGCTGAGGCATGCAGAGAATTTACTACTATCCCTATGGCTCCATACTTATTCAATTTAATATCTCTGTTTCTCAAAATCATAGGAAAAAAATCAGCTAGAAGAGACCTCTGGATATCTTTTGGTGCAAATCCTTGCCCTGCCACCATAGCCAATTTTGAAATTAGACCCAACTTCAAAGTTAATTCACTTTTTTCAGGGTATTTCAAACGATTTTACAGGGATAAATATCATTATTGTTTTCCTCCTCTTAACTGATGAGTAAAATATTCATGAGAACAAATAACTTCTCAATGTCATATATTTTGGAACAAATTATCAACTTCCATATTCCCTGAAAGGTTATTGAGGTATTTCTGTAGATCTAAATGCAGCCAGGATACTACTCCAGATCTCATGTCTCAAAATTTCGTATTCCTTTTATTAGGCTTTAACAAAAGGACTTCAGTCATCAGGACATTCAGTTCACAGGAATTTTTAATAATGTAGGAAAAGAGATCCCTTCCCTTCCCTTCCCTTCCCTTCCCTTCCCTTCCCTTCCCTTCCCTTCCCTTCCCTTCCCTTCCCTTCCCTTCCCTTCCCTTCCCTTCCCTTCCCTTCCCTTCCCTTCCCTTCCCTTCCCTTCCCTTCCCTTCCCTTCCCTGAATGAAAATGCCACTACAAATTTATCCATTCAAGCACAATGCTTTTAATGAGTCTCTTCAATGCTCTCATGTGATCTAACTGTAAAACTGATCTATTTTACAGTTTTAATTGCTTGATTAATAAGAAAATAATCACAGTACTGAGCTTGCATAACAATGAGTGTCCAGCTTTAAAACTTTTCTTCTCCACCCAGTTTCAGTTATGAGACATAATCCTCGTATGGAGCCTACAAACAAGGACCTCTCTAAATATGCCTGCCAGGATTAAAGCTAAAGGTGAGCAATAACTCTTTATTTCAGGAAGATCTTGGTTACAAATTAACTTTTCTATGCTCAGTGTACAGGGGCTTGTCCCATATGTTTTTCAGGAACTGGATCCTGTTGCTGTTCTGTTGAGACGTATGATGTCATTCCTTTATTTAGTTCAATAAATTGCTAGTGTAGTTCAGAGCTGAGAATGGGAGGGTTGTGGATAGAAGATGAATGAAAAGCCAGTTGCATCATCTGATCCTTTCAAATATGTAATATTGCAGGAAGGCCAGCAGTTAAGTGTTGTTTTTAAACACTTTAGAATATGTTTTAAGTTCATTTAGCTAGAATAGTTCAGATAAATTAGTAACAGTAGAATTATATGAGTCAAGAGTCTAAAAAACATCTAAAACCAGATAGGCTTTCTATGAAGAGAGGTTACATTTTATGAGAGGAGCCAATATAATTGTAAAAAGCATTGAAGCTTTTGGGCTCACCAGCTTTCAATACCATGTGTAGATTTCAAATCAATTTTCAAGGGTGTTTGGCATTGATTTGAGGAGGATTTCTTTAATCTGAGATGTTGCTCTGAGTGAATTACAACCATTTTTCTTTCACATTAGATCCTAAAGACAACTACATATGTATTGGCATTCTCTGAGCCAGTTCACTGGAGTCTGTGAGCATATGTGTCAACCTGGCCAAGAGTTTATCATGTGTATGATCTTCTATAGAAATCTGCTAATTAAAATCCCATTATGTATGAAGCACTCACATATTAGGGCTACAAAATGACATCCTCATGAAGACAGCTAAATTGCCACAGCCTGGAATTTTTTTTTTTTCTGTGAACATAGCTACAGTTAAAATCTGTATTTACACTTAATCCGTGTTTACACTTATTTGTGCAAACACTGCCTCTCTGCAAACACTCCAACATATATGTGTGAGTTTGGGAGGCAGGGAACAGGTTGAGAAAAGAGAAACAGTTCTCACACTTGCAGTCATTTTTATGGTCCTTATTACAGACTTCAGGGATACATCATCCCACATAACATAACAGTCTGTTACGCTGTTTCATTACCACTGTATCCAAAGGATATAACAGAAGGAAAATGAACGGGGTTTTATCCTACCAAGGACTTGTGGAAATGCATTGATAGAGGAAAATATAGCTGTGGCATGAATTCAGCAATGCTAGAAAACACAATACTGAAAATATTTTGAATATATAAATATTCAAAAACTTTTAATATTTTGAATAAATATACGGCTTAAAGTTTTCAACTTTGTTCAAGAATTTGCCCTTTCTGTAACAAAGTATTTCCAGGATTGCTTCTCAGGCAGCTGTGTGAGCTGCAGAGACAACAGCTGAGAGGTGTTTAACTGCTCTGTGATGTCCAGTGAGATGCACCTGTGCAAGGTTTCCTGCATGGCCTCTGTCAGGTAAATACTTGTAAAACATGAATTCTAAGATACATCACATTGGACAGCATCATTGAACTGTAATTTGTTTTCATTAAAATAAATGGAATTAGTCTTGCTGGTGGTGTTAGCATGGGGAATCAGTGCTTGCTAGAAGGAGGTACATAATAACTGCTATAATTAATCAATTATAAAATTGGAATGTTGAAAGATGAGAAAATGTGATTTAATAATTTAAGCCATCAGATATTCATCGTTAAATGCCCAGATCTTCATTTTCCCAGGATATACATCAGTAGCTAAATAGCAGAACCAATTTTTGTTCAGTAAAAACTCTGTTTCAACACAACACTAATATTGAAATATGAACTGAAGACTTAATGAAACAAAAGAAAAATTATGACTAGTCTAAGTTGCAGCATTTGGCCTTTAAAAATCATTAGTAACTCATCAGTGATAGCAGTAGAAAAAAATAACTTTCAAAAGAGTTTAGAAGCCTTTTGATTTTTTTTTCTGCTTTAAAATTTCAAATTGAAAATATCTCTGAAATTTTTCTCAGTCCCCAGTGTTACAAATATTGCCGCTGCTGTTGAGCAGGAGTGTTTTCATAGCAGCTGAACTAGGTGGTGTATCCCGTTGTAGTCTCACCAGTGAGAGAGGAAAGACGAGTGGAGAAAAGCTGCCCACCTTGGACTGCAGTTAATGCCCGGGAGACAGCTCCTTATAGAGCATTTGTAGGGGAGAAAATGCAGGTTTTACACTGTGTTTTTGCAAAACTTCCTAGATACATCCTTTCTCAAAACAAAAAGAATTGTTCTACTGAGACCCATCTTTACAAATTATATTAAAGACAGGGCCCAAGTTGCAAAGTACTCTCTGCCTGGAATATCTCTTAAAAATCCCTGTGGAATGTTACATTTTCATTACACATTAGCGTTGGTGTCGGTAGCTGGATACACACGCAGCAACGTGCACAAAGGGCAATTACTTAGAAGCAGGTAAGACTTTTCTTTCGTGGAATTCAGTGCTAAGTCATAAATTGTGTTTTAGCCACGTAAATTGTTCAGATTTGCCCCGAGCGGGGCGCGGGTCGGAGCGCACCGAGCCCCGAGCGCCCCGCACGCCGGGCGCGCACAGCCCGCACCCAGCGCCGGGCAGCACCCGCCGCGCTGAAAGCAGGTAGAGGCACTTCCTGCAGGCAGAATTCAACAGAGAAAGGGAGTTTGCCTCTGATCTCCTTCAAAAACCAATCAGGCCGGATCAGCCAGGCGTTGATTCTCCCTCCGTCCCTCCTACACCTTTTCCAGAGGCCCAATGGCCTTGTCCCTTTGGGAGATTGACTAGAGTCACATGAGCTGCACCAAGGGCAGGTAACTCAGGAGAGGGGAAGGGGAAGAGGGAAGGAAAAAAAAAAAAAAGAGAGAGAAAAAAAAAAAAGCCCAAGCCCAGACTGAGCTGCCATGATGTCAGAGGTAGAGAAACCCACAGCTTGCTAATTTCATCTCCTAATCGGCCCCGGGAAGGAGATCACCGGGAACAGGTAGAAATGGGAGCTTTCTTTCTCCATGTTTTTTTTTTCCTCAAGTACCCAACATCCTAAATGGCTCTTTCTGTCCTCTTTATATCGCGACTTCTCGTTCGCTCTTTTTCCCTTTGGTTACTTGGAGGTAGGGGGTGAGCCTTGTGGGAAATTTTTGGTTTAATTTTTTTTCCCTTGTTTGTTAGTGTGTCTTTCTTTTGCTTTTTTTTTTTTTCCCTCTCTTTTTTTTTTTTTTTTTTGACCTCTGCTTTTGATTGTAGTTGTTTCCCCCTGTGGTCATGACGGCTTCGCACAGTGACTCTTTGGTGGTGTTGTTTGGGGCAACAGCTGGTGCATATGGGGCTAAACTGGGTTCGGATGAGAGGGAACTAATTCTCTTGGTGTGGCAAGTTGTGGATCTACAGAACAAGAAGGTATGGCTTCGATATCCGGGGCGAGGGCGCGTTCCCCGGCGCGGGGCGAGCGGGCTGTGCCGGGCATCGCCGCCCGCCCGGAGCCGTTTGTTCATTTCACAAATGCACCGAGGGGAGGGGAGGGCGCGGGGCCCGAGCCCGGGGCTCATTCCCTGCCCGGGGCTCATTCCCTGCCCGGGCCGCTCGCTCGGGAAGCTCCTTTTTGTTCCGTCTTCAGGGAAGGAGTAACTTTTCAAGAAAGTTTGGCCGCTTCCACACCCCACTGCCCCGTCCGCCTTAAATCATGTGCAGCTTCGAGGATGTCTACGGACTTTTGAAGCTTTAAAACAAAAAGTTCCCCCGGGTGGCTCCGAGCGTGCTCGCTTCCCTGGGAGCCGGCTCACGGTCACCGTTGGACCCTTTGGGCCTGCTTTTTGTTTGTTTAACCAATGTTTGGATAACCTTTAAGAGAATATTGACTTCTTTTAATTCTTAGGCCAACCTAAAAGTCATCTCTAGAATTTTTTCCTCCTCAAAAGCCCTATCATAAATAACCCCCTAGAGATGAAGGGCTTTGATAAAACAAACAAGACTACCAGTTTCATTAGTGGATTCACGAAACTGCCTTAATATGAAGTGATCTTCCCTTTGTATTTAACAACTCCCGCAAAAGTCGGTGCTAACTGCAAAAGGCCTCCCATGAAATGGGCTTGGATACTGCGAAGCAGAGAGCGTGGCTCTCCGGGGTGGGAGGGAGAGAAACCGCGGCCAAAGGTTTCGATTTGTGAAATAGACAAATGCGTTTTCTCCTGGCGTTTATCGGGAGGTGATACTGCATCTTTCTGATTTTTCTGCAGTCTCAACACAATGCTAGAATGCTATTTCGATTGTTCCTCACTTTTGTCCATAATTTCTTGAATGTTTTTAGGTAGGGACACTACACAAATCCCTGGTGAAAGCAGACAATTTGGACTTAAGTGACCAGTGTCGCGAAGTCAGCGGCTTAACACCAGAGGGACTGGGCAAAGCTGAACCACTGGACCGGGTTCTTCAGCAGGTGAGGTGCTGCTTTTGGGAGCAGGGGCTCTTCAGAGTGAAGCCTGTGAATGAGATTTAAAGGATTTGAAAAAGGAAACACGTTTTAATTTTGTCTTTCACTTTGAAATCACTAGGAAGTTTTCATGCTTGTTTTTAAGCTAACCCAAAAGAGACCTGAACCATTTGAAATGGGAACTCTATAACTCTGAAACAGTTGTGTATGATACCAGGGTATTTGAGTTGATGTTATGAGTCCTTGGAAGATCTGACTTCTGTTTTTTTTGATGGGTCTACTTTTATTCCACGTTTCTTTTAAGCTTTGAAAGAGTAGGCCAGTAAGAGTACTGCTTAATAAAGCAGTGCTAATCAAACTTCACATGGTACATTCTAATCTACAGGTTCACTGCTCTAATGTGTATTGAAAAACTTTTTCTCATTTGTTATTCTTAAAATCAGCTGAAATCTTCAAAATCCTTAATGTAGCATCAGATATGCTTGTTGTGTATCATTCTTTTCCAGATGAGATTAATGAGTAGATTATAAAGTGATTTGGTTTGATTATTTTCTGATGTCTGTAGTTTTGCTCTTTGTCTCACTTATTATCACATTGAGGCAGTAAATCTAAAACTTGTATGATACTTACAGCTCAAGAGGACTTAAGCTACTTGAAAAAATTTAGTGCAAATAGTGTACACATAATGCAGTTCCCAAAAGTTTGCTTACTTTGACTGTCTTTTCTATGCATGAAATGTGCTTGAATGGAAAAATACAATAGTGCATTTTTGTGTAACATATAAACCTGCCTTTCCACACCTTGTCTGAATCATTCGTAGGTGTGTTTCAGCAGAAACTTGCTTAGGCAGTAGAACAGGTTCATGTTGCTGTAATTTCTGGTGACACAGATAACTTGGCAGACTTGGTCCTAACCCTCTTTGATACTGCATGGTTAACACTAAACTCTGGAGTGTCTCTAAACACGTAACTTCTATGTGGCTTAACATCTGTCAGCATTGGCTGCAGTGGCATTTGTTCTGCTTGCATTTGCTTTGTTAGAGTCCGGGACCAAGAGGTGATTTTCTTTCTTTTTTTCTTTTTTCTTTTTTTTTTTTTTTTTTTTGGTTGGGTTTTTTTTTTAAAGCTCCATAATAACCCCTGAGAAAATGTGCAGCTGCAGGTTTGATCTTGTCCCAGATCTTGCACTAAAGACATCTGGAACAGCTTAGCCTAGTACACTCTGTTTACCTTTATAACAGACACACTTTAATTATACCCAATACTTTATGAGAGATTGTATCTTATTGCTGTAAATTGCACTGTAGGTGGGTCTGCTTTAGCAAATAAAAGGAAATACTACCTTTGTGTGTAGGTGTGTAGAGACTCTTGAAAAACAACAATTTTTTTCCTTTTTGTTTGCATATCTATGCAACTAAATAATGATTTTGCTGTTAATTGTTGGATGCCAGTTGTGATGTGGCCAGTTCCATCATAAGTCTTCTGGAACACACCTTACCTAAACTCTTCTCACTTGCCCTCTGTGTCCTGACTCCTGTGGGAATTAGGAGAGAATTAATTCAACTTCCTACTTACAGTGGTGGCAAAAAGCAAAACCCCATATTCTTTATTAGTAAATCCTTTTCTGCATTTTTGAAGAAAAGTCCACAGGATATCTTAATTGCATCATGTATTTTAAAGATGAATCAGGTGACAACACATATAGTTGGTTTTTTTCTTTCTCAGTTAAGCATTTAGACTAGCAAAAGCAACAGGTAGTTGAAGTGGTTATTTCAAATGGAGGAGGAAAAGGAAGTAGACTTGTACCTTGATTTGAGATAATGTTATAGAGTACGTGAAATTAGCTTTCCACACCCTGCCTGGACTGTGGTAGAAAATTGATGATGCAGCTGAAAATTGTGTACCTTAGCACATATCTTAATCATGTAAATGAAAGTTTTGTGTCTGCTTCTGGTTTTTTGCCTTGGGTTTCCAATCTCCACACATAAAGGGAAGTGAGAACCACTGAGCACAAATCCATTGTAACTTTTATCCACGCTTCAGAGGCCTCTTTCAACTTCAAACATTCTGTGGTTCTGAATCAGTGATTTGTAGCTGGTAAACAGCAGATCAGCTTCTGTGGGTCTGGAGTTATTCCCCTGACCACAGAAAGTCTCCTTCTATTGCTGTATACTTCACTTTCCAGCAATGATGGGGTCTACCAAAGGCCTGTAGTCTGGGGTCAAGTCTTGCTTTTAGCCAGGCACTTCATCAAATAATGCGTCTTCTTAATTTTACTTCATATTCTTGCACACTTACTACTTGAGTTTGTCTTGAAATATTCTGAAATAGGGTTCCTTCTCAATAAATTTTGGCTGTTGCAATTGTACAAGGTAAAGTCCTGAAGCACACTGCCCCCAAATAACCAAGGTGCTTGTTGCAGCATATGCTCTGTATGTTTTGTTGCAAGGTGTTTAATACTGTACTTGTCCAGGGTAACAAGCATTTGATTCCAGAGGTACTACTGCAGCTATGGCATCCATCTGTATTTTCTCATAGATGATGTGCAGGGTTGTGATAGCTTTCCTTTGTGGGGGTGGAGAATGTACAAATGTCAGGGAAATAGTTACCCGAAATTATAAAATGTGTGCCCTTTGGGAGCCCCTTGCTTGATGTATTTAGTTCAAAATGGCATTAATAACTTACCTCTGATGTGAGACCAGTAATGGTGAACTCACAGCTGCTGAGATGTTGTAAAATGCTACTGAGTAGAAAACTGAGGATTTTTATTTAACAAAGTGGGAGATCTCTTGTTCAAGTGTGTATTTGGAACTCTCTTGAGCCTGTGATCTAAGCCTCTAAACATGTATCAACTACACTACTTAGCAAAGGGAATAGTTCTCTTCCTGCATGACTGGGACACACTTGCCAGTTTCACTGTTCAGATCCTCAAATCACAGGACTGGCTTATTTAGCATGTTATTTATATTTTTCTAGTTAATTGCTGTAGCTTTATAGTTCCCCGCTCTGCAAGCTTTTAAGGGAGAGCAGTTATTCTCAGGCTGCTCTCTGAAACCTTGTAGGAATGGAACCTTGCTTTTAAAGAGCAAAACCAAAATGAACTTTGCCTTTCTCTCAGCCCCATTACTCTGTCATCAAAAAGCTGCCATCCTCATGTGCTTCTCTGATTGTAGCCACGGGGGCTCTAAGTTAAAGATCCCATATGAAGTTGAAAGTGTTGTGGATTTCTTAATCCCTCCCATATAGAAAACCTGGCTGAATCAGCATGGCTTGCCTTAAGACATGTTACTTTCCTTTTGCAAGGCAATATTTGCATGTCTTCCTGAAAAAAGATGTCTAAGAAGAGCTAATAATGCTGGAGAACTGTCTGCAGTATTTAGCTGTAATTACCATCTTTCTTTGAACAATATACATAAAAAGGGAGACATTCTCATGTGAGACCTGGCTTTGCTTTTGGATCTACTAAAAACATTCATTTTTAATCTATGGATTGATATTAAAATATTAAAAATTTGTTTAAAAGACTCTCCTTGTCTTGCTGATTGAATATACTGAATCAAATACACCAGTGAATATTTTGATTCATATTCTTATATAGAGAGAGACAAAGCTGGGCCTTTGCCCTCCACTACTCCCCTAAATAATGCTCAAATTGAAAATACTGAGTGGTTGCCACTTTATCAGGTGATAGCAAATTGCCAGTTCCCTCAAGCATGTTTGGATGCCTATTGATCACCCAGCTGAGCTGCAGGTGCAATTTGTTTTCAGCAAATTCAGCAAGAAACAAGCTGGTTAAATGAGCTTTTGGAAACAAATGGGATGGGGGGAGAGGCAGAAGAACTCATGAATTCCTCTAACCAGATAAACCGGTTACAACCCTTTTTGTAAGAGAAACTTGTTCTGCAGCTTCTTCTTCACAAAGTGCTAGCAGAAAGTTTTCTTGGCTCCCTTGCCAGCTGCCACATCTTCATTTTGGTTAAATAATTTTTAAAATTTATTTTTAATACACCTCTCAGTCTTCAAACTGCAGAAAAATCTGAAAATGCAGGGTGACTTTTTTTCTTTTGAGTCTTACAGTTGATGTTCCAACTTCAGATTATTTGTTGACTGCATCACCTCAATAAAACTTCTAACAGAGTTTGGAATATTTGCTGGGTCTGAGTTCTGATGGTTTGGAGCAGGTGTTTGGTGAATCTTTGGCAAGTGTTACCAGACAGGCTGTTCTTTCCACAACAAACAGTTAGGGTGTCATTTCACAAGATTTGGCTTCAGCAGTGAAGCCAGCTTCTCCCCTGGCCCTGCACCAGACTTTGCCATCTTTTTGTTGTGTCAGTAAAACCCTTTGTGAAGCTGTGCTGTAAACAGGATCACTGAAATGAGCAGATGGGGTGGGAACTTAAAACTGCTTTGCTATCCAAGCTCACATCCTGTGAAACTACACCCTTTGGTTGTGTTTTCATGATCCAACACGTTTGATGGCGATACCAGCTTAAGCTGTTTCTGCTCCTGAGCACTTCGGTGGCACCTTTCACTTAGGCAGGTGCTGCTACACGGCCCTCCCTCCTGCTTTCTGCCTGTGCAAAAGCCTTTGGGGCTGCAGATGGAGCTGGAGCAGGGCACTGTTCTGAGCTGAAGGCAGCTCTGGATTGGAGTGGTTCTGTCTGATGCTCATGTGGCAGATTAAGAAGTTTTCCCAAGGGCAGCCATAGCACTAAGGTGTGGGTGAAAGGAGGGTAACATTTTAATACAGGTAGGGCACTGAGCAATTAATGTGAAACTGTGGCCTTGGTTTGGCATCAGCAGTGAGTGATGAGGATTTCCTGACAGACACAAGGGCCTTCAGGTTCCCAGGGTAGGTAAGTGATAGATTCCTGCTCTTACAGGAGGGCTGAGTGTCCTGTATGCAGGTAGCCTTATGTAGAGTTTTCACATTTATTAACATCCAATAGCTCCCTATTTTTATGGATAAATGTAGATGAGGATTCGTTAAATTATGTTGCATATGTCTTATGTGCTAATGCTTCCTGTAGCTGTAGGATGTTGCAGTGTGGATTTTTATTGTTGTTTTAGCTATGGCTAACTTTTTTTCAGAACCTTAGTTGCAATTCTATTGATAATGGCCTAGATAAACTATTTTTGTCTTTACGAATTCTCAGTGCTACCCAGCTCTGTAGCCCATTACATTGTTCTTGAAACACTCAAATCTGGTTCCTCAAAAAGCCCAGAAAAGACTTGATAGCATAAACAGTTCTTCTGTTATGTATATTAAATATATATATATATATGTATATACAGAAATATGCATATGTAGATCATGGGAATCTATTTGTTATTGGTAGCACTTATGTTCTGTTGTGTGGAAAATCAGTGACATTAGCTTCTCCAAATACTGCATTACTTTTATCTGAATTCCTCAAGTATTCCCTGTAGGAAGTAGGAAGGCTCCCTTGCTTTGTTCCTGCATTTAGGTGTTTCACTTCTGAATGAGCAAAGAATTAGTAAAAGAATTTTTCTAAAGCTGCAAATTCTTTTCCTTATAGGCATAAAAGTGTGGGAGCCTTGGCAAGCTGGGCTATCTTCTCTTAAAACTAGAAGTGACAATATTAATGAGAAGTGAATAATTTGGCCCAGTGATTTGAAGATATGAGTAGACTTTTTTGTGATAGCAGATGTTGCTACATTTTCTGGTGAAGTGGAACAGTAACAATTAATTACCAAGTCTGAGATTAGCATATATGGACAAATAAACTTTACTATGAGTTGCAGAACAGCTTGAGGTGCCTGTCTTCACAGGGAGTGATGTTGTGCCATGTTTGTAAACTGTGTTACTAATACATTTGGATGTTTCCACACCTATAATATGTCTGAACACTTGAATTTCTCTTGAAATTGTTCTTATGGGATTTTTCTTACATCATTGAAAGACAGCAAAATAGAGGGTAGAACCATTTTAATACAAAGATTGCTGGATTGCATGGTCCTCAGGGACTTTGAACTTCTTTCCTCTAACTTGCTCTAAATAGCTACTGAAAAAGTCACTGGAAATGTGTTAATGAATTATTGTCAGGGGTTTCAAAAGTGGCTGAGGAATAAATGAAGCATAAAGGATTTTAACATGTTGATGGGGCATTTAGCGACATGGTTTAGTGGTCAATTTGGTGCTGTCAGGTTAATGGTAAGACTCAGTGATCTTGAAGATCTTGTCCAACCTAAATGATTCTATGATTTGCATTCTGTTATTTTGGCAGTAATTATGTGTGCAGTGCTTCTATCTGTTCTTGCTGTTAACATGGAAGCAGCTTAGAAAACTCTGTGTGGATTTGTCTGCAAGTCTGTGCTCTTTCTCTCTTCCTCTGGTAGTTTTTGGAAAAGGTTGCACTCTTCCTCAATCTGTATGTTGGTTACTTGATTTTTCCCCCCCTTTTAATAAACCAATACTCTTCAGTTATATATGAAGTTCTTGGGTGGCTGAGTGCTGCCAAATGAGGGCAATGTCTCTGTCAATCTCTTGCAGCACTTCTTTGCAGAGCAGTTGGATTTCAGACTGATGCACAGTTACTGGAATTGATACTGCTAGCAAAGCAGTGCTGTGGCCAGAACTAAAAATGCTGATTAAAGATTAATTTTTTAGCAACATGATGTCAACCCTCTCTCATTTTTTTAATTTCTGTCATTAAAATAGGAAATTTTATATCTCTTAATTAGAAACAAAACCAGTAATTCTCCCTCATGTTCATGTCTTTGCCATCTCCTCTGCTCTGGAAAAGTGTTTTTTCTTTCCTGTAGAGATCTCATGCTGTTTTCTGTTAGCTACAACCTTATTCCAAAAAAAAGGAGGAAATGCTGATGCTCTGAAAGACACCTTGACATGTGTTCTAGGAGTGTCTTGAGTCAGAAGTCATGTTTGTTCTACAAACCATGTTTCAGTGATCATCTGTGGTGATGTTCTTTGAACTGTTCACAACTTTCTCCAGTGTTCTTCTATATAATAGCCTCTGGTTTTGCTTTGTTCACAAACAGCTGCTTTGCTTATTTGCCCCCCATTCATTAAATCCACATGCTGTGAAGGTAGATGTGAGTTATGGGATAAATATTAAGCAAAAGATATTGGGAATTGAAATTCAAATGATCGCCCTTTTTGATGAGAGATAAAACAAAACAATTAAAACCAACTCTCTCACTTCCCCCAAACTTCTATTTCAAAATATTTTGGTTTCTCTTTCCTCCTGCTGCCTTTCTTTGTAGAGCTGCAGTGGGCAGAGTGTGGCAAAAAAAGATTGAGAAATGGATATTTTATTAACATTGTATAACACGCCAATCCTCTTATCAAATACCATTGGAGGGAGTGAGATCATGAGAGATACAGAGTTGGAAATACATAATTGTCACAAGAATAGGACTGTGACAGAGTTTTGCAGTTTGTTTAATTGGTAACCTGAGTGTCTCAGTGTTATTTTTTACAACAGAATTCAAGTTATACAGGACTTTAGATTATTGTAAATCATGTGAGATAGCACCTTGTAAATATGAAGTGCAGAAGAAAACTGCAGTTCTTGTGGTTATGCTTAAAGAAACAAAAGAAAATAGAAATCAACACCCTTTCTCTATAAGTCTCAGATGCTAAGATTTGATCACAAGAAGCTGTGACTTGCTTGACATCCAGACAAACTCATGTCAAGCCTTTCCAGTCATAAGGAACTTGCTTTGGAAGCAGAAAGTTACCTGAAAGGGAGGATGTAGTTCTGTAAGAGGAAGCAATGTCCAAATAGTGTAACTATTAATGTCCTTCTGTGTTGGCCAGGTTTGAATCCTGTGGAAGGCCAAGTGTAAATTTTGATATTACTCAGTTGTGAACTGCTAAAATCATATCTAATAGTTTCTCACTCTCATTTTTCCTTATGAGTCATTACCAATTTTTGATGCTTGCTCTAATCTGTGATTTGAAAGTTTGAGAGATTGAAGGCAAACTGATTTAGGGATCTAATTCCACTAGTCCTTTATGTATTTGTGAAAGCATGTTTGTACAAGAAAGGGAACACTCCCCCATTTACAAAGCAAAGCAGAGTCAATTCAAGAAAGTTTGACTTTCTTTTTCTGATATTTCTAAGGGTTTGATCAAGAATCACTTGGATTCTTACATAAGCAAAGATACTTCATAAATTTCAAGACTGTTATTGAGAAAAGTCCATGCTTATGGTATTTTTACAGTACAAGTTTAATGGAGAGGCAGGAGTATGAGAAAATCATGCAGGAAACTGGGTTGTGGATGATAAGTGTCTCTTCATTCTTTTGCTGTTGCCTCATCTTTTTACTTTCCCGGAGTACTACTACTACAAAAAAAAACAAAAAAAAAAACAAAAAAAAAAAAAAAACTTGAGAAACAACCTACTAGAAAAAAATGTTTTAATTTTGCAGGCATTGGCTATTCTCCTACAACTGGTTAAGCTTGCACTACAAACAATGAGGTAGTGTTGAGTAAATAGAGCAGTACCAAGCATTACAGTCAATAGAGCCAGTGCTAAAGATCACATTGCTAATGAAAGTTTGTCCTTGAAACAGAGGTGAGTGGGAGTGGGGGAGGTATAGAACACTGAGAGAGAGCTTGTGCTTACATCAAGACTTTGGGAAATGTTGCAGTCATGGCATTAATTAGAACCTAGAGTTTGGAAAGTATGTTCAACCTTGTCTTTCAGGCTGTAATGACTTGCTCTGTGAGTTGAGCTGATAGCAAGCAGCCTGTGAGGACTGTGAGGCACCATTGTAAACCTGCTTGAAGTGTAGGTAAAAGGTTGACAGCATAGGGATTTTTTTGTATAAGTAGTATTCAAAATTTTCTTTTTGCTTAAAATCAGACTTAGGTAATCATTTGTTAGCACAGATTATTCATATTTTGCAAGATATTTATATTGTTGTGTTATTTTGTTGGTTTTGATAGCTAAGGCCTCTTTCACACAGATTCATTTGAAGTGAAAACATAGTTTATCTCAGTAAGTGTTTCTTTATTTAGCAGTTTCCTGACACATAATGTAGTAGTAAAGTAAGTCCACAAACTCTGAAATTCTTATGTTGCTGGACTGGGGTGCTTTATCTTACACAAGGCTAACTTCAAGTAGCTTATTTGTGGAGTACTCTGCATATTTCAACACTCTCTTATTAAAACAGGTTGTGCTTTTGAAGATAAAAGCCTGTGACCTGATTGCTGTGACATTCAGATGGCCTGAGCCATGGTCTTGCCTTTTATGCTTAATGCATTACCCGAATTAGATGCTGTAGATACCATAGCTGGAAAGCATGCAAATAGTCTGGTGTTTCAAACTTCCATCTAAGAAATAATTAATCAAAAATGGTCATAAAGTGCTCAAGTGGCATGGCTTGGACAGATCTTTGTCATGGCAGAATGTTAGATGTTTGCATTCTTTCCTAGGAAGAATTAAAGCATTTAGTTAGCTATTGTTTACTTTGCTGCACAAAGACCCAGGTCCAATTAAAATGAACCACAGAAAGAAATAGTGTGGAAGTTTCATCTTTAAAACAGTTTACCACAGCCCTGAGTAACAATGGGCTGTTTTCTATGCTCCGCAGAGTATCACTGGCAGACAAACCATGACAATTGTTGCTCTGTTTCTGTATTTCATGTTCCACCTGTTGCTGAACAGCGTTGAACAAACTTATTTTTATGCAGGAAATTAGTGTAGGCTACTCTCACCAGCTAAGTTTAAAGTTGCCAGTCCCTCTATTAATTCTGAAGGAGTATAATGAATTTTAAAGGAATTTTCTCTGTTTTATGGAGTGAAAGGATGCAAGAAATTTGAAGAATACTTTCCATTTTCCCCCTTGAAGTCTTGCAGTAATTATAAGAGGTGTCTGTAGACCTTTTTTTCTTGAGAGACCTGTGACATGACAACAAGGAGAATAAGGTGGTATTATTTCCTGTAACTTCGGCTTCCCAACAAAGTAAAAAATAAAAGTGACTATCATAAATACACTTAAAAGCATAATTCTGTGTTTTTCAACTACTGCTTCTTTTTAAGATTTGTGATTGGAATTTCATGACAGAACCCCAAGCCTAGGATAGCTGAGACCCTCTTGTCACCTTTTGCTCACAGCATGAGTGGAAAATAATTCATTTCTTTCTGTGAGAGGCAACAACAGGAGTTTGTCTAAATAAGCAGCTGCTGTGGAGGAAACTGCTTTGGAACAGCTAGAGAAGCAGCAGGGTGTGCAGCACCTGGTCTGGACCTCTGTTCAGGAAAGAAGACAAAGTGACAGCAGATTATCAGGTGTAAGAAGCAGCAAAATGTGCTCGAGGAGAAGGCAGTCTCCAGTGCTTGAAGCTCAGTGACACATCCTGCCTCTCCTCATCCAAAGCGTAAATTTGCTCTTACACTTGCAAATTCCAAGATGGAAAAAAAAAAAAAACCTCTAACTGTTTTTGGATATGTAATCTCTCTCTTGAGTACATTTATGATGGCCTTTGTGACTGATTGGTCCTTCTGTTATTTAATGTAGTTTCTATGCCATCCAGAGGTATAAGGTGATATGTAACTGGGCAAAATTAGATTCTCTGGCAAGCTGGAAATGAGCCCCATGCTTTTGTCCAAGCTAGTCTGCAGTCACTAAATATTCTCAGGCATTAGTGTTCAGTAGAGCAAATAATTGCCTTCCTCCTAATAGGAGAAATCAACTGGCAATATTATTTTTGAACATTTCTAGTGAATGAACCTGGGCTGCCTCTGTCATCTCCTGCATGTTTGCCCAGCAATGAATTCAAACTAAGGGGCAATTTCTTTTTCATGTTTATGTCTGAATGGTATCTAAATATTGTATTTTTACCCCTATTTAGCTAGAAGGGGAAAAGAAGTGATTTGTAGCTTTTGGCTACACTGGGGGTTATGCTTTTTTCTTTTCTTTCCATACAGCAATTTCAGTACAAGGTCACCATGTATCCATTATCAGCCATGTGGAATATCAGTTAACAGATGAACAAAGGCAAGGGCTTACTATAGGATTCTCTGTTTAAAATGTTACCCAGCACAATAAAGGGTTATCATACTTGTAAATAGTGCTGAAATGCAGTCTGTGCACCTCCCAGTAGTATTGACATGCTTTAAATTCCTCCATTGCATGGATAAGGCTGGCATTATCACCAGGAGTGGAAGACTGAAGGAGCAGAAGACTGCTCATGGAGAGTTTTGTAAATAAATGTCAAACCCTCATGGGTGTAGGAACTGAGGCACAATGACCAAGTGAAAATATTTCCCTAGGCTGTCATGTCATGGTATGTTGCGTGCGAGCAAGCCTTAGCCATGGCTTGTTACTCCTGACTTTTCTCATGCTGTATTAGACCCTTTAAGTCTTTAGACAAACTTCAGAATTCAGTGGGGCTCCAATCTTGCTTATGTTTCAGTGGCAGACAGGTTCTGTTAATGAGATTTGGCTGCATCTCAACTCTTGATCACCTTCACTTCCCCCCATCCTGGAAAACATGTCCCTTCCCAAAAACCCCCAGCCCCTCAGGTACACACC
This sequence comes from Zonotrichia albicollis, assembly GCF_047830755.1. NCBI lineage: Eukaryota > Metazoa > Chordata > Aves > Passeriformes > Passerellidae > Zonotrichia > Zonotrichia albicollis. The sequence continues at coordinate 9,427,145 of NC_133831.1, forward strand.
GTGGTGCCATTGGTGCCCTGATCTTTGGTGGAGCTGCAGAGTGGGCAAAGAGAGCCCAGAGTGGGGGGAGTCACACAACAGCTGAGGCTGGAAGGCACCTGTAGATGTTGTCCAGCCCAAGCACTGAAAGCAGGGACACTTGAGCAGGCTGCCAAAGACAATGACCTCTTGGATCTTTAGTATCTTCAATGATGAAGAATCTGCAACTTCTCTCAGCAGCCTCTTTCATTGTTCATCTGCTGGAGATCTTCTTTCAGGAGCCACACCTGCAAATGTATAATTGGGTTTGGGTGTTCTCTGGAATAAATTGTAGAGGACTTAGCATAAAATCAGGCTTTGAGGCAACAACTGCAGTACCTTTTGCCTGTTGAAACAGAACTGGGAATAGAAAGTCTTCAGTGAAACCTTTTTGAAGATTATCCTTTGTTTTCCAAGAAGACTGATCATTGTTATATGCTCAATGCTACAAGCAAAGAATGACTCACACCAAAAGCCTGAAAGAGTCTAAAGCTCTAATGTTGTGAATTGCAGTAATATCTAATAAGTGATGATGATTTTTTTTAAATACAAGTTAGACTGGAAAACATCCATGGTTATAAACAGTATGGCTTTAGTCATAGGTTTGCGCAAAGGAGGTGTAAGCAGTGCACATTTATGTGCCTCAGATAAAACCTTTTTCTTCTCAGGGTACTTTACAGATCTGTGGAATCTTATTTTCACTTTCTCTAGAACAGTTTCATTTTAGTAATATGAGGGGTTTTTAAGCTCAAGGGAATATATCAGAATGTAAGTCCTAAGTGAACCAAAATAACTTTTCTTCTAAGTTATTCCTGAAAGTTTTCTTCTTAATAATGACAAGAAACTGTCATTCCTGAAAAAGTTTTATTTTCAGGGTTTTTGTTTGTTTTGGTGGTTTTTGTTTTGTTTGCTTGGGTTTTTTTTGCAAAACACTAATCTAGAATGCTAAACCTGTTCAAAGTCTTTCGACAGGCTTTAAGCCAAATCAATTATCATCTCTCTGTCTCATGTCTCCAATTTTGACTGGACCAGATATGATCTGTTCACCCTCTCAAGTTTAAAGATGGCATGGATGAAAAAATGAGCACTTTTTGATATGCTGATCTGGCAGGAAGTGGGCCATGTATTCATCTGCAATCACCAAATTGTAAACTCGGGGCAGTTTAGTAACATCCTGTTGATACTACTGATTTGAAACCAGATCCCTACACTGTGAGGACCATTCTTTGTGCAAAGAATGTTGATAAATATAACTCATCTTCCTACTTGAAAATAGATTCAAGTCTGGCTTCAGTGTAAGCTACAATCTAAGCTGGTTTTTTGATTTTTATGTTATACTTGCATGGAATTCCAGACCTGCTTAAACTGCAAGGATGCCTTTAATTCTGAAGCTCTGTGGATGATTTTGTCTTAGCTCTGATGGGTCAGTAGGGCCAAAAGAAGCAAAACAGAGAAATTCTGTGCACGACTAAAGGAAAGGATGCTGCTTTAAAGACTCACTAGGAGCTGCTGGAAATCTGATGCGTAAGGGGCAGCTGAATTTTCTGTTACTTCTCAGAGGTGATTTGAAGAAAGAATCCCCCAGAGTGCCATGGTGTTTTAGAAATGGTTCTATTTGACAGCATGGATGCATTCTGTGCCTGAATTATCTCAGTGTTTAATTACCATGCCAGGCACAGATACAGCACAGATGCAGTGGCCTTTCTCAAGGATGACAGCTATTTTTAGTAAGGAAAATGAGACTATCCAAATAGACAGATGTTTATTTTAGGGTTTTGTGCATCATAACTATAGAAAAAGCTTAGAGAATCTTCTTGTTTCTCCAAGATCTACATCTTAGCTCAGCTATATTTAAGGCAACACGAAGTGGGCTGTTATTTTAGTCCCTTGGGATTCATCAGTAAAAAACACAGCAGCTTGTGCTGGCTTTCATCCAGCTTTGCTGCTGGCAAAACATGTCTCTTCAATCTCTTTGTACTCTCAGCTACATGACCAAAATCCTGTTTAGCCAGTTTTTCAAACTGCTGTTCAAAGTCTGTCCTTCCCTCTCACCACCTTTTCTCTAAGAACTGTTTTAGGTTTCGAGGAGGCAAGTATACAGAGCAGCTTGTTTGATTCTTCCTCTTCCCTCTGTTCAGTTTTTAATCTTGGTGTGGAATTATTGAACAAATTCCTTTAAATAAGGAATGACTCATCAGAGCTTTGCTGGAGAGACTGATCTGGTGGAATAAGCAAGAGAGGTGGAGGATGATGCTAATAGACTGGTTCTTGCAGTCAGAATGAGGGCTGGTTGCAAGATGCAAGAGGTAATTAGCAGTGTGTGAGAGCTGTGGAAGGAGCAGAGGAGCAGGGCAGACAGGGCGTGTGAGCTTGGTGGGGGCAGTGCTGAGGTGGGGCAGCTTTGCCTGCTGCACTGGGGGCGTGCTTGGACGGCAGCACGAAGGTGAATGACAGCAGGTAAATAGCTGAGATGGATTTTATTAGTGGAGTGAAGGAGATGGGGATGGAATTTATGAAATGACAGAGTTGTGGACAGGTTGTTCAACATGTGAGACAGAAAAACGTAATGTAAATCTGGTGCTGGTCTTAACTTGTCCTGTGCTTGCTCCATTTGGGTGGATGCTGGTTCAAAGCTGGCTTTTGAAATGCTACCCGAAATCTGTGGTGCAAGAAAGGAGGCTGAAGATGGCTTTTCCTGGGCAGTGCTGAATTGCTTAACTGGTGTGGCTTGTTGTGCTGAACAATGTGGCTTTACAAACACATCTGCCCTAGCTGCTTTAACAAGTTTGACACATGTGTTGCATGGGTCTATTGCCTGAAAGTCTTGAGGGTCCAGTGTCATCTATAGCAGCAAGAGCTGGTCCACAGCTATGCCTCTCATACTCAACCTCTGCAGAATTAGGAGACATCTCCTGTGAGTGAAAAAGCTACTTCAGGCTAATCTCAAATATCTGTCATTCCTCTGGGGCTATTTTGCCCCATGCTCTGATCCTGAGTGAATCTTCCCATTCACTCTGCTACCCCCTCCTCTCCTCAGTTAACCCATGCCATGGCTGAGCTGGTTTGGGTAACAAAGGTTGCTTATGTCTCCTGACTATTGTTCCCACAGTCTTCTTGCCCTCTTCCAGAGCATTACACCCCAAAGTTTGAAACAGGCTGGTTTTAAAATAGGAGTTTCTAAATAAGCTTCCAGCAAGTCCTGCCAACCTTATGGCAGTTTATCTAAGGCACTTAAAGCTGCAGGCATTTAGTAAGAAAAGTAGAGTATTGTTTTGACATGTTGATTGTTCCACTGGAAAGGAGTTTGCAATGTTGAATGTTATCACTGACATTTAATAAATATGCAGTGCAAATACTAACGCTTGGTACAAATAAAAACAAGTCCTGATCCTTGGGAGTTCTTTAAACCTTAGTGCAGTTGGAATTCTGGGCTTATCAGTGTCCTTACGCAATATTTTACTACTCTGGCATCTTCTCAGTACAGGCTTCTGAAAATATCTGTGTTTTCTTTTCAGCTGTAGGTTGTGTGGGAAATACCACGTGGAAAAAATGTGAATATTTCAGTGCAACAGTCTTGATTTTTACTAACTTGACTTACACCATTTGACCTGAGCATTTCCTCCCTTGTGCAAACATTTTTCTCCTTTTGTTTTCTAACTTGATGACGTCTTTTTGATCTACAGTTCTTACATTTTATGTGTACAGCGGGAGGCTGCTTGCATTTGTTGCTTTCTTCAGATGGTGTGGGTTAGATTTCTTCTTGTACCTGATCAAAATAGCTCCCTAACTGCACTGCCTGTATTGGCTCTTGAGCATCTCCAGTAACACAGGGTACAAAGTTGAAGGTTTGGGGAGTGTTTTATTGCTGTTCATCAGTAAGACTCTGCTTCCTTTCAGCAAGAATCCCTGTGCACCCCCTCTGGAGGCTGATTCCTACCACCATTTCCAACCCCTTTTTACAAATATTTGCTCTTTACTGTGTGCATTAGTTAAACAAAAAAAAAAACCTAATAAGTTGCTGCATTTAGTAAGAAAGCAGTTCTCATGTGTGTTGTTGTGGTGAGAATATTTGTTGTTGGTCTGTGACTGTGGCCGTCCACAGAACTACTTTTCTGAAGTGGTTCCTCTGGAGTCCACTGGAATTTTCTTCTCTTTCTGATGTTTACACATCATCTGAGGTATTTTGAGCACTCTCAGATCTCAATTTTCTGACTTTAAATCATCTTTGAACAATAACTGGCTTTAAAGCCTCAGGTTCTTCAAGACTTCAGCTTGTGGTAGGACCACAACCTGTACTAGCAATTGGGAGGAAACAGGCTTTGGGAATCTGCAAGTTTGGGATGGTTGATTTTTAGCTAGTTATTTTAGTTAGTTATACACCATCTGTTTATAGTGTATTTGTTCTTTTTGTGTGTTTTGGTAGTGTGCAGACAATTGCATTATAAAAGTTTTTGTTTTGTGGGGATATTAACCCTTCTTATAGTTTCAAATATGTTCTCTACTATTAAGTAACTTCACTTCATAGATATTTTCATATCTATATCTGTAAATATATCTGCAAATGAAGCAACTTAACACAAGGTGCTGAGCTGGATGCCCTCCTTACCCAGCTCTGCCCCTCAGTTCCCTGTTTTGATGTGTAATACCCACTGCTACAGAACTCTGAACTCAGAATGGTAGTGGAACTCTGGTCAGCTGCCCCAGCCCCTGGATTGGTTTGAGCAGTTATTTTGAAATAAAGCTTGGATGATCATGTCTCTGTTCCTTCTAAATCATGTTCAATATACGTGTTTTCCCTTGTGGAGCCTTACCTTTGGGCTGCAGGTGCTGCCACTCTTGTTCACACTGTGGGCTCTGTGTAGTGGTGGGATCAGGTCATTAGGACATCACCTTTCCCGAGCAGAGACTGAAATGATGTAGTGCCACATGTGTTGTGATAAAACAAACCAACTCTCTTTTCTCCCCATACACAGACTAAAAGACAGCACAAAGATATTGTCTAAGTCTCAAGTCAACTTTTAATTTGCTTTTGGGGGTGGTTGTTTTGGAGTTATAGCCTGTTGCTGAGAGCAGTGGGTGGCTATTGCATTGTGATTGTAATTATTGCTTGTTTGTGAGGTGATGCTTTCCTGGGAGGGAGTAGCATCAAGAGGGAAGCTTAGAATAATTACATTTGTCCCCTTGAAAATTAGTTAACAAGCTACTCCTTACCGATACATGTAGGTACTATAATATGCTAGCTGACTTATTAGGAGCTAGGAATTTAACACTGGTATAGAGTAATAAAAGGCTGGAAACTGTTATCTAAGGATGGAAAATAAAGTAGAATAAGACAGCTGGAGCTCTTTCCTCTTGAGAATTAATCTGCTGGGGGTTAGCCACCCTAGAGCTGGGAATAATTTTTTTTAAATCTAGTATTCATAACATTTTATCTATACCAAGAACTTTTTTAGCTTGGACGTGACTTGATTATCATTTTACTTTTGAAGGTATTAGATCACTATTTGTTTGGCTTTTCTTAATATATGACTTTTGAAACATAATTAAAACCTAATGAGTAGGTTTTTTGCTTTTGAACTAAAAAAAAATTATTAAGGATATAATCAGAGGTGCTATAGGTGAAGAAAGGGTATTGCAAAATCAATGTTGTGATTTATCTTCAAAGTTCTTTCAAATATTTAATAACTTAAATTATAGTTAGTCCAGATTCTGTACATTACCAGTATAGTATTATCACTTTTCATATGAACTCATAATTCTGCTGTATCTTCCTAATTAGTCTTTTTTTTTTACTATATTCTGGGTGTTCTTGTTTGCTATTCCACAAATGCATGCAGTTTATTTGCCTTCTTTAATCAGGAGCCCATGTCTGTTCTCCATCATGTTTTTTCAAAAACTTTTACAAAATGTTGAATTACTTTATCTCCTTTTAAAAAAGTGCTGAAGTAATGGCAGGTGCATGAAATTATCAGTCACTACAATAAAAATTTCTCTTCATTTTCCAGTTTAGTCAGCTGGTATCCAGTGATTTGAAAGTGCTTGGAAGGAGCTCTTACACACTCTGCAGTGATGGCCAGCTACTCATCCGACAAGTTCTCCACCCAGAAACATCCAAGAAGGTACAAGACCAGAACTGGTGCAGAGAGGCAGCACTGGGAGGGGAGTGATACAGTTCCACCTGGGAGCTGGAGTGTCCCAAGACTATTGAAGATGATCCCTTCCCTGCCTGAGCCATGAGTAGTTATTTTAGGCACTTGCTCTTGAAAGTCAGCCACACTTCTTGGACTCCCAGATGAGCATAAGGAAGAGGAAAATTAGGAAAAACAGGATAGACACAGAGGCAATACAAGTACTTTGAATTCTGTGTGTGGAGTATAAAGAAAGGTACAGATCAAACCTCAGCAGAAGTGATGGAGAACTATTGCTTTGCTTAGGCTTGTGTTAAACCAGTGTCCTGTGGAGGGTAAGCACACAGGTGGTGGTGTGGCCTGGCAGTGGTTCCCCATCTGCATTTATTCAGTGGGAAGCAGAGCTGCATCTTGTTTGCTACTCCCACATGAAGCAGCAGTTTCTGCTCCAAGTTCCTGGAGGGTTTAGAGCACCCTGTCATGCATAGGGAGGAGAATCTTGCCTTTGTGCAAGGTGGTGACTCTTGAGTTTGCTGGCTTAGCAGGGTCTGCAGGATCCCCACAAGAATGAGATTGGCTGACATAGAAGGAGCTGGCCAGTTATTGGATCTTTTTCTGAAAGTTGCTGAAAGAGACTTTGTATTCTGTGACAATATTTATGTAAAATTTGTCATTGTGGTTTGGTACAAATCTGCTTTTCAGTGTAGCTGCAAAAGATAAAATAGTGTCAAAAATAGGAATTAACACTAAAATATAGATATTTTAAAATATTTTTTTCCCAGCCATCCTCTCCAGCTGTTTGGCATGGGTCTGACTCCCAGAGGCTATTTGACTTTGTTCATGTAGACATCCAGTTCTGTAGAGTTATGGAATTTGAACTGTGTTACAAAGGAACGAAACTGCTCCATCACCTACAAGCTGGTGATGTGGAACTACATAATTTCTGAGAGTGCCTCATTCAGTTCTAAAGTATTACTTGAAATTTAAAGGATTAGCATGTATAAACCAAATATTTTTGCCTTTCTTGTAGAACTACTTGTTGTCAGACTGCTTCTATTCCTTTTATGATCTGCGCAAAGAATTCCACACTTGCTACCCTAGTTCAGCCGCCGTGAAAGACCAGACTATCAAGACCATGGCAGAATGTATCCTTTTGCTGCAGCTTATATCCCACAAGCAGTTCAGTTCCTTGAGTTTTATCTCTGTGATTGTTACAAAGTTTAGAAGAATAAAACTAAATGTGGGTTTTATAAACTCACAGGGAAGGTGGAAGGAGTGTCTACTTAAGTGTGTGTCAGGGGAGTGGCTCTGCTTGCATTTCCCCCCCCCCCCCCCCCAAATTGAATCTAATTGATTTCTAAACCATATTTAGTAAATCTGCCAAAGAAAAGCATCACTTGCATTGGTACTTGATCTTAAAGGAAAAGCTGAGCTGTCAGTGGGCTTTTTCAGCACCTGCTGGCCTGCAGGTTTCCACTGTTTGCAGATAATAGTTATCTTGCATGATCCTGACTAAAATGAGTTTAAAATAAAGCAAAAACAAGACCAAACAATACTCTATATCTCAGTTCAAATTAGAGAGATTGTTGGGGCCCATCTGAATGGGATTGAAGTTCAGTTATGTTTAAAGTGATAGGAACTTAGTCAGCTTTTCCTTTTTTGGACTATTAACACTGAGATTATGTAAGCTCTCAATAGTTTTCAAACTGTTGTCTGTTGCAGTGAATATAAGGCAGTTTATGAGCAGAGTAACATGTCTAATAGCCACATGTCCCTGCTAAGACCAGTACATTTGATTATTAGTTCTGTGCTAATTTCAGGAAAGCCTTATGACTTGTTTACAAAGGATTGTGCAGGTCTGTTATTTTCTATAATCACCTGTTTAGATCTAGGCTTAGGGACAGATGAAGCAGAGGAGGACTTTGGCGTGTGGCAAGTGAAGACCATGGTGGCTATCATTTTCAGCATGCTTTCAGAAGGTTGTAGTAAGTTAACTATTTATCCTGAATGCTGAAATCCTTCTTTTCTGAAAGAATTGGCAGTGATGCTGTCATTCTTAAGTAATCTCTGACTCTGGTTATATTTAAACTTCTTGTTTTGTCACAGATCACATATTTGCTGAGCCTGAAACTGTGAAACACAAGTATGAAACAGGTCCTTGGTAAGTGCCCTTGTCACAGTTGTTTACAAACAAAGATGAGTCTTGTGTACAGCAAGGAAAGCTTGTGAATATTTCCCCATGGTCATGTGAAAGCAGGCTGGCTCCTGAGAACAGCCCAGTGCACTCAGCAGTCACTGCAGTGCAGCCAGACTGTGGCTGGCATGATAAATGCTGTACTTTAGTCCACCTCTTTAAAGTCACTGCAAGTTAAATGCTCTTTGTTCTCTTGCCTCTGTTTTGCATGGCAGCGAGGCTGTTTTATCTTACCCAGGGTGAAGAAATATTTGTGAACTTTCCCTAAGTCAACAGGGCTGATGGCCAGTGCACCCTGCATGAGCTGAGCTGTGTGGTGCTTCCCAAAGTGCTTTTACATGCTGAATTGGGTGTTGGGTTCAGGGATGAAGGGACAGGATGGCTCATTCTTTACAAATGTATTTCAGTGACCAGACTGAAATCTCTTAGGCATAAGTAATTTGTGTTGCCAGGATTGCTAGATCTTTCAAATAAAATTAATTCAGTTCCTCATTACTTTACATTGAGGCAGTTGTCCTATTATTTTTTGTTTAAGGAACTGCAATGTGGTGACAACATTGTGCATCTACACTGTTGTAGATATAAAGGAATTATCCAAGTTATCTTCCCTTTCTTTATTGAAAAGAATAATGGAGATAGGAGGGTCTCAACAGAAAATATGCTCCCAATTAATAATTCAATTAGTTGCAATCTGAAGTTTGGTAAAATATTGGAAAACCTGGATGAAAGCTTACTTTGTCTTTTTTTCTTTCTGTGCAGTAGTAAATCTGAAACTGTGGACAGTGAGACAGTAATACGTGCCAGAGGTTTGCCATGGCAGTCTTCAGACCAGGACATCGCTCGATTTTTCAAAGGACTCAACATTGCCAAGTAAGATAAGGAAAATTTACCTTGCTTTATCACTTCATCACTTTGCCTTTAATAGCAAGTCCCTTTAATATTTCTTTTACATACATCCCCCACTCTCCCCACTGGAGTCCTTCAGTCTCTCCCCACTTGACCCTTCCCATGCTGTGGCCATGACAGCTGAACAGGTTTATCAGCCTTAGGGATGCAAGAAAACGTTTAGAAATGTGTGAAGAAGAAAAGAGACTTATCTATTGAAAACCAATATACATTCATTTATTGCTAGTATCAAAAGGGAGAAACTCCTACTGCATTAATCAAAGCAGAGACCAAGACATGAAAAAAGCTTTAATTTTGTGCCAACTTATTATTCTTCTTTACCTCCTAAACAGGCCACATTCAGAAACTTCTAAGTACTGTTTGGAATAAATTTTCATATTATTCATGTCTATACCTATGTATAGATTTATTTGTATACATATATATGAGGAGACTGAGGTTATTTAGCATACCTGTCACTTAATATATATTCCAGATCTCCAACACTGAAAAAATATATTTTTTTAATTTAGAATGATGAAGAATTTCAAATGTACATCTGAGATAATAGGAGGGACAAATTTTCAACTTTATGGGAGTTGAGAAAGTGATGAACAACATGAGATCCATGATCTCAATTAAGCAGATTTTAAAGTATAATTCTGTTACAACAAAAATTAAATTTTGGATAGTAGCAATTTCTTTTTACAATCTGTAATTTTCATGTTTAAGTCTGATTCCTTTATTATTCTTACACAGTTATTTATTAAATGTATTAAAGATTCAGACTAAACTTAAATTTGTTGGCTTTACCTTCCAGAGGTGGTGTGGCTCTTTGTCTGAATTCCCAAGGAAGAAGAAATGGGGAGGCTTTGGTTCGGTTTGTCAATTCTGAGCAGAGAGACCTTGCCCTGGAAAGGCATAAGCATCACATGGGTAGCAGATACATTGAGGTAAAAAGTTGTGACTTGAAACAAATCTTTGGAGAGAAACCTGAATATTTTAAGCTATGTTCTCATTTAAAACCAAACTGCACTTCTGTTTTGCTCAAAGTACCAAAACACAATTCTCTTGAAAGTATATGCGTCGTTTAAAACTGAACATTGTGATTTTCTTTGTTCTTTCTTTCAAGGTTTACAAAGCAACTGGAGAAGAATTCTTAAAAATTGCAGGAGGTAAGTGATGCTGGAGTTCAGTGTGATTACTTCAGTTCATAGGAATGTTGTTCAAGTTATTTTCTTTTCCTTGACTGAGGATGCAAATGGATAATGAAGTAGCTTTCCTGTTTTGTCTTCCAAGAATGTTTGACCCTGTCAAGTTGTTGAAACTGAGTTGTGAGCATTTGAGCTGTGATGTTCACAGACTTTCCTCCTTCTTGGAGGAACACCAGCCTTTGCAGTGGAAGCATCCATGTATCTTGTATTAATTCACACTAATCTTATCTTTGCTCCAATTTTATTAAAATATGAAGCACTTGCAGATGAAGAGGTTTTCCTCTCAAAACAGATTGCTGAGAGTTAGTAGTGTTTTGGGTCTTGTCTGGGTTTGTTGTGGCTGCTTACCTACTGCATTCTTCCTTAGTGCTCCCCTGCTGCTGCATCCCCTGGAACTGGGTGCCCAGCCCTGACCACAGGTTCTTAGCTGACCACGTGCTGTTATCTCTCTGCCAGGCACCTCCAATGAAGTGGCCCAGTTCCTATCCAAGGAAAATCAAGTTATCATCAGGATGAGAGGCCTTCCATTCACTGCTACCCAGGAAGATGTCTTGGGCTTCCTGGGGCCAGAGTGCCCAGTCACAGGAGGGAAAGAGGGACTTCTCTTTGTCAAGTACCCAGATGGCAGGCCCACAGGAGATGCATTTGTGTTGTTTTCCTGTGAAGAATATGCACAGAATGCACTTAAAAAGCACAAAGAAATACTTGGAAAACGTTACATTGAACTCTTCAGGAGCACAGCGGCAGAGGTCCAACAGGTTGTAACTATTGGTTGTGAGACTCAAAACAGAACAGTTGAAATATTTCTTCTTATGCTTACACACAAATATGTTGTAGAGAATCATGAACATTTATTATATGAAAAATGTCAAGAAAGGTCAATACATATTTCCTAATGGGTATGGAAAATTGTGCAGCATTGGTTTTGCTTTGATCGGGGAGGGTGTGTTTGTTTTGGGGTTTTTTTTAAGCTGCCACTGCTTGGGTGGTTTTATTTTTACCTTCAGTCTATAAAGTGAAAATCATGTTTTTCTTCTCCTTAAAGGCTGACTGAAATCACAAAAGTAATTCTAAAAATATAATTGATTGATAGTATTGTAGTAATACTTCTTGAAAATCTGCAGTATGGTCTTTAAATGCTAGTCTCCATGTACAGAATTTCTAATATTAAATCTAAATCTGGATGCATGAAATGAGCAACCGCTTTCTTGGAAACTAAGAATTAAGAGGATATATCTGGGTTTTTTTGGTGAAAGGAAGTGATTTTTTTTCCCTGAGGTGATATATTTCCTTTTTCCCCTGTCCTTCACCAGTTCCTATCATTACCTTCTTAAACTGGTAAAACCATTTTATTTTGTCACCAGCAGCTTGTCCCTATGAAAAATATCACATATAGTATTTTTCTTCCTGACACAGAATACTTCTAGATTGGTGGCTCCAGAGGGAACCAGTATTAGATTTGGTCTGGTGTTTGCATAACCACTGGCTATAAAAGTGTAATACAGTTACTGTGCAATTTATGTGACAGGTGAAATCTTTCTGTAGAAGGGATGGGGCAAGGGAAAGGATATCCACACTTGTAGATCATTGCCACTACTGTGATATGGATATTACAACAGCCAAGAATCTGTGTGCTGTGAGGATTGGGAAGTGGCATTTCCCTGTCCCCCATAACTTCCCTCCTAAGGGAGAAGGAAGCAAAATCCTCTAAGGAAAAAAATCACTCTGTCACAGCAACCAAGACTCTGCTTCCCATTTTTTTTTAGGGGGTCCTGGATGTAACTTACATTCTACCAAAATGTCATTGCTTCTTCCTCTATGACAGCTGTCTAGGCTGACACCCAAACTTTTTTGCTGCTTGGGCAAGAGATTATTTCTCAGGAAATTATGGGCTACTTCTTTGAGTAATTACAAGAATCAAAGCCAGCTCTCATCTATTTAGTGTTAGTACAAAGTAATTGCAATATTCTCCACACAACTGAGAGAGATTACTGTCCTGAAATGCATTACAAGGACATTCTTGAAACGAACTACCTAAGCTGAATCACTTTTAACAAAACTAAAGCTTTGTGATCTGGTTTTTAATACCTCTTTTGGAAGAAAGTGTTTATTTGTGATAATCATCAGTAAAAATGGTTTTCAGCAGTAAGCCCCTACATGTGTCGTATGTTCCCTTTGTCATTTGGAAATGAATCAAGAGAAAATGTTGAGATCAAAGTCTCCTATATTCTTATCTCTAACTTTTATTTTTTCCTCAGAAAATCTGTACTTGGAGATGAGCACTGGGGTTAAACAAATAAGCACTCTCACTTAACCAATCAGTTTTAAAAATAAATTAGAATTAATACTTTCAGTTACTGGCTATTTCAGGTCTCAGTCCTTTTAAAATGACTTGTTTTAATTTACCCTGATTTAACTAAGAACTGTATGTGGCAATACTGGTTTATTAGCACAGATATGATTTCAGATGTTCCTTTTTGAGATACCATAAACAGTAATAGACTTTTAACTTTTTTATATTGACATGAGAAAAGTCTGTTATTGGGGTCTGGCAAATTGAATTTATTAGCCTTCCTCTCTCCTTTTCTGAGTTTAAAACTTTCAAATGCCCAACAGAAAAGTAACTGCAGTGACTTAGTATAAGAAGGGTGTGTTGGAAATAGTATTGTGAGAACTGCCCTGTGCTCAGACAGATGATTGTAAATCTGCATTGCTGTGGGTTTTCTGCCAACAGGTACTCAATAGATACATGTCAACACCTCTTATTCCAACCCTTCCAACTCCCATCATCCCGGTCATCCCCCCGCCGTACACCATCGCCACGGGCAGTGTCCGCGACTGCGTGCGGCTCAGGGGCCTCCCCTACACTGCTGGCATTGATGACATCCTGGAATTTATGGGAGACGCCACGGGGGATATCAAGCCCCATGGAGTTCACATGGTCCTTAATCAGCAGGTAAGGCATTTTGCATGGGAGGAGTAACTTTGCATTGACTGAACAGGTTAGGAGTCAGGGCAGCTTACCTGATCTTGGCTTTAGTCTTCTCCAGCCTTGGGAAAATGTAATGTTCTCTTCATCTGTCTTTGCCTCATTTCTCTTCCCCTTTTACATACACCCTTGCTTTTCTCTCTCTGTATGTATATATGCATCAGCCTGGGAAAGATGAAGCTTGTTCTTTGAATGATAGCTTGATCCTGAAGGCTGTTTGCAGCTAGAGGCTGGAAATACATTACAGAAATCTCTCCTTTAGATGGCATAGCTGCTCTGTCAGCTTCAGGGTTCCTGCTGTGTTGAGTGCTCTTTGTGTCAAAATGAGGTTTTTCTAACTTGATGAGCAGTTGCTCAGGCTTTAAAGAGAGTTGATAATTAAAAATTTTGGTTTGGGTGTATTTTAATGATGTGATCATAGAGATATATTTTCCCTGCTGTCTTGTGTTAAAAGTAAGCTCTTAATGAGAGAAATACTGAGGTATTAAAGAAAACAAATGAGTGATCTACTATATTTGTTTAGGAGTTTCTTTGGTGTGTGTTTATTTTTTTGGTTAAGAAAGATTTTGTATTTTATACAGACAGGTATATCTGTCAGATTGCAGAAAAATCAGGCCTGGAAATCAACTTCCAATGCAGCTATGGACTTTAGGAAAGGATCTGGAACTTTATGCTGTTGTATTATTACCTCTAAAGCAGTTGTAGGGAAGGCAAAGCCAGGTTCTTCCTAGAGCTTCACAGCAAAAGAATAAGAGACAGTGTGAATAAACTACATCCAAAAACCCCCATTCCAGTTGATGGAAAAGGGAAAAAATAAAATCACAATGAGAAATTAACTAAGCACCTGAACAGATTCCCAGAGGTGATATGGAACCTTCACCCCTGGAGATGCTCAGATTTCAAGTGGAGAAGGCCGTGAGTGGCCTGACGTAAATTGAAAGTTAGTCTTGCTTTGAACAGCTTTTGGATGAGAGACCTCCAAATTGTTTTCCATGCTACATGATTCTGTTTCTTTCTGCAGAGGACTGAAGCAGCATTGTGTTCACTGGGCACTTGTTGCATGAGTCTTGATTTTTCTGCTCCTAAATAGAATTGTGGAGTTGTGAGTCATTTGTGCCAGAAAAGGAATAAGGATACAGGCTTTCAGTAAATGTTTGATCTTGGTCCTTTCTGCATTTCTTGTGATCTGGGTGATTTCATAACAGATTGACCTACAATTACTTCCCCGCCTCCCCTAGGGACGACCGTCAGGTGATGCTTTTATCCAAATGAAATCTGCTGACAAAGCCTTTATGGTGGCTCAAAAATGTCACAAAAAAATGATGAAGGACCGTTATGTGGAAGTATTCCAGTGTTCTGGAGAGGAGATGAACTTTGTTTTAATGGGTGGCACTTTAAATCGTAGTGGCTTATCCCCACCGCCATGTAAGTTACCATGTAAGTCTCCAATTCTTCTGCTCTCTGCTGCTAAAGGCTGATATGTGGTAGGTGCTGAAGCTTTGTGGCCTTTCACCTTTTGACTCGGGTTTTGCCATGATCAATAATCATCCATCTGTGTACATGCTAAGATTGGAATTGTTCCCTTTGGGCAATAATGGGACTGATCAGAGGCATTTTTATTGTATTTTCGGTGGTGAGTAGAGGGCAGCAAGGCCTTGCCAGTGAAATTGTTGCACACTTTGCTTTTTATGGGTGTACTGTTCTTCTGAGCTCTGCAGTAGACTTGCCTGTAGTGAAACCTACTTGGAATGAGAGGGATTTTTAAAATGGGGAGAAGTTCTGTATTCCAGCTGCCAGTGAGTGCTCTTGCTATCTTGCCTCAGAGCATTCAGAAGGTACTCTTTGGGCTTATTTTTGAAGGAAAACACCCACTGGGATGATAAACTAACCAACCATAGAGTGCTGAAGTTGGATGGATTTTAATTTTTTTATTTTTAAGATTACAGTGAACCTTACTGAGGAGCTATAATGGAATTTTACTGTATTGCTCTAATTAGTCTCACTACCAAATCACAAAGCAGATACTGATGTATTTGCAAAATAGTAAAAAGCTGCCAAATATAGTATATAAAACCAATTTGACTGCACACCAAGCTAAGCTTATTGTTCCTGGACAAATTAGGTATTTATTCATCAAAAACCATCAGACTGGTGATCTAGTGGGGAATTCTCCCTTCCATTTGCTGTATCCTAAAAATACTTTTTGAAGTCTCAGGAAGCTTATACATGAAGTGTCATGGTCAGTAGTTATGGATGCCCATGTGTGCACCCATGTGGATGCCCAAGCACTATTATGGTGCTTTTGTCCCACAGAGTACAACTTCTGTTAGAAAACACCAGGGTGTGTTGGTGTGCACGCCTGCTTTCTCTATGCACATGGCT
This sequence comes from Zonotrichia albicollis, assembly GCF_047830755.1. Lineage (NCBI taxonomy): Eukaryota > Metazoa > Chordata > Aves > Passeriformes > Passerellidae > Zonotrichia > Zonotrichia albicollis. The sequence continues at coordinate 9,442,955 of NC_133831.1, forward strand.
TTATGCTTTCTTTTTATTAACTCTGAAGTTCCCTACTTTCCATTTACATTTAGACAAGGCTGCTCACATCGAGAAGCTGTGAACTTTTAGGAATTACTCATTCCCAATGCCCGAGTTGTTTTTCGTGGCAATGTAGCAAAGGTCTCCAGGGGAGAGGCTAGAGAGCAGTCTCTGCTCAAGGGTTCATGGGTTCATCAATCATGCCCAGATGGTTTCAATCACATTGCTGTAGGAGTTACTCATCTGAGACTTCTCCATTCTGATTGCTTTTTGGTGCTTTGTTCTGCTTTGGTTTTAGGTCTTTCTCCACCAGCAGCTTATGCTGCTTTCCAAACAGCAGCTGTGATCCCAGCAGAGGCAGCAGCCCTTTACCAGCCACAAGCCCTCCTGCCATCCACCAGGACACCCCAGGCCTCTGCAGCTGCTCCTCCAACTGTTACCTACTACCCAGCGCAGGCTGCTCAGCTCTACATGAACTACACAGCTTACTATCCCAGGTAACGCCGAGATTTCACTGCTCCTCTTGACCTTCCATCCCAGTGTGGTAGGTGACTCTGTGGTCACCTGTGAACAGCTCTTAAATTTGCTTTTCTAGTGTAGGTAGTCCTGGGAACTTAATGTTCAGCAACAGAGGCAGAAACCATTTTAACTGTTTCTCTGCGACCTTTTAAGGGGGTTAGTCTCTGCAGGTTCTGCTTCAATCTCGTGATAATGTTGGCCAAAAAGGGTTTTTTGGTACTGAGGCAATGTCATCAAGGCACTTCTATTTCTTGGCCAGAAGAGAAACTGTGTCAATTCACACCTCCACCCTCACCTCTTAGTTTGTTCTTTTACTTACAAAACTGTTTTCATGCTGAAAGACTCATCATAGGTGTGGACTCTGTGTACTCGGTTTGATTTTGTACATCCGTGAGACCAAAGAACATTTTTACATGTGAAAGCAAAGCAAATCTCCACCTTTTCCCTTCCACAGATGGTATCAGCATGAGTCACTGAAGTCTGGTATAGGGGTTGTGGGGAAATAGCTTGTTCACTGATAGCTCCTAGGCTTGTGTGACACTTGCTAGCTTGAGTATCTAGGAATTTCCTAATGAGCCCTGACCAGTGATGGAGATGCTAATTACTCACTATTTTGTGGCTCAGAAATGCCAGATTAGGGTGTTTTCCTCCTTTTCATACTATGGCAACACCCCTCCCCTTGATTTCTTTGTGTTTTCATTAACGATCTTAAAACAAGTCATCTGCAGCTACTTTTCCTACTCCCCTGTGAAATAACAAATGCCACTCCTTTTGTCTTTAACTACAAATGCTAGCCATTTTCCCTTCCGTCCCTTCTCTAAAAATAGATCATGAGATGCTGAAGAGAAATTAAGAAAGTCCTCAAAACAATCCACATCGGGACTCTCTGTTTTTCTGTAGTATTTGGATTATTTTTCAAATCTAAGTTTTTGGTTTCTTAGTAGAACCAGTGACTGGGTTTTGTAACAATTTTGCTCCCTCTCTCTCTTTCAGCCCTCCAGTATCTCCTACCACGGTGGGGTACATTGCAGCTCCCCCGGGAGCTGTGGCAGCTGCTGCCACTGCCACCCACACTCCCATCCTGCCCCAGCCTGGAGCCTTGGTCCGGATGCAGGGCTTGCCATACAACACAGGAATGAAGGAGATACTCAGTTTCTTCCAGGGGTACCAGGTTAGTATGCAGCCTTCTCCTTGAGACCTCTTTGGACCTCTGAGTATTGATCAGTGGAGGCCAAACTGACCAAGCAAGAACTTTTGGAAACTGCAAGATGCTTGTGGTATATTTAACTGGCAGACTGAAGAGTAACACACAATTTGCCTTCCTTCTCATTAAATAAACAAATCCTGATCTGGAAGCAGTGATTTGGTGTCTGGGTTTGGGGTTTGAGTTTGAAGAGCTCAGAGCCCCAGTGGGATTGGGACTGCCACAGGAAAGTGTGGGCTGCCAGAAGTTTTCAGCCCTGGCCACTTGGTGGTGGGAGCCTTTTGGTAGGGTCAGTGTTTGACCATCAACACTGAAAGTTTGCTGATTTGTAATACAGAGAGCTGTGAGCTGGGTGTGGTGACTTGCAAAAGGAGACACAGATGTCTTGGTCAAACATTGTTTCAGTTGCTAATAATTTTGGTTACAGGCAGGAGCATCTTTCATTAAAGCTATACTACATTGCAAAGTAAAGAAAATCTGTATTATACATGCTGTCCATTTTGACAGCAAATATACTACAGGTAATGTCAGTCTGTATGGACTGATGGAATGCTCTCAGGTGAACAAACAGAAATTTATCTTCTTGTTAAGTCTTTAATAAAAAAGGCACCAGCTACAAACACTGTTTTCCAGCAGCCCTGATTTGATGTCTTCTGCCTTTTGTCTCAGAGGATACTGTATCTATATGATGGTTTGTCATGACATATTTGCTAAAAGGAAAGGTAATTGAATATGTTCTGGTGAGTATTTAACCCCTGTGGGTAACAGCACTTACACAGTTCCAACTCTGCCCTTTTGGGTACTACTTGGAAGCTCTGACCTAAAATCCTCTTTATGGCTCTCAAACCACTGCAAGTGAACAAGTGATTTGTGACAAAAGGCAATAATATTTGCATGTTTGTCCTTCAACATTCTGGGATAACAGTGATATTGCAAGAGGTAACAGGAAACACTCAGGCATGTTATGTTTTCTTTCTTTATTTCTTTTTTTTTTTTAACCTTTAGATTCTTAGAAGACAATGAGCTTTAATTTGTTGAGCCACCTATCTGGTATGCAAATAATTGTAGACTGAGAACAGATGCTTAAATGTGTATGTTCCAAGTTTTGAGTGTTTGTAAGATGCAGTGCTCTACCTGTTGTGTCTTCTCTTTGAAAGCAGTTCTGCATACTCAGTTTTTCAGTGGAAAACGATTATCACGTAAAAAGTGTGGTGAATTTTGACAAACAGTAAAAAGAAACTGCATATTGTATTTTAGGGCTTTTTGTTCCACAGATATTTCCAGAGTTCAAACCGAGTTCAGTTATTTGTGGCTTTCACGATACCCAGAGAAGTAATAAACATTCATCCCATTGTTTAGCCATCGATATTTTGCCTTTTAGTTGTTTTCTACTGCCTGGGGGTTTTGGTGGATAGATGGTGGATGTATTAAAACCTTAAGTATGGAAACTTATTTGCTAAATTGAAATTCAGCTAGAAGTGTAACAGTACCTTTGAAAAATGTGGCCTGAACCTGTCCATGCATGGAACAGATCAGTGGCCACCTCTAGCACCTCTGCCTTTTGTTAAATCTTCAGTTTAGTGAACCTGGACTTTGTGTCTCATGCTCAGTTTGCCCTTCTCCTCATTTCTGCATTTGGAGAGCAATTCCTGGTGTTTGTATTGCACAATTAAATGGTTATAGGAACAGAAATTTTGCCACAACATGAAACCTATATTCTGTTGCTGCAACCTCCTGTGATCATCAGTTACTGTTATTAAATTGGTCACCTCTTTTACTTATTTAGAAGATGTTGTCCAAATGAGATCAGGCTCAAGATCTTATAAAGGAACCAGGAATTCTTTTGAATTGTTCTTGGAATCCCGCATGTGGTAATGCTAATTTTATAGTCGTTCATTCCTTCAGGGCAAAAAGAGATGGTGACTTACTGTAATGGGACAATATTACATCTCTGGAGCAACAACTAATCTTTTTTTTCTTTTTTCCTCCCCTTTCTTCACATTGTTTTTTCATTTTCTGCTGCTGCCCAAGGATTTATTGCACGATGCTTCTGCTCGTTCATAAAGTGAGCCCTTAATAATCATCAGTGGTTTGGGCATGGTTTTAATCTGTGTACAGCTAATTGATGTTGGTATTCAATGGTCTTCTGTGTTGGTATTCTGGGAACAGATCGGAGATGCTGAAATGGAAGGGTGATTTTTGTCTTTGTGTGTCCTTGTCTGGAAGGAACAGGGTTTAAGTTTTAGTTCTTGCTTTATTCTCCTCTGAATTTTTCCTTCAGGCTTCATGGGCTCTGTATACTGCATGTGTGCACATGTTGCTACTTAAGTGAAGGCACTTTTCATACCAGACCTGCCTCTTAAGAGATATCATGGGCTTCAACAAGCTGGTCTCAACATCAGTACATGCTTCTAAAAAGAAATAATTTAAAAGTCTGCAGATCAGCATTTTAATTTTCTTTAAGTTTTATTAGTATTAGCCTCTTGTTTAGTATTTCAGCAGCTCAATTTCTTCCTGTAGTTCTGTTTTCTTGGATTTTTTTTGGTGAAAATTCCTTCCAGCTCGCATGTATTTATTGTAACTTGGATTAAGCTATTGAAAAACTTGGGAAGAATTTTAATAGCAAATCAGGGAGATGGCAATTTTCCCCATCACCTTTCTGTATAATATTGTAGTATACTGTAATCCTCAAAAGAGCTAATATTAGTACTCTCTGATTCAGTAATTCACATTAAATTGTTTTTAGTTGTAGTGTAAAGCAATAGGGCCATTGATTTGAGTCCAATTATGTGCTGGATACATAGCTAAACGATAGCTAAAAGCAAACACATAATCCAAGCCAACTAAAACCACATTGAGAAAACAACAAACCCCAAAATAACCAAAACAACAACAAAACCCTCACCATGCCATTCACCAGCTGCTCAGCATATCCTGGTCTCTGGGCTTTATGTTGAAGTGAGTGACCCATGGATGGGATTGTGAGGAGACTCTTCAGGAATTCAGAAAAGTAACTCGTATTTCATATCATTGGGTGAAGTCTGTGGAAGAGGTGGTGCAAATGTAGTAATAACACACACCAAAACTCCTCAGTGTTACTTCAGGCCATCACTCTGTACGGCTGCAGAAGCAGTGAGAGAACTCCAGTAAATAATGATTGAACAGGGATAGTAATTGTGATGAATATATATGAAGTTGACACATAGCAGGACAAAATTTTTTGCTGAAGAATTTTTATTTTTCTTTATTTAGTGTCTAAATACTTAATAGGTTTTACTATTTAGCCACTAAAGGAATTAATGCAAAATATTTTAGTCTCCAAATACTGGAAACTCTTTTGGAGTAGGGGTTCTCATTCAGTTTTCTTTTTTTGTTGTTGTTTGGCTTGATTTTGTTGTTTGTTTGGTTTGGATTTTGTGTGTGTTTGTGTGGGTTTTTGTTGGTGTGCAGTTTCTCAATAATTTTTTTTCTGGGAATGCAAATAGTGGCAGGGTTGGAATCATAACAAGAGCTGTTAGGTTAATATAAAAGCAGAGACAGTTTAGCTGTGCCTGTGGTCTTAGCTGACCAAAAACCAGTTCTCAGCTGTTGTCTTGGCCAGGATTCAGCCTCCTTTTGGTAGTACTTGCTCAGTTTCTTGGAGATTGGCATGAATGTGAAGTGAACTCATGCCTGCCTGGAAAAGGCCCTGTGGATTAGTTCTTAGAAAGCAGACTTGCTATTTAGGTAAGTTGTGTGTAAGAATAGCTGTTAAAAAAAAACCCAACAAAGAGACTAGAAGGTGACTAAGATTTAGGGGCCAGGGTTTCCACCTGAACTTTTTAAAAGCCCCCTGAATTTACTGAAAAAGTCTGGGATGGAAAAGTAAGGACTTCTTTGTGTACATGTTTCTACATAAGAAAAGCATAAAATAAATAGTGTTCTTTAAAGCCCTACTGGGCTCAAGTGTCTTTTGTCTACAGCTATAAAGAGCTTTTGCAGTATATTAATCCTCCAAGGCTTCAGAGACACAGAATTTAAGGCTTGCTGGTAGAGGGGAGGAGGATGAGTTGTGGTTAAAACAGTAATAAGGAAGTGAAGGGAAGTGGATGGATGGCTAAATTCCAAGGGCACTAATGACATTGCTCTGCTCTGTCAGGACAACAGACTTCATTGTTGCTGACTTTTTAGGGATTAGGAATTTCTTTCTCTGAAATGTGTGCTTAAACAAAGTATTCTCTATTTCCTTTAAGATCTTTTTGAAATCTGATTCTCTGCAGTCTGAGAGGGGGATACCCCATCATCTGTGTGCCAGTCCTAGGCATGGCACCCTCTGACTAGGGAAGGGAAAGGGGAAGTGGTAGAGGAAGAATTAATTCCCACTTACTGAGGTTGGAACTCATCTGGCAACACAGACACTATTCCATGCTCACCCCCACACTCTCACAATAGAGCATACTGCTTGTTTTGCTTTATTCCTAAATTTATCTCCCGCCTGGAAATGTGGAGAAAGCATTGTGAGACTGGGACCAGTAAATTAGAGGTTACAGTTTCTGTCTGTTGCCTCCCACGCTTGAAGCAAGAGACTGAAGTGGCACCCTCTGTATTTTTGGAACAGGCATTACCTGTTTCAGTCTCTGATAAACAGAAGGTTCAGGTGGTATCTCTCCCACACAGAGTTCAGGTATTTGTGGGTGTTTGTATTGGCAGTCTAATGGTACAATTGATGTGCTTCTAGGGGGCAAAGCCAGTGTAGGGTATTTCTCCTGACTCTTGTGCACAAGGTTGCAGTTATCTACCATCAAACCTGATTCTGTATTCCAGGCTGAGTCTAGCTGCACTTTTTTCCAGAGTCCGAGAGTTCTCTTTGGGAACTGTTCTGTGATAAAGTTTATGGGCAGTTTGGGCAAGAATTGCAGCTATCTGCCTGAAGTGGCCATTCTGTCTATGATGTTTTCCTTTTCTATCATTTGCTCCTGTTTTTCCCAGTTGGAGTGTGTCTAAATATACTTTCCAGTTTCAATTCTGGTTTGTTTTTTTTTTTAGCAGTGGGTTATTTTCTCTAGATTGCTTTGTATGTGCTGTTTTTAGACTGAGTTTGAATATTCACTGCAGGAACTGCAAAAATGAAATGGAAATCAATGACTTACTGGTTAGTGACCTGGTTAAATCTGTGCACAGTCTGTGAGGGGAAGACAGTCCCATATTTCTCTCAGCAAGAGAAGAACAAAGAAATAAAATAGGTTGAAGAAAAAGAAAATTCAAGGAGGAAGTTTAGTGTATTGCATCTTTATTAACCAGTTTACACTTGGTCTGGTCCTGTCTGGTTGGATGTTCTTGTTTTGTTCTTATGGGTTTTGAAATGCAGACAGAATCAGAAAGATTTACAATCATGTGCTTACTTAGGCAAGTTAGGGTAGTTTTCATTTTATTTGAAGAATTTACTGTTCTACAGCTTCTGTTTTAATTGACTGCAGTCTCTCACCTATCCTTGTGATTAGATGCTGCTTCTATTTCTAGGTCTTTTGATTAATTTATTTTTCTTCTTTCTTTCTTTCTTTCTCATTTTCTTTAGGTTTTTGCCTAAGCTCTGACAACTCTGTACAGGATATCTTTACAACTTTCATATTTTCTACATTGTTTATTCCATTTCAAGTGTAACTTATGAAATACTGTCCCTTACAAGAGTAAAACTGTAGAACTTTGCCTACTGTACATCTACTGATAATCTAAAGTATGTACTATCTTGAGACATTCCTTCCAAAGAGTAAACTTACATTTTGTAGATTTGTTTCAAGGGCAGGTCTGGGAATCATAAATCTAATATTTGCACGGTCTGGTTGCCCTGGCAGAGACTATCTAGAAAATACTTCTTATATTTGTCTTTTACTTAATGGCATGGGTTTAGATATGGCTAGAATTCAATAGTAAAATTTTGGGGTGTTCTTTTCTTTTGTGTTCTCTGGGCTCTTGGTTATTGTTTTCTGTGAAAGGTGTGTACAAGATGGTTGGTGTTTTTCTTTTCAACTTCCCTTTGGATGGATACGTGTTCTGTATGCCCAAATATACTCCTTTTCTCCCTAAGCTGGCAGGAGACTTTTTGCATGATAGAAAATTAAAGGAAAGGCAGCGCAGTCCATCTACATTGTGTGCATTTGGCAATCATCTAAAGCATTAGTCTGTCTGGGGGGAGACAGGAAACTCTTCTTGCCACTGAAAAGATATTCTACAACTCAGGTTATGCTAAACATTATTGTCTTCTGGATTACAGGAACCACTCAAGTAATCTTTGCAGCATGTGTAAGAATGCTCAGTCCCTTCCCAGGATATGTGATTTGGAAATATTATGTGCTAAGAACAATATTTCATATTGATGTATTTCCTGACTATATATATTTGTACCAGACCAGTAGTATGAATGATTACTGTTCATATTCAGCATCTCAAAGAATTCTTAGATCTGATTAATATATGAGGGTTTTGTTCTAATTTCATGGTGTGACTGTTCTGTGCAGTCATTATTTTTATTTTAATATATTACTTCTACAAATCTGTTATGATGCAGTTACACTATGTAGTTTATTTCATTTTCTGATGTAGAAATACACTACACTAGCATAAATGCTATTTTACCTTGTGAATGCATTCATGCTAGGGCATTGATTTTCTTTCATTACATTGGTGTAGCCTATGGAGTGTTTTTCACTCTTCCCTAGAGAAGCTGCACTTCATATCCATGAGTGCATAAAAGATCTGAGTGAGATCCATTCAATTATTCTGATCCCCCACCTCAGTGTGCAGGCTGGAAGATGCTCATCTGTCCCAGTGAGAGCCATCACTGGGTTTGTGATTGTGCTTATGAAAATGTAAGAGTTTGGTTACCTGGTGCTGCCATCTCATGAGTAGAAGGAAGAAAGGAGCACTTCATGGTCTGAGCTATTTCCCTTCCTTGATGAGGAGCAGTTCAAATACACAGTTTAGAACATTCCCCACAAGCATTTACTTTATTTCTACAACCAGTAATGCAATTAATGTATGTTTTATCTTACATAAAAGTTGTTTCTGTCCAGTTCAGTGTCTCCTGCCAGTTGTTATAGCTGATGCTCTTAATTGTGGTTGCAAATGATGGTCTGTGTGGCTTGCTGTGCCAGACTGTTCCTTCTCTTGCTGATTGTCCCATGTCACACTTGTACTGTAGTATGCGCCTGATGACTACAATGGCCTAATACAGCTGAGCGATCAAGCCAGGAGTGTGTTACAAGCACCGAAAGAGTGGGTCTGTTTGTAACTTTGTAACTTCTGAAGAAGGTAAGCTGTGACTGCCAGAGCCTGGCTCTCCAGAGGTGAATGGGAAGGGAAAGAAGGGCTTGGTGCTACAGAGACCTTTGCTTGTGGCTCTCCCCCTTAGTAGCTTGCATTGGGATCCTGGTTTTAGTCTTCCTGCTTCAAAAATCAACTAACCCAAGGAAATGGGCTGGCTGTGATCTGTGGCTGCTGGGGCAGCAGTGGTGGAGGCAGTGATTGCCTGGTTCTGCTCAGATGGTGTTCAGCTTCCAGAAGGGTTTGTGGATGCTTGTATCTCATGTGAACCTTTCAGTCCAATATTCTTCTCTTAGTAAAGTCAGAGAAGTTTATTTTTTTCTCCCTGATATTGCTAGGAAGAACACAGATATATGTGTGTGAAAACCCCCAGACTTCTGGCTGTGTATTTCTGTACCATATAACTGGCTAGAGATTAATATCTCCTTCTTGTTCTCCCTAATGCAACATGAACTATTGCATTAGTTTTTTTAGAAGAGGTTTTTTGGTTATAGTGACTTTCTGATGCAACCAACTGGGTTTGCTAATTGTAAATTTGCCTGCATTTTTTGGCACTTACACCTAGTTCTCAGAAATTTTGTTATGGCCTATGTGAATTACATGATGCCACAGTATTACTGTATTCCATTCAAAAGTCTACTGATTAGTTAGTATATTTTCTTTTTCCTTAAGAAAAAACCAGAACAACCTCTCAGTTTAAAAATGGCAGTCACATATTGTGCCTTAAGAGAATTACTTTCACAGACAAATGTACTTTCACTAACAACCACCAACTCAGTTGTTTTCAAATTAGTTGTTTTCTTGTGTTGGATCTGTAAGGAGCAGATGGACTGCATGGTCTGGTAATTAACTGGAAAACCAGATCAGCAGCTGGTTTCTACAAAGTATGACATGGAAACAGTCTTTGGCTAATTCATGGAGTAGCTCAGTCTGAATTGTAAGTGGTACAAGGTAGTATTATATAGGTACCACTGTTAGAGAGTTTAAAAAAAAAATCCAGGAAAAATATTTGTATGAATCTGAAGCTAATTTTAAAACACGTGTACATACAGAAAATCTATTTCTCTAGAATGATCTGTAAATAAGTACTTAAACCCAATATATCTTAAAATGAAACGGAAGAGTTTCAATTAGTTCTTTTAATTAAGTTGCTTGCAGAATGTGTAGACTTCTTTGCTAACTTTTTGTGCAGCTCTCATAACATGAATTTCTAGATCCCTACATTGGTATTACACCAATACTGCCATTTAAACTATGTTCTTAGAGCTCTCCTCTGTGCTCAGAGGTCTAACTGTGTTCCATATGGTTTTCAGCTGACTCTGGGCTGAAATATTAAAATTCTGTTCTGGACTGATGGTAAATGAGTTGATCCCATATGGATTAACAGCAAAGAGCTGGTTTAGAGCAGAGCATCTTTTAGGTCAGGTTTGCAGCTCAATCCAAGTTCTGTACAGCTTTCTCTTTGAGAGAGGGTTACTCTGAAATAGAACAAGATTGTTTTATTCCAAACTAGAAGTGAGCTTTAGAGGTTATGTATTTTATCTTTTTTTATTTCTTTTGCATGTTATTTCTTGACTAACTTTAGTTTTCTGAGAAGAAATGATAGAAAGTTGGTACTAACTGCCTTATGCATGGTTTTGGTTTTTAAAGTGTGCTGTTGCTTATATTTTAAGAATATTTTTACTGCCTGCTCAATGTTTGGGTAAGTGAAGCTCTGGCATGCACTTGATTTATTTTCATATGTTTGAATGTAAAGCTGATATATGGTATGATACATGAATGAAATGCTATTGGTAATAACTGAGAAGTCTGCTGTTTCTTGTAGTACCAGACACACGCAAGTTCTACAGAAATGAAACACTTAAATATTTTAATCTTTTATAAACTTAAGAGAACATATGTCACATGAACATAACTTGAATTAATATTCATAAAACTGGTTGGTTTTCCAGCATTGCTTTGTCTGACACTGTTTTTCAAAAAAACTAACTTTGTATGCTGAGCTTTTGATCCTTCAGTCTTTCATTGTGAAACTTCATTGAGATTCATTTCTGTCCAGCAACCAGGAGTTCAAACTTAGCTTGGAAGAATTTCCTGCATCTTATGGAAAACGGGTGGGGTGCAATAGGGCTGACTGTAATGTCTGCTTTGAACTCAGCAATTTGGAACTGCCTTTTGAGACTTTATGAGAGCAAATGCCCTCAAAAGTAAATCAACTCCAAAATCTTGTCTGCTAACCTGCTTTTCCTTAGCCTTGTTAAAATTACAATAAATATTTATTTAATTCAGTTTTGCACCAGATTTTACTTCATTGTTCTGGAAAATCTTCCTTGTGCTGTACACCTGTGTTGAGATCAGCTCATTCTCCCAACACAGAACTCATACAGCTCTTTTATTTTTGGCATGTGTGTTGTTTCTTTTTTTTTTAACTTTGTGTGTGAGTATTGACATGCCTTAAAAGCCTTTGTCACTTGGCCAGTAGTCCCCATAGTACAAAAATTATTAGTGCCTGGATTTCTTGCTCCATTTACCTCCTATTAACATCTAACTCTCTCCTTTAATCTCAATTGCTTCTCTAGAAAAATTTTTGCACAGAATTATGTCTACATCACTATATTCAGCACTCCAGCAGAGTCAGAGCTGCTGCTGCTTGCCAAGCTAAAATTTCTTTTGATCTTTGATTCCTTCTCCTTCCCATTCTTAACTTCCAGAATGTTTTCACCATGGGCACAGGAGCGGGGTGAGCCAGAAGCACTAAAAATTGCACCAGCATTAAAAACTACATTTCCAGGTGTTGTTGCTGGTCTTAATAGTTTTTTTTAATTTTTATTTTTTCTTCTTGTACCATTGCAGCTCCAAGCAGATTCCATCCTCATGCTTTACAACTTTAGTGGGCAGCCCAGTGGCGAGGCGTTGGTGACTTTTCCAAGCCTGGATCTAGCTAAGCAAGCAGTGGCTGAGAGAAATGGACAGCTCCTGGGCAGCCACTGTGTGCAACTGTACCTGGTCTAACTGAACACTCTGGAGGATGAGGAGAGGATGCTGCACTCAACACCCTGCCCTCTGCAAAATAAGAAGTCTTCCCTTGCCACCCAGGCAGCGACAAACGTGCCTTTTCAGCATAACCTGTTGGAATGCAGCATGGTGCATGCCCTTTTTAATTTGAAAAATGGCATCTCCCATGCTAAAGATAAAGTGAAGCCAAAAATTGTGCAGTTAATTTACTTAATTTCTGATGTACCTGTGTAAAAAGAAGCAAAGCTGCTCCTGGCATGCAGTTAATTCTGAAGACAGTCCAGTGTCACTTCAGCTACCGGGACCACGGGCGAAACTTACTCAGTAGCATTTGAAGTGGAAAACTATGCTTGAGTCATTCAGATCCTTCTGTGTTTAGTTTTTAAGAGTTTACACTTGACAAAGTGTCTCGTTCTTGTAGAGTTTAAATGTCTTTAGAAAGGTCTTTTGGAATGCATGTCTTACCCAGTTCAAAGCGTAGATCATATTGATTTTTGTTTTGTTTTGTTCTTGACTGGAAAATATCAGGGTGCTGGATCCTGAACCAATTGTGCTTTTTCATGTTTTCATTAGACATTGTTTTGCAAAAGCCATATTTGACCTTACCAGTGTACTGCTGCAATGTGTAAAGCAAAAAAATAAAACCAACAGCAAAACCAGAAAAATCCACTCTTCCCACCCTGCCCCTAACCCCATATTCTTAATCTCTACAGGACCAAAAATGGCACATAAACCTGAGTACTAATAAGTTATATTTTTTTATTTAAGCATAATAGCTTTCAGATACTGTATTAAAGATTTTGCTCTAGTTTATGTGCATGCAATTTGTTTACATCTTTAAACTACTTTATTTGTATATTATGAAACAGCAAGATATGTTGAAATCTGAATTCTCTAGTGCATGCTTTTTTCTTTTTCCCTTATGTGTATATACATAAGCTAGAAGTACTTTTACGTCATGTAGCATGTGTTTAAAAAAAGACATCTGCTGTAGAAGCACTAAATGACTTTGTTTTTACTGTGCCTTACTTCTAAATCATTCCAAGTGCAATACCAGCAGAGCAAAATGTAATGAATTCTGTTGTTGACATGTTCATGGATGTCTGAATTGATCTTTTTTTGTTAGTGTACAATTTGAGTTGTACTTTAAAGAACTGAATGATGTATGCTTCTTTATACTACAATAAAAGAGATGCTTACAATGTGCATTGCCTTTTGAAAGTAACTTATGCTTTGCTTTAATGTATTTTCACAGAGCATCAGGCTTTGATAAATAGCCTTACACACTTTTCTCCTAGATTTAGATGAGCATTTTTACTTTGTGACATCTCTGTTTTTTGGGGGATTGTGGTGGTTTTTTTGTGGTTTTGGTTTTGTGGTTTTTTTTTTTTTTTTCATTTTGTCTTTTTGCATGTTCTAGTAAGCCAGAAATCTGTATGATGCCTGCTTCTCTCCTAGCGCAAAGCATTTTAGGCAACATGATGTAACTGTTTACATGCCTAGTGTTCTCTTTCTGTTGCCAGAGGAAACAAAGTATTGAACTTGAAATTGCATTTGTGTTTGCATTTAATTGACCTAACGGGTCACTCACTTATCTGTGCAACCCAAAATGCTACATTTAAGTCAAGATACAGCCAGTCTGCCTTTTTATACAGAAAATTAAAAAGGGCGAGGCAATCACATCAAGGTAAGAAGGTGTGTTTCTCTCTAGTCAGACATATCTCATACCAGATACCATTTCATCATCAAAATCTCCCAAATTAAGTTTCAGCACAATCAGGTGGAACTGGAGGGAAGATCTTTTAATTTTTTTTTTAATGGGAGTGTTTACACTAACCTATTTCCAATATTCATCTTGGTGAAGTCTACCAAAAATCTTACTTTTAAAGCAATTTGAACAGTATAAAGGATAATTAACCTTTCTCATTGTGCCTTGGAGGAAAATTTGGTAGCTGTGTAGTCCGTTTATCACACATTTACAGTCTGCCACAGTCCAGCTGGTGACGGCTTTGCAGGCTATTGAAACCTTCTCATCTTTCCTCTTATAAAACCCATATGGAACTTGTGGGTTTCTGCTCCCTTGGCAAGGTGAGGCAGGGCTGGAATTGAGAACCTCAGCCATATCAGTCGTGATTTAGATGCAAACACTCCCTACTCGTTTAACACCTTTGTGGCTTAGTTGGCATGATCACAGTTCTGCTTTGGGGATCAGCCCCATGCCCATCACAAACTGCAAACAGGCTCTGCCATGTGTGAAATCTGTACCTGTCACCCACTGCTGTTTCATTCCCTGTTTAGCATGAGATGGTGGAAAGCCGTTCTAGAAAGTGAACTTGGGGATGTTCCAGGCTGTGTGGTTTTGTGTGTGAAACCAAACATGTGGAACATGGGACCAGAGTATAATTTTTAGCAGCTACTGGTGTAAAATGACTGCAAGGGGAGTGGCAGCATTTTGGGTAGCCCAGAGCCTTCCAGGTGGGGCTGACAAGAGACCAGGCCTGAGGATGCTCTTCTGTGAACTTTGACTTTCTTGTTCATATTGAAAACGGTGGTCTTGTCTAAAAAAAAAGAATAAAAGACAAAAAAAATAAGGGGGGAACGTTGAAAAACGAAGTGCTGCTGGCATAAAGCAGTGGCTGGGGCAGAAATGCAGCAGGACCACAGAATATTCACAGGATATCGAGCAGAGAAGGACCCACCGATCACCCAATCCAACCGTACAGTGAACGGCCCACGCGGGGATCGAAGCCGGGGCCTCGGCGCTGTGGGCACCGCGCTCTGCCCGGGGCTGATCCCCTGAGGGGCCGGGCCGGGCCGGGCCCCGAGGCACTGAACTCCGCCAGCCGCCCCTTGCGCTGCCCTCTGGCTCGGTAAAACCGGGACGGCCGAGTCCGAGCGAGCCGGTTCTCCCGGGTTCGGCTGCAGGACCAGAGGGGCTGCGCTGGGCTGGGCTCGCACCCGGCCTTTGAGGCTTTCCGGCCCGCAGGGTTTGTGCCCCGGCGCCGGGGCTGCGCCGGGCCCTCAGGTGAGGCAGAGCTCACTGCCATGGAGCTGCGCTAAGCCCTCAGCTTCGCCTCTGCTGCTGCTGCGGCCACCAACAGTGTCCCTCGGGAGCTGCTCGCCTGGAACTGTGCTGCAAACGCTTTAGAGCTGATAGGCTGGCTTCAATTCCAAGAGCTCTCCTTCCCAAATGGAAGATAAATACTTTCATCACATGTGTTTGGATGATGGTTTCTATCACTGGAGAACGCTGGGAGCTTAGGGTAAGGCCGAAGTGTTTTGTGTTCTTTGATAAATTTTGTAATCTCTGTCTTTAAATGCATATAGCTTAATAGAAAAATAAAAAAAGTGTTAAGCTTTAAGAAGTAGTGAAGTTTGGTAAAGAACTCTGATTTGACTTTTACTATTGTTAAAGAAAGGATCCTCACAGTCAGCCACAAAACTGGATTCTCAAAAAGAAGCTTCTTTTGTGTTTGCAATCACAAACTCCTTCACCTGCACGTGTGTTGCCATGTTGTGTAACTGCAGAACAGAAATACCACTGGTTGTATTTCTTCTCCGGATTTCACAATACTGATAGTGCTGGTTTGGAGATGATTCATTAGTCATTTCTGCTCCCACTCTCTTGAGACTGATAATTTTACCTGGAGATGATTTCTGTCTTGGCCTATCCCATGGGATGTTCCTGCGCAGCTTAGAGAGAAGACAGCTTATTCTTATTATACTTGTTGGAGGTGAGACTGAAGAGTTTGAAATGTTCTCTGTTTCAATAGTTACAGCTGTGCATCCAGAGCAGGTGTTTCTCCTTGAGATTTCCTCATTTGCAGAGCAGGCTTGCCCAAGACAGGCCTAAAAGTTTTGTTTATGTGAAGTGAGGTATTTTCAACAAATATTTTATTAGTGAAATTCAATTCCTAAATTTTTTTAAAGAATAAAGGCTTTTCAGCACCTTCATTTCTGAAATAGTATTTGTTCTGTTTCAGTCAGTTAAAATGAACTGCTGGTGAAGGCTGGCAGTTCAACCTCCTGGGTCCTGTCTTACATAGAACTGTTATAAATCTGTTATAATATGTTTTGAAAATCTGTTATAATATGTTTTGAGTCTATTGCTAGAAGTGCCTCCTAAGACCTGATTGCATCTAAGGAAAACTTGAAATATTCTGAAACAGAAAATTCCTAATGTACCAAGGTTTGCCTGTAGTAAATTTAAAATTTTGCCTTTTTATATCTACTTGTTATAAATCTTTTGAATAGGTGAGGGCTACTGTGTTATTTAGCTGGATATGCAGTTGAAATGCAAATCTTCAAATAAAGATGACAGCATATTAATTTACTCTTGCTAATTGCAATTTCTTTTATTGCAATGTTATTATAATAGTTTTAAAAGATGTTTTAAATACATGTTTTTGTATTAAATAGTTTTAAATACATGTTTTTGAAGGTTTTTTTAATAGCTATTTTTTGTGGCTTTCTGTGTGCTTGCTGATAATATAAAGTTGAGTTTAAAGGAAATGCCTTCCCTTCTGTGAACATTACTAAGGTACTGCTGTAATTGTGCCGATTCAATGTTAGCTGTGTCTTTGGGAGAATATCTTTTGCTGCCAGCAGATGTCCCCTTTCCATCGGGGTTCGCAGGAAGGAGCTCGGAACAGCAGCTTTGGAGCCGGGAGCCCCAGTGTCCGGGAATGCTCTGGTGTCTGTGAGCCTTAAAGTCCGAGGTCATTTTGCAGCTCATAAAATTGTTGATTTAAGCTGGTTGTGTTGTTTTTTCATTTTTTCCTTTTCTTTTTTCCAAATTTGTCCTTGTTTTGCTGTTATAAATGTTTTCTCCGAGTTAATTGATATTCAACACGGCTGCTTTGAAATGTACAAACTGATTTCAAATTGTGAAAATCACAGTGGTATCTGACTGCATTTAGTCGGGGAAAAAAATTAGCTTTTAAAAACTGCTCTAAAAAATGAAATGCACAAAATGTTTGCTAGCAATCCAGTGACAATGACTGGAGACAAAAGTACTGCTTTAAGTGTCACCCCAATGAAAACATACTGTGTTGACCAAAATGAAAGAAAAATTACTCTTTAGTCTCTGGCTTTAAGAAAGAAATCCATAGATCAGCATTACTGTGTCAAGGCTTTACAGCGGATGACATTTGCAGTAACCAACAGGGTTGGAGCCCTCTTTGCTCAGGATTCTTCTCCTGGGAAGTTGAGAAGCCCCAGAAGAAAAGGAAAACAACATTATCTCATTTGCTTCGTATTGGAATATGTATCCCAATATAACCAGTTAGATGGTGCCTAGGCCAGTTCTGACCTTCGCTGCTGGGCCAGAGGCAGCTCTGCGGTGTTATACCTCAAAGATACCTTGGCTGGCGGCAGAGTGCAGCGGGGCACAAGACAGGACTCCGTTCTCCTCAGGGGAGAGCTTCTGGCGATGGTGAAGAAAAGAAGGGAGCGGATTCTGCTAGAAGGTAGCCAGATGTTTATTCCATGAGCACAGATATGTCTGCACTGGGCTACTGCTGATAACAGAATGGGGCCGCATGGTCTCATTCACATTTTAAGCTCAGGACAGGGGAAGGGGAGGGGACAGGTGAGTCACCAACCAGGTGAAGGGGCAGGGTCTCCAGGTACTAGGGTCACCTATCACACGACGCCTTGCTGGTATGTTAGCCTGATTGATAGGGCACACTCAGCGAGGGGCGAGGGGGAAGGGAGAAGGTAAAACAGGATATTGCAACACACCACAACATCTCCCCCTAGTTTTGTTTAAAAAGAAGAGGACTGTGTTTAAGGTGCAGAATGATTCTACTGAGGCTTCTAGGTCATCCACTGGAGCACTGAGGGCTTCCAAATGGTAGACCTCAGGAGGGGGAGATGAGCTTGAGATTAACTTGAGAACCATGCATCTGATTACTCCAAAAACAATGCTAAAAACTACAATAACTACAACTAAAATAAACAGCACTAAAATTACAGTTTTCAGAATAGATCCCAACCAGCCCGAGAGTCCCCAGCCATTGAAAAGTCCATTCAGCTCGTTGTCAGTTTCTCTGTTGATGTCTGAGAACCTTTATCGAGGTAGTCCATATGTGGTTTGGGCTGCAGTACTATGTAGGAGATTGCAGGTGGGATGATCATGAGTAGGACGAGAAGCAGGCTCAGTCTCATGACGTCTTGAGGCTACACACGAACAGTGGGATCTAAACTGGTACAAAAACTTGAGACAAATATATATTACAAACTATTCCAGATAGGAGGCTTAAATGGAATTTCCTCCAGAGAACGTGCGCGGCGTTTTCTTCTCCAGGCAGCGTGAGCAACCTGGGGTGCTTCTGCAGATTTCTCTGAGACTTTGGGAACATAGGGCTTTACCCATTTGGAAGGAACCCACCTTAAACCAGAGGGGGTGGATACACAGGCGTATCCACGTCCCCAAGTAACCAATTTGTAAGGTCCCACCATTATCCAAGTCTCAGGGTCTTTTACTAAAACTGGAGGTTTTTCTTTCATCAACCTGTGACTGTTCCCCCCAAAGTGGCGTAGGATGGGTGGGTTCAGGCTGTCAAAAGAACAATTCAGAAAATTGATTGTGAATAGTGCCCTGGATAACCGGATGTGGGGAGGTTCTACCTTCAGAACCTGTTGTTGCTGGTCCAGGACCCTTTTAATATCACGGTGAGTTCTTTCTACAATGGCTTGACCTGTAGGGGAGTAGGGGATGCCAGTTTTGTGCTCTACTCCCCATTGCTGCAGGAAGCTCCCGAATTCCTTGGATTTATAAGCAGGCCCATTATCAGTTTTCAGCTCCTTGGGGATGCCCATGAAAGAAAAAGCCTGTAAGAGGTGCTTAATAGCATCAATAGATGATTCTCCTGTGTGGGCAGAAGCATAGACCGCTCCAGAAAAGGTATCTACACTAACATGAACATATTTCTGCCGTCCAAAAGCCTGTATGTGTGTTACATCTGTTTGCCACAGTTCACAACTGTTCAGTCCCCTTGGGTTTGCTCCCGTACTCACTGTAGGGAGTGCATGTTGTTGGCAATTTGGGCACGTGGCCACAATCGCTTTGGCCTGTTCTCGAGTGATGTTAAACTGGCGAACCAGGCCAGGTGCATTTTGGTGGAAAAGCTGGTGGCTGATTTTTGCCTGTTCAAAAACATTTGGGAGAGTGGCCATCACTGCAGGTGCAGCAAGAGCATCTGCCCTTCTGTTGCCTTCAGCGATAAACCCTGGCAAGTCAGTGTGTGACCTGACATGCATCACATAAAAGGGTTGCTCTCGGTGAGTGACTAACTTTACCAGTTTTGAGAGCAATTCAAAAAGTGCAATGTTAGATACATCTTGCAGTATTGCTTGATCTGCTCTGGATACTACTCCTGCCACGTATGCAGAGTCTGTAATCAGATTAAATGGTTCTGAGAACCTTTCAAAAGCCCTAACAACTGCAGCCAATTCAGCAACCTGAGGTGAACCTTCCACCTCAGCAATGTCCGTCTCCCACTGCTGGGTTTGAGGATCTTTCCAAGTCATAACAGACTTGTGGGACCTCCCGGACGCATCTGTAAAGACAGTTAGAGCCCTTTTTAAAGGTCTCCTACTTAAAGCAGTTCTTAATTTTAAAGTAAATTGAACATCTTGTTCAAACAATTTGCAAGCGGGCCGTGCTACCGAAAATTGTCCTGAGTAGGAATCCAGAGCAAACTGCAACACTTCATTTTCTTGAAACAATTGTTCCAGTATTTTCATAGTATTTTGACCTGATTTTAACTCAACTGGAATGTGAATGCACTTAAAATCACATCCTGCTAACTCCCTGATCCGGGTCCTTGCTTTCCGGATCAGTTCTGCTACCAGCTCCTGAGGCTTTGTCAGTCTCTTGGACCTTTTGTGACTGAGGAAAACCCATTCTATGATCAAGAGAGAGTCCCTCTGGTCCCGGTCCTTTTTTGGTGTGTCCTTTGCCTTAGGTGTTTGTTTTTCCTCCCACTGGAAAATAATTCCATGGAGGTGTGGCAACTTACCTAGGATGATAAATTTGAATGGCAGATCAGGCCGGCATCGGTGGGCCTGTCTTGTGGACATTGCAATCTGAACCTTTTCTAGAGCTTTCCGTGCCTCTGGGGTAATAGACCTAGGAGCACCTGGGTCCTCTCCCCCTTTCAGTAAATTGAAAAGAGGGGCAAGGTCTTCATTAGTCAGACCAAGCCATGGTCTTACCCAATTCAAAGACCCACACAACTTGTGGACATCCGCAAGGGTCTTGATCCTTGGATTGATTTCTAGTTTTTGAGGAACAATGGTCCTATTTCCAATTTCTAAGCCCAAATACTTCCAAGGTGGCATCTTTTGAATTTTCTGTTCCTGGAGCTCGAACCCTGCAACAATCAATGCATCGATCGTTAGGTCAAGCGCATGTGTTAGTAAATCATCATTGGGGGCACACACAAGGATATCATCCATATAATGGTAGATGATGGCCTTCTCTGCGGCTGCACGAACTGGGGAAAGCAGGGAAGAGACATACCACTGGCAGATAGCTGGAGATACCTTTAGGCCCTGAGGAAGAACGGTCCAATGGTACCTTTTCATAGGAGCTTCTGAATTGATAGAAGGGACAGAGAATGCCAAACGCGGTGCATCGTCAGGGTGCAATGGGATTTGGAAAAAACAATCTTTAATATCAATAACAGCTAATTTCCAATCTTGAGGAAGCATTGTTGGGGATGGCATACCAGGTTGGGGAGAACCCATATCTTCAATTACATTATTAATTTGTCGGAGGTCACAGAGGAGTCTCCACCTCTTTTTGTCAGCTTTTTGGATGACAAACACTGGAGAGTTCCATGGGGACATGGTCTCCACAATGTGGCCCTTTTTTAGTTGCTCTTCTACTAGTTCCTCAAGCACCTTTATTTTTTGTTTACTGAGTGGCCACTGTTTCACATCAACTGGTTCGTCTGTTTTCCACTTAAGTTTTTGGATGGGGCGCTGTTGTTTAATGACTGCTGCACAAAAATGCTGTGGAGAGTCTGGAATATTAATTGTGACACCCCACTGGGCCATTAAATCTCTCCCTAACAAAGGTTCTGAATAATCTAACACAAATGGACGGATATTTGCCAATTGTCCGTTTGGACCCTCGAATTGAATAATGCTTTTGGATTGCCTTGCCAATTGCAGACCTCCTACACCTCGAAGGTGACCAGCAACATTTTGTAAAGGCCAGTGTGCTGGCCAGTCTTGTACTGGAATCACTGTGCAGTCTGCACCTGTGTCTACAAGCATCTCAATGCGTTTAGACTCCTCACCCCCACTGACATTGCACCACAATTTGGGTTTATCTGTCCCAATAACTTGGACCCGGGCGACTGTGGGCCCTTGTTTATCGACATTTTCAGGTAAAGGTGGCACAGGGATAGCTTGAGCAACAATTTGTCCCTTGGGAAGAAACAGGGGTGGGTGGAAACAGTGCAGGCTGAGAACAAATTGCTTGGGATCTGATGTTGTCAGTCCCGGAGCAATTTCGATCTCTTGTGGTGTGTTTTTGTCCCCAGTGATGATGTACTTACAACGAATTTGGTTCCAAGTACCTTTCTGTTCAGGATTTACAGAGACAATATGCCAGTCAGTGTCCTTCAGGTGGAGTGACTCTGTCAGCTGTAACCTGTAAGGCTCATTGACAGAAGATGCGGTTAATACAGAATCACTTAAATCACAACAAAGGTTATTTTGTTTCACTTTCAACAGTGGACTAGCAGACTTGGTCTTTGAAGCACCTGCTTCACTTACACAAATGTTAATATTATCGCGCGCTTGATTTGTTTTGCTACCCTTATTCTCTTGGCCTGCTCCTTTTATGTCTGCACGCCTGGCAGGCTGGCGCTTTATTCTTCGTTTTTTTGTTGTTGACCCCCAGGGAGGGCTTGCAGTTCTCCTCCCCTGCTATTTTTAAATTCATCAAATTCCCTTTTCAGGGGGCACTGGTTACTCCAGTGCCCTAGCTTATTACAAAGCAGGCATGGTTTAGTGGGCTCAACCATTGCCGGTCTCCGCTGCTGCCCAGGGTACTGCTGTGCTGAGGGAAAAGGTGAAGGGCTGGCAACAGCAACACGCTGAGGTGGTCTTGGCAGCAGCCTTGGTCTGGTGTCTTCAGCAACACTCATCAGAGGCACTTTCCTGTTACAGACTAGAAGCATATCTTTTAATGTAGGGGAAGGTTCCATAGGAAGGCTCAGGATTGCTGCTCGACACTGTTCATTTGCATTTGTAAACGCTATTTCTTCTAAAATTGCTTCCCTTGCATTTTCCTTTTTAACCTGTATTTCAATGGCTCTAGTTAGCCTTTCTACAAATTTCACAAAAGGCTCTGATGGTAGTTGTTTGATTTTACTATAGGGCTCAAAAGGCCCCTCAGGTTGGAGGGAAAAGAATGCTTTTTCAGCTGCTTCCTTTACTTTCTCAAGTGTTTCTGCAGGAATTGCAGCAGCTTGGACTGAGGGAGAAGACCATTGACCTTCACCACAGAGGTGGTCAAGGGTAATAGGGTTACCATTGTTGTCTTTTGCTGTGTTTGGATCAGCCTGTAAGCCTGGGAGAGCATCTTTTAGCAGTTGTTTCAATGCTGATTCCCATAATTTGAATTCCGTGGATGTCATGAGACATGAAAACAGTTGTTTTAAATCATGTGGAACTACAATAGTCCTACTTAATTCAGAATTTAAAAGGCCACGGAAATATGGACTGTGTGGACCATATTCTTTATGAGATTTACAGATCTCTTTAATCAATTGTCGTCCAAAAGAACTCCAATTAGCAGTTGGGGCTGCTCCTGCTTGAGCTGCAGGCTGAAACGTAACAGGGGCCAGTGACAACATGGCACCATGCATTGGGTCTGCTGTCCCCTGCTCTGTATCCCTTGAATCAGAAGCATTGGGATCACAGCTACAGGTTTGGGGACAGGCAGTGGGTGTGTCCCCACCGTGGGAACCCGGGGAGGGGGCGGGGAAAAGGAGCCGGCAAGGGGCGGGGAAACCGTGGGAACAGGGGGCGGGGTCAAGGGGCTGGCAGGGGGCAGGGATACCGTGGGAACAGGGGGCGGGGTCACCTGGTGACATCACGTCAGCAACCGCCCCCTGGGAGGAGTAGAGAGGCGGAGCTGAGGGTACTGCAGGAAAGGCGGGGGGAGGGGGAAAGGTGTCACGAGGAACAGGAGGAGAGGGGGATGGGGATGGAATTTTGGAATGCTTAAGAGGATTTTGGGAAGAAGAAGACCAGGTTTGGGAAGATGCCACGTGGCACCCACCATCTTGTGCACTCCCTAGGGACTGGGGGCCATTTTGGACATCACTGCTCTCCGAAAAACTAACACGTGCTCGGGATTTTTTTGGGGAAAGAGGTTTAGGGGTTTTAGAGGGAGAGGGAGGAACAGGGAGAGCAGAGGCACATGGCTTTACATTTGGCTTTTTCTCCATTTCCTTTTGTTTGAGCAATGCTGTTCGAATTTGCAAACTCCAGAACACAAATTTAGCTGAGGGTAATTTGCCAGATTGTCCTAAGGTTATCAATTCATTCCCAACTTTATCCCAGAATTGAATATTGTGGATTTCTTCAGGGGAAATGTTTGGGAACTGCAGAAAAAGCCATCTTATAAACTGTTTCAATTTTCCTTTAGAGAATTTCACATTACTCTTGATTAAAATGCTAACAATATCATAATACACTCCCCTTTGTACAATGCTAAGTTTGGAACCCATGTTAAAAAGCAAAGTACTTAATCCCGCCTGACCAAAAACAAAGCTAAACTCAGCTACCAATTTCTAAAAAAAAACCACAGATAGAAAGCGATAACGAGCAGACAAAAGCTTCACAATGCAGCTGTATATACTGCTTTTAAAATTCCCGGGCAGCAGCAGCAGGGCACGCCCTGCCGAACAGAGGCAGACACAAAGCCTCCCCCGCGGTGGAATGCAGCACCCCCGCGGAGCAGAGACAGCAGCCACTCCACGTGGCAACCGAAACCGGGACGCCCCCCCCCCGCCGCCGCGTGTGCAGAGCACTCCCGACCCCGCAGGTCCCCCGGCCACGTGGAAAGAGAGCCCCCCCCTCTCCCGCAAAGAGAAAGAGAAAGAAAATCTCCTAACACGTGTCTGAACATGCTGCTGAGCCGGGGGGGGAAGGGCAGAGAGCGATCCCGCTCCGGCGCGAATTCTAAAAAACAGTGAAACACGCAGCAGGAAAGCTAACACTAGAACGCTATGAATTCTCGTCTGTGGGGCTGCGCAGCCAAAATGCAAAGGCAAAAAGGAACAGAACTCGCGGCAGAGTCTGTTTTTGAGCTTCTGCTCTACCGAAAGCAGAGATACTCACGTGAAATGGAAGCTGTAGGCTGGGTACAGGCAGGCAGGTCTCCACCGGAAAAGGACCTCTCTCTGGGTGCAAGAGAGGCTCCCCTTTTCTTCCTCTGGAAAATCTGTTCACCACAATGAAGCAGGGCTTTCCAAAGGCGCCGAACAGTCCACGAAACTTTTTCTGGGAGTATTCCCAAAGTCTCTAGCTGGGAGTCTTGAAGCCAGGCTCCTTTCAGCTGGATGCACGGCTGGCAGAAGCTTCTCTGAGGAACTGCGAGTCCGTTTTTGGGCTCAGGGTCGCTTGCCCACCCAGGGACGCCAATATATTGAAATAAGTATCCCAATATAACCAGTTAGATGGTGCCTAGGCCAATTCTGACCTTCGCTGCTGGGCCAGAGGCAGCACTGCGGCGTTCACCCCAGCGATACCTTGGCTGGCGGCAGAGTGCAGCGGGGCACAAGACAGGACTCCGTTTACCTCAGGGGACAGCTTCTGGCGATGGTGAAGAAAAGAAGGGAGCGGATTCTGCTAGAAGGTAGCCAGATGTTTATTCCATGAGCACAGATATGTCTGCACTGGGCTACTGCTGATAACAGAATGGGGCCGCATGGTCTCATTCACATTTTAAGCTCAGGACAGGGGAAGGGGAGGGGACAGGTGAGTCACCAACCAGGTGAAGGGGCAGGGTCTCCAGGTACTAGGGTCACCTATCACACGACGCCTTGCTGGTATGTTAGCCTGATTGATAGGGCACACTCAGCGAGGGGCGAGGGGGAAGGGAGAAGGTAAAACAGGATATTGCAACACACCACAACAGCTTCGGCTGTGTTTTGCTGTTCTGGAGTGTGGTTTGTAGACTGTTTCTCCAACAGGTGCTTGTTTGATTGGTTTCATGGGAATTGTTCTTACTTAGTGACCAATCACAGTCAGCTGTCACGGGACTGGAGAGAGTCACAGGGTTTTCATTAGTATCTTGTAAAGCCTTCTGTTTGCATCCTTTCTCTATTCTTTACTATAGCATTATTTTATATAATATAGTATCATAAAATAATAAATTAGCCTTCCAAGAACATGGAATCGGATTCATCATTTCCTCCCAACGATGGGACACCCCAAAAATACCACACTCACTCACATTGTGGGGTGCAGATCATATAGGAAGAAAGGTAAAAATGGGGAAAGGTTTTAATGTTTTGTATTAAATCTTGAGTTGCTCCAGCACTTGCCACATTTTGGGAGTGCCTAATGTTTTCAAGAGAAACTGGAAAGGGAGGGAGTGTGGGGGGTTGCATATCAGTGGTTCCACTAGTTAGAAAAAGGAACAAAGCCTCCCACCCACAACCCTTAACCCTCAAACACAGGAGTTGTCTTTGTGAATTTCTGTTGCTTTGAAGTCTGGGGACATTAAACAGGGCCTTCTACTGCTCCTAGACCTCCTAGGACATTCTTCTCTCGTTGAGCAATAAGTGAAAATAAGAACCTGTTGTGCTTAATTTGGGAAAGCAGCTTTTCAACAGATCTGATGAAGGTGCAATGGTTCTGGTTTATACCAATGTCCTGTACTGGTCCCTACCTTCCAGCTGTTACAGCATTGTAACTTCAAGGCTTTTTTGTTGTTGCTATTTGGTTTTAATCATTCCTCGTTATCAGCGTTTTATCTCCTCCTTGCTGGAGGTAGGGGAAAAGTTAATGTGCTACTGGCATGGATCACTTGAGTGTGTGTTCCCTTCTAAAATAACTTCAGATGTTTGAATTTGATGCAACTTTTAAAATTGTATTTGTGTGCAAAAATATTCAAAATCTTCACTCTGGGTTCGTTTAAAATAATAATAATTAGGAGTATGCAAGAACAAAATGAAGGAAATATTGTTTTATTTCTTCTTACTACTATCCACAAGAATAGGTAGAGGTGGAAGGAAACAACAGAATAACTGAGCAGAGGAAAAATGATGTATTTTGGAAGGGGGAGTCTCACTGGACTTTTCTGTGAGAAGTTTGTTTGAGGCAATGCAGTCCTTGTGCAATTGGGAACTTCACTGTGAAAATCCACACAGGCTACACTGAATATTAATTGTAGCAATAGCACGAAATTAAAGTGTTCTTGAAAAGGTCAGGACTTTTTGGTCTTTTTTATATTGTTTTGGGATGAGTTTGGTTGGTTATTTTGTTTTTTTTTTTGAAAAGCAATGCAAAAACTTAGAAAACCAATCCATTTTGCTAAGTTTTTACTGATAAGAAATCTATGTCTGGGATTATAAACTGTCTAAATCTAAATCTGAGATTATAAACTGTCAGATTGCTTACAATGCTGTGTATTTTGTATGTGTGTGTTAAATTGCTCTAAAATGTTTTATCAAAGTCAGGTACATTATATTCCTGATGGGATCTGGAGCAGACATGATGGATGGATGATGATCTGCAGGCCATGAGGAGATGTATCCTAGAGCTGGAGTTACACCTGGTAGTGCCACAACAGCAATCGACCTTTTCTCTTGCTTGTGAGGAGGAGAAGGCCTGTAAGGATGACAGATCCATATTTTCCAATGAAATGTGGCTTCTGCTTGTCTATAAAATCTTTTTGTTCAGCTAAAAGATATTGGTAACTGATAACAGCATGTCCGTGGTTTTATTTAAAGTGACCTAATCTTGTCTTGTAAAAAGTAAGCCCCAGAAAAGAAAGGATTCCAAATTTTCAGGTTATGGGGACTGTTTTGGAGACAATTTTGGGAAGAAAGAAAATGGTAAGGCCGTGGACCTAGACACTGATAATACATCCCAGAGAGTGTGCTAACAACAGGGGAGACTGTGAATGCATTGAAGGCAATATTTTGGATTTATGGGTTGTTCATTTCTTTTTTTTTATTCTCTTCACTGGC
This sequence comes from Zonotrichia albicollis, assembly GCF_047830755.1. Taxonomy (NCBI): domain Eukaryota; kingdom Metazoa; phylum Chordata; class Aves; order Passeriformes; family Passerellidae; genus Zonotrichia; species Zonotrichia albicollis. Next base: position 9,470,219 of record NC_133831.1, read on the forward strand.
ACCAGGTTCCACCAGTGGTTCCCTCTCAGACCCAGCTACTCTGGCTGAACAGCCCCATGCAGCTGCACTGTGGGAACTCACAGCAAGCTCAGCCTTGGATATTGGAGCTTCCAGAGGGCTTGCAATGACCAGGATAACGACTCCTGTAATGGTTATGGGGCTGGGATGGTTCTCTGACCTGTTTTGAACAGGAAAAGCAGGTTGCAAATGTGCTGAGGAGGCAGCATCTGCCCACACAGCCGGTGGGCTGGGAGGGGCTGGCAGCAAAGGGCAGCCCTGCTGGCACCCTGCTCTTGGGGAGCTCTGGGAAGCCACAAAGGCAGAAATCAGCCCGAGTGCGCTGTGGATGGAGCTGAAGCAGCTCTGGGTGGGCAGGAGCAGAGCCGCAGGCAGCCCAGGCTCAGCCCGTGAGCACAGCTCATTCAGGCAAGCAGGAATGCAGCTCCCAGCACAGGTCTGCTCACGTTGCTGCTCTCAGCAGCTGCACTCCCAACTGATTATAACTTAGAGACTCCAGAATTGTTGGAGACAATTAGGACAAACCAAAGTGGGGGAAAGAAGGGGTTACTGGGTACAATTGCAGATTGTTCGTTGCGTGTCTGTCATTGAGCATAAATGATGTTTAGCCTCTAGATACAGAATAGGAAATTGGATTTGGAATCAGAAAGAAGAGCCAAGGAACAGTTTTTCTTATGCCAGCACCTCAGTTTTTAATGCTATAAACAAGGCTTAGTGAGGGGGGACATGCAGAATTTGTGTGGATGTCGCTGTAAAAAGGAACTTTGAGGAATAATTATGGAGCTAGTAATGAAGCAGACACGCCTGGCTCTTGGAGCCCTTGAATTTGTAACTCTGCAATCTCAGTCAGAAATCCTTCAGAAGAGCTATTACAGAATTAGAGTAACTTTTAAATTCTATTTGGCAAGCACATTTTCTCTTCAGAAATTCTTCTCATTCCTATATATTGTTGTTGGTTTCGGGAATATTCAGTTTCATATTTGCTTCAGATAAAAAAATTGTGAAGTTTACAGGGGAAAAATGGTTACTCTTTAACAGACCTTGCCACTGAAAATTGAACTCCAGAAACTCTTTGTGTAAGAGGACTTGCATTTTTTCCTGAATGCTCAAAACCACTGCCATCCCCACTCCCACTTGAATGGTTTTTTTCTATTGTTCAGTGTACCCAGGAAAAATAAGATCCTGTGGTTAAAATTCATTTTTATTTTTTACCCACATAAACCATAGGGTGTTTTTTTTAATTTTCATGTTAGAAACACTCCATCATGTGCTTGCAAATCAGCAGCGGAACACTGAAACCCAGAGATGAGTTTTTTCAGTAGCTTTCTTTGTGAGTACCTTAGGAACATGCAGTGCTTTGCAGATCCCTGTTTGGATGGTGTTGTGCAGAATTGGCAGCTGCTGTGACAATCCCCCTCACTGGGAGATGTTGGGAGAATACCTGGGACCCTCTCTTCTCTCCTAAGTGGGTTCTGCTGCTGTGCTTTAGGAATTACATAAACACATTTCATGCTTGCTGCCCTTCAATGACTCCAAACCCAATGGATGATTTTCAGGGATGGCAGACAAATCCTGAGATCTCAATCTGATTTCTCCACCAGTGGTGAGGTTTGTAAATAGATAACCATCAGTAATATGGAAAGTAACTCAAACCAGTACCTGTCCCTGTGGTGGCTCTGTAGTGCCAAAAGCAGTAAAGTGTGACTGGCTTGTTTTGGGGTTTTTAGATATGAAAATGAAAGTGGCAATTTATGGTAAGGATGACATAACAGAAGTGTGAAAGGAAAGCTTTTGTCCTGCTTGTGAGCTCACGAGCAGCTGCTCAGGTTGTGCTTCCAGAACACCTTGGTGGCACGGCCTAGGCTGTGCTCCACACTCAGGGGTCTCACACTGCTTTTTGTGTGTTCATTCCCTCTCCAGAATATCCCTGCTCATGTTCAGTGGGGTGGGCTCTGTGTGGGCTCTGCACTGGGGGGTTCTCCTGAGCCTCTCCCTGCCTGGCCTGCACACACAGCCTGGCTCAGCAATCTGCCCTGAACAACAGCCCAGGTTTGCCCTGATGTGCCCCAAGTATAGCTTTTGTTTGTGGAATGAGCTCATCTGGTTTGGGCCCCATTTGAGTACATTTGAAACATGATGTTAATATTTAGTCTAAAATTATCTTTGTTTTCCACATAGTATCTCTACAGTAATAAGATTGGGAACTTGTGATTTTTTTTTTAACTCACCCCCTCCCCCTCCCATAAATTTTTCACTCTGAGGCACAAAGAAAGTTGGTTTTTTAAAGTAATTTTTGTGAACACAGTAAATGCACCAATAATCAAACCACACATCCAGCCTTTTGGCTCAAGTCTATTAAAGTATTAATGTTCTCTTGATAATGCTCCATGATGGGAAAGCATTCCTGTCTTTCAAAAGTGCCTTTACATTTATCTTTCTGCAGCGTTCCCTAAAAGATTGCTAATGTGGAACTTTATAAATAATCCTTTCTGCTCTGCTGTAAAAGTCATTTAATGGCCATTTCTGGGAGGTATTTACAGGAGGTACCAGGGGTGCCTGACAGGGTGAGGTGAGTGTCTGGCTCTGAGCAGGGAGCGGTGGGCGCTGCTGAGCAGGGTGAGCACACGCTGTGCCTCCTGCTCCCAGCCCACCCAGCCTGTTCTGAGAACCCTTGGAAACATTGCTCCAGCTGTGGGAAGCCACTGCAGGGACTGCAGTTGTTGCTGGAAGGCCAACCAAGGCCAGCCTTAATTATGCAGACAAAAAAAGAGAAAATAATTTAAATGTTCCCAACACTGAGCAAACAACAAAGATTTCCTCTTAACCCTGCTGTAGCAAGAACACCTTTTCTCTGAAGGACACATTTTTTAATTTCCAAAATGGCTCCTCTGCCTGAAAGCCTACCCTGAATCATCACATCCACCTGGCCATGCCTCTGAATCCTGCCTCTTTTGCCACGTCTCTTCTTGCTTACAAAAGTGATTTTTCTGCACTGCTTTTTAGAAAATAAGTCTACAGGGGGTTGATTTGGTTTGATTCTCCTCACTCCATTTTTTTGAGACTTCCAGTGTGGGGTACCAGAATGCTGCCTTTCTTAAATACACCTTCATGTGTCCTTTCTTTAGTTTCTTTAGTTCCTTTAGTTTTGCATCTGTTTTGTGGAAACCACCAGTGGTGCAATACCGACTTTCAGGTAGTACCTTTAGTGGCAGGGCCAGATGGAAGAGACTTCCTGGGCAGTTGTGCACAGCTGGTGTTGGAAGCAATTGTTTCATGTGGTCTGGATGCTTCTCTGCTGCTGTCAGAACAAGAGAGGGACATCATATTAATTGTTTATATATAAATTATTCATTACTTTTAAATTAATACAACTAGAAGCCTGTGTTAAAAATTTCGAGGGTTCATCAACCACCATCTGTTAGTTAAGTGAATGTGATGCTGGGGCATAAATAAGGCATTAGATGAACACAAGTAGCTTTTCATAGCAGCAGAATTTTGGAACTGGGTAGGAGGACTTTAAATATGAAATAATAGGAGCAGAATGGAGTGAGACAAGGCTCTCTAACCAAGAGCTGGCTCCAGGCATTGCTGCCACTGCAGATGTGAGTTGCAGATAAGAAAAGCCCCTGAACAGCTCTGTCCTGCTCCCTCCCCACCTTTTGTTCCTCTGGGAGTGGAGGGAGGGCTGGCTGTGAGTGCCCCACCCAAACCCTCCTGATCTTAACTGGGAGCTGCTCCTTCTCTCGTCCCACTGCAATCTGATAGGGACTCAGTAATAGCACGGAGGGGGAAACAGCCAGTGCAGCCTAAAGTTCCTTTGGTTTCAGGCTGACTTTAGATGGTGAATTTTTCTGGAAGTAGGGAGGGAAATTGCTGAAAAAGCTGGGAATTGTTGAAAGTTTGAGTTACGGGAAAGATTGTGATGGAACAGCTCATGATCAATATGTTTGCAAAGACCAGGACTAAAAGGTGCACTTTGTAACCAATAACACTCTAAAATGCTTTCTATATGTGACCTGAAATGTCAACCAAAACATATATTGAGTTCTGGGAACTGGAGATCACAGTACTTACCAGAGATTTTCTGTTATCTCAGTGGGACATAGTGGAAAATAACTCGGACTTCAAATGATAATTGCTTAAGAAAACATTTACCTTAGTAGCCTGCACAAACCCAGGTGATTGCATAATACCTACTTGAAACTCACCTTTATTTCAGCTGGCCCTGATATTTCTTAAATCTTGACCTTTATTATAAATATTGAACACTTGCTGCATTCCAGCTGAGTGGAGGCTGTCTTCTTGGTGACTAACACGATTTTTTCTGGCATTTATTTGAAGTACCTCATGACAGAAAGTGGATTAAAACAAAATTGTAGCGCAAATCATCTGATACAGTGATACTGAATTATTAGTATCCGAAGACATCCATTTATTTTACTAAAGGTTCTTCAGTGCTGTGATGTTCTGCCCTGTGAGAGAATAGCAGTTCCAGTGTATTTTCAAAACCTGAATGCCCAGCAGGGAGCCTCCAGTATGGCAGCTCCCAGGAATTGAATGTGCTTCTGTGGCACAAGTGCTGCAACCCTTCCTGCAGCTGCGCCCTTTGAAGGGGGAACCTGCTCTGGTGGTGTTTCCATTGAGTGCAAGATGTCCTGGGTCACTTGCTAAAATGTCCTGAGGTCTCAGTTTTAAATTCACCACGTGTGAGGATCAGGAATGGCTTGCAGTTACCCAGATTACTTTAACTAGCATGAGTTAAGAGTGATTTAGATTGTGAATCTGTGTTTAATCATAACGCTCAGAGCAGTCAGGTTAGTTGTTTTGTTTTTTAAAAAACATATAGGCATAGAAATAGATAAGCAACCAGTGCTGTGTTTAGTCTAGTTGCATTTATACTGCGTGAGAAAGCTTTCTCTTTGTGCAGTAATCAGCTTTGCTCTTCCCCCTTCTGATAACCTTATTAAAGGGTTTAGTTTTTGTGTCTTGCACATTTTTTGTGGGGTATCTTTAGTTTTTACAGTCTTTATTCCCTTTCAAGTCTTCTAGAAGATTTATCCAGGTTTAATCTCAGCTGATACTCCCTTTCTTCCAGATCCCCTCTTTTCCTGGGCCGGAGAGTCGGGCCACCCCTTTAGTTACAATAAAGGCTGTTTCCCTTCCATATCCATGGAAACCTTTCCAGCCATTAAGCATCAGCTCTTTCACTGAATTGCTGAGGTGTTTTGCCTCAATGAGGTGCGGATCTCTCTCCCCTCCTTAGGTGCTGCCCGCTGCTGTTCCGCCGCGGCCCTGTGCCAGTGTGTGTGTGCTGGCACAGCGCTGTGGCTCTGTCACCTCACTGCTGCCTCTGGGGACAGACCTGGCACTGCCCAGCACCACTCAGGGGCAGCGGATTCCCAACCTTTTCTCCTTCCAGCACTTTCTGGTTCTAGAAGCAAATCTCCCCTATTTCTGTGGCCAGCCCTGAGATGAGGAATCAGCAGCACTCTCAGGAGTTCAGGCTTTGCTTTTCAGCGGGATTCATGGTATCCTGGAGCTGTCAGGCACTCCCCCCCTCTGGCTGTGGGGCGGTCCCGGCATGAGCTGGAGGCAGGAGCAGCAGGGACCTGTCTGAGCTCAGGACAGGGACACTGCAGAGTTTGTGACCCTCCCGATCAACCCCGCCTGGTTCGGTGCAGGCAGACCGAGGCTGCTTCCCTCAGTGACCTTTCTGCATGTGAGATTTCACCTCCTATTCCTGCTTGCTTATGTTTGTTTTGTGGGAGTCCCACTGAGAGTAAAGTGACTCAAAATACACAAATGGAGAGAAATAATTCAAACTGCATGTGATTTTAAACCTCCTTTTCAGTTGCAAATAGAAAGCTAAAACTGGTTGGCCATTAACTTCTGGCTTTAAGCCGAAATGTCTGTGCCTTTGGGGAGCTCACAAAGGCTAACCTGGATTCAGGTGTGCGTTTCCTGAGCACCCAGACATTTTGCCAGAAAAAGAGACCCAAGAGAACTGTGCTGTGTCAGCTTTTCTTACCCTGACTTGGGGGCAATTAGAACTGCATAGCATCTCTATGTGAATTAAATTTTATAACACCCCTGGCCCCATGCCCAAGTTGCAATTTGCCTTCTTAAAAAAAAAAAAAAGAAAAAAGTAATCCTAAATATCTTTTTGCTGTTGTGATCCTGATGGTGTTTATGTGATTGAGAGAGTGCCAGTAACACCAAATGAAGGTTTGACACTTGTTTAAACAAATTTGAGAGCATGGAGGACATTTTCAGAACTGAACAACTGAGCTCCTTGAATCTCAGCAATGTGATTTCTTTTTAGTTAACTCCACCCCTGAGGATATTTTATGTTGCCTGGAGCCAGTGCTGTTTCTGCTTGCTGGGCCTGACTGCAGCACATCCCTGCTGTCTGCAGAATGGCCTTCAGTGAAGCCAACCAAGTGCATTTTGAATGAAAGAAACACCAGGTAGCTTGAAAGTTATCTTACAAGCTGAGAACAAAGACAACATTTAATTGCTTTCTAAATTTTTTCTACTTTGATTATTAAAGACTGAGTTGCTGTTTAAATATAATATTTAATGTCACTCAGAATTGTTCTGGTTTTAGGTCATGTCCTTCCAACCAAGCAGGAAATTTTTTTGTTGTTGTAAGTGATGGAATTCCATTTTACTCATCTGGTCCAGATGGTGTTTGACCTGCTAAGAGTTCATGGGCTGTTGGAAAAAATATTGAGTGTACTATATGTGAAAATGATACAAAGTCATGAAGGCAGAGTCTCTGTGGGGGTGGTCTGGGCAGGAGGGCACAAATGGCACAGAAAAACTGAACAATTTACATTAGAATGTGTCCTGCTTTATGTTTAATTGTTGCTTATCTAAAAATTCATTTTTGCAGCTTTACTGCTATCTAAAAAAATAAATCTAAAAGAACATTGTGGGAGATTTTCCTGCGTTCTGCTGTGAAGTAGTTGAAGTCAGCCTTTCACAGGAGTGGAAGTCTGTAATTGGAGACAGACCTGCTCAGCAACCAAAAATATTTTCTCTTTTTTCTTTTCCCCCTTTTCTCTGTCTTTTGTATGTTTTGTATTCCTCTTTCTAGCTAAGGAAACCTTATTGGTCTCCAGTGTCATTTTAGCAGCTGGATTAGTTCCAAAGGGTTTAGGCTTGGGCAAGCAGCATTTGAGTCTCTCAGCAAACTCTGCTGACAGCCACAAAATGTATGGCTGTGCCTCTCCAAGGCACGATGTCATTCAGCCTGGATCTGGCCAGTGTTGGACTGCCTGTTATCCTCCATTGTTTGTGCAGCTTTTCCATTAGAACTTCTGTCAGTGCTGAGGTCAGATGGCAATGATGACATTCTTGGCATAGCTTCTTTTTTCATATCCTAAGAAAAAAATAATCCCATAGTAGCACTTAATTCAGTTTGAGTATTGCCTTATTTGTCCTACTGGCTTGATAGCTTATACTCCTCCTCCAGCTACTGTGACTACAGCCAGGCAAATGTCACAGGCTGGTATTTGCTGTTACTTGAATAAAGTTATCCTTGACCTCTCATAGTTGCTTTCTGTTGAAGATTTTATTAACCAATTTTTATTCCTGGTAAGGGAAGAAATGGTGGGAACATGGAAATGCAGAAATGCATGTGCTGGCAGAACTGTGTGCGCTGGTGAGTGCAGCAGGAACTGATCACAGCACAGACCTGAGCAGGAGCTGCTGAGACAGGCAGGGTGAGGATTAATGGCTGAGCAACCTTTCCACATGGAGACCCAGCCTGGAAAACACACAGGGTAAAGTTGAACCAATGGCAGTTCAACTGGAAATCTGCACATCTGCTGTCAACTGCAGCTGTTTCTGACCTGTAAATGGTTGTTGCACCTTTATTATGATGTAATCCTTAAAATGGCAAGCCTTGAAAGTAAACCTTAATTCATTAAATCATAGAAAACCAGTGCTTTGGACAGGCTATGCAGCAGCTCTGGGGGCACTTCTTCAAGTGATGGAAGACTGGAAAAATCTGTTCTTGCATCATACTTAGAGAATTTCCTACTTGAAAACAGTGACATACTGACTGCTAGAAGTTTGTCTTGTCCTTTTCCAACACATTGCAAGAAACACTTGGCTGGTGGATACTCCAGGGAGTTCTTGGAATATTTACAAACAGATCCTTTTATTGCTGTGAGAAAAAAATTATGATGCATGTAGGACAAAACTCAGCTATTCTGTGCTGTGTGTTTGTTACCTCCTTGGCAGAGAAGAATCCATCACACCTTCTGTACCAAGCTGTAGTAAATTTAGGAAGGCAACCCTGACCTTTCATGCCTTGTCCTAAAAAATGCTCTATGCCAGCCTAAATCCTTGATGTTGGTGTTGCAGCCAGAACCTTGGGGATGTGGAGAAGCTTGATTTAGGAACTTTTGTCTTTGATTCCAGACTCTGCAGTCATTAATGTGTGGAGGTATTTATTGAGAGATGCTGCAGTTGTTAATACGTAGGGTGGTTATTGGTTTTTATTATTGCTTGTTTTCTAGAAAATATTTGCCTTCCCAACAGTCAGGATTTTCCACACTGCTGCTTCCCTGTCTTTCCTGCTTTTTATTACAAGAAGGACATTTCTAAGCCATCAGTCATTTATCATTCCACTGTCAGAAGAACTTGGAAGAGTAGCTGTTCCCTTTTCCCTCCAGCTTACTTCATATGACACCACTGATTATCCAGCACCACATTCCCAAGCAATATTTTCATATCAAGTCCTCTTTAGGTGCACCACTTTTCTTTGATCAAAAATTACAGAAAAGAACAAGAACAGACTACAAACATTCTTCCAGCTCTTACCAGCAGGTGTCACAGCAATGACAGGAAGGAAGAGGTAAGTATTTATTTTTCAGTGTCCAGTAATAAAAACCACAAATGAAATGAAAACTTTACATTTGCAGCTTGAGAACTTGTATAGCCTGACTTTTCTAGTGGATCAATCTCTTCAAAAAGAAGATCTATGGAACATCCAAGTCTTTGCAAAGTAAATATTTCTTTTCTATTGCTTCTGTATCTTAGTCTGGGGGCTTTTCCCTTGTTTTCTTTTGCATGTAGCAGGTGTTAACAAAAGTAACAATAGGTTAGAGTAAAATAATTTTTTAGAAGATCTCTGCAATGGCAATGATTTTTGGTTTTATGAATGACTGATAAAAATTATCTTTTTACCAGGCAGAATAAAGTTCTGAGCTAACTTCCTTTACCAGAGAAGTCTGTATGCAAAACTATGCATTAATTTAAATATATTGAAAATCCTTTTTTCTTTTCCATGGCCTTCTACATATCTTAATACTTCACTCACTACAGCAGTGGCTGGTTCCTGAATACTGTTATTGTAAATTAACTGAAGCCAAAGGGCAAAGAAAAAAGGTAGGGACAAAACAGCTCGAGCGGAGCATGTGGTAGATACAGAACATACATTGGTATTTTGAGTTGGGCAGGGAGAGAGAGGCCCAGAAACAAGCAGCAGGAAGAGAGTGCGTGTTGTGAAATATTGTAAGGGAATAGTGGCTACAGTATGAGAAGTAAAAGACCTTGTTTTCTGCCAGCATTTCCTTTGGGTTTGGGTCCCAAGTGAAAACATCTCGTTACTCTTCTGAAGGAACTGGCTTGCACAGGACATTCCTTTTCTCTGATTACCTGCAGCACCAAACCAGTGCTGTGAAAGGCAGCAGCGCCGTTTCCACCGTGCCTGGAATAAAGCCCGGTCTGCGCACCGAGAGCCGTGCGTGTGCCAGCGCTCCCGTGCCCCCCCCCAGCACCGAGCGGAGCAGCCTCCAGCCCATTTGCATCTGCAAGGCGACTTGAACTGACGGCAAAGGAGACGCAGTCAATGGCTTATTGCTGGTGTCGGTGTGTGCTAATTATACCCCGGGTAATCACCCTGCAGAACATGTGAACAGCTTTCGAACTGCCGGCGCTATTTTTACTGAAGCTCGGCTATATTTACCGTGCTTCGGCTGGTGCCACTCGAGCATCCCCTTTCTGGTGTATTTATAGCCAAACGCAGCTGAAGGGAACGGGCCGGGACAGGCGCTACGCGGGACGCTGCTCCCAGCCCGGCCGGATCGCGGCTCCTGCCGCTCTCCCTGTGCGGGTGAGCGTGGCAGCCAAAGGCCGCAGCTTCTGCTCCGAGCTCGGCTCCGAACAGCCCCGCACCGCCCTGGGCAGGGAAAGGGCCCGGCAGGAAACTGCAAGGAAATAAAAACCTTTCCAGTAGCACCGAGATCACTGAGATGAGATACACATTGTAAGGCCTGGCTGTACCCACAGGGACTTCCCTCCGTGCTGCCTGATCAGCCAGGATTTGGCAAGTAATGTAAACTTTGTTGGAATTTCACATTTATTTCAGAAACTGTTTAACAACATCTATGATAATATCCTTTCAGGAATGGGAATTACTTTTTATGATGAACTCTCTTGAATAATAATTTCTGAAGAAATCTTTCAAAAGAATCTCGTGATTGTTTAATTGAAGCAGTAACAGTTGCAGTACCGTGCAGGCTGATGCTCTGCCAGCACTGCCAATCAGCTCTGAGGCAGGGGGAGGTTCACAGGCTGGCTCCAATCTGAGCCCCAGTCTCTGCCAGATCACCTTCCAGGGGGAATATCCAATGCCCCTCACTTCCCCTGTCCCAGCCTGGCACAGCTGGTTACACTGCACCACAAATGGAGATTCTTCCCACTACATCTGGATCTGCATTTCAAATAAATGACAATGTATTTGCATTATTTTTATTTATTTGAACACTATGATTTAAGAGCCTAAATGCAAGTTTTTCCCTTTATTTCTGCAAGTAGCACTGCAATCATAACTTACAAAAATGTTTAAAATACAAAATGTACATGAAATTACAATACAAGGCTCTGTAAACATCTAGAACTTAATCTTTATTGTCCCACATTTTTAAATATAAAATTTCAATTTGAACGATTTCCAAACCTCAAGGAATGACATCCATTATGAGTATCAAAAATAGAGTTTCAAAGCTTTGTATCAGAACAAAACAATTTTTTCATTCTTTGGTTTAAAAAGGGTGGCAGTTCCCCTGATAACAGGTAAGTTTTACTACAGAAATTCAGATTCCTAGTTTATGGTAATTTCACAATTCACCCCTGTCCCCCTGGATTAATATGCTACCCCCTTTTTTTTTCCCCAAACATTGATCTTTGACCCTCCTTATAGAAAAGCGACCTCATCATTAAGGCTTTCCTTCAGGATAATCTAAGTTATTAAAAATTTTTGGGAAAGAACTCAGGGAGAAGACAGGACTTAAGGACAAGGAAGTGGATGCCAACAAAATATTAACAGTTGCCGGGTTCTGTTGTTTAATTAAATTTGCATAGTCCAATAGAGATCATGTGCTTTTTATATCACTAAAATTATACAAGATTAACAGTCTTTATCTACGTTATCACACAAGCTAAAATAAAATTAAGACCCTTGTATTGAAGCTTTTACAAGGCAAATACAAAACTGCTTTAGTATCCAAAGCTATATTTTTTTTAAATTTCATTTTTAAATAGGAAAGCATTTCTATGTCTACAGGCATCAAGGTATTTAAAGGCATCAGAAAATTTAGTGCATAGCAACTCCGGATTGTTTGGGCTCCTATACTTTAGGTACAGTGTGAATTCCAGCTACTTGGAGAACTTGCAAGGAGAGTCTGTACCAGCAGGATAAAGGAGCATAAATCCCATACAGTATGAAAAGCTTTTCAGTCAGAATTCTCCTACAAACAATGCTTAATGCAAAAGACCCAATACATGAATGAAAACTGGAACGTGCCTTGCCACCAGCACACACTGTGAGACAATGACATGGTTTACAGCATTGTGTGGTTTGGTTTGTTTTGAAGGTGTTAAAAACAGAAGTAGATGTATTTCTGAGCATGTGAGTTCTTTCTAGGACCTTTAACACACACGAGTAGAGGACAGAGTAAAGCACCATTGCTGAGGGACAATTGCAATATCACACTTTCCAGATTCCAGCCCTGCCAATTATTTCCTGCAAATGTTAAGATTTGCACCACTCAACAGTACATTCACAAAAAGGATGCTTAAGATTCCCAGCAGGTACACAGTGGCCTTGCATTAAGTTGTTTGAAATAATTATGATACATCAAGTTAGTAGCCTCAGGCTGCAGTCTTAAAAGGAAGTACATGATAAAATTACAATTTTACCCACTTAATATGGTCTTTAGAAGTTCATGATTCAGCTGTTACAGAGATGAGATTACAGCTATGGTATTGCTTGGGCACTGACTTCACTCCAGGTGTAAGGTTCTGCCTGCAAAAGGCTCAATCCAAAGTTTTCCCCATCACTGTTTGCCAAAATGCAACATCAGTAGAGGCTGTGTTTGCTTTCCCAGGTGTTGTAACTCAGCACTGCTCTCCACTGTCAGACCCCTTCATTCCTTTGAAGTCTCCAAAGGGCATGTGCTCCCCATGTGTTAACTGCTAAAATGGCTACACTTGCTGGATCCAATGCAAATATATTTTCCAATTTTCTAATTCTTTGTGTTAATTCACTCTTAACTTTTGTTAGATCGTCATGGCTCACCCAAATGAGCACTAAAAGGAACACCTTGGATGTTCTGAGCTCCCTGTACTGCTGGCCTTTGCCATGACTGGTGTACCCTGCGTGTCCCATGGAGGGAAGCACTGCAATGAGTGATTCCTGGGGAGGGAAAAGGCTGTGGCCTCCACAGGCACTGCTGGATCCTCTCCACAGTGTCTGACTGGAAAGGCCAGAGATCTTTAAGTAATGATGTAAACAGATTGTTTCAAACTCATCAGATTGTGGGGATAAAGGAGATGCATCCTCAGGGCACAGCAGAGTTTACTGCTGCTGCTGAATTTGTGTATTTCTTTGGTAGCTCCTGCTTCACACCTTTGAAATGAAACATGGACACATGGTACTGCCCAACCACTAATTCACAGTAAATTACTTTTAGCAAACTCACATTTACAAACAGCCTGAATTTAAGGAACTGCAACTGTCATCTCCTTAGGAGTTCCAAGTGGCATGGTTGGGCATACAGAATACAAAAGATAACAGATGTGATCAGATGATCTATTGCATTGAAAACCTGAATGCCACTGAATTGGTGATTTCAAACCCATATTCTGCAGGGATAATGGGAATATTTAGATCCTCAGCAAACATTAAATTTTCTCCTGTATCTAACATGGCTTTGATGTTGCTGTTCTTTAATCTAAAATCCTACTGCTCAAATTTGATTACAAATGTAACTTGCTAAGAAAAAAGCTATTTCAAGAAGGAGCCTGTGCTAATAAAGATCAGGAAGATTATCCACAAAGTTATAAAAGTTAAATTTTGGAATGTAATTTCTATCCCAACACTTTCATGATGGAATGGTCTTTTTGCAGCCTATCAAGTAACATCTTCAGTTTATAAACAAGTGCAGATCTACATTTGGCTTTGCTTCCTATGAATCTAAGAAAGAAAACACTACAGTATTCATATACACAATGGCTTCCGTGGCATTGGCTTCAGATGACAGGTACAACTTGCCACTGGAAGATCTTATTAAGAAAAAAAAAATGAAACAACAGAAGCTTTAAAGGCTTTCCAAAATGACCAAAAGGTGTTACAAATCATCAGTTACAAACTATACTACCTCTAAGGGCAAGCAGCACACTGAAGATGTGCATTAAATCTTCCACATTCAGGACTGTGAATATTATAAGAGCAAACTAACACCTCCACACATCTGAAGCACTTAAAATATAAAAGTATTCTATTTAAATGCAAAAAGCAAAGCTTGTTTGTAACTTTAAAACAGTTAAAATATCTGGTGTAGATTCTGTGTGTCCATTTTAAGAAGTCTCTTTACAGCATCTGAGAAACTATAATTAAAATGCTCTGTCTCTACATCAAAAATGTAACCCACTAAAAGGGCTTTGCAAGGATCCACTGTTCCAGTTCATAAAGGCCACAGAGTTGGAAGCACAGTAAGTCTAAGGAGGAAGAGGATGAAGAAATCTTCAGAGAAACTGTGACGTTTTCATGGATGTTGAGTTGTTAGCTTATCCATTACTGGATTCCATCAGATATTCTCGTCTCCAGAGACCCAGGACACGGATGTGCAGGCTGGCTGGCCACTGGTGTTCCATGTGACACTGAGATCTGGGACATATCTCTTCCTATGATCTCATTCACTATAAAAAAAAGAAGAAATATTAAAAATTGACAGTTTTTATACTTTCCAAAAGGGAGAACTCATCAGCATAACCCTTTTAAAAATAAATACTTTCAGAGCTGAGCCTTGATGCTGTTACGTAACAGGAGATGAATGAGGAGCCTGGCTTCAGAAACAGTTAAGCAAGAGGGAAAAAACGTCCTGCCATAATCCCTGCAGGAGAATCCCTAAGCTCCTTGAAGGAAATAAGCACATGAGCATTCATGACACACAGGTAACTGAAAGGCACAGCACAGGTCAGGTTTATTGAGATTTCCCCACAGAACTCCTTCTGTTCAAGAGTGTGACAAGCACAACAAATAACTCCAGCAACTCCTGGCTCTTTCAGGCTACTTACAGAACTTCCTAAGAACCTGGATTCAGTTTAAGAGAATATTCTTTTTAAACACTACATACCTATTAATTGGGCCAGTTTTCTGTATACTTGCATTTCTGAAACCACAGTAACTTTTATATCAGTCAATTTCCCTACAGTGAAGATTCAGGATGGACTAATACACAGGCCAGTTTGTGTGTCAACTTCAGTCAAGTTTAATCAACTTGTACTATTTAAAAGTGAGGGACACCTCCATGAATGTGACAAAGTTAACCTAGCTTATTAAGAAATTATAATCTTGAAGTCCTACTCTAAATCCTATCTAATTAAATGCAGGACAATTGAGGTTGGAAGATGATAAAAATTATAATTTTAAAGGCTAAATGTAAAAGCAGTGATAGAAATGTCTATTTTACAAAAATGGACCTTGGTAATGTTATCAAAGAAAACTGAATAACATTCTATGTGGACATGAAAAATATATCATTAAATAATAATGACAAATTTTAGAAAAATACTGGACCATAACCACAATCTAAATTATTATTTCATTGTTAGAAGCAATGAGTCCTGTTGATTCCCATTACTGAGTGGGCAGTAAGTTATACATAATCTCTTTCTCAGCAAGACTTTGAATAGGCTGAATTATAGAGGCCTTTCCTTAATCATTGCATGAGTTTGCTTGGACCTTCTACAAACAGGTATTTAATGGATCTTTTTGTTGACTAAGGACCATTTTTATGTTTAGAATGTTTTGTTCTGCTAATAAGCTGCTTCTATTGAACACCTTAACAGATCTGGAACCCAGGCTTTTGCTGCTTTGTTCTCTATTGGGTAATTTTACAGAACAGTGTTGATGCACTTCATCACCTTTCTTAATGCTTCCTTAATTTTCCATAGCAGGATTTACTTTCCTACCAACTATTCCTGTCTGGTAGAAGCATAACAAAACCAATCTACAGCTGGTGTAAATTGTGTTTCTAGCACTGAACAGCCTGAGCATTGCCATTTGTTGCAGTAGGATCCATAAGTGGTTCTGAAAGGAAATTTATTAATAATGTGAATATGCTGAAGTCCATGTAACTTAGAAAATTCAGCTCTGAAAAGAGGTTGTATCACTCAGGAGAGCATTAAAACCACCTCCTGCACAGCCCTGTGTGTAATGGAGGAGTTTGTTATCCATCCCTGCAATGGTTTTCTCCTCACGAGTGCAAGGACAGCTTGTTACACCCTGGTATTGAAGCCAAGGGTTCCAACAGGGGTGTAACACACCATGGAAAAGCCAATTCCCTCAAACATGACAAGATGTGCAATTCATCTGGCTTAGAAAAACCTGCATTCAATGAACCTAACTGCACCAGGACACTGCAAACTGTGTGACTGCAGGCAGGGCACTTTTCTAAGTACTTTGATTAGGCCAACACAATACACAAGTAAAAAACTGCTAAATAAACCCACAACTTTTTATTTTTTAAACAAATGATAGGTGATTGTTCATAAGAACTGTGCTCCACCAGCTTCTGTCAGGGCATTCATCAGCCTGCTCTCGGGAGCTCCAACAGTTCTTATCCACTGAACAGCAGCTCTGTGCAAACCCAGTGTCCCAGCTGCTCAGTACTGCTAAAACTTTCATGAGTGCTACAATAAAAACATTACCAACAACATTCTGAAGCTCAGTATTTTGAAATTATTAGTTACTTCCCTTAAGTTTTGATGGCTGATCTGTATCTGTACTAGCACCATCAGCACAAACTGGTCTGTCCTGCAATGTTTTGTAGTTTCCACAGGCAGAGGTGTTAAACTGACCAGCACGTAGCCATTGGCACTGCATTCTCCTTGGAACACATTACTCTGAAGACAATAGCTGGTCACATGGGGTTTTATTTGCCAAACTTCTGCAGAAGTCATTGTGTAGAATATTAAAGCTACAGGTTAGTTTGTGTTGCTTTGTTCTAAATAATCACTGATTTGTTTATAAGAAGCTGTTTGTAGCCCAGTGGGGTTTTTTTGCAATACTTTTAGCATGTGGTGAATACAGATTTATCTGGTGTACATGGATTTCCATTAGAGATATCTACCATTTCTTAGGCACATGTCTTCATTCCAATGAAGAATTCTAGTGGAGGAACCTTACTTGTCCCAGTGACTTTGCAAGAATTGCTAATTTATAAAACCAACCAGTATTCAAGTGTGCTTTTTGCAAAATAAGATGTAAATCAGTGTTCTGCTAGAGCACCTTGCAGGCCTCAAGAAAAAGCTGAAAATGCTTTTCCTGCTGTGTCTGACCAAGGCATTTTTTCACAGACCTTGGCCTCCCAACTAACACATCTTCCTATTCTGCACTTTCCAGGAATGTCCATTTCAGCTGTCTGGAACTCTGTACCCAACAAATGGACTGGGGGGAGCCTGCAGACTCCAGAATACTCTCCATTGTTTAGATGAGGTACAGGTGAGGATAAAAATAAAGGCTTCAGAGAAAGGAGAACTTGCAGAAGGCAGCAGCTCAGATCAGTCTCTAATCTTTCAAGGCACATATAATATTCATATAATACCAGCATTATCAGAATTTGTCTTTCTGATGGGGAATGGTATAAATTAAAGCAGTTTCAAATGTAAATCATGTAGTCAGTAAGAGATAAAATCTTGCATAAAAATGTACAAGGCTGAGGGTGAAATCATCCAACATTTTCCTTTTTGTATTAAAGACTAAAAGAGAAATTCAGGTCAGTATTTGAATGCATGACGTGTCACCTTCTTCCAGTGAGGGGCAAGCACACAAGATGTAACAGTCTGTGATTAAAACTGAAAGCTTAATTCATGTGCATAAATACAGGTTTTCTACAATATTGTCTAGCGAAACTCAAATTCTTCAGGTGACAAATTGGGAGAGGAACAAATTTCAACAATTCTGATAAAGGACAAGCTCAGGCTGTACTGCTGATGCTTTATAAACAAAAGAAAATTTCTTTACTTTTATAAAACCGCTTTTCCTACCTCTCCTACTTTTGACTATAGGCTGCAGGGGCTACTCTGTCCCAAAAATATAAAGATTTCATACTCCCTTTTGCTTAACCTTAAGAGCCATCCCATTAGCAACTAGACACTGGGAAAGCAGCATGCATGGCTTTGTTAAACCTCCTTGTCTTGATACCATTTCCTTTCTTCAGCACAAGTTTCAGGGGAAGGCTGCAGAGCTTGTTTGGGATTCTGCAATACAGATCTCCAGGAAGGTTTTCACGTTCTCTGTGCTCTATCTGCCAGGTTTATGTATTTTGTAGTTCATACTTTTGCTGCCTCTTTGGAGAGAGCCAGTTTCATTAGACTTTAGATGAACAGTTGTGCAAGCAGACCTTGACTTTTCAGTGCATGGCCCCTCCAGTTAATCCCTGCCTGTTTGGTACCTGTGGTGCAGGTGCTGAATGCTGATCCCACAGCCTGGACCCTCCACTCACTCCTCAGGCCAGGAGGAACCAGAAATGCCTTACACACTGAATCACTACAGAGGCCTTGCTAATATTTAGTAATCATGTGGTACCTACTGATACCTAAAATCATTCTGAATGATCAGTGTCAGCTGAGTGGATGATATCAAAAATGCCACAAAGTGTTTCCTGTGCTAACAGTCCAGGTCAATAATCCTGAAATGACAACTGGAGCAGACAAAGAGAGAGAGGGGTGCACACACCACCCTGTGTACACTCATGGCACATTCCTCCATAACAACACTGATAACTGCACTTTGAAAACTTGTCAGATATGGCACAGATCAAAATGTGATACAGCAGGTTTTTAAAACACTTTTTTCTCCTTTTTTGAATATTGGGTTGTGAAATGAAAATTATTTTAACAACTTTTCTTTGTCTATGTAATTGACCTCTTTGGCAGTTTTCCCAGATTTCAGAATTTCAGCTGTTACTTTATTTGCAATAGTTTCACCTTTTCCTCCCTTAGTATTTATCTAGAACATAAGCTGGCTGGCAAATTTATACTAACAGTTAAAAACAGAGGGTGCAGAACAGAAGTTAAATTGGTGGGGAGAAAATCTGCTACAAACAGATTAGATTGGCCTGGTCAGTACTGGTGATACTGCAATATTGCATTGCAAAGCTTTCCCTCTCTGTGGTGCATTGGAAAAGGAGCAACACACTGCACTGAGAAAGCACCAAATGTCAGATAGAGGCTCCAGCCTACAAAATGAAAAATTGCAAAATATGAAGCAGCATCCTAACAATATGGGTAGAACAGAGTAGAAGTAGCTCTGACTTTGGGATCTGCCGTAAAATAAGAGCAACCACTTACTCTGTTGTACTGGGTTCTTCCCATGGTTTTCATTTCCCATTGTGCTCTGCTTGCCTATTTCCAGTCCCTGCTCACTGCACAAGGGGCAGCAGCTGGAGCAATGAGGCCGCCCTGCCCCTGCCCCTGAGGATTTTGCCTCTGGTCACTGAAGGCTTGCCCTGGACAGCTGACAAAGCCACAGCCGGACAGCCAGGCTGCACAGGATGAGCTCTTCAAACTTTGCAACTTGCTATTCACAGTTTTAAGACCTAAAGTTAGGCTGAAGAGCTCAGCCATTGGTGCAGTGAGTGACACCCAGAGCTGTGGGTGCTGATCCCATCAGCTGTTCCAGCACTGAGCAACCCCTCTGGAGAAATTCCCACCTACAGAAAGTGATCCATGTTCACAGATTTGAACAGAACAGAGCTCTTGTGCTATGAAGCAAGACATCAGCATTAGAAGCTGGTGCTTCTAATAATAAATTCCTGAATGCTCTGGATAAATTAAGACCCCCCCAGAACTATGAATTTAGAGTAACAAGTTCTCTTAAGGTGTTTTTAAGGTGTTTGAAGTTCTAATATCAAAAGTAAAGGCATTATCCTCCTTAATCAAATGCCAAGCAAAAACATGCTTCTGAATTGCTCTGTACCTAATTTCCCCTCTCATTGTGCTAAAAGACAAATATTTTGTACTGGAGCACAAAGGAAAACAGAAGTATATCTAAGTATATATATCTTTTATAAGAATATAAGAAAAGGAAATTCATGAACCTACAGGCCTTTCAGGGAATAATGCAAGTAACCTCTTTTTCCTTGCAGGAAGCCACTAATCTACTTTCTACAGGACAAGCAAGTATCTTTATTGGCAGTTACCAAACATTTTAGGTTTTTCTAAGTCAAAAATACTTCCTGAAAACCTCTATGGAGAACTTCAGGCAAACCAGTTCAGATTACAGACCACTGCAATGGGCAAGAGCACAGACATGCAAGATACAACAATGCTTCCCCAGGGTGTTCCACCAGCCTCCAAAATGTGTTTTTCCCAGGGAACTCCTGAGTTAGAGACAGAATCTTTTGTGCCAAATGTTCCCATTTGGATTTTTCTCTCTGGGATCTTTTAAGGTCTATGCAAAATTCTGTCAACTGCAACATTCTGTGACAGCAGATTGCAAAGCTTAACTCCCCATAGCAACAGCAATGCTTTTCAGATGTGCTGAACCTGCCCCAGGATTACCTGATGGTCACTTACTGGTTTCCTTCCCAGGAATTACCTTCCATTACCTTTTCTGTGCTTCCCACTCACTTTATTGTATTTGGCATTTTCTCCTCATTCCTTTTTTTGGCTGCAGAGTTCTAGCAAATCCAACAACAGGCATTCATCTAATTCCTCTGTGGCATCAGGGACAAAATGTGGCCACAAAATAGATCTAAGGAGTAGCATTTTCTTATTCTCTGCTGTTCCCTGGACATTCCTAGCATTTATTCACCCTTTCAAGACTACTTTTAACACTACTGAGCAAGTTCTCATGGTTCTCATGATTCTTATTTTAAATTCAAGACAGCTTTGAATGAGAATAGTTAGCACTGTATTGATGAGTGCAGGTTTGATTCCTTCCCTTACTCTCATTTTCACTTTAACTACCTGGTTTCCTTTAATCACAAGATCTTGCTGTAGAGGTTTCTGGACAGTTTTTGGTTTTCACCCTTCCGAAAAGCAGAGCAGCAGCAGTGTCACATTTACCCAGGCTCCACATCAGGTTCTACTTTACACTTAACTGCTGCTTGCTCTTCCAGAGCTGCTGTCTGCCATGTCATCCACTTGAGGACAATTGTCACTGTCACTGCTCTGAAACCTTTCTGCTGACACCTTACACTGAGGCAGATCCCGCCACATGTCTCCTTTTCAAAGGATTCTGGGCATGACAATCTCTAGTTCTTCAATTGTTAACATCAATACACAAAACTTTCTAACATCACTTACCTAATTTTAACTGAGTAACTGATTAGTCATCTGTTGGTTACATTTCCCATTTAACTTCATAATTTTATGTTCTGTTCTGATTTCTGCATGTGGAAGCAGCTTGTAGTCTCTCTCACAGCAGAGTAATTGCACACTTAAGAACCTTCATAAATAATCTGCAGACTGCTTGCAACTGTGTGACCCTTCTGACCACCTATTATATTTTCATAAGCTTGGTTGTTTTCTACAGTTTGCCTTTTCAAGTTTGCCACAGTCTGTGATGCTGAAACTGCTACAAAACAAAATTTAATTTTTTCAAGAAGTTTTTGTGCACTCCTTTCAACCAAATAAAGAGCTGTTTCCTCATGTAGGTTCTCCTCATGTTTTGGTGCTCCCTGTAGCAGTCACCTCACTTACCCTCCTATAAAGGATGACTCAAGTATTCCATTGGTTATTTCCTGCCTTTGTAGATGCTCTGATCTCCTGCAGCACACTGCAGTCACAGTTGCTCTCCTCCTCAGCAGTATAATTTAGAAGCTGTGTTCTTCCTAATTTAAACCTGAAAATTGGCTCTGTAAAAATTCTGTACTGGCAGTGGATACAGTTAACTTGTCTGATTTGACACTGAACATTCTTCAAGGTACAAAACCATCCTACTTTCCTCTGTATCCTATTCTGTATTAATACCAAACTACATTGTGCCAAATACACAAAATATCAATTATTTTCATTTTAAAAAATGCCACATTTCTCAATTGCATTTGTCAAATGCTAACATCTGTGTGTAAACGTGTTTCTGTCTGGGTTTCTGTTTGTGTGCCCTTTATAAAAGGGACCTGTCAGCATACATTTCATAGGCCTAAATTTGGGGTTTACCACACTATGTGTTATTTTTCACTTGGGGACACTGGTATTTGAGGGTTATTTTATTATTAACCTGAATTTCGATTTTTCAAGAACTCCTGGTCTTCAAAATTATTCTGAACCTACCAGATTCTGAAGTGCACAGGATAAAGTGCAGAACACCGAAATAATCTAAGTAAGTTATAACTCTTATTTTACTAATTGATTTGCTGTTTAAAGACACAGGAATGTCAGCCTGGTGTACAGTCCTTTCCCTGGCTTTGCCATTCCAAATAGGAGCTACTTACCTTACTAACAACATTTTGATAGGTAAGGAAAGCAGAATTAAGTTTCTTGAAAGCTGGCAAAAGACCAGTGTGGTTTATTTCACAGGCAAACTTAGGATCAGTCTACACAGTAATTGTGTGAAAGTTTTATGAAGATCTTGGTTGTTTCACTGTTACCAAATCTACTGTGCATTTACAGTTATTAACCTTTACAAATCTATGGAGAAAGTAGAAAATGTCATAAGTCTTTATAATGTATACGTGCATGTATTAAGAGGAAAGGGATAGTATAGTTCTTTGGCATTTTAGGCATCTTTGTAATA
Organism: Zonotrichia albicollis; assembly: GCF_047830755.1. Lineage (NCBI taxonomy): Eukaryota > Metazoa > Chordata > Aves > Passeriformes > Passerellidae > Zonotrichia > Zonotrichia albicollis. Next base: position 9,492,498 of record NC_133831.1, read on the forward strand.
AAGTGAAAACCACTAAAGTCTAAACACAAACAAGACCAAAAGACCATGCAACAATTCTAATACCATTAGTATTTAGAAGTGTCATAGGGCCTAATTATCTTGCTTATATGAGAAATAAAGAAGCTGAAATAATAAATCCAGATATTCTTACCCAATTATAGTGCACATTCAACTCTAAATCTAGTTATGGACCTGTATTCCTAATACTCTGACTGGAGGTGCATGCCACTGTATTCCATCTATTTAAATTGACATTGCTTCATCTTTTTGAAAAAGAGAAACATTCAAAATTTCTCAGTTGAGTGATCTGGCCACTCTTCTACCTTGTCCATATTTGGCTTAAGATTTTCATATCTTCTTCTGCTATTTTACTAGATCCTACAGCACACAGGAAGTTCTGTGGCAGCTCTGTATACTTTGAGTGGAGGTTTTTATTGAGTGAGTGTACACCTGGTTCACAAATGCTAAATTTCCAACTATTTCAGAATACACAGGTGTCTGGTTATAGCAATACTTCAGCATTACACAGTGCTTTTCACTCGCAGCTCTTAAAACTCTTACAACACTTTCCCCTTTCCTTTGTGCTCCAATTTCAAACATTGAAGCATTTCAGTAAGCAGACTCACCCTCTAGATTTTCCACAAAGGAGTTGGACATGAGTGCTGAATGTTGAGTCCATTTCTCTGTTGAACCTGATGGCTGGTATTCCAGGTCAGAGATAAAACTGTCTGTGTCAGAGAAGAAGACAGACATAACTACTGACTGGACTAAACCAAAAGTTACAGTTCACTCAACCAGGAAGTGATTTTCATTTTTCTTTTAATAGCACTAAATTGAAATCCCCCATTTCATTCACAAACACTGCGTATGTGACATAAGTAACTATTTATAAGTTATCAGAGTACTTATTAAAACATTATCACTTTTCCTGTATATTTACTTGTATATTTACTTTCATTTAGCAGCCAGAGCCATAAAGGTAATGGTTATTTTTTTGGATGTCTGCACAGTTGCATCATCATGAATTTATACTACTTAAATCTGATTTTAGTATTTGTGTTTAGAACATTCCTCCCTCAGTTTTTCCAATTTGCTTTACTTACTGTGGTCAAATTAGAAGTACTTGTGGCACTGGACAGCAACTCCAGGGTGGGCAAAGGAGTCCTAGTGAACCAAACCTGTTGTGCCATTTTGCCTCTGCCCCAAGCACAGGGAGCTGTCCCAGTGCACACCCTGCCCAAGGCACGGCTCTGCAGGACACCCAGTGCTGTCTTGGCACAGGTGGCTCCCTCAGCCTTGGGCCACGTGAGAAACCCTGCAGGTAGTGCAGAGCTGCATTTCATGGAACTGCTTTCCTAGAGGAAAAATCAATGTCAAATAGTGTGTTCATTATTTTAACCAACAAGTCTGTGTTTATTCAGTTGTGATCAGTGGCTAGGCAGAGCTTACAACAGGGCTGGATTTGGTTTTTTTCCCTGCCCAAGACAGGGTTGCAAAGTCAGTCAACTAGGCTTTAACACAATTAAGAAAATTACTCTGGACCCTGGCTAATTTGTGCCTTCTGGATAGAGGCACACACTTGTTTTGCCAGCATGGTATCTAAGCCCTGCTTAGGGATGACTCCTGGGAGAACAAAGGAATCTACTCTTACTTCCTTCTGAAATTCAAGCAGCTCAAATTACCTCTTGGGGTGACTTCTTATGCTTAATTGTTCAAAGTGTAAAGTTACACATGTTTAAATGGGAAGTGGAAAGCATTATCTGGGTTTCAATGAAAATGTCCGCTGCTATTGTGAAGGAAAGGAGTAAATTAAGGACAATTTCTTGTCAAATAATAGGAGATAAGAAAAGATCATTTTCCCCATCAATTACGGTAGAAACAGCAAGAAAGTGATATTTAAATAAAGATCTAATGAATCCAGGGAGATGGGCAGGAAGCTGCCTCGTGAGGAAACAAATTAACTGTACCAACAACCCTCTTTGGAAAGGTGAAGCTTTTAAAAGAGCAGACAACAAACACTGCCAAAAAGCCTCCAGAGAGAACAGTGGAGTTCATTAGCTTATAAAGCAACAGCCTCTGCACCATTAAGACAGCACAGCTTATACAGTAAGGATTATATGTCACTCTGGCAGGAAAATATATTTCTGAGCAATTTTTCTAATTAGTTTCATCCTTAGCAAGATCCTGAGGTTCTTGCGTGCGCTACCAAAGCTGCTGACAGTGGTGAGTGTTTGCTTTTATCAATCCCTGACAAATTGTGCCATGCACAGCACACACAGCATCTCCAGCCAGCACCTTCTGGAACAGAGCATGCACTGCCCTCAGGCACACACTGCTTCTTGTTTGGGAAACGTGGGACATGGAACAACAGCCTTTTCAACTCTGTGATACAGTATAAAGATTTTGTTCTAACACACATATTAGGCAGAACTTGAGGTACCAGAAAAATATACATTAAAAATACCTTTATACTTTGTAATACCCTAAACATTTGAGAAAGCTTTCTGTACCCAAAGAATATAATGCCAAAATAAAACCTAAGAAGTTCAAACAAAAGTCAAGAAAAATGACACCTGGTAGATCTGTTTAACTGATCAAAAATTCATACTTTTCTGAATGAACTCATTGTCCTGACTCAGTCTTTAAGTAAAGAAAGTTTAAGAAAAGCTTTAAACCCTCAATTATGAGCACTCAGTTTGGGTGAAAGCAGGAAGTCAACTTTAAATTAGAGCTCTGTTATGGGTACAGGCAGACCAAAGAGCTCCTGGAGTCATTCCATTTGGTTTTCAGGGTCTCCTCCTACAGGAGTCAATTAACTTCCTGTTTTTGTAGCACTATCTGATTAAAAGTTTGGCCTGTGTATCCTTTACTGCTGCTGAACTGGAGCAGGATGTGCAGGCTGTGGGACATAACCTAGAAGATATACTGGTTTTAGAAGAGTAAATCTCCCAAAATATTCTAGAATGCATGATTGTCTGCAGTGCTGCTTCAGTGAGTAGCAGAGAGTGGAGTTTTTTAATATGCGTCGTAAGAAGAAGTTTGATACACACTGTGTGTTTTAGAGGACAGGTGAGTGCATTGCTCTCCTGACAGAGGTAACAAGGACCAGCAAACCTCAAGGAAAACTATGAACAGAGTGCAGCACACATTTCCTGGGACATACACTTTCCTCTGTCTGCCTCAGACAGAACTCTACCAGTTGAATTTATGTGAACAATCTCTGCAACTCTGTCACATTGCTTAGTGCAGTATATTTAGCCTGGTTTTGACTCCACATGACCAGCGAGTGTCAACTTTCCCTAACAAAAAAGAAGCAGCTGCCAGGCTCTAATTAACCCTCAGTAGTCTGTGCTGGAGCAGCTAGCTGATTGTGCTGCTCTGGGACCAAACCTGTCACAGGTCAGGCCAGGGCTGCCGTGGCAAACTACCACAGACAGGGGGGTGCCTTGCAGGTCACATTCCAAGCATAGGCCAGGCTTGCTTTCAGTAATTTCAGGTTTAATGCCAACTTCACTAAGCAGTACTATTTTCTTTCCCAATTAACTGTATGGAATGTTGGAGTGTAGTTTTCCTGTGCAGATTATGTGCAGAAAAATGAAATGTGCCTGCAGAATCACAGCACCAGCTCTGCAATTACCTGCTACAGTAACAAATACCCTGCTCATGGCTTGGCTGTGCTGTCACACTCTGCATTTCTGTAGCCTGGTGAAACCAACTCACTGCAGTCATGTTTACCTTTTCCCTCACACAAGAAGAGAACTGAGTCTGACACAGAATCCAGCACAAGCCTTGGCTCTAGAGGACACATGGGCTGTGCAGTGGAAAGTGGTGCTGAAGGGTCTGTGTGGATTTTGTCTGGGGTCACAAGGTGCACTGAGCTCCTTCCAGTGCTGCTGTGACTGCCAGCAGCCACACTTGGTGCAGAAGTGCCACCTGCACTGATGGAAGAAGTCTCTAACCTCTTCTAATTCTTGAATGGGAATCTTTTTGACGTAGTGAGTCAGTTGAGTTTGCTTTGCATTAGTTACAAGATGTTCTGTGGCTCTCCCAGGGACAGCTGGCCACAGACACCTGAGGATTTAGCTGACATCTTTACACATTAGAAATCTGTAACTGGGATGCCTCACTGACACAGATTTTATGGACACAGCGAGTGAATCCCCTAGAAGATACAGTCAAAGCACCCTTTAACTGCTGACAACCCTGATGCAAAACATTTCACCTTTGCTCACTGCTCCACCCTTCAGCTTTTAGACTACTGCTCAGTCTGGATCCCCATTCTGTCCATAACACACATTTTCTCAAAGTAGATTTCCATTCTCTTTCAATACATTTCAGGTTCTGCCTTATCACCTCAACATCTCACTGCAGGATTGCTTTTCACTGCTGCCTCATGCTGCTTGACAATGCAGATTTAATAATCAGAATGCTAAGAAAGGAGGAGTTTGAACACAACTTGACTGAACAGTCTATACTGGTAGAGTTTTCAGAATGCCTTTCAGGGCAGGATTGCTCTGACAGCTCCAGGCACAGGGTAGGTCAGAGTCCTTGGCCTTGCTGGGCACACTGCAAGGTGCAACATTTCACTCTGTACTCAGGAGACAATACAAACACCTTGGATTGGAGATGTACATCTCAAGTTTGAGCTGCTCTCCTCCACACTACAGCAGACTCCAGCATTCAGTACTTTCTGTGCTTCTGCAGACCTCCAGTGGCAGGATGCTGCCTTAATTAACACTGATCTTAATAAGTAAGTTTTAAATATAGACAGAAATACAAAGTATAGTCCTCCAATACTTTATTACTCACCACTTTGATTCTCCAGAAATTAAGCTGAAGCTACAGTTAAAAAGCTGCCTGCAAAGATGTATAAATCTTCGAGCCAAGATCAGAATAATCTGAGCTTCTCAGCAAGAGAATTTATAAGCTAGAGAGTTATCACAGAACTATTAAAATGAATGAATGCCAACAGCCTAGAGATCTACATGGAATGTGTCTGACAAAGCAGCCTCATCGCTTTATATACACAAAGTGCTTAAGGGATTTCTGGTTATGATTTATAGTAAATGCACATACTGGATTTTCTAATCTCCAGCTTTATGTAATGGAGATGCAATGAGTAACAAAATATAAGAGGATTAGTAGAAGGTCATCCTGATTTGCCGAATCTAGCCAAACAATACCTTAAAAATGGTTAAATACAGGTGTATATGTTAGAAATGTCATCACTGTAGAAAGCCATGAAATCCAAGGTAAATTCCCTCCTAAACTGCAAACCACAAAAGATTAAATTTGAGATCGACAGTACTGGAACAGTTTTAAACCTAAAACCTGACAGTGGGAATAGGTAAACCACTACATTAGGAGCACTTTTTAAAAACAGAGGGAGTAGATCAATTAAGCCTCATCATATAACCAGACTGAGTCTAACTTTGGGTAGCTTTTCTTTGAAGTAGGGAAGAAACTTTATTAGATGGCTGTGCAGCAGTATGGATGATGGATATGGGAAAGGCCAGGAATAACCAGCTGCCTGTTTCCTGTCACTTCAGCTGCCATGTTTGTATCTGTTTGCAGCCCTAAAACTCCACTGTCTGTCCAGGGAAATGTTAACCTGAGGTGTTGGCCAGAGGGCTGACTTGCTGAGAGATGCTGAGGGAAAAAAGGTCCAACACACTGAGAGATAGAAAAGGTAGAGGGGACAAATAAAAGTGCATGAAGCTGCTTTTCCTTAGCTCCAGCCCAAAAGTTTCTGAGTTTGTGCAACCTCACAACTGCAAAACCTAAGCAGAAAAGAGAACTTCTCAGAATGCCTTTGAAGTAGTAGCACACAATACTACTTTGAAATTGTGTTATGTTTCAAATATTTTTTATAATGTAATTTGAATTTTGTATCTATGTCACCTCATGCATTTTGATCCCTTGTTTCAAGTGAATTAGGTGTTCCCTGTAGGATGCAAGGATAGGAAGAGGGGAAAAAAACATAAAAGCAAATTCAAGGTGGAGATTAGAAAAGTCTAAGGATATCAACAAGGTCCTCCTGAAAAACAAGACAATGAAGAGTCACACAAAGGTCAGTATGGGGGGGAGAAAGGAAAGAAGCAGGAAGGAAAGGAAGGAAAGGAAAGTCCTTTGCCAGACACATGGGCAGGATCTGTCCTTCCATTGTGTAACCTGTGTTCAACCACAGAGTGAACAGAGCCAGGGAAAGGGCAAAAGGAACACAGCAACATTTCAAAAGGTTCTCCACCTGGTCACTGGCAAACACCTTGGACTTTGCAGGGAAGCTGCAAACGCGTTCCACTCTCCAGGAGATGCTGGATCAAGACTAATCCAGATGCTCTTGGCTTGAGCACAGATGGATGGAGCAGCTTTGCAGCTCTGTATTATGCAGTGACTGGGAAGGGGTTTTGGTGTGGGTTTAAGAAAACACCTGAATGTTGGTTGAAGAGGCAGTAAGAGTCATTTCTAGGGGTCTTACTTAAATGAATTTATGTAACTAATATGCACACAGTCACATCTGGAGGTGGGTGTGGGGATTTCTCAGTTTTGTGGGTTTTTTAATTGGGATTTTGTCTTTAAGAATTTTAAATCCAATTCTGTCAAGATACACAGTAATTCTGTGATTTATTTATAATGGGGTAGCACTTCCATACTACACTGAAATTTTGTAAAATATTTCTTGAAATATTTTATTTTCTTGGCAAAGAGATACTATTTTAATTTTGAAACAGTATACATTACTTAAAAGAAAGAAGATAATTTATGCTCTCAGAGTTTTTTGTTTATTTTAAGAATACTGATTTAAATATTTAAGGCCGGTAAGCCAGACGTGATTTAAAGAATTTTCAACTGGCTTTGCCTTAGTGTTTTATTTTGAGAGGTTTATTTGCCTTAATTGGTAACCTTCAAAAACCTATTTTCCAACTAAGTAGAGCTTTCAGGTTTGATGTATTAGTTGGGAGAACATATTGTAACAACACTCATTTTATGTATGTAATTATGTTTGGATTTTTTTCTTTAATTGTTATAACATTATTGTACAATAGCCTATTCGCTATTTGTGCTTGGCACTATTTGTACAGAAACTAAAATTCAATTATACAAGAAAAAGAAATTTTAGAATTGTTTTTTAAACCAGAGTAATATGTCAGATAAATTATTGAAAAAAGTGTTCTTGTCTAAACATGGGGTTTTTTTCCCTTAAAGCTGATTAAGCAGAGGAAGTATTCACTCACACTGAGAGAACTGAGCAGCTTTGCTTCTTGTCCCTGTGCCCTTCCAGACTTTGGGAACAACAGGTTTCATGCTCAACATCTGATTTGTATTTGCAGATTGGAAATGTAAACAAGCCCCAAACCCAACCCCAGGAAATCATGGCATGGTGGAAGGGAAAGCTGCTCACAAACCCAGGGCTGCTGCCAAGGGCAAGCTCAGCACTTAAATCCATGCTCAGTTCTCCATACATGAAGTATGTTTCATCAGCAGTTATCAGAACTTTAACTTTCTACAACAATCACTTAAAAAAAGAAATTAATTAAGCTGTGGCCATTTGACTCCCATGTTCACTGTACTCTGAACCATCAGCAAGTGGCCACACTTCCAGTGGGGCTCCACCAGCTGCTCCTGTGATTCCATGGCTTTGTCAGCACAGAACAAGGCAGTGCTTTCAGTGCTAAGCAAAGGAAATAGTATCAAAAAGCAACAAATATTTGTGACATAGAGAAAAAAACTTTTTTACTGTGCATCCATTTTAATTTCTGAATAATTATAAACAAACTGCCAAGATATTCATAAGTGCTAAACACTTCTGCTTACTTTGTGAACAGTCTAACCACAGTATTCAGTTATATTTGATTTGTTTCTCCTTTTTTTTGTGGGTGTGGAGAGAAGAAGGATGAGAAAAAGGTAGGTTCTAACCTGACACTTCTTGAAACATTAGATTTCCCTCTTGTTCCTCTATACAGAAGTACAAAATGCTATTTTTTTGCAGCATGCTGTTTCATAAAGCCTTGCTTTTCTCCCCTCAGCAAGTCCTTGACAGAATCAGTCTCTTCCTTCCTTTCTAAATAAACTTAAGTTGATTGATAAACAGTGTTTCTAAAAAGAGAGCTTTGTTTAATTAAGGTGGCTATTGAACTGAAAGCTCAACTAGACTGGTTTCTCTCGTTTTCCTCCTACTGTGCCATGTCTTTAAAGGCATTTCTTACTAAATTTTATTACTACTGTCTGGAGGTAACAATAGCAAAGTTCAATTTATGCAGGGAGTTGGGACTGACACAGATACTTAACAGATGGCCTACACTTAAGTCTTTATTCTACTGCTGATGCAATTAAGTAATTACCAGGGATGGTTAAAAAAACCCTAAACCACAACATTTATGACTACTTTAGAAAAGAGACACTGGCATGATTCCCTTCATCAAAACCAAACACATTTTACACAACTTTTAAGGCCAGGCCTTCTGTTCTTCCAGACTTTATTAGCATGATATATTCTTTAAGTTGCTTTGCATCTACACCTCAAAAGTCTGATGTTTAGGATCTGATTTTTTTTTCACTTGGTTGGAAAATAACTATTTAATTAATAACTAAATTTTTTAAATTGTCCAAATATTTACAATATAGTCCTTTATAGTCTGGCGTTTAGCATTATAATGTCCTTGTTCTGTTTATGTTAAACAAGTGAACTTCTCAAAAAGGTAATCAGAGTGGAGAAAGCAAACAGCCACTGTGAGCAGAGGTGCTGAATGATGACAGTATCTACAGAATGTCTGTGAGGAGACCAAGACAGTGCCAAAATGCATGTGATAGATTATCAAAACACCAGCCTGCCCTTCAAAACTGGGACAACTCCAAGAAACAAGACTCCAAACTCCATCTATGCAACTTAGATATCGTATTACGAGTTTTACTCAAACGTATCAGTGACACAATCAGAAAAGACTTCAAATGACTTTCTTGACTACAAGGTGTCAATGTGTGTAAGAGTTGATCCTCAAGCCTTATTTTATGACAAAACCAAAGTCTGTGGGCAAATCAGACTAAAATGCTTGAATTGTGTAACTACAAATAGTTGATATAATTAAACAATTTGTTGCTTTGGACACAAAAATATGACTCCATGACTGATGATATAAATTTCCTTCTTTGAAGAGCAGTGTGTTCTAAACAGAACAACCCTCCCACACCCACTTGGTAGTTTAATGCCCATTATAACCCCAGTATTGCAATATTATATCCACTTACCATCATCTAGTGTGATGTCTTGTAGTCCTATGGTTTGAAAATTCAATTCCCGGTCTTCAGGCTCTGGTTTGATGTGCACAGCTGCCCCCTCGGGCGCAAAGGGAGACGAGTCACAGCCGGGGTGGGGCCCCAGGGGCGACACCGCGCCCAGGGCTCCGAGCGCGGGGCTGGCGGCCTGCGGCGAGCGCTGCCCCGAGCGGCCCCCGGGCGGCGGCGACGGGGCGGGCCCTGAGCTGGGGGATTGGTAAGGCAGAGGCTGCAGCTGCGGGGAAGAGGGGCCGGACAGCGGCGAGTGGCCCAGCGGGTGCGAAGCTGTCTGGGACGGGGAAGAAGCGGCCGCTGGGTTCGGAGAGTGGAACGGGACCTGCTGCAGCTGCGGAGAGGCCTGGCCGAGGGAGCGGCTCATGGCAGAGGGCAGGGAGCCCTGCCCCGCGCCCGGGCAGTGGAATCCCATGGACGGCAGCTGAGCAGGTGACTGTCCCGAATGAGCTGCGTGTGCCAGGGCGTGCCCTGCTGGACTTGATGCTGACACAGAACCTGGGTTTGAAGAATGGAACTGTACCGGTGGTAGAGCTTGGCAGCTGAGATTTATCAAGTGAGGTACAGCCGTGTCCTGTGGAAACGAAATGGCATCGAATGCTGGGCCGGAGGCAGAGTTCATGGGAAGGCCAGGCTGTCCATTGTACACATCACTAGGCTGCACAGGCTGGTAAGAAGGCCTCACAGGAGGTGCTGATGTTACCTGAAAAGACTGAACCACGGCAGGAGGCAAAACGTGACACTCTTCACTTGGACTGAGGTTTCTGCCCTGCATGTGTGGCAGGTGTGGCACTGCCGAGGTCACCATGGCCGTGTAGGGCGGCTGCATGGGACACACGAGGCTCCTGGGTGACGTGGACAGCAGATTGTCATGGGGGTGCCCTTGCTCTGGGGAGGGCAGCTGGGCTCGCATGGAGTGCAGGCCCTGGACGCCGCCCGCGTGTGGCAGGGCCAGGGATGGAACAGCTGACAAATCCACCTCATCTCTGTGCTCTTGCTTCATTATAACTGGAAAAAGCAAAACAGTTTTACAATTCCAGCCCATCTGTACCCTGTGACAAATACACAAAACTGACTGCTGTTTAACAACCACAGCAGCACGTTTAGTGTCATTGCTTCCCTTCGGCTCTGCTTTCACCTTCTTTGTTTCTATGCTTGCTACACCAACCCTGCAAAGCCAGAACAACTTTCCCAGGAGGTATTCAAGGGCAAGCATCGCCCCCTTCCAGCACATCTTCCTGTGCAATGGATGATTTTAGAGACAATTGCAACCCAGCCAGAGAAAGTCTAGAACATCTAAAGGACGTTCTTGTCACCAGAGGGGGGGAGCTGCTGCTGGGCTCCACCGAAAATGGGCAGATGTGAGCTCAGTATCATGCACTAGGAAATGGTGAAGGCAATTTTTAGCAGGCTTCAGGCCTTCCTTAGCCTCTGATCACAAGGACAGCTGAGCTTTGGCAACACACAGCCCAGCCTGAGTAGTGCACCATGTTTTAATTACAGTAGCTCTTTAAGCTCATTCCCCAATTTCAGTGATGGCAGCAAACTGTTCTTATAAGAGCTACAAACTGACACACTTTCAGTTACAGGTTTATTTTTTTAAACTATTGGTAGGCTGACAACAAGATACTGATCTTAAGTACTAGTAGAAAAATACTAACACTCAAATGCTCATTTACTACTTTATAAAATACAGTTAACTAAATATTACAGTCAAATGAACTGTAATACATATAGAGTGTTTTAAGTGCTTGTGTAGTAACAGCTGCAGTTACAATTCAGCTTGCTTCTTATTTAAGTAGTAACTGTCATTATTTCATTCTATCATTAAAATAATTTAAATAGAGATATTCCAAACAAAAATATAGATGTGTAACTATCTTAGGAGCTGATATTCTTGAAAAACAGTTGACAAATACCACAGAAATCTGATAACACAGTTAATGTGTACTCAGAATACCAGACACCTCAGTAACAGTGCCTAAATTTAAAAAGTAGGTAATTTTAGAGCACAACAAGTGAGCACAGCTTATTTTAAATTGTGTTAACTAATGGAAGTTGTACACTTATTGTTTTCTAGCTAGCATTTATTTCATTAGCTAGGAAGTTGGCTTTGTCAGCATATACAGAAGTTTTAAGAAGTTTATATGAATATCTGTATCTTTAAAGACTCATTCAGATATCTGACTTCAAGTGCTCCAAGTAGCACCAAAGGGTCCCCACCATCACTGGCACCTTGGGAATTCTGACTGCTCCAAATGGGACACAGCTGAAATAAAGCACGGGGCAGGACAGGAGCAGGCACTGCACATCTGCTGCAAGCTCTTCCTCACACCAAGTGGGAAGGAAAAGGCTGTTTACTACACCTGCAGTTTACATATCCTGGTTTTACTTCTGGCTAAGTTACAAGCTGATTTGTCTCAGTAAACTGCAATGCATCCAGAGTGGGGGAAAAACTAATTTGACCTTCCTTGTATCTAAATCTATGGGGGTTTTTTTTGACATTTGACAGTGGAAAAAAATGCACAAATTTGTTCTTCTATGATCTCAGTATCCATTGTGTCATCATGATGGTTATTTCAAGAGCAGCTTCATCATCATTCTCAAAGAAAAGTAGAATGCAAAAATTATTTTGTAGAAAGTGTAATGAAGAAATAACTAGCTGTAGTCACAGTACTGGAGCTTATTACTCTGTATTTCAGCCTTTTAATTAGACAAGCTTTAGTAACTGTTTTACAAACAGTTCAAAGCTAATCCTATGTTCCTATCAAAGGATCAAAACTGTCTGGAGCATTTTTGTATGTCCACTTTAAAAAACAAAATAAAATGTCACTTTTGTATTTTTCATTTGATACCTGGTGTGTAAGTAAAACGTTGAGATTGGCTTTTTTTCCTCTTGCCATTGCAGAGATAAAACTGCACCTGAACTGCAGCTGTGATGGCTTTGTTATGGTATGGAGGAACTTCAAGTATGATGTTTGCCTATAGAAAAGTTGAAATAAAAAAGTTTTACACATTAAAAGCAAATGAAACTGTTAATTACAGCAAAACTGAAACACTTATGGTAAAACTAAAGCAGACTAATATTTTTAAATTGGCAAACTTCATGCACATTACATAGTAAAACAGAACTATAGGCAAACTTTTATTTGGAGAATTTTATTTTCTTTTAAACACAAGTGCTCTGAAGATGCTTTAATTAAACAGACATATCATATAAAGGATGCTTTGCTTATCTGCCAGAGTACAAGAAAACCTTCTAGCAGTTAAAATACTGCATTTTGAATCATTAAGCTTTTAAAAAAATTTTAATGCACTGGAAGTAATTTGTCAGGTTAGTAAAATTATCCTAAGTTTCCGCTTTTTAATTTTCAAGTTCTTTTTTCATTGCTTTCACAACAAGCATGCTATTTCCAGTTCCTTCAAAGCATCCTCTTAATGGCTACTTTATAGTCTTAAGACAATTTAGAAGTCTCCACTTGTCTGTCTGAATTAGTCAGCGATCTACTTATTTTAATAAATGAAGTCTAAATTTCAGAACAACAATGAAAATATCAATTTACACATTTAAAAAAATAAGCTTTTTAAAATAAGAAAAATTGTTTCTCACCCCTTGACACTTTTCCCTAATTATTTTCCCTTCTACCTCCCACTGAGGTCGTCCATCTGTTGAGAAAAATTTACAAATAATTCAAGCAAAAAGCATTTTCTTAACACTTTAATAATTCATCTTAAAAGTATTTAAATACTTAATATCAAACAGGATTTATTTTCAGTCACAAAGAAGCTGTTAAACTGACAGACACACACTGTAAACAGAGTAGAGAGATGCTTTAGGAGTTCCAGCAGTACCGTACTGTACTTGTTCCAGCAACTGCACCAGTGCAGGTGCTGCTGTGCAGGACTGTGCAGTGCAGCCCAGCGTGCAGGTCCTGCACAGGCAGCTCAGCTGCAGGGAGGCTCTGAGCAGGGGCAGGGCACAGAAGGGCTCTGTAGGGTACAGAAAGGCTCTGCAGGGCACAGAAGGGTTCTGAGCATGGGCAGGGCACAGAAGGGCTCTGTAGGGTACAGAAAGGCTCTGCAGGGCACAGAAGGGTTCTGAGCATGGGCAGGGCACAGAAGGGCTCTGTAGGGTACAGAAAGGCTCTGTAGGGTACAGAAAGGCTCTGCAGGGCACAGAAGGGCTCTGCAGGGCACAGAAGGGTTCTGAGCATGGGTAGGGCACAGAAGGGCTCTGCAGGGCACAGAAGGGCTCTGAGCATGGGCAGGGCACAGAAGGGCTCTGCACGGCACAGAAGGGTTCTGAGCATGGGTAGGGCACAGAAGGGCTCTGCAGGGCACAGAAGGGCTCTCCACTCCTTCTGAAACCTTCCTGAAGGGTGCTTAAACTGCTGCTGCTGCCACTTGTGCTTATTCAAACAAGCTGCTGATGACTGGGAGGCTGAGTCAGCAGCAGATAACCCAGGCCACCCCTCCCTGCCCAGCCCGGGGTCACGGTGCCCGGGGCTCCCCGCCCTGAACCCACAGACCCCGGGGCTGGGCAAGGTGCCCGTGCCAGAGGGGCAATCACTGGGCAGCCTCCCTGTGCCCTGACCTGGCATAACCCACACCATGCACCCAGCTCCCTCTGCACTGGGTGCTGTTACAGGGAACCAGGGAACCACAGCAGCAGCTCTGCCTCTCCCAAAGGTGTTCAGCTTGTGTGGCAGAACACATGATTACCTAACATTTTGTATTTGCTAATAAAAACAACACCATTCTTATTTACATATATACAGAAATAATAAGATGTAGAAAAATTGCACTTGGTTAGCAAATTTTTGGTTTTAATAATTTCTTTTGCTACTGTTTTCCTGAAAGTTCAAATCAGACACTTGAGTCACCAAAATGATAATTTAAGCTGTTCAGATTTTATGTTTTATTGTTTTCTAGCTAGCATTTATTTCATTAGCTAGGGAGTCAGTTCCTATGCATTGATTAAATCAGATGTAACATGGCATCAATGTTAAATACTACATTTCAATTAGATCTCATTTTCACTTTTTCATTTTTTTGTAAGAAGGAGCAAATACATGGTATGATCTGTACAACATCTTTCAAATACACACATTCCAAGTTAGTTATCCTCCAACTGTCTTCCTGAATCAGAAGGACTACTTCATTAATAACTACCAACTAGCCACAGATCAGTGTCTAAATGAACTTTCCAATTATTACTCTTAAAACATCCTTATTTCTTAAAACTGAGCTCAGGTACTGAGCTCGGTTTGAAAAAAACCCAGCAAGACAGTATTTACCTTGTCCTTTTTCAAAAAATATAATTTTGGATTCTGGAAGAAAATTGGATCCTGTCACCACCATTTCATGGCCTCCATTTACTGAGCAGCTGTTGATGCTGTACTTCTCAATCTGAGGAAGTTCTTGTGCAGATCGCTGAGCTTTAGAAATATTAAGGGAATAATTATTGTTTACAATTTTAATCATAATGACATTTATTTTATGAGTCTAACTTGAACAATCACGGATGAAACTAAAATGACCATCTGTTTACAGACACAAATCATGTTTGTCTATGATTTATCTTTGCTTTTAAAATTATTTTGAAATTACGTAATTATAGAAAAGAAACACCAAGAAGACATGAATGCCAACAGTCTCTACTGTTACAGCAAATTCAATTTTTAGTTTAGGAGTACTGGATTAAAAATTACTTCAGCGGTTTCTAGACAAAATAAATTCATGGGGAAACTCAGATTAAGGTTATTCCTTGATTCCTTAGTGCCAACATTTAACAAATCAACTCTCTAGAAGTTCAGCTGTTCACTAGGTATTACTGTATAGGGAAAGTCATGATACAGACTCCTGTCAATGAAATGGTATCAGCTTTAGAATGAATATTTTCACCAAGATGTATCAGCTGCCTCTGCTCATACACAGGTGCTACTGAAGCTGCTGTATGACTGCACTGAGGCTAAAGCCCAAACTCTTGTTTTTCCTCTAACCTCCAAGCTGTTGGTAAGTACCACCTTTACTTAAAGATACATTAACTTGGTAATTTAGTGCTTTACACACAATGCTTTTTACCAATCGCTACATGTAATTCTGGCAATACATATTGTCAGAGTGACACTACTCCAGACACATGCAGAAACCATTGAGTATAGAAGATGTACAGTTAGAGCAATCTTACAGCATTCAACAGGAATGGAAGCAGTCTGCAGAGATAAGACTTTTCCACTGGGCTGTGGGATGTGCACACGGAACACGAGGCGCACTCTGGTGTTCTTCCTCCCAATATCTGTCTCTCCTTTCCGGAGCTCTATGTCTGAATTGCGCAGCTTCAAAATACCGGCACAATCGATACTGGAGATGGGAGAGGATGGACAGATGGATCACAAGAGAAATGGAAGAAAATAAATCAAACTACTGCCAAAGTTCACTCTCTAAGTATTTCTTTTGTTAAAGAATGAAGCTGTTCTATTTTTCCCCCCATTATGGTATTTTAAGGGTTATTTTAAATGTCTGTGATTGAAAGAATGTTTAGTGTGGAAACAGCAGCAAGTACTGGTTAAACAGTTTGTCTTGTAAATGTCCAGCTGCTGCTTTTTTGAACCTTTAAAAGATTATTTGTTATTGCACATTGTTTAACCTCCAAAATGAGTTATTTAACATAGTAAATGTCATTTACAAGGAGCAAGAGACCACTATTTAGTTCTAGTTTAGAAAGGACTAGAGAACGACAAAGTGTACCCATCAAATCCCAGCTGCTATTCCACACAGTGGTCAATTATTCATATGAGACACACAACCTCGGTCATATAACACATTTGTACAAGAGCTTCCCTGCCTCTCTGCTCCTTTACTTCTGACTGTTCTCACACTGGCTTGCTATAAGAGATGTGTCTCTTCATCATGACCCAGATTTGTGGAAAATACGCCGATTTTACAGGACTTTTCTTTCACCTTTGCACAAACGAAGAAAACAAAAACTACACATAGCAACCAAACGGCTGACTCATGCTGCGAAGTACCTGGCTGACATATTATTCTCAGGAAGAAGTGGAATTTCCAACACTTTGGTGCTGGCAATGATGATCTCCTGGCTGGCAGTGGCCACAGTCTTGCCAGTGATGCGGTGCACCTGGTAGAAGGCGTGGGGCCGCAGGTAGCGATCGTCGGCCGTGCCAATGAACATCTGCAGGTTCACCGGCTTCTCGCTGTAGCCCAGCAGCTGAGGGGGGCACAAGGAACAGAACAGGTTCGGTGACTCCCACTGCAGCTGTGGGTGCACCCACACACACACAGCCAGTCCAAAGAGAAAGCAGCCAGTAGTATTTCATTACAAACTTCAGAAATCTGAGTACAGGTATCTGCCACCAAACACAAGGACTGGCAGCAATTATTAGAATGAATGAATGAATGAACGAATGCATGTCAAAATATCATTATTATTTTTGAATTTCTCAAAGACAATTTTTCTATCTACAGAATTTCTACATCAAAGCTATGCTATGCTATAAGTGTTTTTCTGGTAATGTTTTTAATTACCAATTACCAATTTTACTAAGATGTACCAAGATTCTAGAAATACTAAAAACTTTTAACTTTTCTACTATGAAATGTAACAGCTACTTTTATTAAACTTAAGAAGTTTTGTGAATGAAAATGTATCAAATTAGGACAAGAAGATTCAATCAATATCTAGACAATCAAGCATGGTTTATTTTTGGCGAAGAAAATACTTCAAACCCCCACATTCTGCAACTGTTAATTTACACATCTTTCCGTTTCTCAAATACACATGTAACCACCAATGCAGTCAGCTGCCATAAAACCACCTGTTGCTTGAGCTAACTGCAGCAATTCTGGTGCAACACTGAAACAGCAGAAAAAAAATATGAACTGAAACTAGAAGAAAAAGCCCATTTTATGATAGTATGTGGGTAATTTGTTAAGGAAACAAATGTAAACAACAGTAACACCAGTTTCCTTTAACCCCTGTTATTATAAATCTGAAGCCTACAAAATATTTCTACAAATCTTTTCCTTCACCTTGCTGCAACTGGCAGATTGATGCAGGCTGTAAGTTATATAATTGCTAAACTGCACTGGAGCAGATTTACGTTTCATTGACTTTGACATCAACTTATGTTCAAACGGGAGGGAGGGACAGACAGTCATTCTTTAAACGTGGTTTTGCCATGTCAATATTTTTGTCTCTAGGGAGAGTTATTTGGTCACACAACAATATTATCCAAGCTCTTTACACAACTAACACTTAAAAACCAAACAAAACATGTCAATTTAACCTACTTAGAAGAGTAATTTAAGCCAGTAGTCAGCGGCACACAAGCCCAAAGCACACCCACACCCAGCAGTCAGAAGCCCCACTGCTGGTGCAGCACTCCTGGCAGGGAGTTTCATGGACCAAATGAAAGCCTGGTTTCTATATTCAAGGTACAGCTTGGTGTCTATATTTAAGTGGCAGCACCTACCAGGTCTGTCACTTTTATTAGAGCTTTCTCAGTCAAGAACAGAAATTTAGGTTTACACAGAAGTCTGGAAAGACCTTGTTTTGTCAAATATGTTATCCCTGGAGTTCTCAGGGAAAAGAGCAAAATCCAGTTAAAAAACACCAAACCAAACCAAATTATCCCTCTAGCCACTGAGTGGAGACAGTCTAGATTGTCAGAGCTGCTTCCCATGTAAGTAAAGGTGATAAATAAGCATTTAGAAAGATTACAGAAAAGAACCTCCGGTGACAGTCAGTGTACTGGCAGGTTTCTCTCCCTTCACTGTCAGAAGTCAAATATAAACTCCAGGAACATCAGGACCACAAGGAACTTTCCTCTTAGTGCTGTCATCACAGTGGAGCATAGGGACTGTTACACCAATTAAATATATACACATGCATAAGTTCCTTTTTATGCTTGATGCAGGACTCAAGTGTCTTTCCAGAAGTGTCTTTTTCATTAAATACCAAATGAATAATTTATTTTTTTTAATTCAGTCTGAATTATCTTAGGAGTTTAAAGAAAATTAGGACACATATTAATTTAGCATTACAGCAGCCATCTTGTCACAAGTTCTCAACACTGTGACTCCACCATCCATTTTCCTCAGAGTTAAAATTAAATCTTAACACAATGGAATACAGCCTAAATGTGACGTTAGTTACATTTAAATGTGTTCACTCTAATACTGGGAATTATAAAAATTACAAGCCAGACCTATTCAAAAATTTGACTGACTTCCAAATGCGGTCACTGTGACAAAGCTAATTTCCAATTAAGGCTAATCTTCCCCATGCTGAACAATGGACATGTACACAGCAGCTCTAGAGATACTGGTGATTCCAGAGATAAGGAAGGGTGGGGGATACTTGTAAAACTAAGCTGGTCTCTCTACAGTGCATGCAGACCATCTTCTACAGAGGACACAGAGCAGGAGCTCAGTTTAGGGAGGTAAAACATCTCCCATGCCAGCAGTCACACTGGTATTGCCCAGGAGACTCTATGGCCATATACTCTGGCAAGGTAGCAGAGACTTGAAAATATATACTTGGTATTGCAGGCAATTTCCTGCTTTTATTCAAGGTTAAGTAAAAACACAAACACCCCATCCCCCCATGAAGTAAAGGAATAAATATAACCAATGTGTGCAATACCTGTGGCAATAAAGTAAGTCAGGGAGAGGGAAAGGAAGAACAACCTCCATGTACTCCAGCACAGAGTGTAATTCAGGGCCTGACTGCACCAATGGAGCCTCATCAAAGGGAACACCCCAGCCTCAAGCAAGCAGGGACAGGCTGCAGTGTCCCTGTGCTCCCAGCAGCCACAGCCAAAAGCCAGTGAGCTCAACACTGGGCATGCTAACCAGACAGCCTGATCACAGATCACAGGATCACAGAATAAGCTGAGTTGGAAGGGACCCACCAGGATCATGGAGTCCAACTCCTGGCCATGCACAGAACCATCCCCAGGAGCCACCCTGTGCCCAAGAGTGTTCTCCAAAAGCTCCCTGGGCTCTGTCAGTGCAGCACAGCTGAGAATTCCCAACCTGGCTCTTCCATCTCAGTCTTAGAGCCAGCCTTGGCCTGTCCTCTGGGACAACGAGGAGGAAATTTTGTTATCCTCTTCCATTTTATTCTAAAAACCTCCTGTCTTCAGAATAAAATAATAAAACAGATTCTCTGCTCACTCCACAAGGAATAGTTATGGTCCACAGATAATGGATGTTTGTATTTCCCTGCCCCAAATTCCGTGCTAGTGAAACTCAGGCAGCTGAAAGGATTGTGGATAGAAAACCCCCAAATTTATTACACAAATCTATGCTTTAGAATGAACATTTCCCCCTTAAATCTTGTGTAATAAGCAAGCTGGCTGCTCCAGGCTGACTTGCCATTATTGATGCAAAATCTACCTTGTGAGTAATGAAGGAGAACCACAACCCCAAATCAACTTTAAATCAGGAAATATTATTTATTTAGGCATTTAAAATGCATTCCTTTTAAATACAATTTTGCTCTCATTCAAAAAAATATTGATTGTTCCTAATTTCATTGAGAGCAGGGTGATGCCTTCTTACCACCTTGTCTGCTTCATGCACAATTCTGTATGTTGAACAGCCCAAACATTTAAATCAGTAAAAATCCCCAACCTGCTAATTGTTTTTCAATGAAAATAAGTACTTAATTAACTTGGGAGAAAAAATACTATATTTTGTTCAAATACATAATGAAGCCATGAACCTTTAGTTCACCTTAGTAAAGAATATACACAAATAAGAACACAGTGTGTTTTTACAGACCATAGGTATTTAAATAAACAGCATTTTACAACCTACTGGCAAGTGCTGCAGAATCAGCACCATGAGGAAGCATTATGGTAAGGCACTACAGTATCAGTGTGCTCAAGATTCAGTCATGGGTCACTTACAGAGGAGCAGTAACCTGAACTACTGGCTGAGCCCTAGGAAGGCTTTCAGGTAAACCTCCCCTCCCAGCACTTATTCCATTAATGTGCAGTATTACAGCTGCTCACTACAAACAAAAATTTGCTAATTTTACTTTAAAAAAAGATATAGCACTTTCCCAGGAGCAGCAAACAGTGTGCTGCAGACAAGCAGTAAGTTACTGCACTGTGTCACTAGTGACCTCTAGAAACCCTCCCCTGTAACAGAATCCTGATCCACCACCCACTGCTCTGCCGAGGAAACTCAGCCAAGTTGTTTTTGTGTTTCTATATCGTTTCCATAGCAAAGGTCAGTGCCTGCGTAAGTTAAACTAAAGCTGGAAGGCTAAAGACTGAAGGTCACTACAGGATAAGCCACAAGGGCTTCACGCCAAAGCAGCTCCACAGTTACTACACTGCACACAGGAAACCCCTGCATGGCACTGCCACTTCACAGCTTTTACCAAGCAACTACACAGGCAGGCACTTCAGGAGAGAGTTTTGGATCAGCAAGAAGCTGTAGTTTATGCAACAAAAACACTGCTATGTTCTTAATGCACACATGGAAAATCCTGTAAAAATCTGTCATGCTAGAGACTATATGGATTCATTTGATCACTAAAGACAGCACTATTTAAACTTGGAATTTTGGGGCAGTGGTGAGAACCTTTCCTCGCTGAGAAAAACAAAGAGGTCACCTTATTTTAGAGGCATCAACCTGGAAAAAATAAATTAGCATTTTTCCAGATTTCACGTGGATTATATTTGGACCATAGCTGGCTCACACATCATTGGTTCCATGCTCTTATCTAAAGAAAACAGCAACTTGAAAAGCTTGTGAGAAGACTCTTTTTAGTCTCTAATACTTAAAATCTTTACCTCCTCATTCCACCCTTTTTGAAATGAAGAAGGATCTGTCCATGTTTTCTATTTATTGTTGCAGGCCAAGTCTTACCAATCTCTACTCAAGTGTAAAAGTGTCATTTCTTAAGACATACAACAAAGCTTGGGAAAAATATCCAAGAGCAAACAGACACCTCACAGTAACCAGGTACTTACAGACATCACTAGGATACTTGGAAATAGTCTGGGTTTTTGAACCAAAGCATCCAAAACCCCAAATAGCAAATAGTGTCACTGAATCCAGAAATAATGTCAGCATTCTATACACCTACACTTTCAGTCTTAGAAATTAAGAGAAAACATGGAACTGGGTGTGTGTGTATGGGGTGGTGGTAGTAGGGAAAGATAATTTCATCAGTTAGGTTTTATGCTCAGCTATCAAGCATATTGTGATACCAACAACATTCTGATGGTGTCAAAACCTATTTGATTGTATTTTAAAAGCCTTTTTCCTGTAAAACTTTCCAGCATTTATTAGGAAATTGCCATGCTTAATCAAACTTTCATTGGGGTTTAATACTCATGTTTTATGTGCCTTTTTTTTGCTTGCTAATTGTGGATGAACATTTCAGTGCTCCTTTGCCTTTGCACAATTAATTCACTGCTTAGGGCATTACTGGATTGGTGAAGTAGGCTGATTAGAAAGAAAGCTTTCACATACAAATAGGCCTCCCTAAAAATAGGGCACAGTATTGAAATACAATGCAAGTTTGACATAATCAAGTCCCTAAAGTTCACAATCCATCTTCACCAAAAGCACCGGTATCTATACAGAGATCCTCAGCCCAAATGTGAAGAACAGGGAAGGAAACTCATCTGTGTAAGGACCTACAAGCACTTACTAAGCATTTACTTCAGATTGAGATTTCCAAGGCTCTTCAACACCTTGATATAAAAGGCAGCTTGTAAATAGTTTTTTCCCCCTTGACAGACTCACAGCAGCTGGATGCATTTCAGTGACTTCTGTATTCCTTAGAACACCCCCAGAGTGACAAGGTAAGGAGGACAAAGGAGAAGAATGCAGGCCCCATTGTAGAGGGTGAAAAGAAAGAGCTGTTCTCATGAATCAGCTACTTCTTCCTTTTGCATTGGAAGACTGAGCAAAATATGTACAGTTCGCTATGAAACCTAAACAATCCTAAAGGAAAAGAACCTTCACTGCTTAAATTTCAGTCCACTTCAAAAGTAAAAGACAATTTCTTTAAAAAAGAAATTATTTAAAGAAAAAACTGAACCATCTAAATGTTTTATCCTCTGAGAAAAGGGAGACATGACCCACAAGGCTGGAATCTTTTGGACAGTGGTATCAGAGAGGCACCAGTGAACGGCTTTGATCAATGGAACTTTTTTCCTGCAGACATTTCTCCACAAGACTTTCCCTTTTGAGTGGTGTGCAGCAGCTGTCCTAAAGAACTGTGAGGATGGCTGGGTTTAAAAGCTGAAGGCCTATCTGCCAAGCTCAGCAGCACATCTATCAGCCATGACTTGGGATGACAAGGATCCAAGGGCATGAAGATGAACATAATTTAAAACAAAAGACACCATGACTAATGCCAGTGATACAATTTATTCTGAATTTATCAACAGCTGCATTTGGAAAAACTTGACGCAAACCATGGACATGAAATGAAGAAAGCAGAGCTCAGGGAAGCTACTGAAAGTCAAAATTACCTCAGTCATCCCTTGCAGCCCTGCAGAGGTGCAGTGAGTGCTGGCCTATACTCTCCAATGGACTGCTTAAAAGAGACTGCAGAAACTGATGGAAGGAAACTCCACTCAGATTTATCATGCAATATCCCAACTGCTGGCTCACAAAGTCTTAACAGCACATTGGATTCTTTTTATAATTTCATTCTGATTCTGCAGAGTTTATAACGTTACAAGAAGTTAAATGTCTGATTTTAAAGTTCAATACATTAAACCAAAACATCTATTTCAATCCCTTCCTGATGTGCAGTACTATTTTCTGTCATTTGATTATTCAGTGCACCTTTCCATCAACAGAGAAGGAAAAGCAAACACATCAGGAAAGTCTCCCTTTGTGTTTTGTTAAATAAACTTATTGAGTAGACTGACTTCAAGACTTTAAAATAGTACAGACTTTTGCAATTGTGAAAAAAATAGTGACAGATAAAAGGAACAAACTTTAATAAACTATTAGGTAGGGGCACAAGTCCAATTAAAAACATTTTAAAGGTCGTCACAAAAACAAACAGATCCTGCAAAGGACTAAAGCAAAAAGAGTAATGGCAAATATCAGTTCATTATTGGATATGGTTCCATTTGTTTACACATGTACAAAACATTCTTCAAGGTTTAAAAACTTGGATTTCTATTTCTGAAATCTCACACTTTTACACACTCACTGCTTGCAGACAGGATTGGAGGGGTTTTAAATACTGACTTCAGGCATTTTTTGAGGTGTTTTAATCCTGGCCCATTTTACATTACACAAAAAAAGGATATAATCTAATAGCTAAAATAGTATCTGGCTAACACACAGTGCAGAATTGCCAGTCCCATGTAATCTGCCATCAAACCATCCATGTGCACTTGGCTCTACCATGCTCTTCAAGAAAAAAAAAAAAGGTGCTATTCCTGAAATACCAACTCCAAATGCTAATTATGCTATGGAGAGTTTTTGGACAAGCATTGCTGGGATAGGAAGAGGTTATTCCCACATAACATGTAGAAAAAAGAAAACTTTAATAAACCAATGATACAAAAAGCAGATGACTTTTTATTGGTTTTCACACCAATTACTGCATTTTCTAGTGAGTACAGGCATCACTTTTGCTATCTGTTTTGGGGATTCTGAAGCAGAAGATGCCTAAAGCAAACTGTTCTTGAAAGATACATAGGTTTAGAATCTCATCCAAAGGTCAATGTTTTTTGCCATTACACAGTTCACACAAGCTGAGATTTACCTTCTGCCTTTTAGATTTATGGGCAGGTTGCTGTCACTAATCAACAGGAGGCAACTAGAGCTGGGATAGAGCCTGCCTTCTAGTGAGGGACAAACCAGGGAAAAATTAAAGACAAAAATGAAAATTAGAGAGTGGAAGGCAGGAAGAATGGGAAGGGTTGCAAAACACAGAAAAGGAGTGCTGTTTATTGGACATAGAGAAGAGGGAGAATTCCAGTATTATACCTAATATTCAAGTAGTTACATGCATTAGCCACAGGGAACAGCTGGGAAAAGGTGACAGCAACAGAATTACAGGCCAGGAAACATACACTCGTTTAGACAATGCTTTGTTAATTTACTTTTATCAGATCATCTGCCATTGCCTGGATAGATCCTCTCTTGTTGGTTGCAGTTTCTTCCATCAAGACTCAGGCAGAGTTTGACAGGCTTTTTGAGAACACATTCCTGCCTCAGAACTTCCAAAGCAGTTCAAAGGGAGTTTACTTTTGCTCAATTAGTTTACTTTTTTCATCCACAGCAGTGCTTATCTTGACTTCAAGCTCTGCAATCACTTTAAACAGAGCTGACACAGAGTCCTTCTTTTACAGATCTCCAAACCTCATACAGAAAACTCTGCTTGTCAGTGAGTAGCAGTGTGTAGCCATCTAAACAAACTGACTTTTATTTAATATTGCTTGGATTTTTGATCTTTCTTTTTTTTTTTTTAGCTGCAGAACTGCTGAGTTGTTCATATGGATTCCACAATGCATCCCCTCCTCTGTTACTGTGAATCTGCTACAGGAATAATTCTGCTTATGGCAGAGGAACAGAATGATTCTATCCTTAAGCACTTTGCAGTACAGGAAAAGGACATTTTTGGTCCAGGCAAATTCTAAACAGCCACCACCACTCCAAATCCATCCTGCATACCCAGGGTGTGAGTGGGTTCTAGCCAGTGTCTGCTGCAGGTACACCATCAGCTGCAGAACCAATTACCCATCAGTTCATAACTACAGCTGGCTGCCACAGTGGCCCCAGGACAGGCACTCCTTGCACACAGAGAGGTGCTAAGGAGCAGCTGTGAGCCCACAGTCCCTGAGAACATCACTCTGTGTGGTTACAAGGTGACCAGCATGGGCAGCACCTTCTTCCCTTAGCAACAGGACAAACAAGTAAAAGGAATTAACACTTCTTGTGCACAACACAGCCTTTATGATTTACTACCAAAAGATGTCATTAATTTAAAATCCTTGAGCTCAGAAAATTGCAGAAAATTACATGAGTAACAGGAACACAATACATAAGACAAGTTTATTGTTTATTTAAGAAAGTTCATTTAGATCAGAAAACTAAGATACAAAAGTAAAAACCCCCAAACTATCCCAAATAGATTCTTATCAGGTGTCCACCTGCTCTAAAAGGCTTTTCTGTTTTTGATCATAAGCATTACCCAAGTGAGGTCTCATGAAGAACCCTACCAGTTCAGACAGAAGGAAACTCATTCTAGCAAATTCTAAGTGCAAACATGATTTTATCTATACCCGTGGGAAGGGTGGAAATTCAAGCAATGATGACTGTTCATTTGGAGTTGGATAAAATGTGACAGCTACTTGTTTAAAAAGCTCCTAGATGGGTGAATTGCAGACTCTAACCTATGAATTAGAATGGCAAAATTAGGGAGTGCTCAGAGGCTGTCTCCTGGCAATGCACTACAAAATTTCCACATCATTTGGATGACAAAAGCTCAACATGCCACCTTTCTCCTTGCAAACCTTTCTGCTATATTATTTATTCCTTCCCTGTGAAAACTGTCAGCATTATCATGCAGATTCTCTACCAAGGTAAAAGAAACTGTTCCAGATGACAAGGATTAGCTGGAACATACTCCCAAGAAAGCAGAGCTTAAAATGAAAGGTATCTGCTGCTTAGAACATTTAGCATTAAAAAAAGCTAAAAACAAGGGAACATCATTATAGAATTAGCTTTCTTAAAGTTAAGAGATATACAAAGCAAAGCATGATGCTCCACTTATTTAATTTCCTCCCATTTGGAAATAAGCTGATTAAATGTACTCACAACAGATGATGCCAAATTTGTCAGAAGCTTAGTGTCCTAGCAACAGGTGTGGTACAGTATTAGTAATAGATTAATGACATGCACTAATACATTAAAGGCTTGAAGCCGTGTACTATCTTAAAATCTTTATTTTAAATGATACATCAAGTGCATATGCAGAACTAGAGAGGCATCACAGTTTGGAGGTTAAATACTCCAGCTTTCTATAATAAAATGTTTAAAAGCAAAACAAGGAAGAAGGAAAAGCACAGAGGTCTTCAAGCACCCAAAGATGTGGCAGTTGGACTTGACAAGCACTGCAGGTCTGTTCCAATGAAAGGATTCTGTTCTCTTTACCCAGCTCCTTTCTCATCTCTGACACTGGCAAACACACAGTCATTTCACACAGGAAAATGTGGAGTGCTTTACTGCAGTGATCACACACATGAAGTGACTGCTCTAAAGCTAAGAGCATCAAAAAGAAAAGTCAGAAAGAAGTAGTAGTGCATGCTATGATGTGGATTTCTGGAATAAGCTTCCAGAAGTACTGGAAAACATTTCAGTTTGTATGAAAGTAATATCCACCTGCCCACAGATATTAGTATTACCTGTTCCAAATTTGGCCTTTCCCATGCTGTTTTTCCAAGCAATAAGTAAAAATTAAATACAAATCAATGCTTTGTTTCATAACAGCTTCCTATCTCCTATCAAACACAACAATTAATTAGCAGTCCAGCTGGAAGAGACCAAATTGCAAAGTTGAATATTAATTTGCATTTGCATTCATTTCAATTTAGAGAGACACAGTACAATGCATGTGTTGAAGTGTAAGACTGTCAGACACATAAATGCCATCCTCATTTTTAGCACAGCATTCTCATATAGCAAGGTATTTCACAATTTCAATGCAAATAAATAGCTTTTAAAATCATTGGTGTAAGTCACCCACTACAGATGTTTCTTCTAATTTGCATTACTGCAGTTAAAAGCATCCAGTACTGCAGCTTAGAACCATCTAGTGCTGTAAGCAAAAGAAAGCCTACAAATTTGTCAAATCTTGCAAATAGCAGCATAAATTCCCTTAATGCAAATATTAGAGGAAGACAAACACCCAGAGAAAAAAATTGAAACAATTTTGAATGCACTTCACAGCAGTTCAGGAAAGATTTATTTTGTCAGCTAAAATCTCTCAGGTTTCTGTCCTCATTAATGATGTGTTAAATTCCACTGAGAGCACCTTGGCATGTGGAAGTTGTGTCTACTTGTCCTCCACTGACTGAAGCAACACACTGCTCCACATGAAGGAACGTGTCTTGCCAGCTTTCCAACCCCAGCCTAGGCCAGGCATCCTCAAATTTCTCCACTTTCCAGCACACACCTCCCTAAGAAGCACCTGACCTTGACTCTGCTGTGCTAAGAAACCCTGTAGGTCTGACAAAAGGAGAGAATTGCAGCTGGTTAGGCCACAGCATTGTCAGAAGAAAAACACTGGGCAGCCTTGCAGGGAACATGAAAGCAGGATGAAGAGCTCAACCTGAGAATTGCACTGGAAAAACAAGGAAAGACATTCAAGAAAGAAGATGGGATGCAGATAACCAACCCTTTTTAGAGGAAGAGAAGGGAATGATACAAAGTCTTGAAGAGGAAAAAAAGGTGTAAAATGAAAATGTTCAAGGTAAGCTAACAGAGAAGAAACAGTGATGAGCAGCCCAAAGAATATGATTAGGAGTCAGGCTGAAGAAATTCATCACATGAAGAGCCTGGAAGCAGAGGTTGCTTACACAAACTAATAACAGCAGATCATCCAAGACACTTAAACTCTGCTGGTATATCTTCATTGATATAGATGAAATGTAATGATGTAAATTTCAGTGTGACACAATTCTCTTGCCAGAGGAGGAATAAACTATAAGGAAGAAAAGTGACATACTACAGTAAGAGTAGGAGAAAGAATGAGGATGGATTATGCCAATCCTATCAGCACTTTGCATCTGGTCTCCAATAGTAATGAGTCACTTTTGACTACTGGAAGAGAATATATAAAATACATTTTTAATGTCTAGACTGTAGCAAAACATTTAAGACTGAAACACTGACTTTATTGGAAAAGAACATGAAATATTTCCTCCTGGATTTGGAGGAAAAGACAAAACCTGCTGCAACCTTCATGTAATCAGATTTTTCTCCCCTCTTTTTTTAATAAGGATTTTGTAACTATTGTCTGATTTGACTTATAAACAAGTCATTAAATTTTGTCTTAACCTGGCTTGGAATTAATATAAAGACCATTAAGCAGTATTGAGGTAAGTGAAGAGATACTGCTTTCACCTAAGGATGTGGCAAATACAAACCAAGGCATCTTCAGGAGCCCCACAGTTTCTCAGCACCATTTTCCCCATGTTCAGAGAATGAGGGTGGGTTTCATTCCAAGCTGTGTGAGCCAGCTGACACAATGGATATTAAAGGAGACATCAGTGACTGTCCCTAAGCAACCCAGAAGTCTCCCCAGCACAGAGCAGGATGTTTGTGTACACACCTGAACACTCCAAGTGAGAGAGCAGCACATCACATCTCATGCACACAGTTATTCCAACAAGACCAAACCCAGATAGCTTTCTCTTCCAAGAGAGTATGATGCCAAAGCCGAGTCTAATTTACCAGGACCTTACAGCTTATTCTGAGCTCAACAAGAACTGGTTTTATTGGTCAGTGTTTTCAAAATAGTTACCATCATATTTAAGGGAGAAAATCTTGCCCAGGAAAGGCTATAAGCTTCACAAAAGATAACAATTCACAGCATTATAAATACCAGTAACTGTAGTTTAAAAATTACCTTCTAGTCAAGAAAGCCAGACTTCCTACCTTTACTACAGGGTGTCCTCCAGTAGATGCTTTCACTGCTCCTCTGCTTCCTTCTGTTTCATAGTGAGCTCTGTGATGAGTTTTAGGCTGGACTTCTATTTTCAGTTCACACTGCCCATAATGGCTTGGTAAAGGCCAGTCAAGAGGTGGCAATGAAGAAGTGCTGCAATCAAGATAAGGACATGTGGTTACACAAACGGTGCCATCTGGCACAGCACAAAGCCTTCACTGTAAAACACAGACAATGATGTCACTTCCCTAACAAATGATAATCAAACAAGAATAACTATCAGCTTAAAATTGTTATGTGAAAAACAATAGTTTAATTGGTACATTAAAATCTTGAACTAGAATGGAATTTCTTGAGCAAAAGAAAGGTACTCTACGACCTCCCAGTTCCACACTTCCAATGCTACTCTATGCCTTTATAGTCACCTTTTAACCTTAAGTATATCAGCAAGCAAATTCAAATGTGGTTTAGAGGGAACAGTGTAAACTGAATCTGACAGTCATGAAGTTTTAACTCTGCACTGCCTTCCAGCTTGCTGTTTTTGCTTTCCTTTGGCAAGCACTGCATTTTGTCAGCTATCATTAAAATGAACATTATGTGGTCACCCTAAGTTTTAAAAAGCTACTTGTTCTATCTAGCCATAAAGACTTACTGCAGCAGGCAACAGACACAAAGTTGTGTTCAGCTTGTCCACAGACACACCCTTACACACAGTAGCAAGGTCACTCCAGGGAAGAACAAAATACAGTAATAGAAATAACATGGAAGAACCTCAAAGCAATGGTTACCTACCCTTTTTACCTGCACAGATTTCTAATAAGATGAACAGTCAGATTCAAGCCAGTAATTACCTGGCAGAGTAAATTAAATTATGAACATTTAAAAGTGAAAATCTTTTTATCTCTTATGTACCCAAATTTCTCTGTTAAAATAGCTGGTATACATTGAACAGATATGGTACATGAGAGAACTCTGTTAATGCGTCACAGTCTATGCCAATTATTGGGAGCTATTACTGGAAGTTGAATGCTAAATTAAGTCAAGAAAAAAAGTATTTGTTGATCATGACCACTACCCATACAAGTGTCTCAGAGAGATTTACTCCTCCTGCAATTAACCAACAATAATGTGGCACAAGTTGCATCAGACTCACATTATCTTCTGAAAAAATATTTGGCATACTAGGACAAACATGGAGACAAGAAAATAACCAACTCTCAAAATTTTGTCATTCTTTGAAAACAAAAAGAAAATAAAAAGAAAAAAACAGCATAAGTGAGCAAGGAAGAGCACTGTGCACGTGCAGAGGCCTAAAATGCTAAAAAAAAATGCAAGGAATTCCGCAGTAAATGACACAGCTTTTGAGGCTGTACTGCATCAAACAGATGTTTTCTAGAAGCAGCTGGTCTGACAGTTACAGCTGCTTCCCCTTTGATGTTGGATACCCAAACTGTTGTTTCTCTCTGAACATTTTCCTTGCCATCTTTATCCCTGAACTTCTCAGCAGCAATGGATTCTTTACAGGTTTTAGGATACCCTGTCATGCACCTTCCTGCCTTGTAGGGTATCAGTTTTATGTATTTTTCCTTCCACATCATCCTTACACATTTTTTTGACAAATACTATAGAGGTACACATTGAACCAAATCAGTGATCTAACTTGGGTTCATTTTGAAATGTAAATTCTTTAATCCTATTAATTTAACAAAGTCCTAGTTGCCTACACACCTTCAAGCAGAACTAAGGGGTGGGAAACAGAGTGGGAACTTCCTAGCCAGCACTGTCACCTTCCTAGAGTCATAGAAATCCACAAGACTGAACATTAGATCAATTAAAAAACCCAACAGAATACAGTCTACAAACTCTTGGGGTTTTTTGTTCTTTCTTTATAATTCTATGTACAATTCAATATCAAATGAGAAAAATTATGTGAGCCTTTGGGGTACAAGAAGTAACAAACTTGCATATGTTTTGAATACTTTTTCATATGAAGCAATGCTATTTTGTACCAGATGCTGAATATGGGAAAACAGGTCTGAAGCTGCCAGCTTTACTGTGTGTAAGAATCTGTTCTCAAGAAAATATTATTCAGTCTACACTGATAGGTGAGGATCAGCAGTAAAACTGCTAGATTTAACTCACCACAGTTATCAGTTGTCAACTGTGCACTGAGGTTCACTAACTTCTGCTAAATCTCTGATAGTGCAGAACTTCAATTCAATTTATAGTGGTGTATTACTCTTAAAGTATCTGGAACATGTTAAAGAATGAGCAGCTCAGCTGTTTCAGAAATGAACAAGTACTTTTTCTGTTTCTCCCCAGCTTACACAGCATGACAGCTCTGTGTTATTGATAAAGACACGTAACTTTCTATTCAGAACCCAGATCAGCAGCTGGCCATGAGGGGTTTTTCAAGTTATTTTCCAGAAAAAGATTAGGAGAAATAACAACTCATGTTTTAAAGCCCTTCACTTTTCAGTTTTGATGGGGAAGGAACTTGCTTGTAGATATTTCCATGTTTCATTAGTAAATTCTACCCAGTTTGGTGCCAAATCACCAAACTGGGTAGAATTTACTAAGCTTGGGACTTAGAAACTTCTGTGAAAGGCTTTCTCTTTCTTTTTTTTAATTAAAAACCTTATTAGCAATGCAATAACCTACTAGTAAATGACCAAATCACATCAGGACAGGGAAGTCATGAGTGACAGTCATTCTAAAGCTTTCATGAAATCAAATCGTTGCACATTGTTGAAACAGCACCAATCTGTAAACCTACAAATGATCTTCTGGAAATACCAAGGGAGTTTTATAATCTGATTAATGCAAGTCTCAGAAAGCTCATACTCATATCTATCACATCAAGACTAAAGACTTTGGAGAACAGCAGCTATTAAAGGGAACTTAGAGCTAAAGAAAGAACCCCTTGGCAGCATTTTCAGCAGAAACAACAACATTTGAAGGCATCACTTCATTGATTTTATCAGTATTAATCTAACAGATACCTTCTTCTCTGCAACCATTACCTCCAAAACAGAACTGACTGATGAGGAAACAGCTGATGTTCAGTACAAGAACAGCCAAACATGTCCATAGGGATTTGAGCATTCAGAGCTGTAAAAGGCAGGGTGTGCTCATGGCTGACTCTGCCCCTCTGCCATAGGAAGAAGCCTGGGGCAGAAACAGGATTTGCTTTGACTTGGCCCCAGAGCAGCATGTGTGGGACACAAGGAAGAACAAAGCCTATGTTTTGTTATTAACATAATTCAGCATAATTCAGCTTCCACCTGTAGCACTGGTTTTGAACACAGGTGCAACTGACGCAAAAACTCATTTTAGCCACTCTGTATGAAAATGTTCCTACCTCCTTGTAGCTACTAATTCTAGTAGCAGCCTTTCAAAGATACCCCTTAGTACCTCCAGATAGTTGTGAAAGTTCACTGGTTGAGATTCCCAAATCTTCTAGAGAGATACTTTTATTAATTTTTAATACAGCAAAAATAATTTTCCACTTAAAGCTACTCCCCAACATTTCAAAAGAGAAAAAGCTCACTGACCATACAATGGCTATTCCACATTTTTTCCTCATCCCAAGTTTTTGCAGAGATGAACCCACAGTGTATTCTGTGACAAGTCAGTGTTGCAAGACAGCAACCCTGTGAGAATTTCAAATCATAACCATGATCCAATCCTGTGGTTTTCAAGGTCTCTTGTAGAGCCAAGATACTGCTGTGGCTGCTCTTCACTGCCTAGAACAAAGCCATATTCTCCCTGATGGAGAAGTTCTGAAGTTAAGAAATTTGGGGTTATTCCAGCTGCCACAGTGGCCTATCAATAGACTTTATTCATCTGGTTACATTCAAAATACCATTCTGCTCCTGGCAGAACAGTTCACACTGCTGTCACAGTACTGGTACAGTGAACTGCCATGTGGAAATCTCTGTTCCATCATCCCAGAGCAAAGCAGAGAGAGGAATAACAGGTACAGCACTAAGGTCCTGCACTAAACACTACCTGAATTTCCCTGGATTCAGTAATGGTGTGCAAACATTACAGTGATAGCGTTGCTTATTAAAAACTTGAGAGGGTCAAAGTTCCTTTGCTTGTCTCACTTAAGTGGGTTCTTATCTTCAAAGTCAGTCATTTGCAAACATTTTCATTTTAAAGTTTTGCTAGTAGAATAGCTGGTGTTATTTCTATTTATCAGAAAAAGGTGATAAATACTTGGCAGACTAACTTTGTCTATAGAAATCTTGCAATGTGAGTGCAGTTCTTAAAATTAAGACTGAAGGCCCAAGATACTTATGGTAAAAATAGGACATAATTCTGTTCCTCTCTATTCTTTAGACTCCCAAGAGAAAGATTCAAACAAAAGAGACACTTTTCTCAAGCATTCCACTATCTACCACTTTATGTAAACTATTTTTTTTCCTGAATGAGTTAGTTACTTTGTCAGCCATCCTAGTTTTCAGCAGTAAAATACTCTCAAGCTACCATTACATGTCCACCATTAAAATGATTTCTCAGCTGTAAATATGTCTGTTAAAGCCTGTTTGTTCATTACCACTAGGACAGAAAAACTATTTGATGTCCCATCACTTCTCAGTGTCATAGATTAAATGAATGACACAACAGTCTGAAAACAAAGACCAATTTATGTAGTAGTTTTTAAATCAATGTGTAAGTCTCTGTGAATTCCATGAGGGAAGTAAAGGAAACTAGGTCTTATTTCAAGACTTTTGACCATTAATGAATGTTGCCTGGTTATCTTCCAGACACAAAAGCACCATTTGTTGCCATCAAACACCGTGGGGCTAAACAAAGAAAGAAAAACATTAATGACTCATTTAGTTTACTACCCTGCAAATGCCTGTTTGCTTGAGACATAAATTAGATTCTCAAGATGCACTTGAGCAAACCTAAAGGCTACTCTTCCACTAGTCATTCATGTTAAAATAGAAAGTTTAAAGCAAAAGATAATCAAGACTTTTTAGAAGCAAAAATACCAGAACTGCCATGATTTCCAATTGCATCATCAGAGAGCACTTTTCTAACAGCCCCTTGTTACCTGCACCAGGGCTGGCCATGCCTGTGATGGTCCTTAACTCCACAGTACCATAACCAAGGTCAGCACCAGCAATGCTCCTGATCTCTTATGAGCTGTACTTGTAGAGTGAAGTCCTCACCAAAGGGATTGTATTACATCACCTGCTCAGTAAAGATTTCTAGGTGGTCTCTAGACTCTTTTTATTCCCCTTGTTCAAGTAAAAAAAGCACTGTAAAACAGATTTTATGATTATTTTTTTTACTTTCTGGAACTCTTACAACTCAAACTCTAACAGCAAGTATGAAAGAAAGTGATAAAATCAGCACATTTGTGGAAAGTTGGAGTAAAACGCTAGTGGGAAGGTTGGATCTACTATCACTACATTAAGATCCCAGTAAAGGGTTTTTTTAACTGGAGGGGAATGAAAACATGAGACACAGATAAAGCCATCTTACTCATCACCCTGTGGGGAGGCTGGGGGTGAAAGAAAGAGGTATCTTAAACAGCAACAAGGACAACCATGTAATAAATAAAATTACCAAGTTAGTCGCTGAATATTCTGTAAAAAGACCAACTGAGTCTGCCATCACAGCAGGTGAGTGACAGCACCAGCAGCCACCTGCACTATTCCCTCTTCAGAAGCTGCTGCCCAGTTCTCTCACTTGGAGGAAGGAATTGCTGCAGGGGCCCTGCCCAAGCCCCTGCCCACACCTCTCTTGGACAAGGAGCAGAAATGGACTTGGGCCATGTAATACACAGACATTTCTCACATGCCACTGACTGGCAGATTATGAATTTCTGTGACCAAATAACAAGCTGTCATCAAACAAACCAGTTTAGATGGCATGTGAAATATGACTAATGCTCAAAAGCATCTTATACATTTTTAGATTTTCTTAAGCGTTGCACACTTAGTGAAAACAGAAGAATGAGGAAAACATGGTAAGGCCTGACAGATAAAGTAGATAACAGATTTACAAAACTTTAGAGAGCACTCAGAGCAGAAGGTGCTACCTACACATTTCACACCACAGAACAAGGAAGGCAAATCACTCCCCTTCTTCCAGGGGTCAGTTATTACAGCTGGGTGTGTACTTATTTTATCTGCTTGGAATCAATACTGCTGTTTACTTCATGCACTACTTTGTGCTTGACAACACAATCAAGACATTAACAAGTACACTGTTTTTACTATATCTTGTAATTTATACTACAATTAATACAATTGTACATACATTATGGAATAAACACATAAATAACAATTACATAATTCTTTATGACAACTAATATACTCACTTTTGGTCACCATCATCAACTATTTAGAAGCAGAGGACCTTCTTGCATTTCATTTTTATTCATAAAATGTAAGGGTCAACTTAGGTTTATAAGAATCAAAATTACAAAATACAATATGACAGAATGGAAGGTTTTACCTGCTATAGATGCACACTGCCATAGCCCCTGTGGAATAGGTTACAACTGCTAAGTAATTCAACATTTCAACGGGGATACAGCTGCCAGTGCAGCCATTTCCACCAATTCAATAATCAGCCAACATTTTTGGCAGCAAATGCACCCAGCTTAATAGGTTCATGTAGCTTCCTTGTGTATAAGTGTAGTCTTCATTGTCTTCTGTCTGTTTGCCCATCTTATATTTACAAAAATTATTCAGTTCCTTCTTCTAAATAAAGTCGGACATTTGAAAAACTATTTTTACTCTTTAATGAAAACACTAAAATTTCTTTTTATTCAGTTGTACAAGAGGAAACAGGTATGAGCTGTCCATGTTTCAAACCACTTTGTTCACCCCACAGAGCCACAGATCCACAGCCCATGCCTGTTTGTTCATGACATCTAACCCTACAGTAGTGCTCACCTTTTAGGAACAATGTTAGCATACAAGCTAACAAAAATGGCAAGTTAGGACTGCTTAGTATCCTACACAAATATAATACAATTCCAAAATACACAAATAAGTTAAACTAAAACATCATTGTTTTAGTTCGAATGAAAAGACTCTACAAACAGATTGAACACCTATTACTAACAGATGGCAACGGAATTTTAAAAATCCCCAGACTTGAGGACAGTTAAGTTATCTGTTAACACAGTCATTTCAGACCTGGTAGAACAGATCCAGCCAGCAGCTTGGCATCTTTACTGTT
Source organism: Zonotrichia albicollis (assembly GCF_047830755.1). Lineage (NCBI taxonomy): Eukaryota > Metazoa > Chordata > Aves > Passeriformes > Passerellidae > Zonotrichia > Zonotrichia albicollis. The sequence continues at coordinate 9,528,682 of NC_133831.1, forward strand.
AAATTTTACAGTAAACAAAATCCATAATCAGTTATGTGGAAGAACATTAAAAAAGAAGAAAAAAATTTACTTCTATTTACTAAAATCAGTACAATTCTGTGGAGAGTAATTAAAACCTGTGGTTATAAAATTAGGCAAAAAATAACCAAATGGCTGAATAAGAAGCATTGTTTAAATGGATTTAGCTATTAACAAGCCAAGCTGGATGACAATTTCTCAAGAATTTATACAAGCTCTATAACTTGAAAAATCACTGAACTGATCCCTTTAAAAAGTGGAAAGGGGGGGAACTTTTTCACTCAATTAAAGCAGTTCCCTCTTCTGAGTCTCCACAAATCATCCTGCTAGCACATGACAGGACTGCAAAAGGAAAAGACCTATTTAATTCTATCATGGATGGTGGAAATACCTTGGAACTACAGCCCAAACATCCATTCTTTCAGGATGACTTTCAGCATGCCATACAATTTTTTTTCTTTATTCTATTTCTAGAATTTATGAGCCCAAAGAAGTAAATCGACACAAAAGCAAATAAACTCCCTACCTCTTTTGTGACCTCCCAGTTTTATAAAATCATGTAAGTCAGGTTTCCCTAGCTATATTAACATGTCAAGTGCTCAGATTAGATGGAACTACAAAGCATGTACAAAATCCACAGACATTTAATTCAGCTGGGCCCTGTGCATATACCCAAACTTTACTTAAATAAAACTAATCCTATTTACAATGATCTACTGTGTTTTTAAAGATGAAGGGTATTTGGTATCTCAACTTGTTTTTTCCTAATTATAGCATCCTTCTGCCTTCAACAAGTTTTCTTTAAGAAGTCTTAATGCATCACTGAAAAACAAGGGCATTTGTATGTCTATTTAAGATGCACAGGAGGGAAAGGCCAGGAAGGAGCCACTCTGCAATCACTCACCGGAATATGGGAGTGTGACCAGGCTTCGGCTTGTTCCAAGTAAAGTGCGAAGGAACAGAAAGGAATTGGTCTCCGGGCAAGTCTTTTTTCAAGGTGTGCTGGGATCCAGAGCAATCATCCACCGCAGTTTCAAGGGATGATGACAAGTTACCTTGCTCTTCAGGACAGATATCTATTTTTCCAGATAAAGTGGCAGTCTGATCCTCTGAGGTCTTTCTGGTTTTTAGAGGAATATCAGTCTCTGTACAACACTGAAATGGTGAAAGCCCAGAGTTAAGGCCTTGTACATTATGAATGGAAGTGTTCAGCCACGTGTCTTCTGTTATGCTTCCTCTGGGAGAATGGCCGGGGGATGGAGTTGGAGAATGGTGAGGAGAGAGAGAACCAGCATAGCAAATCTCAGCACTGGAGTGGCGGCGCTTCCCACAGGGGGACGTAGGTCTGGATGAGGGCCTTGATGTTGGTCTGGGGCTCAGCCAATTTTCATCTGTAATACTAGTTCTAGGAGAGTGACAGGGAGACTGTCTGGGGGACAGGGCATGCCCAAAGCCATAAGGCTGCTGCCACAATTCATCGCTGGGACCTCTGGGAGAACCACCAGGAGATGCCAAAGGAGAGCCAAGGGTAAATCGAGCAGCTGCTTCATTCAGCTCTGAGTCTACATCATCATACACATGGGAAATGGATTCACAAGAGGAAGCATCTGAAAACCAACTCCTGGATGAAATGCTGCTGGCAGGGCTGGGACTAAGGGATGATTCCCTGTACGATGGCTCAAGAGGAAGATAGAGATGGTCCCGGGAAGGCCTTTCCATATACTCATTTTCTGTGCCATTTGTGTGTAATTCATCTTCACTGGCCTCAATCCCCTGGTGACAGTTGGGTGAAATCGATGTGATTTGAATGCTGGGGCACTCGAAGGGTTTGGGTCCACCTAGTGGACTGTACTTGGATTCTGGGACCTCACAAGTGCCTTCATAGTTCTTGTGACTCTGAAATCTTGTAGGAGAGGAGTGAGACTGCAGTCCATGGCGAGGAATACAAATTGGCTGGTTGACAGAGGATGATGGCTGCTCTACATTAAAGATGTATATGGATGCACAGTCATCTGACTCAAGATCTGAAAACGAAATTAAAAAAGATAAAAAAAGTAGTAAGAGTCAGAATGCAATACTTGGATAAATGCCATAAACAAAATCCTTTGCTTCCCAGACTCTTATCAACATCCTAGACATTTGCCATTACACTAGTTACACAAAATAAAGCTAATTCTTAATTTTAAGTTTTCCCCAGTCTATTTTACAACTAAATATGACTACAGTATGATTTTCTATCATACATCCTGTTTTCAATCAGATTTCACAGTTTATACACATCTTCATAAAGAAATTATAATGCAATCAGAAAAATGGGTTAAAATCCTGAAAGGATCTAAGCTTGAACACTGAATTGAAACTTCATCTTTCATAATTGTATTCCACTTATAATTAAACATTTTTAATCCAAAATCATTAACAGTTTGTCTTTTTGACACAAATAGGATGAAGGTACTTTCTGCAAGTCCTGTCAATACTTACAAGCACCAGAACATCACATCCATAATATTGATCTGCTTTAACAATAGAAAGCATTTTACAGTGACTCAAGCTTGAATGAAGATTATGAGCTACTAAAAACATTCAACCAAAGGAGGCCTAACAAGGAATATTATTAGAGATACTATGAAGAATTTTATTCCTAAGATATATTTTTTGTAGGTTAGAAAACTCTCAAGTGCCTATGCTGAATAGCATTTTTCAGTGCAGTTGCATCAAGTTTGAGCACAAGTTGTTCAGCAAAATAAGTCAAAACAAAATATTCTCAGACCTCACTAACTTATCCAAAACACAGGAAATATTCCAAAGAAAAACAAGCAATTGAGAAGGAGTACAAGTCCCGTTATCAAAATCAGCAACTTTCTCTCACAGAACTGAAGCAGATTTTCTTGCCCCATTTCTCAATATTAAATTCACTGCCAATAGGAGACATTTGTCTGAAACAAAAGTAAAAATACAACTGGTTTTTTTCATATTTTGTAGATTTGTGATTCCACTCGTTTCTTTTCACTTGTAAATGGGGTCTTCACTCTTCAATTTTCCACAAATCCAAGCTAGATGACATAAATTGTATCTCCAAGTATTAGCTCTTTAAATAATTATTTTTATCCTGAATACCAGCAGACTAATAACATTTGTTTTAAAATAAATGTATTCTGTCTCACAATCAGTTAAAATATCCAGACTGGAAGCTATGTATTTTAGACCTTTACATGACAAAAAATTAGTTTGTTAATTAACTCAGTCTATTTCATTAATAGCAATCAGCTTAAAATTAACTAAAACAGAAACAAAACATCAGCTCCTCAGAGACAGGGAAGCATTTTCAAATGAAGAGAAAGCACATTGTTACCAAGGAATGGACTACACTCCTCAGACTTCACAAAAAAAAACCAAAAAGAAAAGGCTGAAGGTTCATGAGCAGGGAATAACTCTATAAGGAATCTATTAAAGAAGGCATACATTGCATTTAAGGAGTACTTAGCAATATTATAAACACTGCATGATTTTACACATATTATAGTTATGTATGACAATTATCCATATTATATATCATAACTACTACTATATGCGTTAAGAGCACAGAAAATCAGCATAGGGTGATTTCTAAATATGCACACACTGAAAGAATCAGAATTCTCAGGAAGGGCTACTGCACATATCACACACAATTAACACAAGCTCACTATCAGAACTGCATTTCCCTAGGGTATTCTTTCACTAGGGTAACAATCATTTTTTAAAACTTTACTTGAGGGCGTTTCTTTTTGCTGTTTTCCATCACAAAACATGAAATGCAGACAGTATTGGTTCTAGGTTTTCCACATTTATTGGTGTATTAACGTGCAAGATCACAGATATGTTTCCTAACTCAGTATTAATAAAAGCATAGATCTAGGGAAGAAAAAGGCAATCCTATGAAGGCTATAATCTACCTTATCAAAACTTAGAAATAAAACAGTTACAGCCACAGAACTTCTAAAATTATTATTATTATTATTATTACTATTATTATTATTACTACTACTACTACTAATGTTTTAGAAAAACAGCAGTTGGAAGTCTTCAAGCCCTGTGTGTAACCATTTACTGTCATTAATTGTTTTAGGAACAGTAGCAGCACATTGTTTGCACTAAACCTCTCACCATTGCAAAGAGCCTTATTCCTCTTGCACCAATAATCAAGAAATCTTAAAATATTTAAGACAATTTCTCTACTTTCAGTGTCACGGGGATTTTCAAAAAGCAGATGTACATTGAGAATTTAATTTGCACAATGCTGAGGTGGAGAGATCAGACTAGCACAGAATGACCAGCACCAGCTGGGAAGAACAGGGGCAGGGATGGAGCAGACAGGAGCCAGAACTTTTGGGACTCAGGTTTCTGTGGTCCCTGTCCTGAGTTTGGCTGTGCTGACTGTTACCCCTCCCCAGCTGCACACACAAAACAGGAAGCAAGAAACTTAATGAATATCCCATCCCAAAAGCACACTTAACACTGTGAACACAACACAGTTTGAAGTCTAAATCACCCACATAATTTTCAGACTCAATTGATAAACATGTAGATTTATTTCAGTCTGTGCACACAAATCCTCCCCCTTACAGTTCATGTGTTTAAATAACCTGCTAGGTGCTCACAAAAAGGACAACACTAAGACCTTCACAAATCATGTCATTAATTCTACTAGATTATTTACCAGAAATTATTTTTGTCCTAATAAAGATTGCAGAGAATCCAATCTGAAAGAGCCCTCTAACCTATCTTAAGGAACTAGTAAACATACAAACACAAACATACAACTAGGGGGAGGGGGAAAAGAAAGAATGGAAAAAACTTTGTTGATAACCCTTAAAAGAGAAAGCAGTGAGAACAGCACAAAACAAATCCAACACAGGGCTTCAAGAAGCAGAGGGCAAACAAACAAAGGGAAGTCTCACAATAGGCAAGTGTAAGGAAAAGAGTTATGGAGAAGCCCCAGGGAAAAAAAATGGAGTTCTGGAAATCTGGTTACTTCATAGGAGAGCTATTACATGCAAATAATCCTGTTGGGGGGGGAAAGACAACAAAGAAGTTGGCCAAGTCATGAAGCCTTCACTGACCATAAAATATATGAAAGCACTCAAGAAACTGGGGCAGCCTATGAAGGCAGAGCACAAAAACTACCACAAGCACATGGGGGCAAGAATACAAAACAGACACAGCAAAATACATAGACCAAGAAAAGTAGTGCCATTCACCTCAAATCCCTTCATGCCACTGAACAGGCAGGTGTACTAAATGCTTTTGCTTTGGTAAGGACAACAGAATAAACTGCTAATAAAGATAAGAGCAATGCAGAGTAAAGAAAACTGGACTCAATAAAAGGTTAAAAAATAATGAAGGATTATGGGCCAATAAGTTCAACTTCAGTTTTAGAAGTAGTATTAATAGTTTATTTGTTCCAGTAAGCATTTTAAAGGAGACAAAGAAACAAAACAAGTCACTGTTTCCTAAGAACAAACCACGTCAAACACATTTTCTTTTACAATCAAAGGAGATCTTCTGGACAAATGGCATAGAAAGAAACTCAGCTTTGTTTTTACTTACTAAGACTTTTACCACTGAGAAGCACAGAGAAGCCATGAGTCTTTACAAATTTACTGGAGTCTTCCTCCCCACCCTGCTGAGATCAGGTTCACTACTGAGGGATCACAAAAATGAGCAGATGCTCTATATTCACAGTGTATAAGCTAAATAAAGCTGCAGACTTCCATTGCAATCTCACATCAGGCGTGTGTCATCCACTGTCAATGAGAACCAGAAGGTTGCTCATTCTGAATGTACATTTGCTACTGTCTGGAAACAGCCTCGTGTACAGAAGCTCCTGTTCAGCATTAAAACAATGCTGGCTCATCCCTTACTAAGCTGCTAACTACACTTCAACATAAGCTGTCTAACTGGGGAATATAATTCAATAATATCCAGAACAACTGCTTCTAAAGTACATTTTGCTTGCTACTTGCTGTATCAGAGTGCACATTCAGGACCAGCAATGCTTGCCCACCAGTTGTTCACTCCCCAGTGCTGTACTGGCACATGCACATGTGCAGCTGTGCACTCAGCCAGATTTCTCCAGAGAAGGAAGGTCAATTACTATCAAATGTCTGAACACGAGCCCTGTGCCAGAATTACCCAAATTGTTTTATTATTCTAAGTTTATAAGCCCATAAACAAACATTTTCAGACAACAGGAGTTGCTACAAGGTACGAAGAAAGTGCAACTTGACCTAGGTTTTATAAAACTACTACTGTGAAAACAGGATCAGCAATCGAGTCCTTTAAATAGCATGAGGAAAGACCTGAACACTGACACAGACATCATGTGTGCTCTCAGGCAAGTCTGTCTCACTTACAAGCTTCAAAAAGAGTGACCAACTCTTCTGTTTTCCACTTCTGTCATGACAGTTACCATTATCTCTTTCTGAACACAATGGTTACAAAAATATTTGTAAAAAGGAACAAAAAGCATATGTGGCTGGTTTTTTTTTTCATTACTCTGCAGGTTTGCACAAGTTTATATATTTTTTGGGATGAAAGAAGAGTCTTAATCTTCACAGGGAACACAAAATAGTCAATAATCAATAGTTTTTATTTTGTGTACTTAAAAACACGATTGATGAGAGTTCTTGGTATACTATTGCACTAAAGCTCTATAATTGGATATTTAACTCCAGTTTTCCATTACAAGCTATCAATTCCCCAGAAACACTTCCTACAAGCTTAAACATCAGCTTAAAAAAATCCCACAAGCCCATAGTGAAACATAGCAATGTATTAGTTTATAAGGAGTACAACTGACTAGCAAGCCAAATATGGTACTGAAAAAGAATAAATTGTGAAAAAAAAATTAAGGTAGCAGGGTGGAGTAGGGGGAAACATCCTTCTAGACCAAAGTTAGCAATACATGAAGCAGTACTGCAAGTTTAAGTTTTCAGAAAGTGATGATTTACAACTCTCATTTTACGAAGCAGTTTACTCTCTTTGATGGTTTTGTGCTCTGTTTCATGGTCATGTCAGATTACTCAAAAAAAGATAAAAATGAACTTTACTTTTGTCAGTCGTGTATGCCAGAAGCTGTTCTGTTGTGCCAGTCACAATTTCACTCATTTTCTTTTGTTAAGCAAGTATACTGGAAATGTAGAAGAAAAAGAACCTTCTCAACAGTGGGAGCTCATCAAGGAGTCTTTTCCAATTCTAATCTGGATAAGAATTCATTATCCTTTGTAGAAATACAGAAGAATAAAGAAGCTGCAGTAGTTTAAGCAGTTTAAACAAGAAAAGAATCCAGCATATCAAATGTTTACAACTGACACTGACTAAAATAAGAACATACTGGCTCTCGGGGTGTAACTAAGGTTTTTTGAGCAACAACCACCCTCCCACACACCTTCACACACCAAGGGGGAGGGGAACTGAGAAGAGATGTTCTTTTAACACAGATGATTTTGGTAATCATATTTACAGTGCACTAACACCTGTATATGTACAACTGACAGAATGGCAAGCTTTAGGACATGGGAGGAAACAAGCAACCAGGACAGGAACTGCAGGTGTTCACTATCAAATAAAAACGTAACATGCAACTAAACAAACCCTTAGGCCACAGCCTGGTACGCATTTAAACTAGAACTGCTGTCTTAGTGTACATCCAGCTTCACACTGAAGTAATGAAATTACACTTCAAATAGGGAAAGAACAGCTTTGAGCTACATTGCTAACAGGTTATGTACAAGGCAGGTAAAGAATTCCACTTGTAACTGTAAGATTCAACAAGAATTAGTCACTCTAAGTTCAGCTGCAAAACAGAAAATAACAACCGGATGCGCTCAGCAGTGTTTGTACCTGGCCTTCTCCAGCTCTCCTGCCATCATCTCTGGTTGATATGAAGCATGTCTTTAAATGACAACTTTTTATATAAAGCCTTTGGTTGAGTACTTAAGGATTATTCATTAATACTCATAAGAGGTTAAAAAAATCTGCTTCTTGCTTTAGAAGCCTCCAAGTTCTGTGGACTCCTCTATTTTTAATCTGTGGCTATATCATTCAAGAACATGGTACTTCACTGCATAATAACCTTGTAGACAAAACAGAAGCTGCTGCCCTCCAGACTGATGAAGCCTCATTTGTCATTCACTGTCAGATCAAAGGTAATCTTAGCACGACCCAGGAGTTCAGAGACATTAGTGTACAGCCTTTTGGAACAGCACAGTGCATGGGCACAGCAGGTACTATCACACAGCATGAGCAGCCATCTGACACTGCTGCTCTGAAGATGAACTCTCTTATTCTATGATCAGCTGTTAGAGTCTGCAAAAGGACTGCAGCCCTGCAGCCCCAGAGCATTTCAGATGTGTAGATGTGAGACCTGAGAGAAGCCTGATCACTCCCAAACTGGTGTGCTGTGCCTGACCCACTGGAAATAGACTGAGCATAAAGGTAAATGAGAAGATCAGGCAAATACTGAGTGAAGGGAACAAGGGAATTAATTGTGGGCTGTAATTGCCAGCAGGCCAGGTTTGCCTAGAGTCTTGCTGCTGTGGGCCAATTTACCATGCACAACTCTTCCTTTGTGGGGGCAAAACCAACAGGCTCCATGGAAAGGCTCTCCAGTTATTCAAACAGAATGAACTGAAATCCTCACCTAATTCCTACATGGATGCCTTTACCACCAACTGCCTTCTAACACGACCTTGCTCACAGCAACCTGCTGCTCTGTACAGAGACACTGCCAGTTCACTGCTCCAGTCCTGAAGCAAGCACTGAGCAGAAACCAAGCTTGCAAAATCAGAAGGTGTTAAGAAGGGCTGTATCAAAGAAAACAGACAGGAGCGTGCAAGAAAATTTGTATTTTAGTTGACAGGAGAGTTCGGTGACACAGAGCAGGGTCTTTGTGCAAACTGGTAGAAAAGGAGAGCAGCAAGCCAAGGCAAGGCAAGGAATGAGGAGCAGTCACACGGTGGAGGGGAGACTGAAATAGGGGCATCCCCTTTCTGATTATCAACAGAGCATGACACAGAGATTAGAACTGGTATCAATAATATCTGAACAAACTCTTTGGGAACTCTTCACACCTCAGCCAAATTACACTGCACTGCTGCAGCTGTCTGCATGGCAGAGGGCAAACCCTTCCACAGCAAGCACTCCTACCACACAGTTAACTCAGTATTTCAAACCATCAATTATTACAACTTTTCACCAATATTATAATGCAGTGGACTTCAGGTGCATTAAACTCACAGGCTGTGTACATCAACTGTAATGAGCCAGAATGACAATTTGAAACTGCCTTGGTTTCCCATCTGCTCACATGAATGTAGAATCAGAAACACCTTGAATTCACTTTGCTAGATTGATACAGTAAAAGGCAGAAACATGAATCAGCCAAATGAAAAAGAGGAGGCTGAAGCTCAGCACATATACCATTTTTCTCTGCAAGGTTGAGAATGACACCCCAAAATGTAGAGACGGTGATATTAGCCACATGTAACTTTGCATCTCTTCCCAGAGTCCTAAATGGCTTGTGTTTATTCCAGCAGGACTGGAGGCATCACCTCATACTGTACATCAGCCTAACTCCTGCCCCCAACACAAAAAGCTTGGAAATCTGAAGGACAGCAGCATTTGCTCTCAAAAGACTAAACATGACAAATTGCACTGATGAAACACAGAGACCTACATCAGTTAAAGAAGCTGTGCAAAATACAAAATATTGACAGATTTTCTTAGTAGTTCTTTGGATTAAATAATGTATTTCCTTATGGCCTTGTTGTTTGAATACAGTTATCCCAAATGACACTATTAAAGCCTTTTGTAATCAGTTACTGAATCTCCTCCTTCGTGTCCTTGACTTCGGGAACAACTTCTAGAAAGCATCCAAAGACACACATGAGCAGCTATACAGCCCTGCAGATATTAGTACAGGCCATTATGCAGCCATCAAAGCAATGAATCATTCTCACTAACAGTTAATAAATGCAACACGACTGGATTGGCAGTTTGTCATTCTGTCACACTTTCATTTTGGCTATGAAGACACAGAGGGCTACTCTGTACAACAACTTGAGTTAAAAGGTGACAGCTTCTGCCCCGGCCCAACAACAGTCAGGGACAATTTCACTCCCTCTCTAGCACAGAGCAAATACTACCTCTCTGAAAGTATGTGTAAGTCATCCTTCCATTTTTCCCAAAACCATTAAAAACATTAAAATGTGGGATTAAAAAACCATTTCTCACAGCATTTGTTCCCAAAAAAGCAATGTTAGCAGCCATTAAACCATGAAGATTCTCATTAACTCTATCAACCTGCTAAAAAAAACCCAGAAAACACCAGAAATATAAAATTCTCCATTGAAGAATTTTTTCTATATTAAAAATATTTCTCACTTTTAGAAGTGATGACTAATCTTCACAGTGCAGCCTGAGAGACCATTTTTAAGCATGCAATTCCTATTAACTTAAATATTAATAAAAATATGATACAATATTTTTGGTATTCATAAATTAGCTCTAAGTACTTGCTCATGTTTTTATCTCCAAACATCTTTCATGCAACCTCAAATGAAGTTTTTGTTTCTGCTTTAAAAAACCCACCAAAATCATCACACAATACCAAATCAAACCACACACCGAATTCTATTTTCATGACTTTACTGCTGAAAGGTCATGGGTTTGTAGTCAGATCTCCAGAAAGTTCATTCTTCTCTCTTCCACCAGACCTGCAGAGCTTTAGATTCGAATTCATCTTCCCTGAATGACTTTGAACAGTTCTAGGATTTTTTAATGTTCCCTTTTGCCAGTATTTCACAAGAACACTCACAGATGGGTGTACTAAAGGTAGAAGAGAACGCTGCCTTCTTCATAAGCTTGCTCAGTTTTACTGAGCCTTACTGATCCTTTCACTCATCTTGAATTCCACTGTCATCCGAGCCCACATGGCATGCCTGGACAAATGCAAGGACTTGGATGTTGCTGTACTGGCTGGGCTCCCTGCCAAGGCTGCTCCACGTACTTCCCTGGCCCACTAGGGCAGCTTGAGGCAACAGCTCCCGTATTTACGTTATTGCTGGGAACGGCCAAACTGCTGCTTGCTATGGACCCAGGCCCATCTACTCCAATTTATTCTCTCTCATTCACAGCAACATCACAGAGCTGCCTGCACTTCAGGTGGCATCTCACAAACTGCTTCCAGTTGGACAATACAGATCAAAGTAAAGGGACCATCGTGTTTTAAGCAGAGGGCTACTTTTTACTTAGAGAAACAGCAAGGAATTTATACTTTTCAGAAATACGTAAGACAAAAGCACTAGCCCAAATGCTGACCTGTACCAGACCATCTCCCTCATCCCAAATCTCAGGATTTGTTTTCATTTAGACTCTGCCCACAATTCAGTTGGAAGGAAAGGGGACAGAGAGTGATGTGCAACTATGAATTCACAACGAAAATAAGTGACATTTTGTCAAACTGGGGACCTTTTAAAAATCCCTGCAATACATAGTGACTCACTAGCTAGTGACTCTCAATGCAGTATGCAGTGATCAAAGAACCATATTGCCAAAACAGAAAAGTTATCAAATTAGATTAGCTGCAACTACAACTGCTTTGCAACACCTCACAAAAGATTTTGGTATTTTCCCTGAATAGTCTCATCCTGGTCAAGCTTCATTCAAAGAGGCAAGATTTAATTTATCCAGAATACTGTGAAAAATCACAACATACTCAAACATGTCAGCTTGCCAGGATTACCATCTTAATGTCTTACTCTTAATTGCCAGGCAATTCTTGACTCCATTGATAGCACTTTAGTACACATTCTCCTTTGGTCTCTCTCAGTGTTTCTCGAAGCTATCTTGAAGTCACAAGACCCTCTGGTTTTGGCCAGATGCAGCTGTTTGGTTTTCCCTCCTCCCCCCTATCAGCAGATTATATAACCACAGCCTATATGACTGATTTGCATTGTGTCCCTGTGTGTCAATCTTTTACATGCAGATACCAGCATCCACCAGCTTGTCGAATAAAATGAGAGTAGCTCAATTTCCTGCAAGTGGTGGTTTATCACTATATATTTAATACTCAGTTATCAAATAAATATTTCTGTTAGAAAGTGCCATTTATATCTAAGAGAGAAAAAATAAATGTATTCAAGTAACTTATCCATTCATTCCTTTGTTGGAATAGCACCAGCTGATCCTATTCTTAACCACACGAGCACTCTTTTGTATAGCAAATGTTAACAGAGCAGCACAGACAGCTGTATTTAGATGGATGGCCCCAATTATATATATTAACCACAGTTACCATCTTGTGCAAAGACTTTCCCTCCTACCTACTTATATAGGCATCCAAATCTAAATAGTATCAAAGTAATTTAAAAAATAATAAAACTTCAAGTGAAACACACAGGTGTGCAAGGTAGCCTGATAAACAGACTTCAAAAGATGTCTCACAAGCTCCTCTTAACTCAGCCAGGGAAAGCAAACTTTGCAACAGTTCTGGACCAGCTCTTTTGAGCACAAAATCAAATTTCACCAAGAGTAATCCTCAGTCAACTCACACCGTAGGTTCACAGCTACTGCCAGCACCCAGCCCTTCATTTCCCACTCAATCTAATTATAAGACTACTCTCTCTTTTCTACCACAATTTGATTTTATTAAGATTATTTACCTTAATCACAACCTCAGGGAAAAGAACAAAAAGTTCAACCATGCAAACTCCCGTCAACAGCTTTGACAGTTTTCTACTCTCTACCAACAATCCCTGACAGCAATACCAGTCATGAATGCACATTTAGGAAGGGGAAAAGGATACTTCACATATTAATGATGAAGTCAAAGCTATAAAGACTTGTATTGTGGTGGTGTTTCAGTATAAATCAATGGTTTTAAGACTTCCATGGCACACATAAGTGAAATAACACATACAGAGTGCCAGTTTTCACTACAAGAGAACTCTGCCTAGCTGAGGGAAAACCCAGCACCCATCATCACTTCAGAGCACTTGGTATGTGGGCAGGAGACAACTGCAGAGCAGCCCAAGCAGCTCATGGATGCTCACAGAGAAAGGTCTGACACCAAAACCTTCAGAAAAAATCAGGCATTACTCTGACAGTCACTATAGCAAAATGTGCATTTCAGTCGTGTTATCCAGTAACAAACCAATAACCCACCAGCTCTAAGAGAAAGGAAAAAGATCTCAGAGGAGAACAGGAGTACAAGTTTGTAAATCAATGAAAGGGACAAATCCAAGCACAGCATTCATATGCAGAATGAGGCTGCAGCTCACAAAGATGTTTTGAACAGTCGCTAAATTCATCACAGAACTGGGATGGTTTTATACTCTTCAGAAGAAAAGTTAGAGATATCATAAGATTCATTTGTAACAAGGTTACCAAACAGTATTACCTAACCAAATGTTAAGTCACAGGAAATACAAAGAACCCGTTTTCAGCTTGTTTCATGGTTTCCAATAAAATAAAATAAATACTATGAACCTGAAGTCCAAGAAGGGTAGTTTGATCAGTTCTTTTAAAGCCCTCATATTGTGGGAAAGCAAATAAACAAAATCAACCAGTGAAGATTATTTACATGGAAATATTAACTTCTCCTTCTCTACTTCATAATCCAAGAACAAAAGGTAGAAATTAAGGTGAAACTCATATCATGTTTCACGGGGTAACAAAGCATTAGCCCCTCTTTAGCTCTTAGAATACTTAATCAGAAATAACAGGAACATTTTAGGCAGGAGGCTGAACAGCAGCATCAATAACTCATCTGTAACTCTTCATCTTCTGCATACTGAACAGCTTGCAGCCTCTAATTTAAAGTTAGTTCTGATTTCATATACCAGGAAGAAATAGTTTTGCATGACACAGAACCCTGTAAGATCCCAGATTCTCAGCTTAGTAGTATATACTCCAAATACAGCTTTTACCTTGTAGAAACTCATTCTTTTAAAGAAAAGATGAGCCCCTAAAATAAAACTTCAGAAAATATTACAGCAACTCATATTCACTTTCATTTTGATAAGTTTGGCATTTAAAAAGTATAATGTGTTCTCAGCAGTGTGAAAAACTCAATGCAGTTCAATTGCCTAATAAATTCTAGACAAATTCCCCAAAATTACACGGAATAGAATTGCAAAACTGGTGGTGAAGGGAATCGGGGCACCATTACAAAAGCATTCCAGCTAATTCAGTTACTCCAGTGTCACCCATTACATCCCAAAGGATCCCAAAGGTCCCTTCACCAAAAAGCCCAAACCAGGGGGCACATCAAACACTGGCACTGACAGTGACATCTCTTAGCAGACTGTGGAGCACCTGAACGTTCTGTGATGCACGGGCTGACTGAGACATTCCAAATGCAGCTGATACAAGGTGGCACAATGCAATCAGATGCTACTGCAGCTACCCAAACTTTTGCAACAAAGAGCAAAGCAAAGCAATTTGGTTTACTTCAGAGTGATCTATAGCATTAAATTTGGGCACTGGAGACTTGAATTTCTTGGTCATAAAAAGATGAAGCTCATCAGTACCTAGAACTGTACCAAACGCTCTTAGTGCTCAACACTACGAACCCAAGTGACAATTTCTCTGTTCTTCGGGATAAGAACACGGAACAAACAGAGAAACAGAAAGCAAGTTTGCAGCAACTCTTGCTCAGTACCTAACATCCACTCAAAGGCAGCTGAAGAGCTTTTGAGAATCTTTAATTTAGCAATTACCTGAGCAAATTTTTACCTCCACTCAAAACCTACTGGAAATGGGCTACCCCTTTTAATTTCAATCCAAGTATTCTGCAAAGATTGCAGTATTACACTAGGGATTGCAAGCATGTTCACACATCTTTCATGCATTCTCCTCTGCAGCAGGAGCTACAACTTTCAGATCAAGCAAAGAAGCACTAATGCAGAACAGAGGTCTCAAGTCCTGCCACTTAGCACAAAACTACAAATGTCAGTCCTGATATCCTGAAACCCACTGAAATTGTTCTGTGGATAACTAAAGATCCCAGCTGATTTAATTTCTCTTACTGTTCTTTTAATATCATAAAAGGGATATTCTACTGCCTGGCACTAGCACTTCCTTAGTAGTACAGATATCTAAAGTATTTCAAGGAAATGAAAGAATAGCTCACTTTGCCTGGCTTTTGATTACAAATACAGTTAAATATAAATATGAAACTGTATATACTTGTGTACATATATAAAAGAATAAAATCCTCACAACACTGGAGTAGTCTCAGTATAAAAGACACCATTAACATAGATTTCCATGTTATTTGCACAAGAACTTAGTACCAGACATTTCCTTCATCAGAATGTTAGTCTCAAACTTCTAGAGACAAAGCACAAAGGATCAGAATGTGTTTTCAGGTGTTCTCCATGATCATGGAAAACTGAGTAATTTTAGTATTATTTTTTTCAAACTAAGCAACTTTCCCTGTGACCTACATGTTTTATTATTAGCATACACCCTTCGCTTACTTTGCAGCACAATAGACACCACCACTGAAGGAAGTGATATGGGATTATGAAATAGATGCTTTAGGGAGCTCTAAGAACTTTTTGTTTTGTTCATCTAATGTATTTGGAAGAGGGGTAAGGGAAAAAATAGATTTCCAATATGGGACCTCTCATATGAATTCTAGTTCTTCATGTGTAAAATACAAGGGCAGAATGAACAGATGAGCTCTGGCAATTCTTTTAACAGAGGACATGAAGGCAGAGTTCTACTTTAACCCTTTCCCCCGAAGGCCACATCTGTGCACAGCAGGCAAGATCATCTCCAGAATTCTACAAAACAGTAAAATTACTTGAGCTTCACATGCAGAATTTCTTACTGAGAGCTACAGCAAACAAACTAGTTCATGGTCCAAATATCACATTTTTAAATTTGACATAAGAACAGTTCTGACTTTTTAAGCATTCTCTGTATTCAGAGTAACATCAGAACAGCTTATTAAGGACTGCTACCCAAATACAAATAGAACAGTGAGTTGATCCCACACTAGTATTTCCAGCTTTCTGAGAAACTACTTCTCTCATTCTCATCTGTCATCAACAAAGGAACATAGTTTAGACAACCAGTTTTATGTCAAAATAATAGAAATGAGGGTGTCAAAATTATTTTTGTTGTCATTTGTTCACATGTTTTCCATTGTTTTCATACGGTACTGTAATACACTTATCTATGCAGAATTCAGGCCCCCTTCACAACACACACCATCTGCTATTGTACTGAGATGGAAAATAGACAAAGCCTTCCCTGATCTGAATGAATTTGCAAATCAAATCTGAGCATCAAGAAAGTTAGGGATTTTCTAAGGAGTTAATCCTGAATGCTTTCACACAGACTGTATCAAACAAATTTTTTTCTAATTAACTTAGGCAGACAACCGAGCCAAACAACATGGCTGCATCATTTAGCCTGGATACAGCCGTGTTTCAAGCTATCTTATCATCTAACACTTAGACATAAGACAGCCCATTACCAATCAAAACTTATTTCAAGTATGTTAGAAAATAAAGCACGCAGCCATCAAACTCTGGTACAGCTAAACAAGGCACAGTTGGTCCTTATTGATTCTTCACGCCACAATTCACAGGGAATACTTTGTTTTCTGCAGTTTCAAGAAATACGAGCATTTTAAAACGGGATTTTCAGGCTCCAGTACTACAAAACAAAGTAAAATGGAAGCACTCTGAGATGTATGCGTGCATCTGTACACAGGGACCCAAAAAAACCATCACATCTCGACACGCGGTGCTCGCCCGTGCACACGTACACAAAGTCTGCAGAACACACTGGGATGTTCTATATACGGGGAACACTTCAGCTGAAACTTTTCACGGCAAGTGCCCGAGCACTGCCCTGCTGCGGCCCCGTTAACACCTCGCTGCTCCCGGCCCGGTCCCTCCCCGGGCTCGGGGGGCGTGGGGCCACCACATCCAACCCGGGGCCTTTTCCCCGCCGGCGCCACCGCGCCCGGGGCGGCTCCTCCCGCACGATGCGAGCGCTTGGGTTTCTTTTCGCAAAGAAAGTTCTTACGGCGGGGAGAGGCCCGGCCGATCGCTGCTGAGCCCCCGCGTCCCGCGGGAGGAACGGGAGCGGCGCCGGGAAGCGGCCGCGGCCTGAGGCACGGACGGACGGAGCCGCTCCCCCCGGGCTGCCGCCTCCCGCAGCGGCGGGGCCGGCGCAGTCCCCGCTGCCCTCCCCGCCTCGTTCGGAGGAAAACAGGAACCCGACCGACCCCCCCGGCCCCGGGGCGCACCTGCGGGCCCCAGCGGCGGCCCGGGGCCGGGCTGCCCGTCCTCGCCGAAGATCAGCCTGAAGTCGAACTCGTCGGTGGCGCCGCAGTTTGCCGTAGTCATGGGTTTGGCCGGCGAGGCGCAGCGAGACCCCGTCGCCCCTCAGGGCCGCGCCGGGTCCTGCCGGGCTGCGCTCGCCCCTCAGGAGCGCCGCATAACACCGGGCGGCGGAGGGGCCGGAGGCGGGGCGGCGGCGCGAGCGGCGGCTGCGGCCCCAGCGCGAGCTCCGGTGCCCGGGCGCTTCTGTCACTCGGGGGGGGCGGGCGCCTACTCCGAGCTGCGGCTGGACCCGCCCCCGCGCCGCGCCCCGGGCAGCGCCCCCCGCCCCGGCCCGCCCCGCCGGGCCCTCCCCCTTCTGTCCGTGCGTCCTCCGGCCGTCCCTCCCGCGGTGACGTCACGGCACCGACAGCGCCCCGTGACCAGCGCCCGTGCCACCGAGGGACGGAGAGAGAGGGAGAGAGACCGCCCGCTCTCCGGGCGCCGCGGGGCCTGCCGGGAGTTGTAGGCGGCGCTCGGCGCCCAATCGAGCGCGGCCAGCGGCGCGCGGGGGGCGGGGCCGTGCGCGGGGCGCGGTGCCACGTGTCGGTCCCGCCGCCGCCGGCAGCGCCCGCCCCGCTCCGAGCCCGCTCCCGGTCTGGACCCGCGCCCTGACCCCTCCTGCACAGCGCAGACGGCCCCACGTCCGAGCGAAGGAGCAGAATTCCCTTGCGGCGTGCGGAGCGTTACGTTCTAAAACACCGCATGTGAATAGGTGGTGCTCTTGGCTCCAGCTAATGACTGGAATAATTAGGTGGGATGGCGTAAGCTGAGGAATGTCGCTTGGGTAACAAATGCTGGCTCCGGGACTCAAAGCTGTTAGCTGCTTGCCTTCCGGCTCAGTGGGAACAGCGGCAGTCAGGCAAACACAGAACCACAGAATACTGAGCCGGGAGGGAGCCACAAGGATCCCGCAGCTCCTGGGCCTGCACAGGACACCCCAAGAACCCCAACCGTGTGTCTGAGCACCCTGTCCGAACACCCCCTGAACTCCGGCAGGTCTGGGGCTGTGAGCGCTTCCTTCGGGAGCCCCTTCAGTGCCCAGCCCGTTCCAGTGCCCAGCCCGTCCAGTGCCCAGCCCATTCCAGTGCCCAGCCCGTTCAGTGCCCGGCCCGTTCCCGTGCCCAGCCACCCTGGCTTGCACTGTGGCACTTCTCGTGCCCTTAACTTTCTGGTCACCACAGCTGCTGCAGCAAGGCTGTAGAACTGTGGGGAATTCTCCTCCAAAAGCAATTCCAAAAAGAATTTAAAAGTATGGAATAGTGTCTTCTCAGTCTTGCATTTTGCGAGATCTGCATCTAAAAGTTTTACACTATAAGGAAAATAATTAAAATATTCCTCAGCAATGTATGTCATCAATGAAGGGAGCCCAGCAGTCAGCAGAGAGATCACAGAAGCTTCAGGATGCTCTGCCTGCACGATAACATACCAGAATCTATAGTTTAGCCTCGCACTAAGATGAAAAGTCAAAAATAAGGGCAAAATAAACCAGAATTTGTTCTTGCAGCATGAGCATCTGTTCCCTGCAGGAGATGGCAGTACAGAAACTCTGACTGTCCTGATGTGTCTGGAATTTGCACTCTAAGAAATCAGTACAACTTGAGGGAGCTTAATGCTTGAGTCCTGTGTCCAGTTCTGGGCCCCTCACTTCAAGAAAGACATTGAGGTGCTGGAGCATGTCCAGAGAACGGCAGGGAATTGGTGAAGGGTCTGGAGCACAGGTCCTGTGAGGAGAGGTTGGGGAAGCTGGGGTTTTGCCTGGAGAGGGGGAGGCTCAGGGGTGACTTTATCCCTTTTCTATAACTCCCAGGTGGGGGTCGGCCTCTTCCCGCAGGCAATCAGCAACAGGATGACAGGACATGGTCTTCAGCTATGCCAGGAGAGGTTCAGGTTGGACATCAGGAAGAATTTCTCCATGGAAAAGGTTGTCAGGCATGGGAAGGGGCTGCCCAGAAGACAGTGGAATAACCAATCCTGGAGTGTCCAAGGAATGACTGGACTTAAGGAAATAGTCACTGTGTGCTGCGGAATAAGTAAAATATTAATCCTTAATATATATGACCTAGGAAGATTTTAGGTTTGAGCTGAAACTTTGGCATTGATGGGATTTAAACTACTACTCACAGATAGTCAAGTTTGCTTGCAGTCAGTTATGTAATATTCACAGTTTAATTTGAAACTCATGTTAACCAGAAATATCATCACTATCTCTAAGGCTTCATTACTCAGTTGAAAAATCATCTGAACTAGTTAGTGTGTTGTGACTCTATGGCCATCTCCAGGTTAATATTGTTTGATTCTAAAATAATTCCAATTGTTTCTATGCACAGGGTCTTTCCATATTTGTTGCTGTTTAGGCAGATCCCAACAGGTGTGTCATAATCCCTGGCATGCATTTGTACCTGGATGTTCTCATCAGAGCCTGTGAATGAAAGTGAGACAAGAAGGCTCACGTGAAGAGGAATGAGCCACAGTGAATAATCCTCAGTCCAGAGGCTCTTAACAGAGTGCAGTGAATTCTCTGTGAATTCTCTCTCTCTGCACTTCTGAGGAAGGTCAGTAATCTGTGCTGAAGAGAGCAAGCCTAAATGAAAAGCTACTTTGTGACATTGCAATTCTAGAGGAAACAGAACACATAATATTAAAAAATACTTTGCAGAACTTGAGACAGCAGGAGTTTGCCCAAGTTTGCCCAAAATGGGAAGTTGCTTCTAGTGCAAAAGCAGCCATATGTTTTTTACTTATCTTGTAAAGCACTGTCCTTGCCATTATCACTTCCCACACACCACCAGCTACTTCTTTACTGAAAATACATGAGCAGCTACAGCTACTGTTCTTACAACACTTAAACCAAAGATTCATGCTCGCTTAAGGTATACAATTCCCTTTTCTGAAGGAAGCCTGAACCTTTATAAGGAGCTCACAGCCAGTTGGCCTGTAGCCTCTTTTTATCTCTAAATCCAAGGTCACGTAGCAAGACAAGCTGGAAAAGTATGTGTAATTGGATTAACTGAGGTTAAGAAAAACCTTCATACATTCTTGAATGAAAACAGATATACGATGAACCAGTCAGTAAAATACACTATACATAAAATTACTTTTAACAGCTAATTTTTGTCTAAAAACTTTGGAGTAATCTTTTGCTTTTCAAAGCAGCTGAATTAGACTTTGTCTTATTGTTAAATAATTGTTGTGTCAGATTACAGCAAACGGAGCAACCACAGCAGTTTCCTGTTCTGTTATACCAGTAGATTGTTCATTATGCACGTCCCCGGTGAAAAATACAATCAAACTTGCTCTCTTCATAAGGGTGGATTTGAACACAAGTATTTCATCCATATTCTTTGATAAGATGCTCAGACTATATTTCTAATGAATATGCTAAATTAAAGATTTTAATATTAATGACTTGTTAATTTCCCTTGACTGTGAAGTAAATCTTGACTCCTCTTTTTCTTGTCTCCACTATGCATTCAGAAAGCTATAATATAAGCAGGATATTAAGTATTGCTTTTAGTCTTACCGACTGCTGTCAATTGAAAAAGAAAATGGACTATATGTCCTAAAATAAACAGAGCAATTGGTTATGACATGACCACCTAGCTAACAAGGTAAGAATTTAGAGAACATGTAAGAGGTAAAGTGGTAAGTTATTTACAGTAAGCTTTATAAAGCTTTTTACTTCAAAAGCAGATGTATGTCTTTGAGTTCTGTTCTTCCATTGCCAACATCATCCTTTCTTTTTATCTTGCCTTCACCATAGCTTTCATTTTGCTAACTCTGTTGTACTGCACCAGAAAGCACATCCTTTCTGCATATGAAACTAAAGAGAAATACACCTTCAAACCTCTTCTACACAGCTAAAGAGCAATTGAGGTGTGGCTGGGAGGGAGTTGGTAAAACAACTGACGTGAGTGAGCTCACATCAATTTCCAGAGAATTATGTCAACCTCTGTGCTTGAGATCCAGGGCATGGATGGCTGATTTGGCTTTTGCTGGCTACTGAGAAATGAAACGGTGGCAGTAACAAGGGCAACTTTATTTCACTTGTGGTTTTGTGAGGAGAAGTTTCCTTTATTTATTTAATATGCATAGGTGGTTTCTGTCCTTGTTGCTTCTAGGCTGTGTTATTGCATCCAGATGGGGATACACCTTGATCTGGTCAGGAGCTGGAGTTATTGCATGTGACTGGAGAAGGAAGGAACGTGCTTCCTGTGGTATTTGAATCCTTTCCAGACTGTGGCTATTTTTTAGGCGTGTTGTGACTTTCGGCTCCAAAAACCTGAGGGCTACATTGTGCTGTGTTTTATTTTCCACACATCATCCGATGCTGGATAGCTAGGAATTCTGGATCTGCAGCCACATCCCAGATCTGTATTTGTGTTGGAGTAATAGGGATTCCTCCCCCCTTCCTATGGGCAGCAAATCAAAGCCAGCTGTGCAATTGTAGCCAGAATAGGCTTTGCAAGACGCATGGTCAGGCATTCGTTCTGCATGATTCAACCAACCAAACAGCCTCGAATTAGGAATATAACACAGAAGGTTGCATTTCTTGTGCTTGATCTCATTCCCATTTGTGGTTGAATCTGGACCTGTTTAAAAGCCCCACACAGCAGCGTGGCATAGGAAGGGCAGATGAGAAAGCACAGAGAGAGACTCCTGGATTGAGCAGATAGTGTTCCTTGGCTGCAGCTATGGTTATGCCTTTTACAACAGCTATTGAAGAAAGCATGAGTACAACAAGGGACATTTTTTGCTCAATGTGTACACTTACTACCCTTAAATTCATTTGCAAATGGCATACAAACAAAATTATCATAGCCTTCGTGTCTCTTCCAGCTAACAAGGCACTTCCATTGTTTAAGCAAGCAGAATGGTGTTCTGCAGGAGGAAGATAGTATTTCAGTACAGAGCCTATGCTGAAGAAGATTAAATTCAGCAGTCATATAGGAAAGAGGCTTGCATTCTGCACACAAGGTCATAGGTTATTTATATTTAATATGTGACATCTGGCATTTAAAATAATTTCCTTGGCTAATTACCAGTGCCTGGGTGAAATATGAAACTTCTGCCGTTGGGGAATTAAAAGCAAAACAAAAACAAAAGTAGATTGCAGAGCATTGGAAAGTTTTCTAGCAAAATTAGGAGTTGTGCTAATTCAGGCATTAGAATACACAGTAGCAAAAAACAGAGTACAAGACAGTAATTTGACTGAACTTTGATAGATTTTCAATGAAAATCTGCACTCATCCTTTTAAGTTTTCCTATGTCAAGACTTGGCTACAACACTTCTATCTAGATCTTGAGCTTGCTGTTTGATCAATGGGGCATTTGTAATAGCAAGATTACAAAGTTAAAAAAAAAGATTGCCGACAAGGTGTGTGTTGACAAAAACATACCCACATAAAAACTTAATGAGTTCACAGTCTCATTTAACCATTTTACAGTTTTCCCCAAGAAATTTCATCGCTCTCCTAAACCTACTGCAGTCATATTAAATACACTTTAATATATTTCTCCTCAATATACTTTTACATTAAACAATCATTGCTTTGCTTTATTGTTTGTTTAACATGCCATGTAAAGCAGACATTACTTCATAAAGTTTGCTGCTGTTTTATATTTCTAGAGTTTTACAGAGCAGGTTGCAAGCCTCCCATTTGGAGGTCAGCATCACACATGTTGAAAAGACTAAGAGGGTCCAGAAATCTGGCACTGAACTGCATGGCTCTCCTCACAGACTTTAAATTCATAGTACTTTGCTCTCAGATGATAGAGTGAAAGCAAAGTAAAATTACCAGCTGCATTATTACTGATACCAGTATATAAGGACACTCCAGGCACAAGTACTTGCTTCTGAAATGATTGCTTTTACAGATACCTTAGAGTCTTATTACAAAGTCTAAAGTGGTTTGTGAGTGAAATCAGATGACAACCGAGATTGCTACCAGAACAAGAACAAACTCCTTTAATGCACAGTGATGTTTGCATAAGATAAATATTTGTGGAAACTCAGATGAGGTTTCTTAAAAGCTCTTAGGCTTGAAAAAAAAGACTAAGATGGCATTTTACTTACTTTTCCATATTTTAACTTTCATTTTTGAATGTTCACTAGCCAGCAGACAGTCCTCTTGTACATTACTGGGATATAGACAATACGGGCTCTGTTCCAAGCTTCCCTTTTTGTGCAGTCTAATTTTCAGACTTCAGAAGGGCACAAGTAACTTGCTATTTACATAGACAAAAAACATTGTCTTTGTTTCTCTCTAAGGTGAGGGTAATACAACTCCTGTTCCTCTTTTTACTTAGATTGCAAATGCATCTCAGTAAGGACTCACAAGTCTGGAATACTTGTTACACATTCCATTTGAACATTTAAGCAGCCTGGCCAGATGATTTTGGCTGGTATTTCTCTTTGTACTGGACAAGGAGAAGCATCACCCAACTGTTGTAGCAAAATGGAACCTGAGTCCCAGACCCTTTAGCTATTTTGTCCTAGGATCTATAAATACTATCCTTCTGTGGAATGGTTCTGTTTTGTTCAAGTGTAATGCACACACAGTTGAAGGTGCAATGGTTTTTCTGTATTTCATATATACATTTGATATCCTTTGATTAGCTTAGGTATAACCACAATCTTATATGCTTAAGTCATCCCTGCTTATATACTGTAATTTCATAAATGATACATAGACTTTGGTTATCCATAAATCAATGTTTCTTCATCAGTATTTTAATTATCTTCAGGAGCAGAAAAACAGTATTTTCCCTCATTACAGCTTTTCACCATAATTCAGAATAAGCAACTAGAATGAATGTATTACTAAATTTTTCTTGATGTGCCTGTTCCCAGGTTTCCATAGGAAGCCTAATGGGCTCAGGACTGTCAGCCTTGTGCAAACCTCTCTTGTGTCCTTGACTCGATCAGCCTAAGCCAACATGAAACAATAGGTTCCAGTGGGGCGGAAAACTTGCAAGGCTCCCTGGCAGGTTGAATCTCAGACTTCCACCTTTCCTCTGTGGATCCATTGTGCAGCCCTTAGAGCCCATCTGCTCACCCCTTGCTCAGTCTGTACCTAATGAGCTTTCTGACTCAACATCCTAATTTGGGCACAACAGGTTTCAGCTGAGAGGCAACGTGGAACACGGCTGCCGTCCCCCAGCTGTTGCAGGTGCTTGTGTGTCTTTTTTGCTGTAATCCATCCCAGTCTAAAGTCAAACAGGCCAGCCAGGTGGTTTACCTTTATTTTTGCCTTTGCATTGGAGTAGAGGTGGGGGTTTTCATTAGCTGCCCTTGCCTCTCCATTTTTTAGTTGATTGAGTTTCCGCCTGGCTGGATGTCCAGATTGCAGCGTGTAAGAGGGTTGGTTCTTCTTTGACAGAGCAAGGGCTGCGAGCTTTAACTATTTGATTTGGTCAAAGAATCAATCCTCATTACAGCCAGTCATCTCATATGCTGCTGGTCCTGATCCTTATCTTTCTACCCTAACCCCTTCCCAAGAATAGACTTAGCTGCAACCTCTAGCTCCTTATATATTGAGTGGATTGGGATAAAGGTACTGCTGTATATTAAACATTTATGGAAAGTAGAAAAGACAAAACACAGAAAGGAATAACTGATTAAATACTATCTCAGTATTTTTCCTAGCTGGAGAATGAGCTATTCCATTAATAAAGTGATCCAAATCAGCTCTGGAAGAATATTACTCAGTAAGGTTCACCCATTATAATTAATTTAGTTTTGCTGTATTTGCAGATACTATATATGTATTCATCAGATATGTATACAAAGAATGGTTTGGCTGGTCATTTATATTGAACAAAACAACAGAGTTTAAATGAATGCTCACATAAAATGGATTTTTAACATGTATTCAAACTAGAAATCTTATTGAAAGGGTTCAGGTCACTTAATCATCGAGCAAAACCAAATCATATGATCAGTCCTTTTGCTTTCATTATCAAAAAGGCCACAGATGCCTGTGAATATGCACAAATCATCTGTCTACAAGTACAAAATAAAATGTTTGACCTACTGCTACTCCTTTGGAGACCAGGGTCTGGTGTTCCTATACATTAAGAAAAAATAACACCAATAAGCTACAAACATTTTCCCATTGAGAAAACCAGTAAGAGGAAAGGCTAAACATGTTAAATTAAACATTATAATATTATTTGATTGGTAAATAATTCTCTGAGGTCTGTATCAAACTTAAATTAAAAAATGAAATTTGTCTAAAACAATTCTATAATCCATGACATTAATAGTTATTAATGTTAAAATACAAAATATATCCATTCTAAAATGATACATACTTTAGAGTGCTCAAAAATCTTTTTTCTCGTGTGTTTCATTGCATAATGGTTTTTTGAGCATTATAATTGCTTGATTTTGACAGACTGAAAATATGATTGTTACGAAATGTCATGTGCCTTTATCACTTACAATGTTGGCTAGTTAACATTTAAAGCATTCAAGGTTGCACTGGCTCCTGCGAAAAACAATTAACTATTCTGTTTTATTTTTATTCAGTCTGACTTTTCTTATAAAGCATTTTTTGACACCAAGGTTCACAATCTGTTGATTAATCAAAAAGCAGACAACAATAGCTTTAGAAAATTGCTCAGTGTTCAGGCTACTCTCTAATTTTGTCATTTACTTCTGGTTTCTGTGATTGTTAGGCTAAAATATCATAATAGTAGTTACATCCAGGTAGTAACATTTGGGAGGCAAAGAATATAAGATAATGGAAACTGGTCATCTCCATGAAGATGGGTAAAATATAGACAGGGAGGTGCTAGTAAGTAGTTTTATGGCACTTTTTGCTTTAACTTAATAAACCCTTTTGCTGAACTAAATATATTCAGATAAGAAAAGGTCTCTGGAATCTGCCACTTAGCTTTCCATTATAAATCCAACATACACATCTTCTCCAGTTTTGCACAATTGAAAAAGAAGAAACAATCAATCAGCCATGGAGAGGTTTCAGCTGGGCAGGGACTCAGCAGGACTGGCAGTCCCCACAATCACTATAATGCATGACTTTTTTAACGTGTAGTAGCATTAAGCTGGCCTGATGGCTCAGCAAAAAAATGCTCAAGAGAACAACAGCTGCCCTTCTTGGTGCTCTCCTGCAGCAGACTCTAATCCCCTGGGTTTATACAGTTGTTCAAGAAACGTTAAAAGGAAAAGCCTTCTAAAGCACCAGAGGCACCAAATGGGACATTGCTTGCTCCAAGTTTTATCTGTGTTAAGAAAAACTGCATTTTATGCTTTAAATTTTTTTACAGCAGCACCTTCCAAAACCAGCCAATGTATTAAAGATCTATATCACAGAATGCAGTTTTGTATTTATTTTTACAAAGGGAGGGGTATGTCTACTACAGTATGACCATAAACTGAAAATGAATCTTTTCCAGTCAAGACAGTACTTGAAACTTATTTGTCTAAGCAGCTTCCAAAGTTGTAAACCCAGTCCAACTGGCTACCAGGCTCTCACTGTGCTTGGTTCAAAACAATTGGTACAGACCAGTGAATCAAGATCAAACTAAAAATAGTTTCCACATTGGTATTTATACATTTTCAGAGTATTAAAAATAGTCTTACTGGATTTCTTGGAGTTTTTCTCATTGGGGATTCCCTGACAAATAATATTGAGGCTGTAATAAAATTTATTGTAAGAGTTTAAAATTAAGCTTTAAAATTAGTGTAGAAAACATTTGTAAGGCAATAAATGTTGGAGCAGAACTTGAAAGAAATCCAAACTTTTTAAGGCATAGAACTACACATAGGATGTCCAAGCAACGTTAACTCTTTCCTATAGTAGTCCTTTAGGTGGAAAATTAATTTGATCTACTTTTTAATATGCTTTTAATCTGAGATTACAATCTCTTCTTACAGTAAATGATGTCAAGCATTTGCTATTAATGTACAGCATTTCTGGTGTCAACAACTTTGTGAAATATCTAAAACTCTTCTGTTAATTAACTGTAACATCAATTGTCTGTGTGAGGCTTCATGTTAGGAAATAGTAGCTATATGTGGTTTATATTGCTAAGGGAATCACAAATAAGAAATCCTAAAAGGAAAGGAATGGTTTCCAGTAAACTGTACAAGACCAAAGGTTAAGTAACTCTCAGAACATGAGGTTATGGGTTGAAGTAGTTAAAGGGGAAATATTCCAGAAATACATTTCAGAAAATAAACTAATTAACCCATAATATCACCAGAATGACAGGTATTTAAACAAAAGGGAAGGGGTGGAAATAATCCCTTTTTTGGGAAATCTACTTCAATATTTATAATTTAACCGGCCCAAATATGACACAAAATTAAAAATTTAATTAGAATTACGCAGGATTTAAATTCCTTTGTACATTATATCCTTGCATTTCTCAGTAGTGGCTCAATTGCTCAAGAAAAACAGTATTCTGGAAGGGAAGTTTGTCTATTTTTTCTGCTTCCATTCAGGGTGTTTTTCTCTAACACCTTGAGCCAACCTAATTTACAGTTGCCACAGCCTGGCCCCCACCCTCCTGTGCTGCTGGTGATTTGTGCTGATGTGAGTGCCGTGCTGAGGCAGCTCAGGGAGCTCAGCCAGCTCAGGGCTCCTGCTCCAAAGAAAGCAACTTTTTGTCTCAGTTCCCTGAACTGGCTCATTATCCAGTGGTGTGAGTGGCAGCAGGGAGGGAGCTCCGCCAGCTCAGCTTCAGGCTGGCTTGAGAGGAGGTGCCAGAGAAGCCCTGCGACCCTCAGTGTTCTGGGGTTAACCATCCTGCTGGGAGCCCACAGTGACATGAACTATAACTACCTTTGGACAGGTAGCAAATTAAACAGATGAAACTTCACCAAACCTGAGACTTCCACCATGGGAACAGTAACATCTTTCAGCAGAGAAGTCACAAATGGCCCAGCATGACGTGTTGAAGTGGTTTGCTGGGAGCAGCACAGTAGAGGTGCTGCTGGAGAGGTGCTGGGCTGCTCCAGTTGACATTTCCCTGTGTGAAAGGGGGTTTCCACACACTTCCTTCCCTATGACCCCCCCATATGAGAACTGCCTAAACTCACCCAACCAGATGGAAATGTCTCACTCACTTTTGCTGTGGTAATTTTCTGCCTGGGGCAGAACAAGGTGGGAATGGAGTAATTTTCTTTGGAAGCAGGTTTTTCAGCTCAACTCAGCTCAGCCCGTGCTGTTCCCTCCTGGGCTGGGGATGCATGTCCTGGTGGGATGGCTCAGGGAAGGGGTGACCTCTGCCAGGCACCCCCAGCTCACCCAGTGACACTCCCTTGCAGTCACTATTTAAATAAGCCACATTACCCACACAGCTTAAACTCAAGGTTTTTCTCTGTGAAAATCAGGATGGAACCTCTATCTATCATACCTTTATCACCTCAGTTTTCTTCACTAACAGCCCACCTGCCTGTGCCTCAGAGACAACTCTCTGAGGTATTTGATGGGTGTGTACCAGAGCTCTCTCATTATGCACCAATTTTGCAATGAGGCCACAACAAACATGTCAAAGACAGGGCTTTGCATGTAACCTTTTCCTGTTCCTCTATTGTTGTGTCTCCACACCTTCTCCATAAAATTAAAACAAAAAGAGCAATTTGTATCAACGGAACACATCCCATTTCAAAAATAAGGTACTAATAAGGATGAACCTGCTGCTTCAACAGAAATTGTCAATTGCTTGCCTTGTGCCAAACTGCAGAGAGTGAGGGGAGAAACAAAAATAGCTTTTAAACCATGGGATATCTGAAGGTTTGATCAAAGAACAATATATGGAGAATGAATGCAGGGCAGCAAATGCATAATCACAGGTTTCTGACCTACAAGACTTGCAGGAAAAGCCAGCCCAAGTCAGGTACAGTACAGAAATCACTGGAATTGGTTCAATTTGACTGAATGCCAGAGCACACTCTAATCCAGGGCACAGAGCCAGACCTGACCCCATTTGCAGGACCTTTGTTGCTGTTTTAAACATGTATCTTTACTGTGCCAGATAACAAACCAAAGATGGTATTAGCCTTGCAATTAAAGAATAATTAGCAAAAGAAGCAATGCTTTGATCCATACCAGTTACTTAGACTGCCATTAATGGCATCTGGGGTGTATTAACTATGGATTTTTCTCTAACAATATTTTAATCAATTAGAGTAAATAAATTAATTTAGGCTACGTGATAAGTTATAACACCTAAGTCTCAAAACCTACTCCCTTAAAATCAGCAACCTAGCCATTAGACTGGAGTTATAACTACAAGTATTAGGAAATAAATTTAATATTTTCATCTGTTTGCACTCTGAGGCTTTTAAGAATATGGTGTTAGGCAATGCCAGTGCAATGGTCTGCTCCTTCCCTCTGTGCCCTGCAAGCATCCCATCTGCTCAGCTGCCTCAGCAGAACCACGTGTGAGACCACCCCGTGGGCCAGACCAAGGGAACTGGCCCAGCTCTGGGTTTTATGTGGGGACAGGGGAGGATTGTCAGGGCTGGCTGGGTTCCCCTGCTGACACCCCCACAAGGAGCTGTGTCAGCAGGGCCCGTGGTGCAGCAGGAACAGAGCAAGGATGGCTAAAGTTAGTGCTGCTGCCAAGGGCTGCTGTCATGAGACTAAACCACAGGAGCAGCCTGCTCACTGGCCATGCCCACAGCGGCCCCAGAGAAATGCTCCAGCCCTGAGTCAGCCACGAGCCCCACAGCAGGAAAAACCCCCTGAATGAACACAGGGAGGATGAACAGATAGTATCCCCATTATAAATGCTGGGAATACTCTGCTGTACAGTGACTTTAGAAAAAAAGCTGTGATGAGGCTGATCAGTAGTGAAACTTGGAGAAAAGGGATCTGAACAGTAAATAATGAGGCTTATTGGAAGTGATAAATACAGGGCTACTGAATTGTTTGCTATAGAATTTCCTCATGCTAGCCTTTGTTTTGAAGACATTTTGCATGCAGTAAAGCAAAGGATAATCACTTTAAAGGATCATTGTCAGAAAGATGTATATGAAATAGTAAATCAGGAAAAACAGGCTAAAGCTTAGTTCAAATAGGAGAGAATCTTAGACAAAAGACACTTAGACAGAAATTAATCAACTTTTCCCCTCCTCACAATTCATAGCAGTAACTCTGAAAACAAACAATTTATCCTCTAGGGATGATTGTTTTTCTAAGCCATGGCCCTGATGAATGTATTTTTTAGTCTCAGATATAAGGAAAACTACAAAAGGTTAAAAAATGTGGGTATAGTTTAGATAAACATCTAAGAATTTGGAAATTCATCTGAATGCTTTCTATCAGAAAAAAATGTGCTGTAAGTCTTGTGAGAAAAAGGCTTATTTGTGATGTTGGCTCTTTTATTTCTCCTCTCAGCTGGAATACGATGAGAATAGTCAACTTCACACATGGTGTTTTGTCTTCAGGAGTTGTGGGGAAAAAGTTCAGTTCTAAAAATAGAAGATTATGGTGAGACTTTCATCCTACGTAAACTCACTTTGCCTCTTGTGAGGGGGAGAGACAATAGGATAGCAATGTAAAATTTTCCTTAACACTGAAGAGTTGCATGCAAGATAAAGAACAGAGCATTGTTTTCATTTTACAAGATTAAAAAGTCCCCATACATTCAACTGGAAATACAACTTTTGTTCTGATTTTTAGTTTCATGGCACAAAATCAAAGATGCCTCTCAGCTGACTTGAACTGTAACTCTGACACCCACCAAGTTCTTATGACAGTGCCTAGAGATGAAGCTTGACCATACACAGCAGTAGGACTGAGTCATAGCAACAAATGGAATAAGTAGTCTACCATCATTACATTACCTCCAAAAACTCCATTTCATTTCCAAAATGCCTTAGATATTTATATTTTTTTCATTTTAAGTCAGCTGGATGTAGCCTCTAATATTAGTCATGAAAATGAAATTTGAAATTTTAAATTACTTCAACTTGTTGAAATTTTTCTACCAACAGTTTTATATGACAAATACACATCTGTGCAGGGAAGGGCCATGGTGTACATGTAAATTCTGTGTGCTCTGCCTTACCAGGGGCAGCTGAAGAAATCACATCTCTTCCATAATGGCAATTCTCCTTTCAATAGATCAGGAGGTTTTTCATCTTGAAACAAATGGGTTTGGTTTATATTTCCTTGGACTATCTCTGCTGGGAAGCCTTTAATATTTGCAATGTCACAGACACCCACATCAACAAAGGCATCTACAGGACACAGTCTGATAATGCTGCTTTTGCCAGCAGTTCTGTCTTAAACCATCCTTGTCTCCTTGTCCTTGTCTCCTTGTTCCTTCCTTTTCTTTCTGCCTTGTTGCCCCCAATGAACTGTTTGGAGGGGGGTGGCAGTGATGTGGAGAATACAGGTTTTAACCTGCAAAAGCTCCCTGATCCACTATAAATCAGACTTGCACTATTAGGACTGAGGAGATTCCTACTTAAAAAGGGTCACACACAGCCCTCCATGGTCTCTCCCTCTCTCTCCCACCCTGGATAAGGTTGCAATTTCACACTGCTTTTGTATGAACCAGCTTGTTGTTACTGACTCTTGCAGTTTTTTGGAAAATTAAAAATTCAAATATGCAGACTATTTTATAACCCCACATAAATGTACAAACTTCCAAGATTCAGTATGTTTGCTGTCCCCAAACCAGATACACAATATAGGTATTTGTATGTAAAAATTCATAACCAAATTTTAAAGGCTCTATAACACACAAAAAAGAGTTGTTAGGCAGCTGCTCATTCCCCACTTTTATGAATAGAGGGCTAAGTTATTACTCTGTATAATAGAGTACTTGTTTTTCCATGAGGTAGGAGGTAATCACTAACACTTATTCTGTTTACAGGTCATATCTGCTCCCCCAATGATTCTCCCAGGGCCTGGTATATTTTCTGAAGGGCAGTGGGACTAGACTAAGTACCTTTCACATATTGACCAGGGTATATGCACCCTATTTAGAACTCTATAAAGAGATTCCAAAGAATATGCTTTTGTTTTAGGGAACAGAGGGACATTTTTGTTTTGCTCCTCCCCTCCCAAATCTTTTCCTTCAGAAAAAACTCTTGGTAATCCTTCATGCTTGTGGTTTTTTAATCTATTGACAAAAATCTGGAGCCAGAAGTCAGAAGAAAACTCAAATGCATAAATCCCTTTAAAAGAGCTTCTATCTTATCTAGGCTTATGTACATGTGGTAGGAACGTGGAGACTGGAGCCAACTGTATTATTTTTGCCACTCTGCCTTTAACTGTGAATAATGTCCCAAAAGTTTATATGCTTTCCTAGATATATGTTACATAGCTCACAGATAACTGTGTAGTTTGTCTGTCACCTATCCCAGCAGCTGTGAGAAATACCTGGACTCCTCAGGGAGACATATTGTTCAAGATGTCAACACCTCATTCATTTAGAAAATAATAAATTCTCAGGAGCAGCATCAAAGAGTAGTGAAAAAAGGTTACTGTGGATCCTGAGACAGCTTTTTTTTCAGTTCTCTCCCCTGGATTTTTCCCTTCCCCTTGCTTTTTCTATCCCTTATGCTCTTTGGGACCAGTTCAGTACAGAGGATTTCTCTGCAAACCTTGGCTTCAGTCACAGTCAAGTAAAGCAAAGGATCAGACTCATCTGCATGTCTAGAGCAACCAGAACTTCAAGTTTATCATTCAGAAATCACACAGACCATAAGCTGAACATTTATTTGGCCTCTGTATCACAAGGGACTTTGAGAACAGAGTTTCCATCTCCCCTGCCTTGATCTGAGATGGAGCATTACTGAATTTGGGGACATGGTCAGAGTTGTGCAGCTGGTCTGTATCAAGGGATGAACTCCTTCACACCACCAAAGCTGCCAGTCCCCTCAGATCTGCAGTCTGACTACACATGGAGACACTCCCTAATCTGGTTCTGTCAAAATAATCTGCTTTTTGTGGCAAACTATCAGAGAACCATAGGAAAGGAATGATAGAAAAATGTTCCTTTTTGTTGGCTCCTGTTACTCCTGGGACTGGACAAGGTTCCCACTGACAGTTGGTTACCATGCCTACTAATACCTTGACAGAAAGTGAATGAATACCATGATTTAGAAGAAAAGTGAAATCTCACTAGGAATATCATAGGAGTAGGCAACTGTATAGTAGTTTCTTTAAAGAGAGGAACTGATGGCCATTTGGAAAAAAAGTATTTATATTTAATGATCTGCAAAGTTTAGCCTCTGGCTAAACTATTTAAAGATAATCTTACAATTAAAACCAGTTAACTCAAAAACTGCTGCAAGATGAAATGTATTTGTTCTCTTGTCCACACTTTGAATTGGCACAACCTTTTTTTTGCTGCAGACTAACTTCCCTCCAAATACTAAATGCTGCTATCTTACACAGCATAGAGAAGAAGCACAGCATCTGTTACTCAGTCAAGAAACAAGTCTGAGTGCCTTACTGCCAGGAAAGACAACTCACTTTGTACAAGAATGCTATTTGTCTGTTAGACATACAAGAATCCACTTAGCTTCCATTTCAGCTCATTTGTAGTTGCCAATATCTACCCTTTAAGTACTTCCAGCTGCCACTTCTGTGTTGAAAAGGTATCTGTTTTCATCTTCCATTTAGGACTGAGACATTGTCCAAAGCATCTGGTAACGTGAACTGTGGGGCCCTGGGTAGCCCAAGAACTACTTAACCTGGTTTAAAGAGGGCAATAAAGGAGATCCCTGAGTGGCTCTTCTGGCCCTTTGTTATCAAAAAATTCTACCTAACAAACCCACTTTCTTTTGCAGGCTTGTTTTTAACCCTGCATCAGTTCCCCAGTCAAGCTGGCCAGAGAGGTGCACACACAGCTGCACTTGCAGAACTGAGAGTGTGATGCAGGGGCGGGAGGAGATTTCCACTCTACCCTTCTAGAATTTCACAAATCACAAAACTGACTTGACCACAGTGCATCCAAATCAGAGACAGAGGACTTCAGCATATATAGACACTAACCCAAACCTCCTTCACAGCATTAATTCCTCAGGCAAACATCTACAAATAGGCTGTGGATTCAATAATGATTTCCAAATGTTTGTTTTCAGGAAACAACAGTGGGAGGATAAAGGAGGTAAAACAAGATATTTTAGATGCTACATTTGAGTGAATTGTTTATCAGCTGCCACGATCCCTATTGAGAGCTTGCAAGACATAATAAAATATCTAGGGCTTAAAAGATACAGCCTTCCCTAAAATTGCCATATAGGCTCAGAAAAGCAGATTTCCATCACAAACTTGCATTGCTGTCATATGCATCAAAATCAATGGCTAGTCCACCTGAACTACAACTACTTTAACCATTCAATAATGGGGATACTGCCCAACAACTCCCCAGTGTGTCTGACAGTGTATGGACACTGCAGGCATTTTTAGAGCTACAGCTCATGAAAGCACAGCCAGCCTGGCTGTAGAGCAGCTGTTGTTAGCAGAACTCTTGCAGCACAGATTTCATTGCAGGGGTGCATGATGTTCTACAAAACTGAATAAATACTTGAGAAGTATTATTAGCCAGCTCAGAGATCTGTTTCAGTCTAGCTCTTCTGCCAGTAGCCAGTCATTTTAACTGGCATTTTAACAATACAACTTCAATTACATGGAAATAACATTTCTTTTAACTGCTCCCAGAAATCACAGAACTTACAAAGCAAAGTGTCTCCCAATATCCTTGTTCAGAAGGGCTCTTTTGCCATGACTCTCATCATGTAGGGATAATTTGATGTAAGAAGTCTCATTTGACTAATATGAACACTGCCCATAAACTGCTGGGAGGTATTTCTCTGGGCCTGAAGCTAATGAGGCTGTGGCTGTACTGACCTTTCCTGGTGACTAATAGGTGACTAATACAGGCCAACAGTCCCCATTTTCCCTCTTCAGACACTCTCCATTCCCAGGCATCCTTTCTCACTGAGGTGCCATTCTTGCTGTTGTGCCACCACTGAGACTTGTTTGGTCCCAGAGTGAATCAAATCAGGGAATTGATTCAGCTGAAAAATAAAAGCAACCACAAGCAAGTGTCTGTGTTGGCAAAAGGGAGGAGGTAAGAAGCAAAAGAGGCCACAGTAAGAAGCAGAAGGCAAGGACTTGATACCTTGGTTCAAACCACAGCCTATTACGTGAGCCTTGCTGAGAGAGTGTATCTATTCTAATAGAGGGTCTGGAGTTGTAAAGGCATGAAATTACTGCTGAGTGGGAAAAGGTCAGTTAAAGAGTTAGAAGAGATGTCAAGTCAGCCTTCATAGTCTTTTGCCTCAGTTATAGCTCCACTCTTTCAAGAAAGAAGGAATTAAAGAGGTTTGAATTCAACACTACAAGAGTTTATTTAGTAGCTTTGAGTGTCTCTGAGAAATGTGTGTTGTTTCAAGAATAATTAGTCCAAGAATATACTGGCAACATAGTTCAAACAGGGTCCTTCCAATACATTTACAAGACTCAGGGACGGGTACCAACTTCCTTAACTGAGTACCCCTTTCTGGCATTCTTCAGTTCACCTTCCATCTCAGTTAAATACAACACATTTCATGAAAAATCTCATGCAGTCTCCATGAATTACTGCATATCAGTTCCTTCTTAAGCACACGATTAAAAAATTTCAAACAGAAAAGAGCTTGGAGCAAAATTCCTTGGCCAAATAGCTTTTAAGTTTGTGAGAACTTAGATTCAAAGTATGTTACTGTAATCCATCTAATTGAACCAGCATTTCATCCTTTACAAGTAACTCAGTCTAAAGCTTTATACTCAACTAGTGAAACTTGAAAAAATGC
Organism: Zonotrichia albicollis; assembly: GCF_047830755.1. Taxonomy (NCBI): domain Eukaryota; kingdom Metazoa; phylum Chordata; class Aves; order Passeriformes; family Passerellidae; genus Zonotrichia; species Zonotrichia albicollis. The sequence continues at coordinate 9,564,877 of NC_133831.1, forward strand.
TGATTTCCATTTTAAAGAATCTCCTGTCAACAATCATATATAAGAAAGTACATCAATAGTCCTCATGTATATAGTAGGTAGATCTGAATTCAGGACATTATCCAGGATCTTGAAGTCATACCTAAATTACCAATAAAGCATTCATGGAGATGACAAATAATTTTCCTCCAACATTAATATTGTTTCATGTGACCCCAGTTCCAGATCCCTGACTATTTTAACTTTCTGCTCACCAGTTCATCCACAACACATTCTTTAAGCTGCTTTGTATAATGGTTTTCTTTCTCCTTTGTCTCGATGATACCATGAGTCCATTCTGAGTCCCTCAGCTTCCTCCTGCTTCACCACATCCATCCTTGTCACAGAGCACAAAAAGTGCAAAAATATGTACTCCAGCTTCTCCTTTACTCTTGTGAAAAATGGGTCAGTCAGCTTTGTGCTCCTCCCTACCTTTCACCCTGTGTAGTTATATCCTGTCTGCTCTATTGTTCGGATTTCTCTCCTAGATGGTAAATTCTTCACAGCAGACACTCCATATACTCTTAACACTTGGCCTGTTTTGAATTTTGCTATCATACAGAGGATAAAAGTATATTCCACACAGACCTGAACTTTTTCTCATATGAACCAAAAAAACCCAAACTCTGTGCAAAATTGCCAATGTTTTTGAGTCAGAAAAGTAATGTAGGAGTCTATTTTTAGACACTGTGTTAAGTTTCACTCACTTTTGATAATCTGTATTTTCCTTTTATGGAGCTATGTTTTGTTTATGGCTTAGAAATTGTGCATGAGATCTCACACGATGACCTTTAAAATAAACCAAGTTTAACATCTTGATATCCACAGTGGCGTGGGAGTCTAAAGATGTGGTTGCAGATACCTGTTTCTCGTTAGAAGGAAGCTAATGACAGATCATGCCACTTCCTCACTTATCAAGGAAGATCCTCTTGATGCAAGTTTTGTGTTAACTGCAGCAGTTCACCATGCACTGGGGGTGTATTTCTGTTATATGGATACAAGTTGTTGACAGAGCTCAATACTGTACATTGTTCATCAATTGATTAATCCACAGAAATGAACAGAATACATTTAATACTTACACAAAGCTCACGAACTCGTCTGCACAATATTGAGCAGGCAATAAATGTGAAGTACAGTGCATAGAATTTCCAGACATGTTCCAGTTCCATCTCTTCAATCACAAGGAAGCATAACAGAGAAGTGCATCTGGTGGTCTGTATCTTCTGATGACACTAATTTCTCAGATAATTTGCATAGAAATGCCAAAAAATGAAAACCATTACATTCTTTTAGGAGATGAGCTACATTACAGGCAGCAACTGTAGGAACTCCACAGACACCCTTATCACTGACCTGAGTCCTGATCTGGACATAATGTACTTGAAAAGACTACGAAGTATTTTAATTGCCCTTTTCTTTTCCTGCCACTGATGTTTGTGCTGAGCTTGTCAACAGGATGTTTTGTACACACATGTTCTTGAGGATCCCAGCTGCAGTGTGAGTGAGCAATGAAAGGAAAACCAACACTGGCAGCAGTTGGATGCTGCCAACTGTGCCCTACAAACCTCAAGGAAGAAGCTCTGTAATGATCTCTACTACAGAAACAATCTTTGCAGACCAAAGACTGGAAAACAACTGATGTACTTTGTCACCTCAGCTAAAAACCTTGTTGAGTGGAAGTCAAAACCTACACAATACTGTTCAGGTGTAACAGCTGCATCCCAAATTCATTTTATTCACCCAGGGATGCAAGAAAGCTTTGCAATGGAAATTCCAGGATTAACAAGGTGACTATTTATGTTCAGCTAAAAAGACTGGTCAGCTTGACATGCCTACTCTAAATACTGAAGTGGAAGAAAAGAAAGGTGTTTACAAAAGCTAACTTTAGCTTAGTAAGGCTAAGAAAACAACTGAGCAGAAGTTATCCTGAATTACCATTTGAAAACCCTCTTCCCAACCCACACAGACCTGAGTGAAGAGTACCGTCAATATGCTAGGATCAGTTTTTATCAATATCCCAAAATCTGTTAGAGTTGCAGATGGCTTCCTTAAGGGCTGAGCTGTATTTAGTGAAAATCAATTTCAGTCACAGTCCTAGAACAGCCAATAAAAATTCCTAATGCAAGAAGGAATACAATTAGCTGCTCACTGGGAGTCTGCACTGTCAGTACAGTGACATGGAGGGTTCCACTCACAGGGGAAGTGAGAGGAGTGAGCTGTGTGGGTGAAATGTTTTCTCTGACCAGGTGATCCCGTGAATTCATAGCTGGGCTGAGAGGAAAACAGTACACAACAGCAGGCAGGCAGTGACAGGTGAAGATGCAAGATGTTTTCTAACAGGATGAGGTTAGCTCTTCCTTTCATGAAAATATATCAACTTTTTCTGTAAAACTTCCTCTTCATCTAAATTGATTTTTTTTTTATGAAGAGGTATGAGGAAAATAAAGTGTGGGTGGATCAAATCTGTTTGTCTTCAGTTTCTCTACAAAGTTAAATGGAAACTCTTCCCTCCATCCTGTGGAGAACACAGAAGCTGTGTTTGCTTCTGTGGCATAAGACATCATTTTCAATAAACACTGTATTACACACTTTGCCTCTAACAAAGAATGGAGAATCTTACTACAAATGTGAGTTTATATACTAAAAATGAACACAAGAAAAAGGGGTAAATGTTTAATCTATGGGTAAATGCTGTACAAATATAACTGCATAGAAAGACAGCAGTGACTAATCTTATTTTTTTTTCCCTCTATCCCTTCAGCCAGCATTGCTGCCATTATGGGATATGCACTCTCAGGTCATGCTGCACAGTCATGCATGCTACCCACACCAGTGAGCAAACTAGCACTGATTTTACAGTCTGCATTGCAACACTTGGCATGCTGATAAAAGTTAGTGGGAGAGAAGGTAATTTATTAAATCCCTATTAATTCAGCATTCATAATGCAGTATTTCTATAGCCTACAGGCTATAAACTTTCTAAGAACTACAACTCTTTTCCATGTTCAGGCACTGCAAAACATGAAAGCTGCTATTAGCTGTAATAAGAGAATGTCACAGGGCAACATGACATAATTACCATGCCAGTGATGTGACAGGTAGGCATCATGGTCTAACTGTACACTGATTTACTGCCTGAATCCTGCAGTCCCAATATTGCACCTCTCTGAAATCTTATCATTCTGATGCCCTTGTGACCACCTCACCTTCCATTCCCTTGCACCTACAGATCTGAATACACAATGTTAAATTAACTGCCAAAAAAACCAAACCCTTACAAACACTCCTTTTGTATGCCATACAGGGCAAATAAATGCACACTTCTGCTCAAGTGAAACTGCCTCATATTGTTTTTAACACCCTTCAGATCTCATGGGTTTTGTGGCTCATGTAGGTGTCTCTATTCACACATGTTTACTTGTGTTCTGTCTGGTGTCCAGGATTTGGCTCTATTTCAGCACTAAATAAAACAATGGCTTCAGCTTTTAAACTTTTTGTTGCCTGGGATTTAGTATGGAAATGTAACTAGAACGGATACACAGACGGCCAGAAACTTTGCTTTCAATTTTACAGCAATTCAGAAAGCTAATGAAACAGTAAACTACCCCATAAATAACCAAAGAAAAACCACCCCAAAAAACAAAAAAACCCTTTTACTGCCTGAAAAACTTATAGAGAATGGCAGAGGTCAATTTCTTAAGTAAATAAGCATACACTGAACCAAACCAGGTAAGTCAGTGAGAAGCTTCCCAATGAAGTTCAATCACAGCCTGATTTTTTTTTTTACTCACAAAGACAATCTTTGACAATGCTTAAGATTAGAAAAGGTATAAATGCAGTAATTTAAGATAAATATCTTTATAACGCTCACTTTTCTTTGACCACAATGAGGGAAACCATTTGATCAGTTTCTGTTTAAGAAGTTTAACACGAAGGCCCATGACCAGCTGCTGACAACTCATGCTAACACCTGTGCAGTGGTAAGTGCACAGGCACACACAGCAGCCTAACACTGCTTAGAGAAGTCTGCAAATCAACAAGAAAAGCCCTAGAGAAGGGAATGTGTTTATACGGCCTTAAACCAGCTAAAAAGTAGGTTGAAGATCTGTATTCAAATCCCGCTCTGCCAGCTCCATGCAACAGAATACTAATCAAAAAATGCATGTTCACAACTGTACGTAGATAATATCCAATGGTTGCAATCTCCAAGCAATAATTTTTCAAGACAATTGAACAGGAATACAATGACATACTGAAGCATTAACAAATGTATGGAATTTATCAAGGAAAATTAAGTTAAAATGAGTAAAGTATCAGATTTGTTCTAGAGTGCTCTTGCAGACAATAATTTTCTAAAAACAGAAAACAGAGACTCTCCCACCACATCAGGACAAGGGAAAAGTATTTATTTGTTTAACTGGTAGACGTTTAACAGCTGATTCACATTAGCTCCTGCAACACAGTTTCATTTGGGAGCTAAGTGAACACAAGTGAGGCATTTTAAGGCTCCTCTCACAAACCCCACTGAGGCTGCAGCTCCTTTGGAATATGGGTGACTGAACCAGACTCCCCCAGGAGCTCAGCAGTTCTTCTCCTTAACTGACCTAGACAAGTGTTTTTTAACAATACATGATGCACTCCCTCCTCACCAAAGGCTTGCTTTCCATGTTTAGCTTTTAATGTTTTTCATCAGCTTTGTCATCAGCACCTCTGACTCAAAGCCTCAAGCGTCGGCTCCTGCACAGTGGCACAGATGGAACTTAAGCCTCGCAGGCCATCTCATCACTCCTTGACTCAAAGCCTGAATATAAGCAAGTTCCTGTTTAAAAAGCCTACAGCTCTCATTATGTTGAGTTCCTAGGTTTGACTAAAGGATGGCAGTAAAATGCCTTTGTGAATGAAGACTTTTTCCAGCTAACACCTGTGTGGGACCTCTCACAGTCTTGCCAGCTGACGTGTTTGAAAAGCACGTTCTTGTGCGTGTCATAACGGGCAAGGGAAAACCAAACCAAAACAAAACCCATCCCACCTCCCCCTCCTTCCCCAGCAACCCAGGCATGCTTATGCTTTGAACTGCAGAGCAGCTGAGCTGACATGTGGCTCACTTGCCAGTTTCTGAAACTGCAGTGCTGGGCAACTCTAGGATTTTGATATTCAAACTCTGTACCGCCAACATTTAACCTCACATTCCAGGGCAGGGCTGGGCTCAGAGCCTGGGACATTCCAAAAAGCATTCCAGCCTGCAAGGCCCTGGAGGTAGACCCTCACTGAGTGCATCCACACTAAAGGCTGGTAAAAATATCTCTGCATTCCCATTCACATTGCTAGTAAGCAGAATACAGGGAGGACAAGTCACAGTTCTCCCCATACCCATGGACCACACTTTGGCAGGTATCATTACAAATACCCTCTGCAGCATCACTACCAAGTAAAAAAATACAAATGCTCTTTTGTTGGCTGAGAGTACCCCTTGGACAAAAAGCCCTCCAGTTGCTTCACAGAGTTCCACAGGATTAACAGTGAAACATTTTCACTAAGCAAATACTTAAAATAGAGCACAGCTTTCATCAGTATTGACCAAACATTATATTCACACCAGATTAAAATTAAAAAAAAAAAAATTCTGAAAAGTGAAGGTAAATATCCTGCAACCCAGCTGCGGTCTCAATTGCCACCCTATGCAAGAATGCTGAAGTGCAATGGCTGGATTGGTAAATACTGCAGAAGACAGTGTATTTTTGTGCCAACAATAAAAATACCTGCCACCTTCTGTTTCTGGAAGGTACAGCAGGGAAGAGAAGCACGGCAGAAATTCAAGACAGTAACCAGTTGCTCTTTAAAAGCAACGTGAATGTAAGGATTTCTAAGAGGAAAACACTGGTCACGGAAGTAATTACATTTCCACCAATGCTGAGAAAGGATAACTCTTATTTATCATGTGTGATTCTATCTGTAGAACTGGTTAGGATGAATTCAATGATCAAAGTCTTCACACATTGGTTGTAACAATTACAAGGAGTGAAAGTATGTAACATAAAGTCATCAAATCACAACATTCTGGCAAGCACATAGATATATATACAAGTGCAACATTTCTTTGGTTCTTCCTGAAACTGATCAAAGGTGTCAAAGGTTACACTTTCTAGCCATTTGCCAGAATTACAGCCCTTCTATATTTAGCATTGAAAGCTCATTCCAACAGAGTGACTCCTCACTCTCATTTTCACAGGCTCTGTTTGGCCTATCCATAGATACAGCACAGACAACCCCGTTAGTGTGTACAAGCACTGCAGAGAGCTAAGGGGAGTAAGTGTAACATTGGCAACAGTGTAATAGTTTCAGGAAGGACTTGAAAACATGAGGTCATTAAAAACAGAAACATCCCCCCCAAGGTTTAGCACCCCTTTGATTTAATAAACACACTTTGCAGGTTAGTGTTAACACAGAATTTGTTTCACTCCTAGCAAACTATGCAGCCAGCTTTACCCAGCTCTCTCCACCAACCAAACCAAGGCACATATTCTGTAATATAAGAAGAGTAGTAAAGCCTCTCCAGGCTGGTATTCATGCTACCTGTATTAAGGTATCTGTCTTCAACTACAATTACATGTGAATGTTTGACAGCATCCTGCAGAAATCTGCTCAATGCTCACATGAATCCAGGATTGACACCTCCTCAGGAGCACTGGAACACCAAGCTCTCAGCACAAACCTGTGCTCTGAATTAATGGAGTCACTGGCTGAAGGAAGCAATATGAAAAGTTGCACAGGCTGTACCTCACTCAGGAGGCAGCAGGAGGCACATTCACATCACATGACAAAATACCAGAAATAAAACCCCCAAGGTACAAATACTGTTATGAAGGCTTTGGCTCCTAAACTGAATGATCCTACCTCACTTCTGTAAGAAGTTCAAGTCAGCAGTGACACACTTTCCCCTGAGTAATTTTTTGGGGTTTTCTGGGTCAAAAGAGAACTAACATGCTTCTCATGACTGACTCATCTATTAACTCATCCCAATCCAGTGGAACTCCCACTGATCCACAGTAATTGTTGCCATACAAGTCCACCCTGTACTTAGGCAACATCAGCTGTATTACCCAAAGATTCAACGTTCCTTTTAGACAGACAATGATTACAAGACTAAGCCAGATCCTTCTGTGTGGCAGGACAAGAGGCAATGGGCACAAATTGAAATTCAGGATATTCCATGTAGAAGAAGGAAAAAAACCCCACTTTTGCTTACCCTTGAGGATGCTCAAACACTGGAATGAGTTGCCAAGAAAGGTTGTGGAGTCTCAACCCTTGAAGATGTGCAAAACCCAGTTAGACACAGTCCTGAGAAACCTGCCCTAATTCATCCTGCTCTGAGCATGGGGTTTGGACCACACAATCTCCAGAGGCCCTTTCCACACTCAAACATTCCATGATTCTATTACATTAGACCCTGCAAATCACACTGGTAGAAGGACCTAAAAATGAGTTTTTCTTTATTATTGTGGCTTCAAATAGTTCTGACAAAAGTAAGATATTCCAGATACAACTTATAATAGGAAAAGGGCTACTTCTGAAATTTCTGATTAATACTACAAATTTTTTTAGTGCTTCAGAGTAAAACTGTAGCACTAAAATGATATCAAATATAAACATATTAAAGTGGGTTTACTGTAATGCACAAATTGAACAAGAAAAACTTCTTCCTAGACTGTATAGATTTACTGTCATTTAATCTAAACAGCAGACATTTTAACTTCACAACCCTGAATATTGTCTGATGAGATATTGTTCTTCCTTTCAAAAGAATGGTTTAATGTGGCACTACCACTTGAGGAAAAGAATCAAAATTTTAAATAGAAAGATTCTTTATGAGTTACAGCTAAATGAATTATATCTTGTACATTCTTTATCCAAAGTACTTTAGAGATCATGGCATGATACATCTCCATCCTTTTGTTTTCAGACCAGAGCTGATGATCTCAAGATCCCTCACACTGTTGAGGGAAACTAAGCCACTGTTTCAATAAACTGTTAACAACAGATCTCTCTGAATTCTTTTGGCATTCTTTTGAAGATTCAGAACTCTAATTTGAATTAGACAAGCTCAGCTGAGCTGTCCTGAATTAGACAGGGTCTGTATCCTCTCCTGGCATACAGCATTTACTTACAGTTTACTTTAATAAGAAGTTATGATGATGAAAACAAAGAAGAGAACATGAGCCTTTGATCAAGACCCCTGTATCTCCAACAGCTGATTGCTGAGACAAACAAGGTCACATTTCAAGAACATACAAGGTCATATTTGGATGGCCATTACTGCAAGTAATCTACTTGTAGACATTTATGAGGACTTTCAAGTTCAAAAGACAAAAAGGACCTTCATTCAACAAAGTCAGTGCTACCAGGCTGGGCTCCAGCTCCTTACTGGAAAGACACAATTGTTAACACATTAGACCAGAAAAGGACAATTAATTCTACTGCCATATTTCTGAAGGTAAAACGTAGTAGAAGTTATCACAGAAGAATGTTATTTTAATGCTTGTCTTACAATTTTTACGTCCTTCTTTCTGCAAAAAAAGTTTTTCTTGATACATGAGGGGTGTAAACAAAGCTTGCAAAACATGCATAAAACTCAATTGACACAACCATGTCTACTTTGCTGCTAATTATTTTCCTACATTGATTTTTCTGATTAACTCCACAGTTCCAATACACAGTTAGATTCCTCTGTTTGTGGATGATGTATCAATACATGTCTTACCCGCACACTGTAGACTTATTAAAAATAAAAAAACAAGTCATGAAACCAATGACAAAGTTGCTTTGAAAATACCTGATATTTTAAAAAAGTTTTATTACTGGGATGACCTTCTCCATGTTGTTTAAAATCAAGTTCCTAATTATCATCTGAAAGGCACCATAGGGACAGTGAGTGGTGAACAGTAAACATCTCAGTGGCATCTTTCACAACTGGGAAATATATCTGTCTCTGAGAGAATCCAAATGAAACGTGAACAGCAAGATATACAAACAGGAGTTCATTTGCAGCTGCATAGGCATGAAACCTCTAATTTCCATTAATTCCATGCTATCGTGGCATCTTTGGCACATTCACGTCAGAAGTGTCTTCAATAAAATTGGCTTTTTTATGGGAAGGCTCAGCAAGGTCCTCTCCATGGTCTCTGTTAATCAGGGGCTCCTGGTCCCCCCTCTTGCGTTTGTTAATCAGGTGATTTTCTCCCTCACAGAGCTTTCCCTCTGGGACACCCAGTGCTCTCAGACAGACAATAGCTGCAGCCTGTTCTGCCAGTTTCTTGGACTTGTCCCTGAAGAGCAAGCACACAGAGCACACGTGAAAGTGGAAACTGAGGTCTCTACACTGCCAAGAGACAATTTCCTGTCTCTGATGCAACATCATGAAACAAACAGCATTAGTCGTCATCTCACAGCAGAAAAACAAACCAAGTCATTTCCAGAAATTATTTCAATCTTGCTGAGTGTCAAGTGTTGATGCTTCACTCCTGATGCAATATTCCTAGAAAATCTCTCTATCAGGGCTTGTCTCCTGAACACTCTCCATGTCAAAGGTACACAGCCAATGTGTGTCTGCCCCACAGAAAGGTAACTTTTACAAATCTGATCACTAAACAAAACTGAGTTATGAAGGATCACTTTTCTTGAAAGAGGCTCAGGCGTAAGTACATTCTCTGTCAGCTGTTCAAGTTCATTGATGCTGACAAAAGCAGGAACTGTTCCGCAATAATAAAAATTCTGTCACTTCTGAGAAAGACTGCCCATCACACATTTGTGGAAGTCAGTATTTGAAAACATTTTCTTCTCAAAATTTCATATCAGCTGAGCATAACTTCCTAAAGTCTCTGAACAGGAAGGCTGCAAAGCAGTTATGTGTGCTTGTCCTGTTTAAAATGTTCAATGCTGAGCTCTAGCTTTGCAGTTAAATCAAGATCACCTTAGGTACAAATGCCTCAGATCTACTCTGGTATTAATAGATGATTGTATAAAATACCACCAAGAAACTTCAGAGCAGGCCTGGATGGAGCTGCTAATTAATTGCGATCTCCAAGAACTCTGCTTCACTGAATACAGACACTTAGTCCTGACTTCTTATTGGAATGGATCTGCTGCAGTGGCTGAAGACATAACCTGCTCCAACATTCCCCTCTGCCTCCCTTGGCTTCTTTCTGCATTCATCACATACAGAATGGAACTGGGTCACCTATTTGCTCCCCTTCCAATACAGCTTGTGGACTAACACAAAGTGAACTAAAATCGGTAACCGTTTACTTGATTATGCCAGTGCTTACTTCCTCCTGTCACATTCAATTCTCAGAAGTTTTTCATCCTTTCTCCCACCTAGAAGTAGCTTTAGGAGGTAACTTTCAGTTGACCTTTATCAAAGGCAAATGGAATAAACTAGAATATCCTTTTAATGCAAGTTTTTAAGCAACATTTCAGAAACCAAAATCCAGCTGAAAAACCCATTTATGATGGCTTACCACAGAGTTGATCGGTATTTTCGCTCAGCTACTGTCACTACTGAGCAAAATAACCTATCCAGTGGTCTTTGAACCTGTAGAAAAAAAAAGAATTTAAAGGAAAGGAGTTGTCAAAAACCAGTCATGCAATTTAAATAAGAAACAACATCATCAACATTCCTTCATATTTATAAAGACAAGGATAACAAGTATTATAACTTTAACATTACTCTAATTCACACTGCAAATTTCACCATACATATACAACATGAAAAAATTAACAAATTGTCCAAGTTATAAATATTTTTGCTTTACAAAACTAAAAAGTAATCAAATAATGTTCCCATGTAACCAAACAGGTGCTCCTGTCCCATACAGTTCCTATCTGTAACAATGTACAAGAACAGAGAAAACATTCCAAGAATTAATTCTTTACTTCACAGAGGTAGTAAAAGAAAGTAATGGGCTCCTATATAATGACCAGGAAGTTACAGCAACTTCTTTCACAAATTAATCAAAAGCAGACTGAAGGCCTGATGTTGGATTTTTAATTTTCTAATAAAATAAACTGCTGTTCTCATACCTGTGTGCATTACCATTTCTGCAGCTGCTTTCTGAAAGAGCTACACCAGAGGGAAGCAGAATTTCTCACTACCTTGAGTCCTAAAATACTTAATTTCATATACAAGGCAGAGGGAGAGGTTTGAAAGGATTTATCGTTGACTCACAGTTTCATAAACAGGCTGAGGATGCTTTTCTTTCCTACACCATTCCAGAAGATACATTTTTGGAGTGATCTGTGGTGGATATTCTCGCCTAGACAGAAAAATTCGTTGTCAACAACTGTGCACAAAGTTCTATTTTAAAAAGACAGTGATGCTTTTTGTATTACTTCTACCAGTTATTTGAAGTGTAATTTTACAGCTCAAATTATGAAGAAGATGCTTCTTCTTCATTAGAGAACTCAAGTAATAGGCGTGACAAAACATCTAAAATAAAATCTAAAGTTTTCCTGAACATTTACATCCTGTAGTAATACAGCTAGAGAAGACATACTTAGCAGAAAGGAGATTCTAACAATGTGACACAGAAGAGAGACACAGTTTGCTACTGCTTCTTATAAGCACCAATTAAACACCAGCAGTAAAAAGGAGAAGCTGCTTTTGTTACGAAGCAGTAATCAAATGAAAAAAAAGGGTAGAAAATGTAGGAATTTATTCAGTTGTCAACAAAGAATTACAGAACCTTACACATGGCAGAAAAAAAAACATTTTAAAAAATCTGTATTCAGTTCTCAAGGAGTCAGGTAATATATCCTCTAAATATTAAAGCACTATGACTGCATTTGTGGAGGATTTTGCATATCACACTTGAGCTGTTTGATCGGCCTATTAGCAAAACCAGCAAATATGAGTTTAACATGGAAAGTAACAGCAATTCTACAGGCTTCAGAGATTATAATTAAAAATGATATAAAATAGAATTCAACTCCATGAATTAATTTTTCAAGGAACAGCTTATGAGTGGAACACATTTAGAAGGCTTCAGATGAGTGTGTTCTCTGCTTAAAAGAGTATTAAGAAATTTGTTCAGGACTTTTTATAGAAAAATTATGTTTTAGTCAAGTTTCACTAAAAATAACTGAACTCTACATATTTGTAATACACTTTTCTACATGGAGATGTTCTATTTTTAATTTTCTTTTAGAGCACTCAGCACTTTCAAAAGTTAAGTGAGAGAATTAAGCAGTCTCGGGAAGCCTGGAACTAAAGAACATCCTACAGCATCCAAATGGCACAGGGAAAGTGGTGATTATGCAATGATGTTCACTTACTGCTTCATAGGAATTCACCCAGTAAGTGCTGTTTTGCAAATCATCATTTTCAAAAAACTGTTAAGACACTGTCAACCTCACAGTTATTATTCAGAGATGCAAGAGAGTGAAAAAATTGATTTGCACACTTACTTGTCAAATCTAACAGCCATTTTTACTACATCTGGATCTTCTGTTTGGTCATCTTCATCTTGGACCTTCGTTTCTAAAGATGTTTTCTTTGCTTCAAAAATAGCTGTGGTTTCTTCATAGAAGTCACCCATTTCAAAGGCTTCACTATTCAAACAGAATTCCTTTATATTAGAGATCAGTTTATAAATTTTTGAATCACATTATGACAGAGAAAGAAAATGTAGAAATCAATTGTGTTTACAGTATATGTTAAGTGGAAGTGTGGCTGAATTCTGCACAGTGACATTACATTGAGCTACAAGTAGGAAAAGGATGTTCTAATTTCCAGCACTACATATGCAATTTGTAGCCTGGAAGGGCAGGCAGAATCAGTCAGAAATACAGGTCCTGCAACGTTCAAGTTATTAGTTCATTAATAACTTGCAGTTGGATGAATCAGCAAACAAACATCTCAGCATGACTCCTGGTACATCAGCTCCACAACGGCATTACAAGCAAAAAGTAAGAAAAAGAATTTTCTTCTAATTATAGTGATTAAAAATACTATAAGCAATAAACACTATAACATCCAAACCCCTCAAAATCTAAGATTTTCTGACTTCACAGTATTATTCACAAGCCCAAATAAAGAGAAGCAGCAACCAGGATTTTAGTCAAAGGCAAAAGCCTCAAATCCTTTAAAATTTCAAACTCATGGCAGGCTGGATCTACTTCGAAAAACTGAGACTATTGATTTTCTGCAGATGATAATGGCAATAAAACCTGCAGCATAAAAGAGACTTTTACTTTTGGCTATGAAGATGCTGATTGATACAGGACTGCTCAATGACAAAATGGATTCTGCCCACAAAGCCTCCAATGCTCCAAGCAAAAAAGCAATGAAGCTGAAAAATACTAACTTATGTGCTTCTAAGGGAAGGCAATTTATCACATACTGCTATGAAAATGTTTTGTGGGAAGAGCAGCAGGCTGTTCTCTTGCATTCAGCACTGAGGTTAAAGCTCAAATGGCTGTAACCCATCCTCACCACCAGGAGACAGCAGAATTATGCACTACAATTGTCTGAAGATAAAGTGGTGCATTTTAAAAACTGAATGTTCCTCAGTTATCTGGACATGAAACACAGGATGTTCAGAACAGGGGTTAAAAGACCAAGTTTGCTGGCAGAAAACAGTTTCATAAATTTCCAAATGGCTCTCTCTGTCCCCTTCTCCTGCACACACATTGCTTTAGCCCATTTTGAAGTTGGTATTGCATCACATGTACAAAACCAGAGAGTTTGATTTTGGAAGCCCCTAAAGAATTGTTAGGCATAGCACATAAACTCCATAGTTTTACACTAGATCTCTATCCAGTGTTTATGTGTATGAACTGTTACACCTCTAATTACCTATGTAAAACTGTTACTTACAGTATTTATTTTACACATTCTGCATTGCTAGTCATGCAGCAGAAAACACCACCACCCTCTGGGCTAAGACTTTATTGAAGTTGCAAAAGATTTGAGTTCTAATCTATACTTTATCTTTTTTCCTAAACTCAAAATCTATAATCAAAATAGTCTATTAGCATACCAAAACAAGTTAAATTCTTTAAGTTGCCAAAATGAAAAGTAACTTGCAAAGTTTAAATGTTATTCATGGATTCCACTGCTCCATTAAGAATAATGAAGTTTAGCTCCCTTCATATATGCAATATAAATTCCCTTCATTGTACTGTAATTAATAATCATGGACAGAATTATTTCTAGAAAGCCAAAATTGGTAAAAACAAATAAAATGGCAAAAGGATTGCAGGCATTTCCATTCATTTTGAATGTTAACAGAATGCTGATTAGGGTTTGCTAGAAACCAATACATTCTTTTTCAAAATATTTCAAGCTTTCAACATTAGTATCCATTTTCATACACATTAGATATCAAACAGTTTCAAACTGTTCATTTTATAAAACACAAGGAGACTCCTCCCCTCCCTTCTAGCAGAAGGATAATTATAACACAACAAGGATATTACACATCCAAGCTCAGAGCTTTTAGTTCCATTTGAAATGTGTCCAAACCTGAATTCTCCTAATTCAGTGCTAATTGTTTATTCATCTGCCTATTTTATGGTTTCTCTCAAAATTTTTGTTCTTCCATTTCTGTCTCTCCCACTGAGAAATTTCATCCAGTCTATTTCAGATATGCAGGATGATAAGATTCTTTAAAGCTACTATATTTTCTCAAAAAGATTGCCATTATTCATTAAGATGTTCCAGGAATGAAAAGCAGCACAAAAAAATTACAATTAAGTACCAGAGAACTCTGATGCATGCTTCTGTGTTTCTAAGTGTTCATTTTAAAACAAATATGTTATAAATATTCCAGTAACATTACAAACCTCACATGCAAGTGGGAAAGCTAAATCAAATCTTTGGAAGAAGACAAGTTCCACAAAATTTCAGACAAGCTGAAATTTTTCTTAATCACTTCATGCAAATACTAGATAAATGCTTGTCACTCAGTGAAGCACCACTCAAATGAGTGTGCTGAATATAAAGAGTTTTAGGGTTAAAGATTTAACATCTGAGCGTGGAGGAAACCTGAAAAAGTTTACTCTGATATTTCACATCTTCCATCTAGATTTTTGGGCTTATTTTTGGGGTTTTTGTAACTTCTCCTGACAGTGTGAAATGCCAGGCAGTGCTAGACAGAGAAGTAGTGTGCAAGTTTGGCAGAGTACAACTCTTTTCTGAAGTCCATGCTTACCAGATCTCCTGTGTGGACTGTGCAGCGTGCAGCTTCTTACCCTGAGTAGTTTCCAACTGTTCTCTTAACATCTGACACAAGCAGTATTTAGTGTTGGTGTAGTGATTGTCATACCTCACTGCCTGATGGAAAGAAACAGAGAATTCAAAACCACACCAAACAAATTTATCTTCTGCACTGCACATGGTGTCTTGATGACTTCCCCAATCATTTTTGAAAGGCAAACCACAGTGCAGTTTCCTCAGTAACAGATTCAACACCACCCATGAATGTGACTATAATCTGATTATTTTGGCATGACTTCACCAACTAAAGTTCAACTGACTCATATACTTCTGAAGAAAGAGTTGACCTGTTTACATCATTGACTAGCAATGCACTGATATTTTAGTAACTCGTTAATAGCAAGCTCAAATTAAAAAAAGAATTTGATTTGATGACATGATCAAAGTTGAGATTTCTGACTAATTCCCTATGACATCATTAAAATTTTGTCTTTTGAATAATGGATAAAACTTTATACATTAGATGACTTAGTTAATGGAACTACAGTACTACAACATAGTAATTTGCCAATTACTTTATTGGCAAATCATTCCCTTTGCTTTCCTACTGCAAATACTTCTTGACTGTGTTTGTGAAAAGTAATTAATTTCTAAAAGTGAATCTAGGAGCAACTGATTATTTAATACTCTTTCATCTTTCTGTTCAATGTTGTAAATTCAATATTGTGTACTGCATATAATAATCTGCTCATTTTGTACAACTGTGATTTCAAAAGAGTTGGACTACATATTGTTAGATTTCTTTACATTTTTAGTAAGCCTCATAAATGTTCCCAAGAAACAAGGGCAAAAAAGCATGTTTTCTCCATACAGATTTCTAAACAAAATCAAACAGAGGAAGCAGGGATTGGTTTGCAAGGATCATGTAACATGCACTATGTTAAAATATCCCCAGAACCAAGTCTTTGAAATGGAGTTAAGATACTGCAGTAAGATTTGGATTAACAATTCTAAACAATGTTAATTACATGTAAGATCTTCATAAAAACATACATATTTGATGTAATCTTGCATGACATCCTTCAAGGGGCAAAACCCCTCTTTTCTGAAGACAGAGGGGTTCCACATGGCAGCACGAGCAATCATGACTGATGAGGCAGCTGTTGCTTTCTGGAAGGTCTCAATGTCTGCATATTCCTTAATGAATTCATGAGATCCTCCACTAAAAGTTAACAACACTAATATAATTAATCATGCCTCTTTTGCCTGCACTTGGAAATCTTAAGTACAGGCACCTGACCAGAATGAGTTAATTAGTCCAACTTACTTTGCTATTACTGGAATGGAGACAGCTTCAGATATGGCCTTGATCACATCACAATGGACAGGGTGCTGAGGCCTCTCCTCCTTCTTCCTTTCCAACAGAAAAAAAAACCAACACAAGACCAAAGATTTCCTGTGGAATTTATAGATCTCTAAACCACAGCAGACATGACACAAGGATTATTGGGATATATTTGTTTCAGCTTATTTGTTTTATATATTTCATTTTTTAGATACAAAGTATGCAAGATAATTTTACTTTTATTTGGTCTTGAGTAAAAATATTTAGGAAAAGAGCAGCAAGGAGTTTAATTCCCTAATTACTGACTTGATTTCCTAGAACACCAGTTCAGTTAACAGTTGAAATCAGAACCACACATTACTTTTAGTGTATAGAGGATACTCGTATCAGTCATATCATACTGTGGTACAGTCATCAACAAACTAAAAAATCTTTTTTGCCTAAAATCCATTTACCTTCCATGGACTGCAATGGCAGCAATGCCAGTTTTCTCTATCCTCTTCACCAGATTGACAGTATCCTCCACCTGAGGGATAAGACAGTCTGATATGATTTCAATTCAAAGCAAAAGGAATAACTATCATGAATAACTATAATGTGGCATTGTAGAAACAAATGCTCAAAGTCTTTTATCAAGAAGGATGTGATTCCTGCCTTTAATCAATAACATAACATGTACAAACATTTAATATATACTACAATGAAAGACCTACATGCTATGGCAGAAAAAAAGAATCCATTTTCAATGCTTCCTTGAACCTACAGATTACAAACTTTCTCCAGCCAGGTAACATAATACTCTATAGTGGGAGAATATTTTCCAAAGGTTTTCAGACTGTCAATTGAAAATGACTGGAACATTTGATTAGCAAGTCCTCTCTAATGACTACTCTGTAAATTGTAATTAAAATGCTTTTCAGTCAGAGGATGCCTTCTGAAATCAGCCTAACATGCAATCACAAAACTATAAATATTCCTCTCAGATGTGTCTTAAAAATGTTAACCAGCATCTAAAATATTCTAAGGATACTCTTACATGCCCAGTATATCTTCAAAGAGGTAAAATGCTCTTAAAAAGCAGAAATAAAATTTTCACACGGCTGCACTAGCCTGTCTTATGCATTTTTAGGGAAAGGCAGAATGAAAAAAAGGCAAATTTTCCTTTCAAAAGCTGGAGGAATATCTGTGGCTCATCCCAAACATATCAGATTCAGTCTGAAAACTGCAACATGTCCCAGCTGGCAGGGATGCAGAGACAGAAGCTCACCTGCTGCTCTGATGGATGACATTATCCAAAACCAGCTTGCAACAAAAAGGGAAAAGGCTCTAGCATAAAGGTTCTCTAATTTAATACTCCAGAACCAAAATGATCTGAGACTGGGTTACTGATTCTTTTCACACAAGCTTCATTTGTTTATCCCAGCACATAAATGACTTCTGAACAAAGCTGGCTCAGGTACAGTTCATCCATCTACTGAAATATCTGTTTAGGTCATATGCAATCATAGTATCTGGGAAGTAATTAAATACTCAATTGCTAAATAATCAGTCTTTAAAAGAGAAGGTACTCCAAAAGGTACAATCTTTTGGAGGTTTAAAAATATGTAGAGAATTCATCTTAAAAAAAAAAAAAAAAAAAAAAAAAAGCAGTAAGGAAGCTACATCAGCTGTAAAAAAATTCTGGAAAAAGATCCTGAAAAAGACAGACCCCATTGGCTGTTCTAATCACAAGAACAAGAAAACAGTATGGAAGAAAAATTAGTCTAAAAGAACAGAAAACAATTATCTATTGGTCACCCCATGTGAAAAATAGGAACTAACAGCATCTAGTGACTGCTTGAGGGTGCTGGCCTACACCCTTTTGTACCTCTATGACATAAAAATGACTCAGTTAAGAAATTTAGAGGATAAAAGCCTTTGTGCCCTTGTCTACCACAGAAACTGACAAGGCCACAGTCACATTCTCTGTGCACCTAGAGGTCAGATTTAGGCTGGGACAGCATCCCAAACAGAAATTGTAAATTCCAAGTGCTATTTCACAGCAACAGGCGTACAGTGAAACATACTAGAACAACATATATTCTAACTGATAGCAAATCACAGCAGGAACAGCTGAACAATTCAGAACAATTTATGCTCTTACTGAGGGCAAAATGCGGATTTTGCAGGTTATTGGTTTACAAATTCCTTTAACAAGGGTGGTCAATATCTGAAAAAAAAAGAGAAGACAAAAATCTGATCACAACAGTGGCATTACTAAAACTCTCCTCCTTTCTCTCTTGAAAATAAATTAGAATAATGTAACACTGTTTATTAAACCTGTATAAAGAATCTTACATGCTAGACAGACATATACAATCTGTAACTGAATATACAATTTTATCCAGTAAGTATACTAGCCTACTTATAGTCTAAGACATTTTTATTTACAATTCTTTGTTGATTTGAACTGGGATTTTAGAGAGCAATTAACTGCTGCTGGAGTTTCAACCCTGCTTTTAATATGGTGTGACCAGTGAATTCTGATTTCAAATTACATGCATAGACATGTAAAACTCACAAATACTGCACCACACTGAAAGTTTTTAAACTGAAAAAAAATCCAGAAGTAGAAGTTTTATAGTCCAGATAATGGCAAGGAGAACTAAATCAAGAATATTTATCTATGACCTTAACTCCAGTGTCCTAAACTGAGTATTCCACTCAAGCAATCACAAATTTGTTGTCTATGCTACCCATTCCTGCTGCCAGTAGAGCACAGTGCACAATTCTTCCCAAGGCAGCTCCAACCCCACCAGGTGATACTCACAGACTCTATTTTGTCAGGATCAGACAGCAGTGCTGCTCCCATACCTCCCTGGGAAAACAGAGAAGCTGTTACCCACTAGGCAAACACAGTTTTCAACTCAATTGTTTTGCCTAATAGCAGACCACAACAAAAGCACAAAAGCACAATATCATATTAAGGAAAAAAATGGCAAAATTTAAAATACAGAAGCATTACTAAACACCTTGGTGCTACATTTCTTAGACCTGTATCAGAATAATTCAGCAGTAATTATCAACTTGTTCTCATCACTTTAGGGAACAGACAGGATTTCAGAAAGCTATTTTTAGCAAACATAATCATCCATTTTTCATCCATAACATAATTATGAACAATTCAATATTTTAGCTTTTCTTCCCACACCATTTCATCTGCATACATAGATGCAGAGGCCAACAACTTTTTTGTACAAATTTTTTTGATCCAGAACTATTGTTGGAGAACAACCACTCACCAGCAGTTGTACTACTGATATTTCACCCTAGTACAAGATGGATATTTGGTGTTTTGTTCTTAATTACAGCTCTGTGGAGCATTTGACATGAAAATGGAGTGCCATGGTTCAATTTATTGATCCTTTATCTCTACACCAAGTAGCTTAACAGTCCTAACAATCAGTTTGACTGCTCTGCTCTAGTCCCAGACACAGGACTAATTTAGAACTGAATGTGCTTTATTACAAAACAAACAAACCAGGTTTTAAGTGACCCATTGTACTCTCATTTAAAACTGACAAAGAACTGAATTCAGCATAGCTAAGTTGTGACTGTATTTTGCCAGTCATTTGCTCAAATGACAAATTATGATTTCAGTTTTTATTAAGGCTAGGCGGAACTTATTCCACTCACCCAATGAATTAATGACTTCAGAAAAATACTAAAAAATCCTAAACACTTCATTTTATCCAGCCTTTAAGAATGCAATTTTCTAACAGTCTATGTTATTTTACTGTATTAGGGCCGTGACACCTTCCAGAGTGTTCTGTTTACTACAAACAATTAAATTTAATTTTTCTCTTCATCAAAATTTTACTGCTTGAATTTGAAAACCAGACCATGTACTCCACACTCCATATCTCCAAGACACAAAAGGCTCATTTAAGAGGAATCAAAATACACTTGCCTTAGTAGAATATTCTTTTGGGCATCCCATGTTGATATCAATACCAGCCACATCACTCTCTCTGAAAGAGAAGGAAAAATCAAAATATTTTTTAGCATATTAGAACAAGAATCAAGAGACAGACATCTTGCCAACATTATGATTGTTCCACCATCATAAAGGCTTAAATGAGAACTTAAGGTAAATTTGAACTTCTGAATTTTTAGCTTCTCACTTATTTAAGTTAAATATATAAATATTAATGATGGTCTGAAGATCAGACTGTTCACAGGTTTCAATAACCAGTGCTGTGCAGAAGCTGCAGATACTCATCTCAGATACATTCTATATATTTAATCCTATATAAAGTATATCCACCACTAAATTCATCACTACAGTAAGTCCTATTGAAACTTCCATCTCTTTAAATGGAGGCTTAAAACCACCTTTTTAAAAGCCACTTTTGGTTTCTGCACAATACATTACTGCAGGCTTTAAACCACATTTTCAAGCATATTGGTCTTGCAGCTGTGCAATACCCAGGAAAATTCATTCTGGAGAGATCAAGGACACACTTGCACTAGCAAGAAGCCATCCCACCACAGAATTCATGCAGCTGAACTTTTCCTGGTTCTATCAAGAGGTATCATAAAAAAACTGTCTTCTACAATAATTCCTCTGCACAAAAAATCCCAAACAAACCCAAGGTGGGAAGGGGCTGAGAGAAGATGACTTACACAAGTTTAGCTACTGCCAGGGCTCTTTCAGCATCTGCTGAACCCTGTTGGTAAAAGAAGAGGATTTATAATTACAAAATATCACAAATTAATAAAAAACCAAGGTGCTTACTTGCACATGTGTACAATTATATTTGTTCTGAACATTCAGTGCAGACAGAGACCAACTCAGAGGCACACTGGATGCTTCAAACATTTACCTACAGCACATGGGTAGTCAGAGTCAGCCACTGGATGATAAAAGGTGATACAAAAATGCATCCAAAGAGGTCTGTTTGCCCTCTTCACCTACAGCAATATCAAATGTTCTTAGCCCCTCAGCAACAGATATCTATTTTAATGTTCTTAAAAAGCTCCACTAATAACAATTCTACAGACTCTACAAGCAACTTATTTGAGGGCTACATTACCACTGAAAAAGGTCTTTTCAGTATCTAATGCAGTCCACTCATGCTTCCCCCTCCCTCCAAGCCCATCATCTCTTGTCCTACACAGAGTGGTCTCTAAGAGCAAATCACTGTCATTTTCTCTTCAGCAAAGAGAATCTTTAACCCATTTGTGCAAAGCCAATGCAATCAATCCTCTCTTATCTATACTAAACAATGCTGCCTCTTTCAGTCTTTCCAGTGACACTGTCCACAGGACAGTGAAAAACTTCAATGTGTGATCAGACATCAGCACAATTTATATCCACATCCATAAGTTCAGAAATATCTAAGGTACCTCTTACAAAACCAAGCTGCTGAGGAGCACAGAGGTTATCTTAATCACCTCTTAGGAGAACTTACAATGCAGAATCTTGATTTGTAGCAACAGCTCAGAAATTCTGCAGCACCTTTGGTGTGAAGCCACCTCATTTAACTATGTTGTTAGAAGAGTATCTGGTTTCTTACCATTTGGAAGACAACACGTTCCCTCTCCCTTTCACAAGTTCTGAAAACAACTCTGTCATTAGGTGCAACAAAGTCCACTGTTTCAAGTACTTCTGTATGAAATGAGAAACAGATAAAACAGATAAAAATTCTGTACAAATGCTACAAATGCAAAAACTAAAAAAAGTCAAATGACCATGTCATTTGTATATAAATGAAATGCCATCAAAGGCATGTGATGTTCTTTGAAAAGTATCAAAGCCCAATGATGACTCAGCCAGATTGAACAGTACTATGTTTGGGAAGGGGCAGGAGGGGAGAGGAGATTTGTAGTGAACTTCTGTTTCCCAGCAGGGACACTGCAAACAACTGTTTCTACGCCACTCAGAGAGGGCCAGGTCCCAAAGATACCTTTTTAAGAACTTGCAGTGACAATCATGTTATTGCAAGTCCAGCCCAAGGACTTCAAGTTAATAAATGAATGATAAACAGTGAGTTCTTGTATGTGTTGCTTCCTTGTTGGAGTAAACTAAAAGGTGTGTATATTATCATGTCACAAACAGCTAACAGTTAAAAAGACACATAATTGGAAACTGTCTCTACTGCAGTCCAAGCAAACTGGAAGTTTGAAAATATAGAGCAGCAGACAGGTCTAAGGCAGCACTTCAAAACCTTACTGTAAGCCCCTAGACACAATTCAGGGAGATGGTAAGTACTGATACATCACTATAATCACTAGGAAAATGCTTCAGAGAAATAATTACCCTTTAACTAGAAAAGAGACTTCTTGCAGGTATTACACTTACCATTTATAACCCTCTTACACTGCAGCATCTTTATGTCAATCAACTCCTGAGTAGAAAGGATAAAAAAATCTCAGTGAGTTGAATTGTTTCAGCCTGTCAGCTCTAAACAATTGCCCATTTTATTAAGTAATTATCTAGAGAGACCAATTCTCTGAGCAACCTGTCCCAGTACCTAAGCACCCTCTGGTTAAAGAACTTCTTACCAATATCTAATCTAAAGCTCTCCGCTCTCTAGTTTAAAACTATTACCCAATCCTATCACTATCTGTCCTTGTAAAATGTTCCTCTCCCTCCTTTTTAAAAGCTCCCTTTAAGTACTGGAAGAGCTCAACGAGGTCTCCTCAGAGCCTTCTCTTCTCCAGAGAGAACAATCCCAACTCTCTCAGCCTGTGTTTGTAGGAGAGGTGCTCCAGCACTCTGATCAGCACTGTGGCATCCTCTGGATCCACTCTAACAGTTCTTGTGCTGAGCACCCCACACCTCAATTTCAGGCAGCTTAAAAAAAAGCGTTCAAGAAATAACGAGAACAATACTAAGAGTGAAATACATGGAGGCACAGCAGAACTAACCAGGTGAGACATGAAGTCAGCCTTCAAAGTTCCTTCAAAGTTCTGACTCTGCTGAAAAAAAAATACAAAAAACCCTCTACCCCCCCAAAAGGCAAATAAAAGTACAACTTGAGGAAATTGTGATGGTGTTTTGTCTAAATTACTTGAAGTTACTGAACAGTCTTTAAATATGGATTTGCCATAAGTTGAGAATGGCTCAGAGAAATGCCTCAAGACAGAGATTCTTCTTTCCTCATTTTTAATGGAAAACTATGTGTAAAAGAACAAGTCATACAATGAAAAAAGTCCATTTATATTTTCCTTAATAACAATATTATTAGATAAAACCGCCTCATCAGCTCCTTCTCCATACCTCACAGTACACGATATCCGCACCATAGTCCAGAGCAAGCAGCCGCATGGGCAGCGTCCCCACTCGCACCATTGGAGCCAGGATCTTCTTTCCCCTGAAGCACAGCGGTGTGTTCACCGTCATTCCCGCTGCCGTACCACCTGAAAGAGAGACCCCAGGGGCACCGTCACGGAGTGTCATTTCCCACCCGCAAACAGAGGCGCGTCCTTTCCTGGGAAGGGGCGGTGTGTGCCCCGCCAGGTGTGAGGGGCTCGCAGGGCAGCGGGGACCGGGCTCACCCAGCCTGAGGGCGCCGGGGGCTGCTCCCCACCCTCGGGCTCCTTCCCGAGCGAGGGGCCCCGCGCCGCCCCTGCCGGAGCCCCTCAGGGCCGCGACTGCTCCCGCGGTGGCGGCGCGGGGAACGCTCTCAACCGGCGGCGAAAAAAGGGCGAAAGAAGGGAGAGGCACCACCGGCCACACTCACCGTCCTCGCGTGGCTCCGCCGCGGCTCCGCGGGGCGGGGAGAGCCGGGGCCAGCGCCTGTTTCAGGCGTCATCGGGCAGCGCCGCCGCCCCACGTGGGGACCGCGATGGCGCTGGGCCGGGTAGGGCTCGCCCTCCCGCTGCTGCTGCCGCGGCGGCCGGCGAGCAGCGGGACAGCGGCGGCGGCGGGGAGCCCGCAGCCCCCCGGGGCCGTGGTGCGCGTCCCCTGGGCCCTGCGGCAGCGCCTGCAGCGGGGCGCGCAGCGCCGGCGGCGCGAGCAGCGGGAGGCGGCGGCGCCGCGTTCCGGGAAGCTGCTGCTGCGGAGCCGGCGGCCGGAGCTGAGCCAGCCCCGCTGGCAGACTGTGGGGCGCTGGGAGCAGCCGCCGCTGGTGTCGGCGGGATGGAAGCACCGGAAAGCGTACGGGGATTACTTCCAGCTAGAACCCTCGCAGCAGGCGGCTCCCGCCTTGCAGGCGCTGCCGGCTGAGGGGGGACAGGGCCCGACCTTCGCCGAGCTGGGGCTGCAGCCGGCTCTGCTGGCCGGCCTGGAGCGGCTCTCCATCGGCCGGCCCACGGCCGTGCAGCGCCTCGCCATCCCCGCGCTGCGCCGCGGCCGCAGCGCGCTGTGCGCAGCCGAGACGGGCAGCGGGAAGACTCTGGCGTACCTGCTGCCGCTGCTGGAGCGCCTGCTCGGCCGCCCCGAGGCGCCGGCAGCGGAGGCGGCGGTGGGGCCGGCGGCGCCCCGCGGGCTGGTGGTGCTGCCGTCGCGGGAGCTGGCGGCGCAGGTGGGCGCGGTGGCGGCGGCGCTGTGCGCGCCCGCGGGGCTGGCGGTGCGCGGCCTCACGGGCGGCGGGGCCGCGGGCGGGCTGCGGAGGCAGCTGCGGGCGCCGCCGCCGGGCCCCGCCGTGCTGCTGGGCACCCCCGGCGCGCTGCGGGAGGCGCTGCGGCGGCGCTTCCTGGCCCTGGAGAGGCTGCGCTGGATGGTGCTGGACGAGGCGGACTCGCTGATGGACGAGTCCTTCACGGAGCTGCTGGAGGAGATCCTGGCACACGCGCCCCTGGCCGCCGGCGCTCCCGGGCCGGCCGGGCCCGACGAGGAGAGGACGCAGGTGGTCGTGGTCGGAGCCACCTTCCCCGCGGGGCTCAGCGAGACGCTGGCGAAGTTCACTGACGTGGGTCGGTTCGTCACCCTCAGCACCCAGAGCCTGCACCGCCTGCCGCCTCACGTCCAGCAGAAGTTTGTCCGCCTCAAAGGCCGGGACAAGCTGCCCGAGCTGCTGCAGCTGCTCAAGGAGCGCCCATCATCAGGCGGGGCTGTTCTCATCTTTTGCAACAGTGCCAGCACCGTCAACTGGCTGGGCTATATCCTGGACGACCACAGAATCAAGCACCTGAGGCTGCAGGGGCAGATGTCGGCGGCTGCTAGAGCCGGCATCTTCGCCTCTTTCCAGAAGAGTGATGTGTCTGTCCTTGTCTGCACTGACCTTGCCTCCCGGGGGCTGGACACCAGCAGTGTGCAGCTGGTGGTCAACTATGACTTCCCAGACACCCTGCAGGACTACCTGCACCGTGCCGGGAGAGTCGGCCGGGTCGGGAGCAAGGCACCCGGAGCTGTGGTTAGTTTTGTCACCCATCGGTGGGACGTGGACCTGGTACGGAAAATAGAGACTGCAGCCCGGAAAAGGACGGGTCTCCCAGGAATGGACTCTATTAATAAACCTTCTCCTAATGCAGGTTGATTCAGGTTGCTCGGCATTCCCTGGTAGGGGCTTCCCTTGAGGCCGTTAAGGCAGAGTGAATGAGCTGCTTTGTGTAAGGCAGATTGAAAGAATAGAGCTGAGTTTCAGAACCAGGTGATCAGGTTAACTTTGTGCACTGTTCTGGAAGCTGCAGTATTCATTTGCACAGCTATCCCAGCATGTGGCTTTCTCAAAGGAAG
Source organism: Zonotrichia albicollis (assembly GCF_047830755.1). Lineage (NCBI taxonomy): Eukaryota > Metazoa > Chordata > Aves > Passeriformes > Passerellidae > Zonotrichia > Zonotrichia albicollis. Next base: position 9,591,118 of record NC_133831.1, read on the forward strand.
CTAGTAAGTGAGTAACAGAATGTGTTTGGAGAATATTGAAGAATTACTTCATCAGTTGATTTGGTTTCCTTATTTTGAGACATAATTTAAATGCAAGTCCAAATAAAAGTATGTTTGTATGATATACAGTTCTATTGCATTTCATTACTGCCCACTACCATCAGCTAATATTCGTTATTAAAACTGAAAAATTGCTACTGTGGCAGAAGAAAAAACCTGACCAGTTACAGACACAAAGGTCTAAAGGACAAAGGATGCTTTATTTTCTTGTGATGTAGCAGTTCATTTAGAGAATTCTAGACCAGATACCTGTACAGTGGGAATGAGAAGGCACAATAATGCCTGGGGCTCTTTCAAGGCCTTAATTTGTTATTTTATGGTTACCTTTCACTGAGAAATGGGATCTTGCTCCTTCATATTATATTAAATAAAAATAAATTAAATAAAAAGCCCTAAAGTGTTTCCTGTACATTTTTTTTTTCTGCATACTATAGTGACATGTACAGTTTTTGAACTGGTTGTAAAAAAACCAAAAAACCCCAACCCCAGCACACTGGAAGGCTTCTGTTAAATAAAAGAAGTGTGTTGACTCACAGGTTCTAATGACTCTCACCTAACAGAGTGAGCGTAGGACTTCTTTTGAATGTTGTGCCTTTGTCCTACTTTGCTTCCAACCAAGAGAGTTGAAGTGAATCTGAGGTTATTTCATATCTAGCTGCTAGTTTGTATCCATGGTATATAGTCACACAAATAAGCATTTTAGCTCTGATTTCTGTGCAGTGATTTGCCCCAACCCTTTCTCTGGGTGGCTGTTTTTCCCATGCTCTCCACTTTAGGCTATGCAGTCACTGGAAATGTAGTAATAGTAGATTTCTACATTATAGTAAATGAGAAGATCACGTCATTGAATCTAAATCTAGTTCCTAAGGAAATAATTCACTGGAGCTACTCTCAGTATACTGAGAGTAAAAGTTAAACAACGAGAAAACTTGCACAGATAGTCACCCAAGGATCAGGCAGTGACTTCATCCTGTTGCATTTGTGCTCTGTTCATATTGCACATTTAGGAGGCTCATAAAGGAAGTTACAAACTGTAGTAAAATTATTTCATACAGTAGCTCCCAAGCTTTAGAAATATAGTGAAAGAGTGTTCCATTTGGAGACTGGAAACCCATTCGTTGTATGGGCAACAAATTGTAGTTTAACTTCTGTAATTTACATTTTTACAGTCTATGGCAGTCTGGATTGCAGTACACAGAAATACTGAATTAGACAACACAGTGAAATAATGAAATTCTTTCAGCAATTTGCTTCCTACTTTTGAAGTAATATGCACTTCATATAGTTACAAGTAATAACCTTGAACTTGGTACAGTGCCCTTACCTAGGGCACTGTTGATCACATCAGTTTGTCGAAAAACCCAAACAAACAAACAAAAAACCCAAACAAACCCTCACCACAAATGTCAGGCATTTATATACTAAAGTGGCTAATAAAAAGCCACTTGGGTCGATAGATTCAAGAGAACACTATTTACCAACAAAACCTTTTGTAGACAGTACTTTCAAACAAAGCCACAGTTTTTTAAGCATATATTGAGAAATACCACTGTTGTATTGTTGCTCACCAAGAGACAGTTGCTGGAGCCAGTGATTAACAGCAGTAATTACACACAGGAGCACACAGACACTCACTTGGGGTGTATAAGCTGATACAGAGCCACCAAATGCAGACAGCCACACCACTGGCACATCATGTGAAAGGTGTAATTGCTCAATAGGTAAATGCTGCAGCAAAGCCTTCAAGGGGATATAGAGACCCTACCCCAGTAGTGAGCTAAATGTGTATGCAGCTCACACATGGTCAAATTGGTTGAAGAAACAGACATCCAAAGACTTTAGTTTGTCTTCTCCCAAACTGCTCTTTGAATGTTGCATCACTCATTGTTCACATCTCAATGACTGTCTACAGATGTAATTAACTGCTGTCTTCTTGTCTGTACACATTCTGCCTTCTGTGTAAATCTTACTTTAGGTCCTATGGTTATAACTCAACTTCATTTGGGCTCTATCTTATGGGCATTCAGATAATTCTGTTGCACATAGTACCCAGTGTCTAGCAAGGTACAAGACTCTGTTGCATGTCCTCACGGAGAGGGAAATATGTCTCCTACCACTCCAGTAGGTTACCTGGCAAAGTGCACACTTTTGCAGACTCCACCGCTCCCTGGAGTGCGCTTGCACGCATGTTCTCCCCAGACAGAACCTTCTTCCCTCCTCTTCCTCCTGAAAGGTATTTGTGAGCCCGGCTTACACGTTTGTGGTGGAGTGGGTGGTGGAGAAGTTCTCCATGCGCACTCTGGCCAGTTTCTCAGCGGCCACGGGCCGCAGGAGGAGCTTGCAGCTGAAGACTTGACGGCAGGCCTTGCGGAAATTCTCCGAGAGGAAAGCATAAAGGATGGGGTTGATGCAGGAGTTCCCGTAGGCCAGGCAGTGAGAGATGATGCGGAAGGTGAAGGAGATGTTGTTCAGGGGAAAGTGCCCAAACTCTGCCCACATGGTGATGATGTGGTGTGGCAGCCAGGAGAGCAGGAACACAGCAACCACCAGGAGCACCGTCTGTGCCGTCTGGAGAAGAGAAGATCGTGTATTAAATGGTCACAGTAAGCAAGCAAGCCTGTGGGATGAGTGGGTTTGCTTTCCTGTCAGGCAACACTGACAACTGCCAGGTGGGCAAATCATGACAGTATGAAAAAGGATGCAAAAAACCCTGGTAAACTTGGATTGATTTGTTTTAGCTCAAGCAAATAACTATAGACACTTGAGGTAGTGCCCCTAAAACTTCAAACAGTTCAAAGCTGCAGCAGTGTGTTACAAGGAAGAGTGGAAATAATAGTTCCTAACACTTGGAGAGTGAGGAACATTGAGGCTATGGAAAATAACTGCAGGGGAAAACAACTTCCAAGTAAGCATGCCACTGAGAGGAGTAACAAAGGCTGGCCTGAGGTGAAAGGTTTTTCCAGTATCTTCCCTATTACAGAAGAAACTCAGAAAACCAATGCATAGAGGATTTTTTTTAAAATACACAGTGCTCATTGACATGTTCCTAGCTGGGTGACGACCTGAGGGAGGCTCCCTGTGCCTGTGAGATCCCAGCCTGTGCTGCCTGGGTTGGAGGTGTGTCCCTGCAGTGCTTGCTCCCCGCTTAGCTGGCCAGCCTCTGACACAGTCTGTCATTTGTAAGTTCCAAAGCTTGACCTGAGGTTAAATTTTCATGAAAACAGTGGTCTTTGGAATTTCCATACAAAATGAAGGTTAACAGTGACAGTAAATAAAATTAAGCTGTAACTCACTTCAGCTTTCTTTCTGTAAGACCCTGAGGCCTGTGGGAGCAGGACCGCACTTTCCAAATTTAGGAAAGCTGGTAGTGTAGCTTTTCTCTCACTTTCTACTTCTAGAACACCCAGGGAATGCCTGGCAAGTCTCAGAGATTACTGACTTGGGGTCCCTAAGATCCTTTCCTGATGTTTTTGTAGGGCTAATTCTACCTGACTTAAAGAAATTTCAAAAATAAAAATGGTAATGCAAGGTGAGCAATTGTTTTGTATTTAAACCCTCAGTTTTGGGGTTCTGTAGCATATGCACAGCTGGTGACTTCCCTCCTCCTCCCCCACTTTGTTCTCTGCAGAATCTGCTTTTTACCTTTGGTATTTAGTGTTTCTCATTTCTATATTGTCATTTTAATAAATGTAACAACTTGCAAACATGCAGATTATATCCTTCCCCTAAGGAAAATTGTTGTACAAGTAGCAGAAAAGCAATGGAGAAAGATTAAAATTAAAATCAGGTTTCATTTCAGTTCAAGATTTACAGCCTTACTAATTTAGGTCAATGTTTCTGTCAATAATTCCCTTGCACGATTTCAAGTGAATAGTGTAAAGTTCCTTTCCTAGAAAAGGGATGATTTTCTAGTGAACAGAAATTTGTTTAGTCAGTGGTTATCAGGGTGACATTTAGTTAAACCTATTAACCTCTCTAAGGAAGATGTTATTACTTTAGATCAAGACTACAGTGCAAGTAAAAAAAAGGGATTTCTGTCAAATGGGTCTCTCAAGCAAGGTTCTATTAACTTTGAAAAGCAATAACCTGTAGGTTCATTGTGTACCTGACGTACTCCAGGTGCTTCCTTGTTTCACCTACCAGAATGCTGTCAGACAGCTGAGCTAACAATGTTCCCCTAAGAGTGAACAAACTGCCCTGCCAAGTGTCCTTAAACCAACCATGCTGGGAGGCAGATGATGTCCTTAAAAATAGACTGGAATGATTAGAAGTTGATGACACTGGAGGACACAGACCTAGTGGTCTTGTGGGGTCTGGCTCACCTGCTGTGGTACAATGGGTACCAAAGAAATTATTAATAAGCAGGTCCCATCATTAGCTTTCACCAGCAATAATGGTGCTACTTCTTTACCCTCTAGCAATGTTAAGTAGCTTAGGCTTGTTACCCAGGCAACCTTTCATAGCATCCATCTGCCTAAATTAGGGGGCTCCAAGCACTGAAATATGCTTTTGAATAAGGCTTATATACCTAGCTTTTCCCCCCTTTTATTGTGAAATAACAAACCGTGCATTTAACATAGGGCTGAGTATTACACAATGGGTTAGCAGTTGCTATGTAATAGCACAGAGCTGTTTCTGGGGTCCAGCTTTTTGGGATTTTGCAGACGGAAAACACAGACAATACTAGAGCACTCATACGTGATTCATGACTCAAGAAACAGGTCTTGGAAATGGAACTTTTCTCTGTTTTTTCAAGTTAAGGAATATGTAGTTAAAACAGAGGAAACTGAAACAAAACACTGTTTGGATTTTAGTGTGGTAACTTTGCTGTAGCTTAAAGTACTGTTGCTGTAGACTGTGACCAGCTGTGGAGGACTGATCCAAATAATTTGTGTATTGTTTGAACTTCTTCCATGAGCTATGACAGTTTGCACGGTTACTGCATTACTGTTGATCAAGCTGTCCCCACTTAATGCAAACCTTCTGGCTTGACTCTGAAATTTTGGTGGGTCCATAATAGAGCTGTACAATGGCCATTACTGGCCACCTCTGTCTCTCTTACTTCTCCTAGAAATCTTTCAAGCATCTCCAGGATATTCCTTACAGTGTATTTGTTGTACAGGCAAAGTAAGTGCATTGAACCTGTACAGTGAATCAATAGCATGGTGACAAAGACAAGGAGATATTTTTGCTTGTCAGATAATTCAATGAGCTTCTGTTATTCCTCCCTTTCCCCCGCCCATTTCTGTCATGTGCAGATTGTGTTGAATTTACTTGCTTATTCATTTGTTATCTTTGTAGGTCATCTGCCTCTCATTTATGCTTTCCAGCATTTCTTTGTCTGTTTTGCCCTTTTATTACTTTTCCCCCTGGCCCTGGACAAGCTATTTCTTGCTTTTAGCCTTCCCTCATCCTTCAAAAAGCATTGGAAAATGTGTTTAAAAACATTTTGGGTGAGATACCTCATTCAGGAGGATGATGAAGTCTTTAACATTTAATTGTGTTTAGAGCTGTTGTCCTTGATAAGCTTTTAATGAAGTTTCTTGCTTCAACTTGTCAGGCATCTTGTCAAGGGCAAAATTAAGATTGCCTTTAATGAGTCAAATGCTTCAAGTATTCCATGGATTTACATATTTTAGGAAGAACCACCTGAATGTTAGATTAATAAACATTCCTGAAATTAAAATATAAAGTGGACAGAAGAGTCTAGAGGGGTAGAGGGCTTGTCACTTTCCTAATTTAGTTCCAGTTGGAGACAGCCCAGCTGCACATCATTTTTCTGATCAGCTGATCAGACCATCCATTTCTACTGTGTACCTCAGCCACATAGAAATGGGAAAGAACATTCAATTAGGTTTTCAATAAACAGTACTGGCTTGGGGACAAACTGGGCTTCATTAGTGAGACAACTGCTGTTTCCTGAATATGGTGAGATTATTTTTCCTTATTTTCTTCTTCCATAATTTAAATGAAGAAGCATAAAAAAGCCTATGCCAGTTCTTCCACACTGTCTTATCAGCAAATTACAAATGACTCTTCCTTTATTACTGCTTTGTAGGAGGATGTCTGATTATGCCATTTACTGACAAATCTTTTATTCTGATATGCTATCTCTAACTTGTAGATTCTTCTCCTTAAAGTTTGAGTGACAATTGGTGCACATTTTTACTGCCCCATACTTCATTATGGCGAACTACAGAGTGACAGACTTCACTGTAACTTGTAATTTACTGTAGTGAAGACTTGGAAAATATGTAGTGACCCACGGTGCCTTAAGCTTTTGTTTTTAGGTTCTGCAGGGACCCAGTGTCAGTGCCCAGGAAGGACATGTGGCTTAGTGCAATGTACCACTGTACTGCTGGAGGAGCTTACCAACCTCAGAGGAAGAGAATTTCTGTGGCTTTACATTCAGGGATACCCAATGGAGAACATCCCTTTGCTCAGAGTCCGTCCCTGAGCCAGTGTGCAAAGTGAAATCTGCCACTTCCTTCACTCCTGGTGCCACGTTCTTGTTTGCTTTGCTGGCAAATCTGACTTGCCCTGGTGGATTTGCAAACATTCTTTTCCTTTTTGCACATAGAATTCTAACAGAAAGGTCCCAAGCACACTCTGATCTCCAGAAACATGCCTATAGCTTAGTGATAAATGCAAAATGTTTAGAATATGGCATACCTATTCTTGAGTAACTTAGATGTTGGATAGCAGCTATCTCTACTTCAGAGCATACACATCTCTTAATTACTACTGAAGCACTTCTCGCTGCCTTTTGGCCTTTTTTTTTTAATTACACTTGAGTCTAATTCTACTCGTCAGTGATCTGAAAACCACACTGTCAGTATTCTTTTTTATTGTTCTGTCTTCTTTCTTGGAGCCAGAGATGGCAGCTGAACGCCATGAAGAAGAAGAGGGACTGAAGTAAATATATTTTCAGATGTTATCAGCTCATTTTGATTACTTGCTTTATGTGCTAAGAGGGACTCTTCATTTCCCAGCAGCTTGCTTGCACTGTTCCTGCTGCTCATCTGCACATCTCTCATTCTGGGATTATGCCACTAATATCCTCTGTTGGTGCCCTTGAAATTTATTCACTTTCTATGCATAAATGTGTATGAGCATTGTGATATTTCTATTACCTCCTAATTGGTAATGATGCTCTTAATTCCTGCTGCCCTGGGCTCCTGTTAACCAAACGATGTGCAGGATGACACTTCTGAGTTATATTCTTCTGCTACATGGATCCCAGGATCTTCAATGTTCCTTTGCTGTATTTTCTGTTGTTCAAATACCAAGGCCTTGAATGCCATATTCATTGTCTGCATGAAAACTTTCAATTTGCATGGACAATAGCCAAATAATTAGTGTAGCATACAGAGCATTTGTTTAGTACACAACATTTGTTTAGTACACAACTTTTATCTGCCTCTCTTGGCCAAGATGTTCAGGAATACCCATCAACCTTGAAGGATTCTGTATCTTTTACCTCAAGCTCTTGTATGACCTTCAAAGTGCAGCACTCCAGGGAGTGTCACAAGTAAACTCTGTGTGTCTTTGTGTTTACTTAGCTCTGGAAGCAATGAATAGCTGATTTGCTGACCCACCAGGCAGGGACAACTCACCTTTCTGTTGTAGCTAACCAATAGAAAAGCAAAGTACTAATTTGTTATCTTGAAGTGGCTCATTTGGTCTGTTAATTGAAGCTTTTGGCCTCAAGGTCCCACAACTCCTACTATCCTATCAAGAGAGCTTGCAAAATTGCTGTGAAATTCACATCCCCAGACACATTCTTAAACTTGGAAAAGAATTTCAGACTGTTCAGTTTGCAAAACTTGTTATTTGTTCTTTAAAGATGCACAATACAGAACTGAGTAAACACTGAGGAGCCCTGGTGTGCTCCAGAGGCCAGTAAAACACCACAGGGCCCTGCTAGACCTTAGTCTGCATTGATTTCCATCATTAAATCATCTTATTTAAGGCAGATGTAAGATCAGAGTTCCTGGGGCTGGGCTCTTATGAAACATTTTGCAACACTGTCAGACAGGGATTGTTAACTTTCTTTGGAGCCAAATTACAGACTTGCTGTACTCTGAGTAGCTGAGAAAAGAGGTGACAGAACTGAAATACACTTCATTGTTATAGAGGGTGCACAAAATTTCTTAGCATGTGGTCTTGCTGGCCGGCCCCAAAAAACAATTATCCAAAACTTCAAAGGAAAATCCTGCAGCATCTCACCATCTGATTTTCAAGGCTGGCAAACTTGTACAGCTAGAATGGCATTAAATGGGGAAGCAGCCAGTCATGTCTCTCTTCTGCAGGCACAGTCTTAGTTCATCATGCAGAATTTCAGCCTAGGCATGCAAAAAATTCTAAACATCTTCCTTGCTCTAATGCAGAGATGGTACAAATGGAAAAGCACTTTAAATTGAGCATGTCCAACATTTGATGTGTAGATGGCAAAGTTATATAAAGATTTCAAAGTGGGAATCTGAATTAAAGGTCAAATTCTTCTGATAATGGAATGTGAAGCCAGCATGCAGCAAACTTTGTGCTAGGGAAATTTTTGCAAAGTTTCATGTCTTCATAAATTGAAAGGTTGCTGTAGTTTGAACATAACCATCCTGTAAATTAAAAGCTTAAAGATCACAACCCAAGCACAAAACCTTTTAGGTTTTTTTTTTCTTTTTTTCTTTTTCATTTTTTTCTATATGTGCCTCTATGGCATTTGTAGGATTCTGCTAAAGACATACTTGTTCCTTTCAGCAGGTGTTGGAACACTGACTTGGAGAGGGTGACAGCTGTCAGAGCTCCCTCAATTATTCATAAACTGGACCCATTCAAACAAAATCTGGTTGTAACTGAATTTACAATAGTGGGTCTAAAAACTGCCCATGAGCCGTCTGTTCTGAAAACCAGAGCTCTCTTAGACTGTCCTTCTAGCCTCTACATACCTTCAAATAACAGACCTTGAGTATGATGTTGTGGCAAATGGGACAGTGACAGACAGTAGAAAGATCACCAGTAATGAAAGAGAAGGGAAAAGTGACTTTACAAACATTGTACAGGAAATAAAACCCACACTGAAAGCCCAGCTGTATCTTGTGGCACTGTGGTCTGGGAGAAAAGAGCTGGGTCTCAGATCCTGGTGAAAGGAAGCCTGGAGACTTTTGTTTAGAGAAGATGCTTCATATAGCAGTGGGTACTTATTGACAAGTCCCCCTTGAGAGGAAATGGGGTGGCAGTGCCACTCTGTAGGCGCATGTGTCAGAGTTCCCCTTAACTGTGGATAGCCAAAGCCCTGGCACTGATTGAGCTTTTAGCTGGGTTTTGTTTCCATACTGTGACAACACACAGAGTTATCACACACTTGTCTGTTCATGTAGCTCTGGGGGCCCTGGGCAGCAGGTGCTGCCCTGCTGGGAGCAGCAGCAAACACCAGGGAAGGGAGCACAGCTGGAGGGAGCACAGCTGGACAGAACACAGCTGGATAGAGCAGGCAGCAAACACCAGAGAAGGGAGAGAGCACAGCTGGAGGGGGCAGCAGCACACACCAGGGAGGGCAGGGAGCACAGCTGGAGGGAGCACAGTTACAGGGAACAGGTTCTGGGAACTATTCTGTGTCACAAAAATGCGTAAAGGGGTAGAGGATGAAGCAAGAGACTCCTTGGAAAAATGAATTCCTAATACTGTAGTTCATTACACTTTGTTTCCTGTTTCCATGGGTTTGATTTATTAAACGAAAAAGGTTTGTAATTTTTTTTTTCATTTTAAAGGCATAGATTACAAATTACTGGTACAGTGTGACCTTTAAAGGGGGAGGTTGAGCTACAGTATCAAGTACCTGGGCTCCAGTAATATGCTTCACATACTTAGAGTCAGTTAAATCCAGGATTATTTTGCTTTCTTTGCTACAGCAGTGCAGCTAGGAAAATCATGCTTGTACTTGCACAACACTGGGACTGTTCATTTGCCATGCCATCATCATCTCTTTAGAAATCACCTTAGGTCTGGATCCAGCAGTGTCCCACTTGTTCTGTAAATGTTTGTCTTATTGAGGTTCACATGCTGTTTCCAGATTTCCAGGGTGTACTAATAGCAGACAAAATAGCAGCTCCTCTATGACCTTTCTGGTGGCTTTACCTTGGATTTGTCCCAGTAATGCTTCTTACTGTGTGCTATGGCTCAAACAATGTGAGTAAGAATGATGTCTCTTCTGCCTGTTATCAGTGTTATAGGATCTGGGGGTGGGAAGGGACTGGTATTACACCAAGACTCCAGCAAGGTCAATGAAAGGTAAAGATCCTGAAATAAGTCTTGACATTTAAAAAAAATCTTCCCTGGTAAAACTATTTTTTTCAGAAGCAGCTTATAATGGAGAATAATAGCAGTGTGTTCCCAGTCAACATGTGGAATGCTGCTTATGGCAAGACCATTCCCCGAGCTCTGTTATTTGCTTTCTTTCTAAACTATGTTTTATCTTAAGTGTTCAGTCTTGAGGAGAGTTCTTATAGCTTCTGAAATGCTGAGTGACAGGGCAAACTGTTTGCAGTGGTAATGTTGGCAACTGTTTCACTGGAAAATCTTGTTCAACAAGGACTCTGAGTCAGCAATTTGATTCTTTTGAGACCTTAACTCATGTATGGAGCCCAGATGAGCATTGGGAGATTTGAACAAAAAACTGTTTGCAAAATTTGCTATTTTACTGTTCAAAAACAAAACAACACTAAACCCACAAACCAAACCAAACCCAAAGGGGAAAACCCAAAAAGAGCAAACCCACATCCCAATCTCTTGGGAGTAGGAGGAGGATAGTAGCTCAAATGCTCTGTTTTCTTGAAATTATAGGAATGAAGTAGGAACTGCATGGTCATAATTTCAGACTATCCTCTTTTTTATGAATATGACATCTTGTTTTCCTTATCAGTTTGGTGAAGATGCACACTGTGAATTAACAGATGTGACTCAGACAATTTTATCACCTCATGTGGGAAGACTTGGCTGTTGTGCTACACTTTCTCTCATAGCTCAAGGCAATCAGGGTTTAACCACTGAAGTCACACATATTTCAGAACAAACTCAATGTTCTGTATGTCCTAAATTAACCTTCCAAATGTGGATCAAGATTCATTTGTCAAACATTTTTCAGCTAAATAAACAAAAGCTCTTCACTTAATCCCTGATGAGGTTTATGAATTAAACCCAAACACAACTACCTTCACAAATGGACCAACTAAGTACATATGAAGGAAGCTGGAGTAACAGAACTGACAGCCATCTGCATTCTTAAGAAGATGTGCTTTAAAAAACTGGCTCTCACTCTTGTGTTTCAAGTATGTTTTGAACGAATATACAAGAATTGAGTATGACTGCAACCAACTCAAGGAAGTCTCCCTTGAGAAATACTGAATAGTGTTTGCAACAAAAAAACCCTTTAAGTAAGTACACTAGAGAAGATGTTTGGCATGCAGGAAGGCTAGATGGACAATTTCTACCCAGACAGGGCTGGAAGAAGACACACTGTGAAGGATGATATGTGTGTGTGTAGAAGCATGTATTTAATTTTTCTTCTACCTGAAAGGATCACTTATTTAACTAGGTCTGACTGTGCCATATGGAACAAGAATTGCTGTTGGGTGTTTCATTATAATGGCCAGGGAAATACTTAAGGGCAGGGAGGAAAAAGTGCTGCACCACTAACTTGTTTGAACTGCTAAAATCAAAGGGTATTTTTTAAAATTGATCCTGTTGGCAATATCTAATAACTAAACTTGAGATTGAGGAAACTGTAGTGCTGTTTTTTCATCTAACTCTATAGAGCAAATCTGAAAACGACACAAGTGGATACATCGTCATAAATGAAATTCTTAACTTCTTTACAGGAAAGTAACAGTAGTAATTTTCAACTGTTGGTAGTATTATCTGAAAAATTAGCAACAAAATAGGTAGTGTGCCATTCATACATAAGTAAGGAAATTCTGGAGGGAAATTTAAACCAATCAATTTAGGGATTTTTTGGTAATTTTGAGACCTAAAGCAATTTTTCAAACTTGTGAAATGATTCTATGTGGAAAGACAGTGCTTCTTAGCACTTTGCTGCATTTTACATTATCAAAATTGTCAACACATCTTGGTTGCCTTTTCTCATAGTAGCTGTTAAACACACAAAACTCTGACTCTGCTTTCTCTTTGTAGTCTGCACTATTGATTCAGAAATTATACTTCTGGTTTTGACATTGTAATTCACAATTCATCTGCTGCAGCATCAGCATTCATGAAAAAATCAGTGCAACCTTGTTCTTCAAGGTAGTCTCTGTTCCATCTGGGTCTGGTTGTGCTCCTGCAGCAGGCAATGCACAGCAGCTCATTGCTGCCTAATGTGTTGCCTTAGAAAAGGTGGTGAAAAGAATGCTTATCAGAACCTAGTGGAAGTTAGATGAACGCAGAAAACATGTTCAAAACACTCTGAGAGGAAAGGCTAAGTAACACCTGTCTAATAAATATTGTTTGTGGTGTGTTATAACTTGGACAGTTATTGTGTTATGAGATAATATTGCAAATACCCGTTGAATTCTATCCTTGCAGACAGTGTAAGTGCAAGACCAATTATGAATTGGTCCTCATAAGTATATTGCAAACAAAACTGAGTGTATGCTAGTGAATGTAATGAACCAATAGAAATTAATACAACCTATAGTTAAATCTGGTTAGGATTCATAGGCAAAAGGACTGGCAGAAACTGTAAAGTCTCTTAATCAGCTGGGATCAGCACAGACCAGGCTGATTACTTTATAAACCTGGCATATCTATTGTATTATAGTCAATATAGAGATTAAACCAAAGATATTTACCTTCTTCTTTGATCTCTCTGACTTCTTGGAAATGTTCTTTACTTTCGTATGGAGGTGGTATAAAACCTTGAGGGGAAAAAAAGAGGAATATATTGAATGGGAAATTGAAATTTGTGTATTAATACTTGAACTCCTCATACAAGCACCAAAAAAATGAGGTAATTGTTTTAACATGACTTCAAAGATGAATTTGATGGTTCAGACTTTGAATTCTAAGCTCTCCAATTTCTCTTTCAAGAAACAAGGTTTGGAAAGAGCATTAAACCTGCTAGGCTTTCAGTAGTTCAGCATAAATTAATGGCTCAGCTGGCACTATGCTGAAATCCACAGGGGTTTTCAGATGGACTTTGAATTTTATATTGAGCCTCAGATTGTCTTCATTTATTCCCTAGGCTGGTGATGCTCATGGGCAGAGAGCAGCTGCCAGTCCTGTGCCCTGGTGGGGCTGTCCTGTCACTCCTGGAGGCAGCACAAACAAATGCAGTGGCTCACCCTCCAAAGGGAGGGTTGTAAGGAGTGTTGGAGCACTCTAGAACATTCTCAATTAACAATATCTAGCTTTTTGACACCTGATTACAGCACAGCAATAACCTGGAAATGTTTATCCCTTCTTAGGTTTTTCCTCTTGCCAGTAGCAAACATTTGTTATTTAGAAAGAGCAAAATGAAAAATATGAAAAACAGCAAGAGCTTTTAGGGGATTTGGGTGACAGGCTGGATGTCATCTTGGTAGTTTTAATCCTTTTTGTGAGCTGCTGTAATTTCATTCTCTGTTTTCCTTCCCTCGCCCCACCTCAAAAAGGTATTCTGTACCAGGAGAGGATATGGAAAGGGTTGGCTGTGTAGTTGTGTACACACACAAGCCACCAAGAGTCTGGGATATTTTCCTCCATTTAAGCATTGTTCCCATCCCTGGCACCCACCTTGGCATAGCAGCAGGTGATGAGCAGCAGGGGCAGGAGGTATCCCACCAGCAGGATGGTGATCTTGTACATCTGCTTGGCTGTGGAGCCGTTTGCCCAGTGCTCCCAGCAGAAAGAGCTGTTGGGTGCCTGCTGGTGGCCGCTCATGAGGGCCTGGTGCTGGGCCACGGGGATGGCGATGAGGAGGGACAGCAGCCAGATGGCGGCCACGCCGAGGGCAGCGTTGCGCTTGCTGCGGATGCAGGGCGAGCGTTTGGCGTGCACCACAGCGATGTACCTGTCCACTGACATGGCCACCAGCGTGAAGATGCTGACCAGCATCGTTGCCGTGGCCGAGTAGTGAACCCACTTGCAGAAGAAGGCACCGAAGATCCACTCTGGCAGGGAGTAGATGGTGGCCTGGAAGGGGACGCAGAAGAGCAGGAAGGAGAAGTCTGCAATGCTTAAGTTGAGGATGAAGATGTTGGTGGCGCTGCGTGATGGGCGGCCCCCGGGCCGGAGGCGTCCCAGAACAACCAACACTAACGTGTTTCCCACCATTCCCAGGAGAAAAATCAACCCAAAAAGCACAGGGACAATCACCACCTCCGGGCCACCCCTGGTCACTCCTGCCCAGCACACTGGGGCCTCTGTTTGGTTCGTCTCAAGGCTGCACTTGCTGGTGTTGGCTCCAAAGGAAAGCACAAAGTTGTATTCCTGCTCCTCCATGGAGCCAGGCAAGGAACAGTCACTGCAGCCCTGACTGCTGTCTGTGTTTGGTTAGGGTGGCCAGAGATGAATTTTTGCCTTTTCCAATGTGTCTTTCCTTTGAGGAGTAATTTTCTTCAGATGATTCTTCCGAGTTCTCTGCGTCTCTGGTGCAGTTTATTCCAGGACTGGCAAAAAAAAGGAGTTGAGGAATTTGTGTCATCCAAGAGGTGACATCCAGGTTTGGCAGCTGGTGCTGGTGTGGCAGAGAAGGTCTGTGCCAGAGGAGCAGAGGATGGGGCTGCCCTGGGAGCTTGGAGCAGCAGCAGCTCGGCTTCCACATGCTCCTCCTCTTCTGCTTCCCGCCCACACTGCTGCATCTCTGGCTGTCACACCTGCTTTCCCAGCTCCATCCTGAGCTGTGGCACAGAGAACAAATGCTGTCTGTGACCTGAGCCCTTCAGAAAACAACCCCTGGCCAGCTTTGTCCCCATGCATTAATGCTCTCGAGGGGAAAGAGCAAAGCAACAGTTCTCATCCAAAGGGATGGATAAGCAGCAGCTGCACAACAATAGTGTGTGCAGTTCTGTGAGGGGCAGCACTGTTACTGGCTGTATAAGACAAAAGAACCTAAACCACTTTATTTTAATCAACAGAGAATGATTTTAGTTGCTTATTTGTTTCACAGTATTCAATGCTCCCATTAGAGCATAAAGCCATCTGAATAATTGTTTTTCCAACACAAAAAGCTGGGAGAGCTTTAGATTCAGCACTGGGTCCTGCCACTGATGGGATATCTGCCCAAATTCCTAAGTGCCTGAATATTCATGGACCTTGTTGATATAGCTTTGACGACATTTTGGGTTCCGCCCAGTAGTGCCAACAGCATCTGCACTGGAAAAGGAAATGTTCAGTCTTAGTAGCTGTGAGCAGCTGTAATATTCCCTGTCAGGGAACAGAGATAAGTTTGGGTTTTTTAAAACAGCTTTGTTTAAGATTAAGGACTCAGTTAGTGTGGTTATAATGCTTACTTATAGAAACAACACATATGTTTTGGAAAGTAATAAGCAGGTTAGTTTTAATGGTTTGTTTCCTCACAATTCTTGAGGGATTCTTCAGGCAGTGAGGAGGGAACAAATTTAGGCAAACATTAACAGTACCTGCACACAGTGATTTATGGATGCAGCACAGCTGCCGGCTAAGGAGAGTACTCACCTCTGTTTTCAGTGGTTACAGCTCCAGGCACTTGCTTAGAGTGGGGCATCACTGGCTCTGGTGAATGAGAGGGTTTGACTGGGGGAGCCCCTTAATGCAAGGAATCAAGTTCAGGAACTGAGAGTTGCTCTGCCTTGTGATTTTTTCTTGTTCAGAGGTGACAGTGCTGCCTTCTGTAGCCTGCTCTGATTACACCCTTAAATATGCTTAAAACTGATCTGGAGCTCAATCCCTTATTTCCCTCAGAGCTTTTGGTAGTTACAGGGTCATGCCAGGTAGGGAAGGATGTCTGAGCCACAGTGGAAGAAATCATCTCCCCTTGTCATGGGCAGATCATCGTGGCTGGACCTGACACCACCTGCAGCTCCACAGCCTGGCTGCCTCAATGGCGCAGGACCTCGGACACCTCTCAGTGGTACAGGACCTCAGACACCTCTCAATCTTCCAGTTCCTGAATGTTTTGTGCGTTTGCCGGGATCTCTGCCAGCTGTGGGGCTGTGCTGCAGCCCGAGTGCCATCTGCTGACACTTTGCCTCCTTTGCTGCCTGCAGGTAACTCCATTCCTTCCCTCAAACATTGTCAGCTCAGTACTCACCTCTCTGTCTGCTGTGGTTCTCTCTCGTCCTTATGCACACCCACCCCCCACCCCCTTAAATCATCAAACTTAAATATGTTTTCCTTTTTCCTTTTGTGATATATGACCACTCTAAGGTTACTTCTTGTCATATTACTCATATGCTACATGTAGCATTTTAGAAAAGGCTATTGAAAGTGATTTCAATGGCTATCTTTGTATTTTGATGCTTGGGGTTTTTGTGGATTTGTTTTTTTCCCCTTTTCTTTAGTGGACAGTTGAACCAGCAAGAATTCTTTAAAAATAACCTGTAACAGTGTTAGCAAATGAGAACACGCATTTAAATCTTTTAGTGGGTTTGGGAAAAATAACAAAAATTGCAGAATGTGTGGTTTCTGCTGCAGGGGATTTGAGACAATGCATGCAGGAATTTAAGAATTGCTTGTATGTGTCACCTGCAAAACAAACACAGCTTTGCAGATCTGAAAGATGTCATGGCATGCTAAGCAGAATATGGACAGAGAATAGCACAGTTTTGGCAATGAGGAGGGACAGATCATAGAATTGTTCAGATTTGTTAAAAAAAATAAAATTCAACAATTACCTAAATTCTTGCAGAAGGAACATTCCAGTTCTGTGAAAGTGTTATGACTGGGGCAGGGAGAAGAAAGGTGAATATTCTGGACAGAAAGTGACAGTCACCTGCTGAATTAGACATCCAGAAGGCTAAACTATGTGCAGGAACTCAGCTTGTTTTCAATAGGGAACTGAGATGCTGCAAATCTGATTTCAAATGGAGCTTGGCTGGTGTAGAAATATTCCTGGCTGGCCTGACACACAAGAAAGCGATTTCCAGTGTTAATTTATATGCTTTGCTGAAAACTTATCCTGAACATATGTTTACCATGGCTGTCTAAAGTTTCACAAAGATAAAGATTCCTTCTTCTGTTTCTTTCATTGTGCCACTTCTCCACTGCTTTAAATCATGTGGTTTTGACAGTGAGAAATCTCCTGCCCCTGTATTTAGAACTGCCAATCTAAATACACTCAGAAGGGAACTGACCATGCCAAGACAAAGCACTTGCCATAAGACCTGTTCATTAGTCCAACTAGCAGAAGATCAAGTCTTGAATAAGTACAGGAGCATAAATAGAAAGTGAGCCTGTAGTGTCTGATTTGCTGGGAACACTCACATTATGAGTGGTATTTAAAAATTCAGAGTGTTTCATTTGGAAATCAGAAACAATTAATGCCATGTGGATTGAGCTGCATGAAATATCTCAGCTGTAAAAATTCTGCTGTTCTTTAGAAATTCTGTTGCTTCTTAGAGGAAGACAACAAATATTTAAACATGAGTGGGAGGATGTAGCAAAAGGACACTGAATAATCTCTGTGAGAGGAAATAAAACTGTAGAAGTCTGACAGCCATCATTGCCACAGGCCCCCAAACAAAAACCATGGCCAATTTCCCTGGCAAACACAACTCACTTGCCCGCTTCTGGACGGATGATTGCAGAAGCCACTTGGTATTATCAAACCACCCCAACATGGCACTGGTGCCACCTTTGATCTGGGAACAATCCTGCGTATCGTGGATTTTCAGGAGTCAGCCGGCCACTCCCAGCCACAGGCCCCCAATCACAAACCACGGCCCCTTTCCCTGCAAACAAAATACAACTGCCCGGCTTATGAATGGCAGATTGCAGGAGACATTTGGGACTATAAAAACCTGCCTGACTTGGCACTGGCGTCGCCATGGGATCTGGGAACCATCCTGCGTCTCGTGGATTTTCAGGACCCAGCCGGCCACTCCCAGCCACAGGCCCCGAAACACAAACCACCGCCTTTTTCTTTGGCAAACAAAACTCAGCTGCCCGCTTCAGGATGGCAGATTGCAGGAGTCACTTGGTACGATCAAACCAGCATGACTTGGCACTGGTGCCACCTTCAATCTGGGAACCATCCTGCATATCGTGGGTTTTCAGGAGCCAGCCGGCCACTCCCAGCCACTCCACACCAAACGCAACCCACGACCCTTTTCTCTGGAAACAAAACTAAGCTGCTTTGCTTCTGGATGGCAGGGTGCAGGACCACTGGGTACAATATAACCAGCCCGACTTGGCACTGGTTCCACCTTTCATCTGGGAACCTTCGTGCGTATCGTGGATTTTCAAAAGCCAGGCTGCCGCTCCCAGCCAGAGGCCCCCAAATATAAACCACGGCCTTTTTCCCTGGAGACAAAAATCACCTGCCCGGCTTATGCATGGTAGATTGCAGGAGACATTTGGTACTATCAAACCAGCCCAAATTGGCACTGGTGCCACCTTACATCTGGTAATTATCCTGCGTGTTGTGGATTTTCAGGAGCCAGCAGGCCACCCCCAGCATCATGTCCAAAACAAAAGCCACAGCATTTTTCTCTGGAAACAAAACTCAGCTGCCCCACTTCTGGATGGCAGATTGCAGGAGACACTGGGTACTATATAACCAGTCCAACTTGGCACTGGTGACACCTTTCATGTGGGGACTATCCTGCATATCGTGGATTTTCAGGAGCCAACCGGCCACTCCCAGCCACATGCCCCCAAACACAAACCACAGCCCTTTTCCCTGAAAACAAAACTCATGTACTCGCTTCTGGATGGCTGATTGAAGGAGCCACTTGGTACTATCAAACCTTCATGACTTGGCACTGGTGCAACCTTTCATCTGGGTACTATCCTGCGTATCGAGGATTTTCAGGAGCCATCTGGCCCATACCAGTCAGAGGCCCCCAAACAAAAACCAGGGCCCTTTTCCCTGGAAAGAAAACTCAGCCGCCCTGCTTCAGCACGGCTGGTTGAAGGAGACACTTTATACTATCATACCAGTCCAAGTTGGCACTGGTGCCACCTTTGATCTGGGAGCCATCCTGCGTATGGTGGATTTTCAGGAGCCAGGCAGCCACTCCCAGCCACATGCCCCCAACCAAAACCACGGCCCTTTTCCCTGGAAACAAAACTCAACTTCCGGCTTCTGCGTGGCAGACTGCAGGAGTCCCTTGGTACTATCAAACCAGCCCGACTTGGCAGTGGTGCCACCTTTCATCTGGGAACCATCCTCTGTTTCGTAGATTTTTAGGAGCCAGCTGGACCCTCTCAGCCACAGCCCCTAAAAAAAAAAACCACGGCCCTTTTCCCTGGAAACAAAACACAGCTGCCCCGCTTCTGGATGGCAGATTGCAGGAGCCACTGGGTACTATATAACCAGCCCGACTTGGCACTGGTGCCACCTTTTATCTCGGAACCAACGTGCGTATTGTGGATATTCAGGAGCCAGCCGGACACTCTGAGCCACATAACCCGAAACGAAAACCACGGCCCTTTTCTCTGAAAACAAAACTCAGATGCCCGCTTCTGGATGGCAGATTGCAGGAGACACTGGGTACTATATAACCAGCCCAACTTGGCACTGGTGACACCTTTCATGTGGGGACCATCCTGCATATCGTGGATTTTCAGGAGCCAGCCGGCCACTCCCAGCCACAGGCCCTCAAACACAAACCTCGGCCCCTTTCCCTGCAAACAAAATTACCTGCACGGATTATGCATGGCAGATTGCAGGAGACATTTGGGACTATCAAACCAGCACGACTTGGCACTGGTGCCTCCTTGGGTCTGGGAACCATACTGCATATCGTGGATTTTCATGAGCCAGCCAGCCACTCCCAGACACAGGCCCCCAAACAAAAACCTCGGCCCCTTTCCCTGCAAACAAAACTCAACTTCCCGGCTTATGCATGGCAGATTGCAGGAGCCACTTGGTACTATCAATCCAGCCCAACTTGGCACTGGTGCCACCTTTCATCTGGGAACCATCCTGCGTGTCATGGATTTTCAGGAGCCAGCCAGCCACTCCCAGCCACAGGACCCCAAACACAAACCTCGGACCCTTTCCCTGCAAAGAAAACTTAACTGCCCATCTTCTGGCTGGCAGATTGCAGGAGACACTTGGTACTATCATACCAGTCCGACTTGGCACAGGTGGCACCTTTCATCTGGGAACCATCGTGCGTATCGTGAATTTTCAGGAGTCAGCTGGCCACTCCCAGCCACAGGCCCCCAAACACAAACCACGGCCCTTTCCCTGCAAACAAAATACAACTGCCCGGCTTATGAATGGCAGATTCCAGGAGACATTTGGGACTATCAAACCTGCCCGACTTGGCACTGGCGCCGCCATGGGATCTGGGAACCATCCTGCGTATCGTAGATTTTCAGGAGCAAGCCGGCCACTCCCAGCCACAGGACCCAAACAAAAAACGACGGCCCTTTTCCCTGGAATCAAAACTCAGCTGTCCCACTTCTGGATGGCAGATTGCAGGAGGATCTTTGTACTATCAAACCAACCCAACTTGGCACTGGTGCCACCTTTCATATGGGAGCCATCCTGCGTATCGTGAACTTTCAGGAGCCAGCCAGGCACTCCCAGCCACAGGCACCCGAACAAAAACCACGGCCCTTTCCCCTGGAAGGAAAACTGACCTTCGCCGCTTCTGGATGGTAGATTGCAGGAGCCAGTTGGTACTATGAAAACAACCCGACTTGGCACGGGGGATACCTTCGGTCTGGGAACCATCCTGCGTATCGTGGATTTTCAGGAGCCAATTGGCCCTTCCCAGCCACAGGCCCCTAAACACAAACCACGGCCCTTTTCCCTGCCAAACAAAACTCAACTGCCCGGCTTATTCATGGCAGATTGCCGGAGCCACTTGGTACAATCAAACCAGCCCGACGTGGCACTGGTGCCACCTTTCATCTGGGAGCCATCCTGCGTAATGTGAGCTTTCAGGAGCCAGCCGGCCACACCCAGCCACAGTCCCCCAAACACAAACCTCGGCCCCTTTCCCTGCAAACAAAATTACCTGCACGGATTATGCATGGCAGATTGCAGGAGACATTTGGGACTATCAAACCACACGACTTGGCACTGGTGCCTCCTTGGGTCTGGGAACCATACTGCATATCGTGGATTTTCATGAGCCAGCCAGCCACTCCCAGACACAGGCCCCCAAACAAAAACCTCGGCCCCTTTCCCTGCAAACAAAACTCAACTTCCCGGCTTATGCATGGCAGATTGCAGGAGCCACTTGGTACTATCAATCCAGCCCAACTTGGCACAGGTGCCACCTTTCATCTGGGAACCATCCTGCGTATCGTGGATTTTCAGGAGCCGGCCAGCCACTCCGAGCCACAGGCCCCCAAACACAAACCACGGCCCTTTTCCCTGGAAACAAAATTCAGCTGCCCGGCTTCAGGATGGCAGATTGCAGGAGTCACTTGCTGCTATCAAACCAGCCCAACTTGGCAGTGGTGCCACCTTTCATCTGGGAACCATCCTGCGTATCGTGTAGTTTCAGGAGCCAGCTTGCCACTCCCTGCCACTCCCCACAAAACAGAAATCACGGCCCTTTCCCTGGCAAACAAAACTCATCTGCCCCACTTCTGGACAGCTGATTGAAGGAGCCACATGGTTCTATCAAATCAAAACGACCTGGCACTGGTGCCACCTTTCATCTGGGAACCATCTTGCATATCGTGGATTTTGATGAGCCAGCCGGCCACTCCTTGCCACAGGCCCCCAAACACAAACCTCGGCCTCTTTCCCTGCAAACAAAACTCAACTTCCCGGCTTATGCATGGCAGATTGCAGCAGACACTTGATACTATCAAACCAGCTTGACTTGGCACTGGTGCCACCTTTGACCTGGAATCCATCCTGCGTATCGTGGCTTTTCAGGAGCCAGCTGGCCACTCCCAGCCACAGGCCCCAAAACACAAACCTCGCGCTTTTCCCAGGAAACAAAATTTAGCAGCCACGCTTCTGCATGGTAGAATGCAGGAGCCCTTGGCTCTATATAAAGAGCCCGACTTGGCAGTGGTGTCACCTATCATCTGTGACCCATCCTGTGTATCGTAGATTTTGAGGCGCCAGCTGGCCCCTCCCAGCCACAGGACCCCAAACAAAAACCATGGCCCCTTTCCCTGGAAAGAAAACTCAGCTGCCCTGCTTCTGCATTTCTGGTTGAAGAAGCCACTTGGTACTGTCATACCAGCCTGACTTGGCGCTGGTGCCACCTTTGACCTGGGAACCATCCTGCGTATCGTGGATTTTCAGGAGCCAGCCGGCCACTCCCAGCCACAGGCCCCCAAACAAAAACCTCGCCCTTTTCCCAGGAAACAAAATTCAGCTGCCACGCTTCTGGATGGTAACTTGCAGGAGCCACTTTGCTCTATATAAGCAGCCCGACTTGGCAGTGGTGACACCTATCATCTGGGACCCATCCTGCGTATCGTGGATTTTCAGGAGCCAGCTGACCCCTACCAGCCACAGGACCCCAAGCACAAACCACGGCCCTTTTACCTGGAAAGAAAACTCAGCTGCCCTGCTTCTGCATGGCTGGTTGAAGGAGCCACTTGGTACTATCAAACCAGCCCGACGTGGCACTGATGCCACCATTCATCTGGGAGCCATCCTGCGTACTGTGAATTTTCAGGAGCCAGCCGGCCACACCCAGCCACAGGACCCTAACAAAAAACGACGGCCCTTTTCCCTGGAATCAAAACTGAGCTACCTTGCTTCTGGACGGCTGGTTGAAGGAGGCACTTGGTACTATCAAACCAGCCCGACTTGGCAGTGGTGCCACATTTGATCTGGGAGCCATCGTGCTTATCGTGGATTTTCAGGAGCCAGCCGGCCACTCCCAGCCACAGGCCCCCAAACACAAACCACAGCCCGTTTCCCTGAAAACACAACTCAGCTGCCCGCTTCTTCATGGCAGATTTCAGGAGTCACTTGGTACTATCAAACCAGCCCGACTTTGCATTGGCGCCACCATGGGTCTGGGAACCATCCTGCATATCGTGGATTTTCAGGAGCCAGCTGGCCACTCCCTGCCACTCCCCCAAAAACACAAACCATGGCCCGTTTCCCTGGCAAACACAACTCACTTGCCCCGCTTTTGGACGGCTGATTGCAGAAGCCACTTGGTATTATCAAACCACCCCGACATGACACTGGTGCCACCTTTCATCTGGGAATCATCCTGCGTGCCGAGCATATTCGGGAGCCAGCCAGCCACTCCCAGGCACAGGCCCCCAAACACAAACCACGGCCCTTTTCCCTGGAAACAATACTGACCTTCCCCTCTTCTGGACGGCAGATTGCAGGAGCCACGTGGTACTATGAAAACAACCTGACTTGGCACTGGGGATACCTTCGGTCTGGGAACCATCCTGCGTATCGTGGATGACCAAGAGCCAGTAGGCCCCTCCCAGGCACAGGCCCCCAAACACAAACCACAGCCCTTTTCGCTGCCAAACAAAACTCAACTGCCCGGCTTATGCATGGCAGATTGCAGGAGACACTTGGTACTATCAATCCAGCCCAACTTGGCAGTGGTGTCACCTATCATCTGGGAACCATCCTGCGTATCGTGGATTTTCAGGAGCCAGCTGGCCCCTACCAGCCACAGGACCTCAAACACAAACCACGGCCCTTTTCTCTGGAAAGAAAACTCAGCTGCCCTGCTTCTGCATGGCTCGTTGAAGGTGCCACTTGGTACTATGAAACCAGCCTGACTTGGCACTGGTGCCACCTTCTATCTGGAAACCATCCTGCGTATCGTGGATTTTCATGAGCAAGCGGGCCACTCCCAGCCACAGGACCCTAACTATTGTAATATGAATCCCAATATAACCAGTTAGATGGTGCCTGGGCCAGTTCTGACCCTCGCTGCTGGGCCAAAGGCAGCACTGTGGTGCTTTACCCCAGAGATGCCTTGGCTGCTGGAGAGAGCTGCGGGGCACAGACGCAAGTCCAGGCTTGTCAGGACTCCGTTTACCTCAGGAGAGAGAGTTTCTGGCGATGGTGAAGATAAGGAAGGAGTGGATTCTGCTGGAGGGTTATATCCAGATGTTTGTTCCACGGGTACAGAGGTCTGAGCCGGGGCAATTCCTCCAACAGAATGGAGGCCGCATGGTCTGATTAACCTTTTAAGCTCAGGGCAGGGGAAGGGGAGGGGACAGGTGAGCCACCAACCAGGTGAAGGGGCAGGGTCTCAAGGGACTAGGGACACCTATACGGGCCAATGTCCCCCAGGCCTGAGAGACCAATGATGACGCCTTGTTGGTATGTTAGCCTGATTGACAGGGCACACTCAGCAAGGGGCGAGGGGGAAGGGAGAAGGTATAGGCACACCTGGGAAGGGACCGGAAGTTTAAAACAGGACATTGCAACACACCGCAACATCTCCCCCTAGTTTTGTTTAAAAAGAAGAGGACTGTGTTTATGGTGCAGAATGATTGCCAAACCATGGTTGGTAAATCGGTTCTTCTTCTACAGGAGAGTCAGTGTTTTCCACTGGGGCCTCTAAGTCATCCACTGGAGCACTGAGGGCTTCCAAATGGTAGACCTCAGGAGGGGGAGATGAGCTTGAGATTAACTTGAGAACCATGCGTTTGATTAGTCCAAAAACAATGCTAAAAACTACAATAACTATAACTAAAATAAACAGCACTAAAAACACAGTTTTCAGAATAGATCCCAACCAGCCCGCGAGTCCCCAGCCTTTGAACAGTCCATTCAGCTCGTTGTCAGTTTCTCTGTTGATGTCTGAGAGCCTTTGTCAAGGTAGTCCATATGTGGTTTGGGCTGCAGTAGGAGATCGCAGGTGGGATGATCACGAGTAGGACGAGAAGCAGGCTCGGTCTCATGGCATCTCGAGGTTTCACACGAACAGTGGGATCTAAACTGGTACAAGGAACTTGAGACAAACATATATTACAAGCTATTCCAGATAGGAGGCTTAAATGGAATTTCCTCCAGAGAACGTGTGCGGCGTTTTCTTCTCCAGGCAGCATGAGCAACCTGGGGTGCTTCTGCAGATTTCTCTGAGACTTTGGGAACATAGGGCTTTACCCATTTGGAAGGAACCCACCTTAAACCAGAGGGGGTGGACACACAGGCATGTCCACGTCCCCAAGTAACCAATTTGTAAGGTCCCACCATTTTCCAAGTCTCAGGGTCTTTTACTAAAACCGGAGGTTTTTCTTTTATCAACCTGTGACTGTTCCCCCCAAAGTGGCGTAGGATGGGTGGGTTCAGGCTGTCAAAAGAACAATTCAGAAAATTGATTGTGAATAGTGCCCTGGATAACTGGATGTGGGGAGGTTCTACTTTCAGAACCTGTTGTTGCTGGTCCAGGACCCTTTTAATATCACGGTGAGTTCTTTCTACAATGGCTTGACTTGTAGGGCAGTAGCGGATGCCAGTTTTGTGCTCTACTCCCCATTGCTGCAGGAAGCTCCCGAATTCCTTGGATTTATAAGCAGGCCCATTATCAGTTTTCAGCTCCTTGGGGATGCCCATGAAAGAAAAAGCCTGTAAGAGGTGCTTAATAGCATCAATAGATGACTCTCCTGTGTGGGCAGAAGCATAGACCGCTCCAGAAAAGGTATCTACACTAACATGAACATATTTCTGCCGTCCAAAAGCCTGTATGTGCGTCACATCTGTTTGCCACATTTCACAACTGTTCAGTCCCCTTGGGTTTGCTCCCGTACTCACTGTAGGGAGTGCATGTTGTTGGCAATTTGGGCACGTGGCCACAATCGCCTTGGCCTGTTCTCGAGTGATGTTAAACTGACGAACCAGGCCAGGTGCATTTTGGTGGAAATGTTGGTGGCTGATTTTGCCTGTTCAAAAACATTTGGGAGAGTGGCCATCACTGCAGGTGCAGCAAGAGCATCTGCCCTTCTGTTGCCTTCAGCGATAAACCCTGGCAAGTCAGTGTGTGACCTGACATGCATCACATAAAAGGGTTGCTCTCGGTGAGTGACTAACTTAACCAGTTTGGAAAGCAATTCAAAAAGTGCGATGTTAGATACATCTTGAAGTATTGCTTGATCTGCTCTGGATACTACTCCTGCCACATATGCAGAGTCTGTAATCAGATTAAATGGTTCTGAGAACCTTTCAAAAGCCCTAACAACCGCAGCCAATTCAGAAACCTGAGGTGAACCTTCCACCTCAGCAATGTCCGTCTCCCACTGCTGGGTTTGAGAATCCTTCCAAGTCATAACGGACTTGTGGGACCTCCCGGACGCATCTGTAAAGACAGTTAGAGCCCTTTTTAAAGGTCTCCTACTTAGAGCAGTTCTTAATTTTAAAGTAAATTGAACATCTTGTTCAAACAATTTGCAAGCGGGCCATGCTACCGAAAATTGTCCTGAGTAGGAATCCAGAGCAAACTGCAACACTTCATTTTCTTGAAACAATTGTTCCAGTATTTTCATAGTATTTTGACCTGATTTTAACTCAACTGGAATGTAAATGCACTTAAAATCACATCCTGCTAACTCCATGATCCGGGTCCTTGCTTTCCGGATCAGTTCTGCTACCAGTTCCTGGGGCTTTGTCAGTCTCTTGGACCTTTTGTGACTGAGGAAAACCCATTCTATGATCAAGAGAGAGTCCCTCTGGTCCCGGTCCTTTTTTGGTGTGTCCTTTGCCTTAGGTGTTTGTTTTTCCTCCCACTGGAAAATAATTCCATGGAGGTGTGGCAACTTACCTAGGATGATGAATTTGAATGGCAGATCAGGCCGGCATCGGTGGGCCTGTCTTGTGGACATTGCAATCTGAACCTTTTCTAGAGCTTTCCGTGCCTCTGGGGTAATAGACCTAGGAGCCCCTGGGTCCTCTCCCCCTTTCAATAAATTGAAAAGAGGGGCAAGGTCTTCATTAGTCAGACCAAGCCATGGTCTTACCCAATTCAAAGACCCACACAACTTGTGGACATCCGCAAGGGTCTTGATCCTTGGATTGATTTCTAGTTTTTGAGGAACAATGGTCCTATTTCCAATTTCTAAGCCCAAATACTTCCAAGGTGGCATCTTTTGAATTTTCTGTTCCTGGAGCTCGAACCCTGCAACAATCAATGCATCGATCGTTAGGTCAAGCGCATGTGTTAGTAAATCATCATTGGGGGCACACACAAGGATATCATCCATATAATGATAGATGATGGCCTTCTCTGCGGCTGCACGCACTGGGGAAAGCAGGGAAGAGACATACCACTGGCAGATAGCTGGAGATACCTTTAATCCCTGAGGAAGAATGGTCCAATGGTACTTTTTCATAGGAGCTTCTGAATTGATAGAAGGGACAGAGAATGCCAAACGCGGTGCATCATCAGGGTGCAATGGGATTTGGAAAAAACAATCTTTAATATCAATAACAGCTAATTTCCAATCTTGGGGAAGCATTGTTGGGGATGGCATACCAGGTTGGGGAGAACCCATATCTTCAATTACATTATTAATTTGTCGGAGGTCACAGAGGAGTCGCCACCTCTTTTTGTCAGCTTTTTGGATGACAAACACTGGAGAGTTCCATGGGGACATGGTCTCCACAATGTGGCCCTTTCTTAGTTGCTCTTGTACTAGCTCCTCAAGCACCTTTATTTTTTGTTTACTGAGTGGCCACTGTTTCACATCAACTGGTTTGTCTGTTTTCCACTTCAGTTTTTGGGTGGGGTGCTGTTGTTCAATGACTGCTGCACAAAAATGCTGTGGAGAGTCTGGAATATCAATTGTGACACCCCACTGGGCCATTAAATCACTCCCTAACAAAAGTTCTGAATAATCTAACACAAATGGACGGATATTTGCCAATTGTCCGTTTGGACCCTCGAATTGAATAACGCCTTTGGATTGCCTTGCCAATTGCAGACCTCCTACACCTCGAAGGTGACCAGCAACATTTTGTAAAGGCCAGTGTGCTGGCCAGTCTTGTACTGGAATCACTGTGCAGTCTGCACCTGTGTCTACAAGCATCTCAATGCATTTAGACTCCCCACCCCCACTGACATTGCACCACAATTTGGGTTTATCTGTCCCAATAACTTGGACCCAGGCGACTGTGGGCCCCTGTTTTTCGATATTTTCAGGTAAAGATGGCACAGGGATAGCTTGAGCAACAATTTGTCCCTTGGGAAGAAACAGGGGTGGGTGGAAACAGTGCAGGCTGAGAACAAATTGCTTGGGATCTGATGTTGTCATTCCCGGAGCAATTTCGATCTCTTGTGGTGTGTGGGTGTCCCCAGTGACGATGTACTTACAACGAATTTGGTTCCAAGTACCCTTCTGTTCAGGATTTACAGAGACAAAATGCCAGTCAGTGTCCTTCAGGTGGAGTGACTCTGTCAGCTGCAACCTGTAAGGCTCATTGACAGAAGATGCGGTTAATACAGAATCACTTAAATCACAACTAAGGTTATTTTGTTTCACTTTCAACAGTGAACTAGCAGACTTGGTCTTTGAAGCACCTGTTTCACTTACACAAATGTTAATATTATCGCGCGCTTGATTTGTTTTGCTACCCTTATTCTCTTGGCCTGCTCTTTTTATGTCTGCACGCCTGGCAGGCTGGCACTTTATTCTTCGTTTTTTTGTTGTTGACCCCCAGGGAGGGTTTGTAGTTCTCCTCCCTTGCCATTTCTAAATTCATCAAATTCCTTTTTCAGGGGGCACTGGTTACTCCATTGTCCTAGCTTATTACAAAGCAGGCATGGTTTAGTGGGCTCAACCATTGCTGGTCTCCGCTGCTGCCCAGGGTACTGCTGTGCTGAGGGAGAAGGTGCAGGGCTGGCAACAGCGACACGCTGGAGTGGTCTTGGCAGCAGCCTTGGTCTGGTGTCTTCAGCCACACTCATCAGAGGCACTTTCCTGTTACAGACTAGAAGCATATCTTTTAATGTAGGGGAAGGTTCCATAGGAAGGCTCAGGATTGCTGCTCGACACTGTTCATTTGCATTTGTAAACGCTATTTCTTCTAAAATTGCTTCCCTAGCATTTTCCTTTTTAACCTGTATTTCAATGGCTCTAGTTAGCCTTTCTACAAATTTCAAAAAAGGCTCTGATGGTAGTTGTTTGATTTTACTATAGGGCTCAAAAGGCCCCTCAGGTTGGAGGGAAAAGAATGCTTTTTCAGCTGCTTCCTTTACTTTCTCAAGTGTTTCTGCAGGAATTGCAGCAGCTTGGACTGAGGGAGAAGACCATTGGCCTTCACCACAGAGGTGCTCCATGGTGATAGGGTTACCACTGTTGTCTTTCGCTGTGTTTGGATCAGCCTGTAAGCCTGGGAGAGCATCTTTTAGCAGTTGTTTCAATGCTGATTCCCATAATTTGAATTCCGTGGATGTCATGAGACATGAAAAAAGCTGTTTTAAATCATGTGGAATCACAACAGTCCTACTTAATTCAGAATTTAAAAGGCCACGGAAATATGGACTGTGTGGACCATATTCTTTATGAGATTTACAGATCTCTTTAATCAATTGTCATCCAAAAGAACTCCAATTAGCAGTTGGGGCTGCTCCTCCCTGAGCTGCAGGCTGAAACGTAACAGGAGCCAGTGACAACATGGCACCATGCATTGGGTCTGCTGTCTCCTGCTCTGTATCCCTGGAATCAGAAGCATTGGGATCACAGCTACAGGTTTGGGGACAGGCAGTGGGTGTGTCTCCACCGTGGAACTCGGGGAGGGGGCGGAGACAGGGAGCCGGCAAGGGGCGGGGAAACCGTGGGAACAAGGGGCGGGGTCAAGGGGCTTGCAGGGGGCGGGGATACCGTGGGAACAGGGGGCGGGGACGCCTGGTGACATCACGTCAGCAGACACCCCCTGGGAGGAGTAGAGGGGCGGAGCTGAGGGTACTGCAGGAAAGGTGGGGGGAGGGGGGGGTGTCACGAGGAACAGGAGGAGAGGGGGATGGGGCAGGAATTTTGGGATGCTTAAGAGGATTTTGGGAAGAAGAAGACCAGGTTTGGGAAGATGCCACATGGCATCCACCATCTTGCAGACCCCCTAGGGAATGGGGGCCATTTTGGACATCACTGCTCTCCGGAAAGCTAACACGTGCTCTGGGTTTTAGAGGAGGGGACACAGGGGGTTGGGAAAGCCACGCAGCCTGGCCAGGGCTTTGTGAACAAAACAACTCAGGTATTCTTGCACACTCTGGGAGCCGACTTCCCAATGAGTTTGCACTCTTTAAAATACCAAGTTTTGGGGAAAAAGGTTTAGGGGTTTTAGAGGGAGAGGGAGGAACAGGGAGAGCAGAGGTACATGGCTTTACATTTGGCTTTTTCTCCATTTCCTTTTGTTTGAGCAATGCTGTTCGAATTTGTAAACTCCAGAACACAAATTTAGCTGAGGGTGATTTGCCAGATTGTCCTAAGGTTATCAATTCATTCCCAACTTTATCCCAGAATTGAATATTGTGGATTTCTTCAGGGGAAATGTTTGGGAACTGCAGAAAAAGCCATCTTATAAACTGTTTCAATTTTCCTTTAGAGAATTTCACATTACTCTTGACTAAAATGCTAACAATATTTTAATACACTCCCCTTTGTACAATGCTAAGTTTGGAACCCATGTTAGATGTAAAAAGCAAAGTACTTAATCCCGCCTGACCAAAAACAAAGCTAAAATCAGCTACCAATTTCTAAAAAAAAACACAGATAGAAAGCGATAACGAGCAGACAAAAGCTTCAAAATGCAGCTGTATATACTGCTTTTAAAATTCCCGGGCAGCAGCAGCAGGGCACGCCCTGCCGAGCCGAGGCAGACACAAAGCCTCCCCCGCCGTGGAATGCAGCCCCCCGGCGGAGATGAGACAGCCACTCCACGTGGCAAGCCGAAATCGGGGGGCCCCCCGCCGCCGCGTGTGCAAACAGCACTCCCGACCGCGCAGATCCCCCGGCCATGTGGAAAGAGAGCCCCCCCTCCTCCCCCACAGAGCAGAGAAAGAAAGAGTCTCCTAACACGTGTCCGAGCACGCTGCTGAGCCGGGGGGGAAGGGCAGAGAGCGATCCTGCTCCGGCGCGAATTCTAAAAGACAGTGAAACACGCGGCAGAAAACTACAGCTAGAACGCTATGGATTCCCGTCTGTGGGGCTGCGCAGCCAAAAATGCAAAGGCAAAAAAGGAACAGAACTCGCGGCAGAGTCTGTTTTTGAGCTTCTGCTCTACCGAAAGCAGAGATACTCACATGAAATGGAAGCTGTAGGCTGGGTCTAGGCAGGCAGGTCTCCACCCGAAAAGGACCTCTCTCTGGGTGCAAGAGAGGCTACCCTTTTCTTCCTCTGGAAAATCTGCTCACCACAATGAAGCTGGGCTTTCCAGAAGCGCTGAACAGTCCACGAAACTTTTTCTGGGAATATTCCCAAAGTCTCTAGCTGGGAGTCTTGAAGCCAGGCTCCTTTCAGCTGGATGCACGGCTGGCAGAAACTTCTCTGAGGTACTGCGAGTCCGTTTTCGGGCTGCAGAGTCATTTTGCCCACCCACAGGGACGCCAATATATTGTAATATGAATCCCAATATAACCAGTTAGATGGTGCCTGGGCCAGTTCTGACCCTCGCTGCTGGGCCAAAGGCAGCACTGTGGTGCTTTACCCCAGAGATGCCTTGGCTGCTGGAGAGAGCTGCGGGGCACAGACGCAAGTCCAGGCTTGTCAGGACTCCGTTTACCTCAGGAGAGAGAGTTTCTGGCGATGGTGAAGATAAGGAAGGAGTGGATTCTGCTGGAGGGTTATATCCAGATGTTTGTTCCACGGGTACAGAGGTCTGAGCCGGGGCAATTCCTCCAACAGAATGGAGGCCGCATGGTCTGATTAACCTTTTAAGCTCAGGGCAGGGGAAGGGGAGGGGACAGGTGAGCCACCAACCAGGTGAAGGGGCAGGGTCTCAAGGGACTAGGGACACCTATACGGGCCAATGTCCCCCAGGCCTGAGAGACCAATGATGACGCCTTGCTGGTATGTTAGCCTGATTGACAGGGCACACTCAGCAAGGGGCGAGGGGGAAGGGAGAAGGTATAGGCACACCTGGGAAGGGACCGGAAGTTTAAAACAGGACATTGCAACACACTGCAACACCTAACAAAAGCGACGGCCCTTTTCCCTGGAATCAAAACTCAGCTGTCCCACATCTTGATGGCAGATTGCAGGAGGCACTTGGCTTTATCAAACCAGCACGACTTGGCAGTGGTGCCACCTTGCGTCTGGGAACCATCCTGCATATCGTGGATTTTCAGGAGCCAACCGGCCACTCCCAGCCACAGGCCCCCGAACATTAACTACGGCCCTTTTGCCTGGAAGTACAACTGACCTGCCCATCCTCTGGCTGGCAGATTTCAGTAGCCACTTGGCTCTATCAAACCAATCCGACTTGGCAGTGGTGCCAACTTGGGTCTGGGAACCATCCTGCGCGGCGTGGATTTTCAGGAGCCAGACGGCCACTCCCAGCCACAGGCCCCCGATCACTAACCACGGCCCTTTTCCCTGGCAAACAAAACTCTCCCGCCCCGCTTCTGGCTGGCAGATTGCAGGAGCCACTTGGCTCTATCAAAACAGCCCGACTTGGCACTGGTGCCACTTAGGTCTGGGAACCATCCTGCGTATCGTGGATTTTCAGGAGCCAGGCGGCCACTCCCAGCCACAGGCCCCTAAACACAAACTACGGCCCTTTTCCCTGGAAGTAAAACTGACCTGCCCATCTTCTGGCTGGCAGATTGCAGGAGCCACTTGGCTCTATCCAACCAGCCCGACTTGGCACTGGTGCCCTCTTGGGTCTGGGAACCATCCTGCCTTTCATAGATTTTCAGGAGCCAGCCGGCCACTCCCACCCACAGGCCCCCGAACACAAACCACGGCCCTTTTCCCTGGCAAACAAAACTCTTCCGCCCCGCTTCTGGCTGGCAGATTGCAGGAGCCACTTGTCTCTATCAAACCAGCCCGACTCGGCACTGGTGCCCTCTTGGGTCTGGGAACCATCCTGCGTATCATGGATTTTCAGGAGCCAGCCGGCGCGGGGGCGTGAACGGCCCTGGAATCCGGCTATCTGGTGAGGGGCGAAGGCCAGGGCCCCTGCGCATCAGAAAACAGCCCCTCTCGGCAGCTTTGGCCTCGGGCTGAGCTGGGTGTTAGCTCGGAGTAGTGCGGTGAGAGACGAATTAGGAGGCGACCACTTGCTGGGGGTAAACTGTCGGTTTATTACAGAAGAACCAACAAGGGAGGGGAAACACCCAGCAAATGGCCCCGGACAAGGGGCAGGAGAGGGTTTTAAGGGAAAAGGGGGGAAGAAGGCAGGGAAACCCGGCTATCCAATAGAAATACATATTTGGAGGTACGAAACATAACTGATACACTAAAGTAACCAACTGTTATAAATCATAGGAGGGGCTCCGGGGCTACAGCCAACCATACCTCCCAGAGAAAGGAAAATTCTCGAAACCTGGGAGGAGAAAAAGAGTGATTGACTGACCCCAAGGAGGAAACAACTTTCACTTTATAAGAGAAACCAAGGAAGGAGCAGTTTCATTTCCATAGCAACATAACTGGCAGGGTAGCAGCAGGAAGTAATACAGAAAATGGGGGGAGCAAACTAACGAACTTAAGAACACACCACAGCACCGGCCGGCCACTCCCACCCACAGGCCCCCAAACACAAACTACGGCCCTTTTCCCTGGAAGTAAAACTGACTTGCCCATCTTCTGGATGGCAGATTGCAGGACCCACTTGGCTCTATCATACCAGTCCGACTTGGCAGTGGTGCCACCTTGGGTCTGGGAACCATCCTGCGCGGCGTGGATTTTCAGGAGCCAGCCGGCCACTCCAAGCCACAGGCCCCCAAACACAAACTAAGGCCCTTTTCCCTGGAAAAAAACTCAGCTGCCCCGCTTCTGGCTGGTAGATTGCAGGAGCCATTTTATACTGTCAAACCAGCCCGACTTGGCACTGCTGCCACCTTTCATCTGGGAACCATCCTGCGTATCGTGGATTTTCAGGAGCCAGCCGGCCCCTCCCAGCCACAGGCCACTAAACACAAACCACGGTCCTTTTCCCTGGCAAACAAAACTCACCCGCCCCGCATCTGGCTGGCAGATTGCAGGAGCCACTTCCCTCTATCAAACCAGCCCGACTTGGCACTGGTGCCACTTTTCATCTGGGAACCATCCTGCGTATCGTTGATTTTCAGGAGCCAGTCGGCCACTCCCAGCAACAGGCACCCAAACACAAACTACGGCCCTTTTCCCTGGAAGTAAAACTCAGCTGCCCCGCTTCTGGATGGTAGATTGCAGGAGCCACTTTGTACTATCATACCAGTCCAAGTTGGCACTGGTGTCACATTTCATCTGGGAACCATCCTGCGTATCGTGGATTTTCATGAGCCAGCCAGCCACTCCCAGCCACAGGCCCCCAAACACTAACTATGGCCCTTTTCCCTGGCAGACAAAACTCATCCGTCCTGCTTCTGGCTGGCAGATTGCAAGAGCCACTTGGCTCTATCAAACCAGCCCGACTTGGCACTGGTGCCACCTTTCATTTGGGAACCATCCTGCGTATAGTAGATTTTCAGGAGCCAGACGCCACTCCCACCCACAGGCCCCCGAACACAAACTACGGCCCTATTCCCTGGCAAACAAAACTCTCCCGCCCAGCTTCTGGCTGGCAGATTGCAGGAGACACTTGGCTCTATCATACCAGTCCGACTTGGCATTGCTGCCACCTTTCATCTGGGAATCATCCTGCGTATCATGGATTTTCAGGAGCCAGCTGGCCACTCCCAGCCACAGGCCCCCGAACACAAACCACGGCCCTTTTCCCTGGCAAACAAAACTCACCCGCCCCGCTTCTGGCTGGCAGATGGCAGGAGCCACTTGCCTCTATCAAACCAGCCCGACTCGGCACTGGTGCCCCCTTGGGTCTGGGAACCATCCTGTGCGGCGTAGATTTTCAGGAGCCAGCCAGCCACTCCCAGCCACAGGTCCCCAAACGCATACTACGGCCCTTTTCCCTGGAAGAAAAACTGACCTGCCCATCTTCTGGCTGGCAGATTACAGGAGCCACTTGGCTCTATCATACCAGTCCGACTTGGCAGTGGTGCCCCCTTTGTTTTCGGAATCATCCTGTGCGGCGAGGATTTTCAGGAGCCAGCCGGCCACTCCCAGCCACAGGCCCCCAAACACAAACCGCGGCCCTTTTCCCTGGCAAAAAAAACTAACCCGCCACGCTTCTGGCTGGCAGATTGCAGGAGCCACTTGCCTCTATCAAACCAGTCCGACTTGGCACTGGTGCCACCTTTCATCTGGGAACCATCCTGCGTATCGTGGATTTTCAGGAGCCAGGCGGCCACTCCCAGGCACTGGCCCCAAACACACATTACGGCCCTTTTCCCTGGAAGTAAAATTGACCTTACATCTTCTGGCTGGCAGATTGCAGGAGCCACTTGGCTCTATCAAACCAGTCCGACTCGGCACTGGTGCTCCCTTAGGTCTTGGAAACATCCTGCGTATAGTGGATTTTCAGGAGCCTGCCGGCCACTCCCAGCCACAGGCTCCCGAACGCAAACCACGGCCCTTTTGCCTGGCAAACACAACTCATCCGTCCCGCTTCTGGCTGGCAGATTGCGGGAGCCACTTGGCTCTATCAAACCAGCCCGACTTGGCACTGGTGCCACCTTTCATCTGGGAAGCATCCTGCATATCGTGGATTTTCAGGAGCCAGACGGCCACTCCCAGCCACAGGCCCCCGATCACTAACCATGGCCCATTTCCCTTGAAGTAAAACTGACCTGCCCATCTTCTGGCTGGCAGATTGCAGGAGCCACTTGGCACTATCAAACCAGCCCGACTCAGCAGTGGTGCCACCTTTCATCTGGGAACCATCCTGCATATCGTGGATTTTCAGGAGCCAGCCGGCCACTCCCAGTCACAGGCCCCAAAAACACAACTACGGCTCTTTTCCCTGGAAGTAAAACTGACCTGCCCATCTACTGGATGGCAGATTGCAGGAGCCACTTGGCACTATCAAACCAGCCCGACTCAGAAGTGGTGCCACGTTTCATCTGGGAACCATCCTGCGTATCGTGGATTTTCAGTAGCCAGCCGGCCACTCCCAGCCATAGGCCCCCGAACTCAAACCACATCCCTATTACCTGGCAAACAAAATTCACGCGCCCCGCTTCTGGCTGGCAGATTGCAGGAGACACTTGGCTCTATCAAACCAGCCCGACTTGGCAATGGTGCCACCATGGGTCTGGGAACCATCCTGCGTATCGTGGATATTTATGAGCCAGCCGGCCACTCCCAGACACAGGCCCCCAAACCCAAACTACGGCCCTTTTCCCTGGAAGTAAAACTGACCTGCCCATCTTCTGGCTGGCAGATTGCAGGAGCCACTTGGCACTGTCAAACCAGACCGACTCAGGAGTTGTGCCACCTTTCATCTGGGAACCATCCTGCATATCGCGGATTTTCAGGAGCCAGCAGGCCACTCCCAGTCACAGGACCCCGAACAAAATCCACGGCCCTTTTCCCTGGCAAAAAAAACTAACCCACCCCGCTTCTGGCTGGCAGATTGCAGGAGCCACTTGGCTCTATCAATCCTGCCCGACTTGGCACTGGTGCCACCTTTCATTTGGGAACCATCCTGCGTATCGTGGATTTTCAGGAGCCAGCCGGCGACTCCCAGCCATAGGTGCAAAACAAAAACCGCGGCCTTTTCTCTGGAAGTAAAACTGACCTGTCCATCTTCTGGCTGGCAGATTGCAGGAGCCACTTGCCTCTATCGAACCAGCCCAACTTGGCACTGGTGCCACCTTTCTTTTGGGAACCATCCTGCGTATCTTGGATTTTCACGAGCCAGCCGGCCACTCCCAGCCACAGGCCTCCAAACACACATTACGGCCCTTTTCCCTGCAAAAAAAATCAGCTGCCCCTGTTCTGGATGGTAGATTGCAGGAGCCACTTTGTACTATGAAACCAGCCCGAATTGGCACAGCTGCCACCTTTCATCTGGGAACCATCCTGCGTATCGTGGATTTTCAGGAGCCAGCCGGCCACTCCCAGCCACAGGCACCCAAACACAAACCACGGCCATTTTCCTTGGCAAACAAAACTAACCCGCCCCGTTTCTGGCTGGCAGATTGCAGGAGCCACTTGCCTCTATCAAACCAGCCCGACTCGGCACTGCTGCCCCCTTGGGTCTGGTAAGCATCCTGCGTATCGTGGATTTTCAGTAGCCAGCCGGCCACTCCCAGTCACAGGCCCCCAAAACACAAACCACGGCCCTTCTCCTTGGCAAAGAAAACTCACCCACCCCGCTTCTGGCTGGCGGAATGCAGGAGCCACTTGGCTCTATCAAACCAGCCCGACTTGGCAGTGGTTCCACCTTGGGTCTGAGAATCATCCTGCGTATCGTGGATTTTCAGGAGCCCGCCGGCCACTCCCAGCCACAGGTCCCCAAACGCAACCTACGGCCCTTTTCCCTGGAAGAAAAACTCAGCTGCCCCGCTTCTGGCTGGCAGATTGAAGGAGCCACTTTGCACTATCATACCAGTTCAAGTTGGCACTGGTGCCACCTTTCATCTGGGAACCATCCTGCGTATCGTGGATTTTCACGAGCCAGCCGGCCACTCCCAGCCACAGGCCCCCAATCACAAACTACGGCCCTTTTCCCTGGAAGTAAAACTGAGCTGCCCATCTTTTGGCTGGCAGATTGCAGGAGCCACGTGGCACTATCAAACCAGCCCGACTTGGCACTGGAGCCACCTTTCATCTGGGAACCATCCTGCGTATCGTGGATTTTAAGGAGCCAGCCGGCCACTCCCAGCCACAGGCCCCCGAACACGAGCCTCGGCCCTCTTCCCTGGCAAACAAAACTCACCCGCCCCGTTTCTTGCTGGCATATTGCAGGAGCCAATTGCCTCTATCAAAAC
Organism: Zonotrichia albicollis; assembly: GCF_047830755.1. Taxonomy (NCBI): domain Eukaryota; kingdom Metazoa; phylum Chordata; class Aves; order Passeriformes; family Passerellidae; genus Zonotrichia; species Zonotrichia albicollis. The sequence continues at coordinate 9,629,232 of NC_133831.1, forward strand.
AGCCCGTCTTGGCACTGGAGCCACCTTTCATGTGGGAACCATCCTGCGTATCGTGGATTTTCATGAGCCAGCCGGCCACTCCCAGCCACAGGCCCCCGAACACAAACCACGGCCCTTTTCCTTGGCAACCAAAACTAACCCGCCCCGCTTCTGGCTGGCTGATTGCAGGAGCCACTAGCCTCTATCAAACCAGACCGACTTGGCATAGGAGCCACTTTCATCTGGGAACCATCCTGCGTATCGTGAATTTCCAGGAGCCAGCCGGCCACTTCCAGACAGAGGCCCCCAAACACAAACCACGGCCCTTTTCCCTGGCAAAAAAAACTCATCCGTCCCGCTTCTGGCTGGCCGATTGCAGGAGCCACTTTTCACTATCAAACCAGCCCGACTTGGCACCGGTGCCACCTTTCATCTGGGAACCATCCTGCGTATCGTGGATTTTCAGGAGCCAGGCGTCCACTCCCAGCCACAGGCCCCTGAACAAAAACCAGACCCATTTCCCTGAAAGTAAAACAGACCTGCCCATCTTCTGGCTGGCAGATTGCAGGAGCCACTTGGCTCTATCAAACCAGCCCGACTTGGCACTGGTGCCACCTTTCATCTGGGAACCATGAAGCATATCGTGGATGTTCAGGAGCCAGCCGGCCACTCCCAGCCACAGGCCCCAGAACACAGTCTACGGCCCTTTTCTCTGAAGAAAATCTCAGCTGCCCCGCTTCTGGATGGTAGATTGAGGAGCCACTTTGAACTGTCAAACCAGCCAGACTTGGCACTGGTGCCACCATTCATCTGGGAACCATCCTGCGTATTGTGGATTTTCAGGAGCCAGCCGGCCAATCCCAGCCACAGGCCCCCGAACACAAACCACGGCCCTTTTCCCTGGCAAACAAAACTCACCCGCCCCGCTTGTGGCTGGCAGATTGCAGGAGCCACTTGGCTCTATCAAACAAGCCCGACTTGGCAATGGGGCCACCATTCATCTGGGAACCATCCTGCGTATCGTGGATTTTCAGGAGCCAGCCGGCCACTCCCTGCCACAGGTCCCCGAACAGTAACTATGGCCCTAAACCCTGGCAAACAAAACTCACCTGCCCCGCTTCAGGCTGGCAGATTGCAGGAGACACTTGGCTCTATCAAACCAGCCCGACTTGGCACTGGTGCCACCTTTCATCTGGGAACCATCCTGCGTATCGTGGATTTTCTGGAGCCAGCCGGCCACTCCCAGCCAAAGGCTCCAAAACACAAACTACGGCCCTTTTCCCTGGAAAAAAAACTCAGCCGCCCCGCTACTTGATGGTAGATTGCAGGAGCCACTTGGCACTATCAAACCAGCCCGACTTGGCATTGCTGCCACTTTCATCTGGAAACATCCTGCGTATCATGGATTTTCATGAGCCAGCCGGCCACTCCAAGCCACAGGCCCCCAAAGACAAACCACGGCCCTTTTCCCTGGCAAACAAAACTATCCCGCCCCGCTTCTGTCTGGCAGATTGCAGGAGCCACTTGGCTCTATCAAACCAGCCCCACATGGCAATGGTGCCCCCTTGGGTCTGGGAACCATCCTGCGTATCATGGATTTTCAGGAGCCAGCCGGCTACTCCCAGCCACAGGTCCCTGAACACAAACTACGGCCCTTTTCCCTGGCAAAAAAACTCAGCTGCCCCGCTTCTGGATTTTAGATTGCAGGAGCCACTTTGTACTATCATACCATTTCAAGTTGGCACTGGTGCCACCTTTCATCTGGGAACCATCCTGCGTATCGTGGATTTTCGGTAGCCAGCCGGCCACTCCCAGCCACAGGCCCCCAAACACAAAATATGATCCTTTTCCCGGGCAAACAAAACTCCACCGTCCCGCTTCTGGCTGGCAAATTGCAGTAGCCACTTGGCACACTCACACCAGCCTGGCTTGGCACTGCTGCGACCTATCATCTGGGAACCATCCTACGCGTCGTGGATTTTCAGGAGCCAGCCGGCCACTCCCAGCCACAGGCCCCCGAACACGAACCTCGGCCCTTTTCCCTAGAAGTAAAACTGACCTGCCCATCTTCTGGCTGGCAGATTGCAGGAGCCACTTGCCTCTATCAAACCAACCCGACTTGGCACTGGTGCAACCTTTCATCTGGGAACCATCCTACGCGTCGTGGATTTTAAAGAGCCAGCCGGCCACTCCCAGACACAGGCCCCCAAACACAAACCACGGCCCGTTTCCCTGGAAAAAAACTCAGCTGCCCCGCTTCTGGAAGGTAGATTGCAGGAGCCACTTTGTACTATCAAACCAGCCCGACTTGGCACTGCTGCCACCGTTCATCTGGGAACCACCCTTCGTATCGTGGATTTTCAGGAGCCAGCCGGCCACTCCCAGCCACAGGCACCCGAAAACAAACCACGGCCCTTTTCCTTGGCAAACAAAACTAACCCGCCCCGTTTCTGGCTGGCAGATTGCAGGAGCCACTTGGCTCTATCAAACCAGCCCGACTCGGCACTGCTGCCCCCTTGGGTTTGGTAACCATCCTGCGTATCGTGGATTTTCAGGAGCCAGCCGGCCACTCCCACCACAGGTCCCCAATCGCAAACAACGGCCCTTATCCCTGGCTAAGAAAACTCACCCACCCCGCTTCTGGCTGGCGGATTGCAGGAGCCACTTGGCTCTATCAAACCAGCCCGACTTGGCACTGGTGCCACCTTTCATCTGGGAACCATCCTGCGTGTGGTGGATTTTCAGGAGCCAGCCGGCCACTCCCAGCCACAGGCCCCCAAACACTAAATATGATCCTTTTCCCTGGCAAATAAAACTCCACCGTCCCGCTTCTGGCTGGCAGATTGCAGGAGCCACTTGGCACACTCAAACCAGCCCGACTTGGCACTGGTGCCACCTTTCATCTGGGAACCATCCTGCGTATCGTGGATTTTCAGGAGCCAGCCGGCCACACCCAGGCACAGGCCCCCGAACAAAATCTACGGCCCTTTTCCCTGGAAGGAAAACTGACCTGCCCTTCTTCTGGCTGGCAGATTGCACGAGCCACTTGCCTCTATCAAACCCGCCAGACTTGGCACTGGTGCTACCTTTCATCTGGGAACCATCCTGTGTATTGTGGATTTTCATGAGCCAGCCGGCCACTCCCAGCCACAGGCACCCAAACACAAACTACGGCCCTTTTCCCTGGCAAAAACACTCATCCATCCCTCTTCTGGCTGGCAGGTGGCAGGAGCCACTTTGTACTATCATACCAGTTCTAGTTGGCACTGGTGCCACCTTTCATCTGGGAACCATCCTGCGTATCGTGGATTTTAAGGAGCCAGCCGGCCACTCCCAGCCACAGGCGCCAAAACAAAAACCGCAGCCCTTTTCCCTGGAAGTAAAACTGACCTGTCCATCTTCTCGCTGGCAGATTGCAGGAGCAATTTGCCTCTATCAAACCAGTCCAACTTGGCACTGGTGCCACCTTTCATCTGGAAATCATCCTACGCGTCGTGGATTTTCAAGAGCCAGCCGACAACTCCAAGCCACAGGCCCCCAAACACAATCTACGGCCCTTTTCCCTGCAAAAAAACTCAGCTGCCCCGGTTCTGGATGGTAGATTGCAGGAGCCACTTTGTACTATCAAACCAGCCGGAATTGGCACTGTTGCCACCTATCATCTGGGAACCATTCTACGCGTCGTGGATTTTCAGGAGCCAGCCGGCCACTCCCAGCCACAGGCCCCTGAACACGAACCACGGCCCTTTTCCCTAGAAGTAAAACTAACCTGCCCATCTTCTGGCTGGCAGATTGCAGGAGCCACTTGCCTCTATCAAACCAGCCCGACTTGGCACTGGTGCAACCTTTCATCTGGGAACCATCCTATGCGTCGTGTATTCTCAAGGCCCAGCCGGCCACTCCCAGCCACAGGCCCCCAAACACAAACTACGGCCCGTTTCCCTGGAAAAAAACTCAGCTGCCCCGCTTCTGGATGGTAGATTGTAGGAGCCACTTTGTACTATCAAACCAGCCCGACTTGGCACTGCTGCCCCCTTGGGTCTAGTAAACATCCTGCGTATCGTGGATTTTCAGGAGCCAGCCGGCCACTCCCAGCCACAGGCCCCCAATCGCAAACCACGGCCCCTATCCCTAGCTAAGAAAACTCACCCGCCCCGCTTCTGGCTGGCGGATTGCAGGAGCCACTTGGCTCTATCAAACCAGCCCGACTTGGCACTGGTGCCACCTTGGGTCTGAGAATCATCCTGCGTATCATGGATTTTCAGGAGCCAGCCGGCCACTCCCAGCCACAGGCCCCCGATCACGAACCACAGCCCTTTTCCCTGGCAAACAAAACTCACTCGCCCCGCTTCAGGCTGGCAGATTGCAGGAGCCACTTGGCTCTATCAAACAGCCCGACTTGGCACTGGTGCCACCTTGCGTCTGGGAACCATCCTGTGCTTCGTGGATTTTCAGGAGCCAGGCGGCCACTCCCAGCCACAGGCCCCCAAACAAAAACTACGGCCCTTTTCCCTGGACGTATAACTGACCTGCCCCGCTTCTGGCTGGCAGATTGCAGGAGCCACTTGGCTCTATCAAACCAGCCCGACTTGGCAATGGTGCTCCCTTGGATCTGGGAACCTTCCTGCGTATCGTGGATATTCATGAGCCAGCCGGCCACTCCCAGCCACAGGCCCCCAAACAAAAACTACGGCCCTTTTCCCTGGAAGTAAAACTGACCTGCCCATCTTCTGGCTGGCAGATTGCAGGAGCCACTTGGCACTATCAAAACAGCCCGACTCAGCAGTGGTGCAACCTTTCATCTGGGAACCATCCTGCATATCGTGGATTTTCAGGAGCCAGCAGGCCACTCCCAGTCACAGGCCCCCAAAACACAAACTACGGCCCTTTTCCCTGGAAGTAAAACTGACCTGCCCATCTACTGGCTGGCAGATTGCAGGAGCCACTTGGCACAATCAAACCAGCGCGACTTGGCACTGGTGCCACCTTTCATCTGGGAACCATCCTGCGTATCGTGGATTTTCAGGAGCCAGCCGCCCACTCCCAGCCACAGGCCCCCAAACTCTAATTATTGCTCTTTTCCCTGGAAGTAAAACTCACCCGCCAGGCTTCAGGCTTGCAGATTGCAGGAGCCACTTGGCTCTATCACACCAGCCCGACTTGGCACTGGTGCCGCCTTTCATCTGGGAACCATCCTGCGTATCGTGGATTTTCAGGAGTCAGCCAGCCACTCCCAGCCACAGGCCCCCGAACACGAACCACTGCCCTTTTCCCTGGCAAACAAAACTCACCCGCCCATCTTCTGGCTGGCAGATTGCATGAGCGTCTTGGACCTATCAAACCAGCCCGACTTGGCACTGGTGCCACCTTTCATCTGCGAACCATCCTGCGTATCGTGGATTTTCAGGAGCCAGCCGGCCACTCCCAGCCACAGGCCCCCAAACACATACTACGGCCCTTTTCTCTGGAATACAAAACTCATCCGTGCCGCTTCTGGCTAGCAGATTGCTGGAGCCACTTGGCTCTATCAAACCAGCCCCTCTTGGCAGTGGTGCCACCTTTCATCTGGGAACCATCCTGCGTATCATGGATTTTCAAGAGCCAGCCGGCCAATCCCAGCCACAGGCACCCAAACACATACCACGGCCCTTTTCCCTGGCAAACAAAACTCACCCGCCCCGCTTCTGGCTGGCAGATGGCAGGAGCCACTTGGCTCTATAAACCAGCCCGACTTGGCACTGGTGCCACCTTTCATCTGGAAACCATCCTGCGTATCGTGGATTATGAGAAGTCAGCCGGCCACTCCTAGCCAAAGGCCCCCAAACAAAAACTAGGTCCCTTTTCCCTGGAAAAAAATCTCAGCTACCCTGCTTCTGGATGGTAGATTGAAGGAGCCACTTTGTACTATCATGCCATTTCAAGTTTGCACTGGTGCCACCTTTCCTCTGGGAACCATTCTGCGTATCGTGGATTTTCAGGAGCCAGCCAGCCACTCCCAGCCACAGGCCCCAAACGCTAACTATGGCCCTTTTCCCTGGCAAACAAAATTCATCCGTCCCGCTGCTGGCTGGCAGATTGCAGGAGCCACTTGTCTCTATCAAACCAGCCCGACTCGGCACTGGTGCCACCTTTCATCTGGGAACCATCCTGCGTATCGTGGACTTTCAGGAGCCAGCCGGCCACTCGCAGCCACAGGCTCCCTAACATAAACTATGGCCCCTTTCCCTGCAAGAAAAACTGACATCTCCATCTTCTGGCTGGCAGATTGCAGGAGCCACTTGGCTCTATCAAACCAGCCCGACTTGGCCGTGGTGTCACCTTTCATCTGGGAACCATCCTGCATATCGTGGATTTTCAGGAGCCAGCCGCCCACTCCCAGCCACAGGCCCCCGAACAAAATCCACGGCCCTTTTCCCTGGAAGTAAAACTGACCTGCCCATCTTCTGGCTGGCAGATTGCAGGAGCCACTTTGAACTATCAAAGTAGTCCGACTTGGCACTGGTGCCACCTTTCATCTGGGAACCATCCTGCGTAACGTGGAATTTCGGGAGCTAGGCGGCCACTCCCAGCCACAGGCCCCCAAACACAAACTATGGCCCTAACCCCTGGCAAACAAAACTCATCTGTCCCGCTTCTGGTTGGCAGATTGCAGGAGCCACTTGGGTCTATCAAACCAGTCCGACTTGGCAGTGGTGTCACGTTTCATCTGGGAACCGTCCTTCGTATCGTGGATTTTCAGGAGCCAGCCTGCCTCACCCAGCCACAGGCCCCTGAACACAAACCACGGCCCTTTGCCCTGGAAGGAAAACTGACATGCTCATCCTCTGTCTGGCAGATTGCTGGAGTTACTTGGCTCTATCAAACCAGCCCGACTCGGCACTGGTGCCCCCTTGGGTCTGGGAAAAATGCTCCGCGGCGAGGATTTTCAGGAGCCAGCCGGCCACTCCCAGCCACAGGCCCCCGAACAAAAACTAAGGCACTTTTCCCTGGAAAAAAAACTCAGCTGCCCCGCTTCTGGATGGTAGATTGCAGGAGCTACTTTGTACTATCATACCAGTCTAAGTTGGCAATGGTGCCACATTTCATCTGGGAACCATCCTGCGTATCGTGGATTTTCAGGACCCAGCCAGCCACTCCCAGCCACAGGCCCCCAAACAGAAACCACGGCGCTATTCCCTGGAGGTAAGCCTGACCAGCCCATCTTCTGGCGGGCAGATTGCAGGAGCCACTTTGTACTATCCTACCAGTTCGAGTTGGCACTTGTGCCACTGTTCCTCTGGGAACCATCCTGCATATCGTGGATTTTCAGGAGCCAGCCGGCCACTCCCAGCCACAGGCCCCCAAACTCAAACTACGGCCCTTAACCCTGGAAGTAAAACTGACCTGCCCATCGTCTGGCTGGCAGATTGCAGGAGCCACTTCCCTCTATCAAACCAGCCCGACTTGGCACTGGTGCCCCCTTGCGTCTGGGAACCATCCTGCGTATCATGGATTTTCAGGAGCCAGCCGGCCACTCCCAGCCACAGGCCCCAAAACACAAACCACGGACCATTTCCCTGGAAAAAAAACTCAGCTGCCCCGGTTCTGGATGGCAGATTGCAGGAGCCTCTTTGTTCTATCATACCAGTTCAAGTTGGCACTGGTGCCACCTTTCATCTGGGAACCATCCTGCGTATCGAGGATTTTCAGGAGCCAGCCGGCCACTCCCAGCCACAGGCCCCCAAGCACAAACTACGGCCCTTTTCCCTGGCAAACAAAACTCATCCGTGCCGCTTCTGGCTGGCAGATTGCAGGAGCCACTTGGCTCTATCAAACCACCCCGACTTGGCACTGGTGCCACCTTTCATTTGGGAACCATCCTGCGTATCGTGGATTTTCAGGAGCCAGCCGGCCACTTCCAGCCACAGGCCCCTGAACACAAACTACGGCCCTTTTCCCTGGCAAAAAAAACTCACCCTCCCCGCTTCTGGATGGTAGATTGCAGGAGCCACTTGGCACTATCAAACCAGCCCGACTCGGCACTGCTGCCACCTTTCATCTGGGAACCATCCTGCGTATCGTGGATTTTCAGGAGCCAGCCGGCTACTCCCAGCCACAGGCCCCTGAACAAAAACCACGGCCCTTTTCCCTGGAAGTAAAACTGACCTCCCCATCTTCTGGCTGGCAGATTGCAGGAGACACTTGGCTCTATCAAACCGGCCCGAATCGGCACTTGTGCCACCTGTCATCTGGGAACCATCCTGTGTATTGTGGATTTTCAGGAGCCAGCCGGCCACTCCCAGCCACAGGCCCCCGAAAACAAACCACGGCCCTTTTCACTGGCAAGCAAAACTCCCCCGCCCCGCTTCTGGCAGGCAGATTGCGGGGGCCACTTGGCACTATCAAACCAGCCCGACTCTGCACTGGTGCCCCCTTGGGTCTGGGAACAATCTTAGTATCGTGGATTTTCAGGAGTCAGCCTGCTAATCCCGACCACAGGCCCCCAAACAAAAACTACGGCCTTTTTCCCCGGAAAAAAAACTCAGCTGCCCTGCTTCTGGATGGTAGATGGAAGGAGACACTTTGTACTATCATACCAGTTAAAATTGGCACTGCTGCCACCTTTCAACGGGGAACCATCCTGCGTATCGTGGACTTTCAGGACCCTGCCGGCCACTCGCAGGCATAGGCCCCCGAACATAATCTATGGCCCTTTTCCCTGGAAGAAATACTGACCTCTCCATCTTCTGGCTGGCAGATTGCAGGAGCAACTTGGCTCTATCAAACCAGCCCGACTTGGCAGTGGTGTCACCTTTCATCTGGGAACCATCCTGCGTATCGTGAATTTTCAGGAGCCAGCCGCCCACTCCCAGCCACAGGCCCCCGAACAAAATCCACGGCCCTTTTCCCTTGAAGTAAAACTGACCTGCCCATCTTCTAGCTGGCAGATTGCAGGAGCCACTTTATACTATCAAAGCGGTCCAACTTGGCACTGGTGCCACCTTTCATCTGGGAACCATCCTGCGTATCGTGGATTTTCAGGAGCCAGCCAGCCACTCCCAGCCACAGGCCCCCGAATACAAGCCACGGCACTTTTCCCTGGCAAACAAAACTCACACGCCCCACTTCTGGCTGGCAGATTGCAGGAGACACTTGCCTCTATCAAACCAGCCCGACTTGGCACTGGTGCCACCTTTCATCTGGGAACCATCCTGCGTGACGTAGATTTTCACGAGTCAGCCAGCCACTCCCAGCCACAGGCCTCCGAACACGAACCAGGGCCTTTTCCCTGGCAAACAAAACTCACCCGCCCATCTTCTGGCTGGCAGATTGCAGGAGCGTCTTGGATCTATCTAACCAGCCCGACTCGGCACTGGTGCCACCTTTCATCTGGGAACCATCCTGCGTATCGTGGATTTTCAGGAGCCAGCCGGCCACTCCCAGCCACAGGCCCCCGAACACGAACCACGGCCCTTTTCCCTGGAAGTAAAACTGACCTCCCCATCTTCTGGCTGGCAGATTGCAGGAGACACTTGGCTCTATCAAACCAGCCCGAATCGGCACTGGTGCCACATTTCATCTGGGAACCATCCTGCGTATCATGGATTTTCAGGAGCCAGCCGGCCACTCCCAGCCACAGGCCCCCAAACACAAACTACGGCCCTTGTCCCTGGCAAAAAAAACTCAGCTGCCCCGCTTCTGGATGGTAGATTGCAGGAGCCACTTTGTACTATCAAACCTGCCCGACATGGCACTGCTGCCACCTTTCATCTGGGAACCATCCTGCGTATCGTGGATTTTCAGGAGCCAGCCAACCACTCCCAGCCACAGACCCCCAAACACAAACCACGGCCCTTTCCCCTGGAAGTAAAACTGACCTGCCCATCTTCTGGCTGGCAGATTGCAGGAGACACTTGGCACTATCAAACCACCCCGACTCGGCAGTGGTGACACATTTCATCTGGGAACCATCCTGCGTATCCTGGATTTTCAGGAGCCAGCCTGCCACTCCCAGCCACAGTTCCCCGAACACAAACCACGGCCCTTCTCCTTGGCAAAGAAAACTAACCCACCCCGCATCAGGCTGGCAGATTGCAGGAGCCACTTGGCTCTATCAAACCACCCCGACTTGGCAATGGTGCCCGCTTGGGTCTGGGAACCATCCTGCGTATCATGGATTTTCAGGAGCCAGCTGGCCACTGCCAGCCACAGGCCCCCAAACACAAACTACGGCCCTTTTCCCTGGAAAAAAAACTCAGCCGCCCCGCTTCTGGATGGTAGATTGCAGGAGCCACTTTGTACTATCAAACCAGCCCGACTCGGCACTGCTGCCACCTTTCATCTGGGAACCATCCTGCGTATCGTGGATTTTCAGGAGCCAGCCGCCCACTCCCAGCCCCAGGCCCCTGAACACAAACTAGGGCCCTTTTCCCTGGAAGTAAAACTGACCTGCCCATCTTCTGGCGGGCAGATTGAGGGGGCCACTTGCGTCTATCAAACCCGCCTGACTTGGCACTGGTGCCACCTTTCATCTGGGAACCATCCTGCGTATCGTGGATTTTCAGGAGCCAGCCGGCCACTCCCAGCCACAGGCCCCCGAAAACAAACTATGGCCCTTTTCCCTGGAAGTAAAACTGACCTGCCCATCGTCTGGCTGGCAGATTGCAGGAGCCACTTGGGTTTATCAAACCAGTCCGACTTGGCAGTGGTGTCACGTTTCATCTGGGAACCGTCCTTCGTATCGTGGATTTTCAGGAGCCAGCCTGCCTCACCCAGCCACAGGCCCCTGAACACAAACCACGGCCCTTTGCCCTGGAAGGAAAACTGACATGCTCATCCTCTGTCTGGCAGATTGCTGGAGTTACTTGGCTCTATCAAACCAGCCCGACTCGGCACTGGTGCCCCCTTGGGTCTGGGAAAAATGCTCCGCGGCGAGGATTTTCAGGAGCCAGCCGGCCACTCCCAGCCACAGGCCCCCGAACAAAACTAAGGCACTTTTCCCTGGAAAAAAAACTCAGCTGCCCCGCTTCTGGATGGTAGATTGCAGGAGCTACTTTGTACTATCATACCATGTCGCAGACATTTCTTCATAGAAATCCTTTCTTTGGGATTTCTCCTTCTTCTGGGAAGCAAAGGGCCCCAGAAGAAGAATGTAAACAATTGTTATCAGCTGTTGTGAAATGTAGCAGGTGTCCCTGTGATTGGCTCATCTTCCTTGTGTACCATTAAAGGCCAATCACAGGAGCAGCTCAGGGACAGATTCCCTGGGCAAAGAACTTTGTTATTCATTCTTGCTATTCTATTCTTGGCATAGCTGCTCTCTGCAACCTCTCGTCTTATTCTTTTTAGTATAGTTATAATGTATGATATATCTTATATCAATAAATCAGCCTTCTGATCAAGAAACAAGATTCTCGTCCTTCTCTCACCACAGTGACCGTCTAAGGTCGCTGTAATATCTGGTGACCCCTCGTGTCAGGGCAAAAATTAATTTGATAAAGACCAGAGGAGCAAAATTGCTGCACTGGGTAAAATCCTGTATGTGTAGCATGTGATGGTTGCTTTGAAGTGACCACAGAAGTGGATTCAAGCCAGGAGCTGAAGAACTGAAGATCCTGATTTGGACAGAGTTCACAGCCAAGGCTGACCACAAAGAGAACCTTCTTCTGGAACACCTTCAGGAAGATGTTCGCAGAGCTGGCCAGAGCAAGCTGGACATTTTCACAAGGTAATTTTGTCTTTTCCCTTCCTGATGACCCAGCCCTTCGTAGTTTGTGGCGGTTGGTATGGCGGACACATGCCTTGGAAGAAGAGGTTCAGTTCTCCCCTTCAGAGGAGAAACTTATTGCCCTCTGGCAAAAATGGTGTAGAGAAGATGGGATTTTTCTGTCAGCAACAGATCTCTATGAGTTCTTTCGATGGGCAAAGCTTTTTGAGTTCTTTACTGATGTCCTGTATGCCTTGGATGTTTTTGTCTGGGAGTGCATGAACTCCATTTTTCAGTTTGTCTGGGGCCAGGAACGTGTTTTGCCTTTTATCTACCCAGCATTTCTAAAGCTCTTCCCAGTTTTGAAACGGAGAGCAGCTATTTTTCAATGGATTTCTAACTGTTATGGACAGGCTCCGTTTCCACCGTCCCCAGTGGGAGAAGACCCGGCGGGGGATGAGTGGGGGCTTCCCAGCCCCCTGTCCTCAGCGGGAGAAGACCCGGCGGGGGATGAGTGGGGGCTGCCCGGCCCCCCCTGCTTCGCGGCGGGGGGGGGCGAAACTGCGCCGAGCGAAGAAGTTTTTTTTACTCTTTCTCCGGAGCCTGCGCAGACGGAACCTTCTCCCCCCCCTCCTTCTCTCTCTCCGGGGGGATGGGAATGGGCGGTCCCGCTCGAACCAGTGCCGTTGGTACCGCCCCTGCCAGCGTTGCGTCCGCCTTCAAGACCCGCCTCACCGGCGCGGCCGCCACTCCAGGCGATCCCGTCTCCGCCTCTCCAGGCAGTCCCGCCCACGGCTTCACAGGCCTCCCCGCCCCTGCCAGCGCCTGCGTCTGAGAATGCAGAAGAGACACTTCCTGTGGCTGCTGAGTTGCTAAGCGACGACGACGCGTCTCCAGCTTCCGGCTCAGCGGGGGAGTTGTTCTCTCCGGCCCCTCCGGCCCCTCTGCCGCTTCCATCGGCTTCCTCGCCACCTCAAGCCGAGACGGTCCCTGTTCAGGATGGTGCTGGAGACGGCGCCGAACCTGCGGGACCCTCGGAACAACCCGCGGCCGCTCCTACATCCAGCGGGATTCCCTCCCCGGTTCCGGCTTCCCCCCCGCTGCCTGCACAGGCTGCCCCAGCAGTCCTGCCGTTGTCGGAGGCTGTGTCCTCCGTGTCGGCGTCAGAGACTGCCCTGGAACCGGCGGCTTGTTCGAGCTCGGACCATCCCGGACCGGTTGCTGTAGCAGCGGCCCCGGCGGCTGGCCTCCCCTTCCGTGGAGCGGGGGCTGCCCGCCAGCTGACTGGGGGGACAGCCCGTCTCCCTGCTTTTAAGATCAGCATTCTCGGCGGGTTCGGGGGTGGTTTTTCGGGGATTGTCCCATGGAGGCTGCCATCTCTGCCGCCTCTCTTGCGCCCTAGTGGCGGGGGGCAGGTGCATCCCGAGAGCTCTGCCTCTGATCTCCAGCCCGGAGGGGGTGGGGATGAAACCATGGGGCAGATGAGAGACAAACCTGCTGCGTTTGCAGTGCAGAGGGAGAGGGCACAGATGGAGGAGACCATAGCTGGTTTGCTGTGGGGAACAAACATGTCCAGACCCCAGGTGAGATTTCTGGGGAAGGCTTCTATTTCCCTGCTGCTGGCATGCCTCAGTGGTTATGGGGAAAGGAAGCGTGTCCCCACTCGTGCTGCCATTGTACTGGCAGCAGGGTGCAGGCCTGTGGGAATGCAGGGCCTGCCTCATGGGTTTGGCCTGGGCCGTTGGGCTCAGGAAGTTTTTGGGCCAGGGCCAGCATTTGGCCTCTTGGTGTTTCTGGGGGTTGAGGTTTCTCCTACCGGTCCTGGTCCCCCTTTGTGGGCCAGTTTTGGGGTTCCTGGTCCATCATGGGCCAGGGCCCCCAGGGCCTTTCCTTCTCTGGCACTGCTCTGTTTTGCTGCTGCTCTTTTCTTTTTCGATCACAAAAAAAAAAAAAAAAAAAAAAAAAAAAAAAAAAAATTAAATAAAAAAGATTGAAAACAGTGGGCAGCAGCTCTGAAGCACTGAAGCATTGAAGGGCCAGAAAAGGACATTCTAAAGTTGTTCAAATTGTTTGAAATTGTTTGAAATAGTTGTAAGATTGTCAATATGTTTTTGATAACTGTTGATGGGACTTTTGCAGCAAGTCTGTTTTCAGGACCGAAAAGGATTCTCAGATATCCAAGAGAAACAACTTCAGCTCTTGGACTGTTCCTGAAACCCAGCTGCTTGGACTTGAATTCTCTTTGCATTGTTTTTCGCATTTTTTTAGATTGTAGGATTGTTTTAGTGATTTATTAGTATTGTATATTTTACAGTTGAAGAAATCTCCTGTTCATTTCACATCAGCATTTTTCTTTTAATTTATACAATTCAGAAGGGTGAGATGTCGCAGACATTTCTTCATAGAAATCCTTTCTTTGGGATTTCTCCTTCTTCTGGGAAGCAAAGGGCCCCAGAAGAAGAATGTAAACAATTGTTATCAGCTGTTGTGAAATGTAGCAGGTGTCCCTGTGATTGGCTCATCTTCCTTGTGTACCATTAAAGGCCAATCACAGGAGCAGCTCAGGGACAGATTCCCTGGGCAAAGAACTTTGTTATTCATTCTTGCTATTCTATTCTTGGCATAGCTGCTCTCTGCAACCTCTCGTCTTATTCTTTTTAGTATAGTTATAATGTATGATATATCTTATATCAATAAATCAGCCTTCTGATCAAGAAACAAGATTCTCGTCCTTCTCTCACCACAGTGACCGTCTAAGGTCGCTGTAATAATACCAGTCTAAGTTGGCAATGCTGCCACATTTCATCTGGGAACCATCCTGCGTATCGTGGATTTTCAGGACCCAGCCAGCCACTCCCAGCCACAGGCCCCCAAACAGAAACCACGGCGCTATTCCCTGGAGGTAAGCCTGACCAGCCCATCTTCTGGCGGGCAGATTGCAGGAGCCACTTTGTACTATCCTACCAGTTCGAGTTGGCACTTGTGCCACTGTTCCTCTGGGAACCATCCTGCGTATCGTGGATTTTCAGGAGCCAGCCGGCCACTCCCAGCCACAGGCCCCCAAACTCAAACTACGGCCCTTAACCCTGGAAGTAAAACTGACCTGCCCATCGTCTGGCTGGCAGATTGCAGGAGCCACTTCCCTCTATCAAACCAGCCCGACTTGGCACTGGTGCCCCCTTGCGTCTGGGAACCATCCTACGTATCATGGATTTTCAGGAGCCAGCCGGCCACTCCCAGCCACAGGCCCCAAAACACAAACCACGGACCATTTCCCTGGAAAAAAAACTCAGTTGCCCCGGTTCTGGATGGCAGATTGCAGGAGCCTCTTTGTTCTATCATACCAGTTCAAGTTGGCACTGGTGCCACCTTTCATCTGGGAACCATCCTGCGTATCGAGGATTTTCAGGAGCCAGCCGGCCACTCCCAGCCACAGGCCCCCAAACTCAAACTACGGCCCTTAACCCTGGAAGTAAAACTGACCTGCCCATCGTCTGGCTGGCAGATTGCAGGAGCCACTTCCCTCTATCAAACCAGCCCGACTTGGCACTGGTGCCCCCTTGCGTCTGGGAACCATCCTGCGTATCATGGATTTTCAGGAGCCAGCCGGCCACTCCCAGCCACAGGCCCCAAAACACAAACCACGGACCATTTCCCTGGAAAAAAAACTCAGCTGCCCCGGTTCTGGATGGCAGATTGCAGGAGCCTCTTTGTTCTATCATACCAGTTCAAGTTGGCACTGGTGCCACCTTTCATCTGGGAACCATCCTGCGTATCGAGGATTTTCAGGAGCCAGCCGGCCACTCCCAGCCACAGGCCCCCAAGCACAAACTACGGCCCTTTTCCCTGGCAAACAAAACTCATCCGTGCCGCTTCTGGCTGGCAGATTGCAGGAGCCACTTGGCTCTATCAAACCACCCCGACTTGGCACTGGTGCCACCTTTCATTTGGGAACCATCCTGCGTATCGTGGATTTTCAGGAGCCAGCCGGCCACTTCCAGCCACAGGCCCCTGAACACAAACTACGGCCCTTTTCCCTGGCAAAAAAAACTCACCCTCCCCGCTTCTGGATGGTAGATTGCAGGAGCCACTTGGCACTATCAAACCAGCCCGACTCGGCACTGCTGCCACCTTTCATCTGGGAACCATCCTGCGTATCGTGGATTTTCAGGAGCCAGCCGGCTACTCCCAGCCACAGGCCCCTGAACAAAAACCACGGCCCTTTTCCCTGGAAGTAAAACTGACCTCCCCATCTTCTGGCTGGCAGATTGCAGGAGACACTTGGCTCTATCAAACCGGCCCGAATCGGCACTTGTGCCACCTGTCATCTGGGAACCATCCTGTGTATTGTGGATTTTCAGGAGCCAGCCGGCCACTCCCAGCCACAGGCCCCCGAAAACAAACCACGGCCCTTTTCACTGGCAAGCAAAACTCCCCCGCCCCGCTTCTGGCAGGCAGATTGCGGGGGCCACTTGGCACTATCAAACCAGCCCGACTCTGCACTGGTGCCCCCTTGGGTCTGGGAACAATCTTAGTATCGTGGATTTTCAGGAGTCAGCCTGCTAATCCCGACCACAGGCCCCCAAACAAAAACTACGGCCTTTTTCCCCGGAAAAAAAACTCAGCTGCCCTGCTTCTGGATGGTAGATGGAAGGAGACACTTTGTACTATCATACCAGTTAAAATTGGCACTGCTGCCACCTTTCAACGGGGAACCATCCTGCGTATCGTGGACTTTCAGGACCCTGCCGGCCACTCGCAGGCATAGGCCCCCGAACATAATCTATGGCCCTTTTCCCTGGAAGAAATACTGACCTCTCCATCTTCTGGCTGGCAGATTGCAGGAGCAACTTGGCTCTATCAAACCAGCCCGACTTGGCAGTGGTGTCACCTTTCATCTGGGAACCATCCTGCGTATCGTGAATTTTCAGGAGCCAGCCGCCCACTCCCAGCCACAGGCCCCCGAACAAAATCCACGGCCCTTTTCCCTTGAAGTAAAACTGACCTGCCCATCTTCTAGCTGGCAGATTGCAGGAGCCACTTTATACTATCAAAGCGGTCCAACTTGGCACTGGTGCCACCTTTCATCTGGGAACCATCCTGCGTATCGTGGATTTTCAGGAGCCAGCCAGCCACTCCCAGCCACAGGCCCCCGAATACAAGCCACGGCACTTTTCCCTGGCAAACAAAACTCACACGCCCCACTTCTGGCTGGCAGATTGCAGGAGACACTTGCCTCTATCAAACCAGCCCGACTTGGCACTGGTGCCACCTTTCATCTGGGAACCATCCTGCGTGACGTAGATTTTCACGAGTCAGCCAGCCACTCCCAGCCACAGGCCTCCGAACACGAACCAGGGCCTTTTCCCTGGCAAACAAAACTCACCCGCCCATCTTCTGGCTGGCAGATTGCAGGAGCGTCTTGGATCTATCTAACCAGCCCGACTCGGCACTGGTGCCACCTTTCATCTGGGAACCATCCTGCGTATCGTGGATTTTCAGGAGCCAGCCGGCCACTCCCAGCCACAGGCCCCCGAACACGAACCACGGCCCTTTTCCCTGGAAGTAAAACTGACCTCCCCATCTTCTGGCTGGCAGATTGCAGGAGACACTTGGCTCTATCAAACCAGCCCGAATCGGCACTGGTGCCACATTTCATCTGGGAACCATCCTGCGTATCATGGATTTTCAGGAGCCAGCCGGCCACTCCCAGCCACAGGCCCCCAAACACAAACTACGGCCCTTGTCCCTGGCAAAAAAAACTCAGCTGCCCCGCTTCTGGATGGTAGATTGCAGGAGCCACTTTGTACTATCAAACCTGCCCGACATGGCACTGCTGCCACCTTTCATCTGGGAACCATCCTGCGTATCGTGGATTTTCAGGAGCCAGCCAACCACTCCCAGCCACAGACCCCCAAACACAAACCACGGCCCTTTCCCCTGGAAGTAAAACTGACCTGCCCATCTTCTGGCTGGCAGATTGCAGGAGACACTTGGCACTATCAAACCACCCCGACTCGGCAGTGGTGACACATTTCATCTGGGAACCATCCTGCGTATCCTGGATTTTCAGGAGCCAGCCTGCCACTCCCAGCCACAGTTCCCCGAACACAAACCACGGCCCTTCTCCTTGGCAAAGAAAACTAACCCACCCCGCATCAGGCTGGCAGATTGCAGGAGCCACTTGGCTCTATCAAACCACCCCGACTTGGCAATGGTGCCCGCTTGGGTCTGGGAACCATCCTGCGTATCATGGATTTTCAGGAGCCAGCTGGCCACTGCCAGCCACAGGCCCCCAAACACAAACTACGGCCCTTTTCCCTGGAAAAAAAACTCAGCCGCCCCGCTTCTGGATGGTAGATTGCAGGAGCCACTTTGTACTATCAAACCAGCCCGACTCGGCACTGCTGCCACCTTTCATCTGGGAACCATCCTGCGTATCGTGGATTTTCAGGAGCCAGCCGCCCACTCCCAGCCCCAGGCCCCTGAACACAAACTAGGGCCCTTTTCCCTGGAAGTAAAACTGACCTGCCCATCTTCTGGCGGGCAGATTGAGGGGGCCACTTGCGTCTATCAAACCCGCCTGACTTGGCACTGGTGCCACCTTTCATCTGGGAACCATCCTGCGTATCGTGGATTTTCAGGAGCCAGCCGGCCACTCCCAGCCACAGGCCCCCGAAAACAAACTATGGCCCTTTTCCCTGGAAGTAAAACTGACCTGCCCATCGTCTGGCTGGCAGATTGCAGGAGCCACTTGGGTTTATCAAACCAGTCCGACTTGGCAGTGGTGTCACGTTTCATCTGGGAACCGTCCTTCGTATCGTGGATTTTCAGGAGCCAGCCTGCCTCACCCAGCCACAGGCCCCTGAACACAAACCACGGCCCTTTGCCCTGGAAGGAAAACTGACATGCTCATCCTCTGTCTGGCAGATTGCTGGAGTTACTTGGCTCTATCAAACCAGCCCGACTCGGCACTGGTGCCCCCTTGGGTCTGGGAAAAATGCTCCGCGGCGAGGATTTTCAGGAGCCAGCCGGCCACTCCCAGCCACAGGCCCCCGAACAAAACTAAGGCACTTTTCCCTGGAAAAAAAACTCAGCTGCCCCGCTTCTGGATGGTAGATTGCAGGAGCTACTTTGTACTATCATACCATGTCGCAGACATTTCTTCATAGAAATCCTTTCTTTGGGATTTCTCCTTCTTCTGGGAAGCAAAGGGCCCCAGAAGAAGAATGTAAACAATTGTTATCAGCTGTTGTGAAATGTAGCAGGTGTCCCTGTGATTGGCTCATCTTCCTTGTGTACCATTAAAGGCCAATCACAGGAGCAGCTCAGGGACAGATTCCCT
The DNA here is from genome assembly GCF_047830755.1 of Zonotrichia albicollis. NCBI lineage: Eukaryota > Metazoa > Chordata > Aves > Passeriformes > Passerellidae > Zonotrichia > Zonotrichia albicollis. The sequence continues at coordinate 9,648,242 of NC_133831.1, forward strand.
GGGCAAAGAACTTTGTTATTCATTCTTGCTATTCTATTCTTGGCATAGCTGCTCTCTGCAACCTCTCGTCTTATTCTTTTTAGTATAGTTATAATGTATGATATATCTTATATCAATAAATCAGCCTTCTGATCAAGAAACAAGATTCTCGTCCTTCTCTCACCACAGTGACCGTCTAAGGTCGCTGTAATATCTGGTGACCCCTCGTGTCAGGGCAAAAATTAATTTGATAAAGACCAGAGGAGCAAAATTGCTGCACTGGGTAAAATCCTGTATGTGTAGCATGTGATGGTTGCTTTGAAGTGACCACAGAAGTGGATTCAAGCCAGGAGCTGAAGAACTGAAGATCCTGATTTGGACAGAGTTCACAGCCAAGGCTGACCACAAAGAGAACCTTCTTCTGGAACACCTTCAGGAAGATGTTCGCAGAGCTGGCCAGAGCAAGCTGGACATTTTCACAAGGTAATTTTGTCTTTTCCCTTCCTGATGACCCAGCCCTTCGTAGTTTGTGGCGGTTGGTATGGCGGACACATGCCTTGGAAGAAGAGGTTCAGTTCTCCCCTTCAGAGGAGAAACTTATTGCCCTCTGGCAAAAATGGTGTAGAGAAGATGGGATTTTTCTGTCAGCAACAGATCTCTATGAGTTCTTTCGATGGGCAAAGCTTTTTGAGTTCTTTACTGATGTCCTGTATGCCTTGGATGTTTTTGTCTGGGAGTGCATGAACTCCATTTTTCAGTTTGTCTGGGGCCAGGAACGTGTTTTGCCTTTTATCTACCCAGCATTTCTAAAGCTCTTCCCAGTTTTGAAACGGAGAGCAGCTATTTTTCAATGGATTTCTAACTGTTATGGACAGGCTCCGTTTCCACCGTCCCCAGTGGGAGAAGACCCGGCGGGGGATGAGTGGGGGCTTCCCAGCCCCCTGTCCTCAGCGGGAGAAGACCCGGCGGGGGATGAGTGGGGGCTGCCCGGCCCCCCCTGCTTCGCGGCGGGGGGGGGCGAAACTGCGCCGAGCGAAGAAGTTTTTTTTACTCTTTCTCCGGAGCCTGCGCAGACGGAACCTTCTCCCCCCCCTCCTTCTCTCTCTCCGGGGGGATGGGAATGGGCGGTCCCGCTCGAACCAGTGCCGTTGGTACCGCCCCTGCCAGCGTTGCGTCCGCCTTCAAGACCCGCCTCACCGGCGCGGCCGCCACTCCAGGCGATCCCGTCTCCGCCTCTCCAGGCAGTCCCGCCCACGGCTTCACAGGCCTCCCCGCCCCTGCCAGCGCCTGCGTCTGAGAATGCAGAAGAGACACTTCCTGTGGCTGCTGAGTTGCTAAGCGACGACGACGCGTCTCCAGCTTCCGGCTCAGCGGGGGAGTTGTTCTCTCCGGCCCCTCCGGCCCCTCTGCCGCTTCCATCGGCTTCCTCGCCACCTCAAGCCGAGACGGTCCCTGTTCAGGATGGTGCTGGAGACGGCGCCGAACCTGCGGGACCCTCGGAACAACCCGCGGCCGCTCCTACATCCAGCGGGATTCCCTCCCCGGTTCCGGCTTCCCCCCCGCTGCCTGCACAGGCTGCCCCAGCAGTCCTGCCGTTGTCGGAGGCTGTGTCCTCCGTGTCGGCGTCAGAGACTGCCCTGGAACCGGCGGCTTGTTCGAGCTCGGACCATCCCGGACCGGTTGCTGTAGCAGCGGCCCCGGCGGCTGGCCTCCCCTTCCGTGGAGCGGGGGCTGCCCGCCAGCTGACTGGGGGGACAGCCCGTCTCCCTGCTTTTAAGATCAGCATTCTCGGCGGGTTCGGGGGTGGTTTTTCGGGGATTGTCCCATGGAGGCTGCCATCTCTGCCGCCTCTCTTGCGCCCTAGTGGCGGGGGGCAGGTGCATCCCGAGAGCTCTGCCTCTGATCTCCAGCCCGGAGGGGGTGGGGATGAAACCATGGGGCAGATGAGAGACAAACCTGCTGCGTTTGCAGTGCAGAGGGAGAGGGCACAGATGGAGGAGACCATAGCTGGTTTGCTGTGGGGAACAAACATGTCCAGACCCCAGGTGAGATTTCTGGGGAAGGCTTCTATTTCCCTGCTGCTGGCATGCCTCAGTGGTTATGGGGAAAGGAAGCGTGTCCCCACTCGTGCTGCCATTGTACTGGCAGCAGGGTGCAGGCCTGTGGGAATGCAGGGCCTGCCTCATGGGTTTGGCCTGGGCCGTTGGGCTCAGGAAGTTTTTGGGCCAGGGCCAGCATTTGGCCTCTTGGTGTTTCTGGGGGTTGAGGTTTCTCCTACCGGTCCTGGTCCCCCTTTGTGGGCCAGTTTTGGGGTTCCTGGTCCATCATGGGCCAGGGCCCCCAGGGCCTTTCCTTCTCTGGCACTGCTCTGTTTTGCTGCTGCTCTTTTCTTTTTCGATCACAAAAAAAAAAAAAAAAAAAAAAAAAAAAAAAAAAAATTAAATAAAAAAGATTGAAAACAGTGGGCAGCAGCTCTGAAGCACTGAAGCATTGAAGGGCCAGAAAAGGACATTCTAAAGTTGTTCAAATTGTTTGAAATTGTTTGAAATAGTTGTAAGATTGTCAATATGTTTTTGATAACTGTTGATGGGACTTTTGCAGCAAGTCTGTTTTCAGGACCGAAAAGGATTCTCAGATATCCAAGAGAAACAACTTCAGCTCTTGGACTGTTCCTGAAACCCAGCTGCTTGGACTTGAATTCTCTTTGCATTGTTTTTCGCATTTTTTTAGATTGTAGGATTGTTTTAGTGATTTATTAGTATTGTATATTTTACAGTTGAAGAAATCTCCTGTTCATTTCACATCAGCATTTTTCTTTTAATTTATACAATTCAGAAGGGTGAGATGTCGCAGACATTTCTTCATAGAAATCCTTTCTTTGGGATTTCTCCTTCTTCTGGGAAGCAAAGGGCCCCAGAAGAAGAATGTAAACAATTGTTATCAGCTGTTGTGAAATGTAGCAGGTGTCCCTGTGATTGGCTCATCTTCCTTGTGTACCATTAAAGGCCAATCACAGGAGCAGCTCAGGGACAGATTCCCTGGGCAAAGAACTTTGTTATTCATTCTTGCTATTCTATTCTTGGCATAGCTGCTCTCTGCAACCTCTCGTCTTATTCTTTTTAGTATAGTTATAATGTATGATATATCTTATATCAATAAATCAGCCTTCTGATCAAGAAACAAGATTCTCGTCCTTCTCTCACCACAGTGACCGTCTAAGGTCGCTGTAATAATACCAGTCTAAGTTGGCAATGCTGCCACATTTCATCTGGGAACCATCCTGCGTATCGTGGATTTTCAGGACCCAGCCAGCCACTCCCAGCCACAGGCCCCCAAACAGAAACCACGGCGCTATTCCCTGGAGGTAAGCCTGACCAGCCCATCTTCTGGCGGGCAGATTGCAGGAGCCACTTTGTACTATCCTACCAGTTCGAGTTGGCACTTGTGCCACTGTTCCTCTGGGAACCATCCTGCGTATCGTGGATTTTCAGGAGCCAGCCGGCCACTCCCAGCCACAGGCCCCCAAACTCAAACTACGGCCCTTAACCCTGGAAGTAAAACTGACCTGCCCATCGTCTGGCTGGCAGATTGCAGGAGCCACTTCCCTCTATCAAACCAGCCCGACTTGGCACTGGTGCCCCCTTGCGTCTGGGAACCATCCTACGTATCATGGATTTTCAGGAGCCAGCCGGCCACTCCCAGCCACAGGCCCCAAAACACAAACCACGGACCATTTCCCTGGAAAAAAAACTCAGTTGCCCCGGTTCTGGATGGCAGATTGCAGGAGCCTCTTTGTTCTATCATACCAGTTCAAGTTGGCACTGGTGCCACCTTTCATCTGGGAACCATCCTGCGTATCGAGGATTTTCAGGAGCCAGCTGGCCACTCCCAGCCACAGGCCCCCAAGCACAAACTACGGCCCTTTTCCCTGGCAAACAAAACTCATCCGTGCCGCTTCTGGCTGGCAGATTGCAGGAGCCACTTGGCTCTATCAAACCACCCCGACTTGGCACTGTTGCCACCTTTCATTTGGGAACCATCCTGCGTATCGTGGATTTTCAGGAGCCAGCCGGCCACTTCCAGCCACAGGCCCCTGAACACAAACTACGGCCCTTTTCCCTGGCAAAAAAAACTCACCCACCCCGCTTCTGGATGGTAGATTGCAGGAGCCACTTTGTACTATCAAACCAGCCCGACTCGGCACTGCTGCCACCTTTCATCTGGGAACCATCCTGCGTATCGTGGATTTTCAGGAGCCAGCCGGCTACTCCCAGCCACAGGCCCCTGAACAAAAACCACGGCCCTTTTCCCTGGAAGTAAAACTGACCTCCCCATCTTCTGGCTGGCAGATTGCAGGAGACACTTGGCTCTATCAAACCGGCCCGAATCGGCACTTGTGCCACCTGTCATCTGGGAACCATCCTGTGTATTGTGGATTTTCAGGAGCCAGCCGGCCACTCCCAGCCACAGGCCCCCGAAAACAAACCACGGCCCTTTTCACTGGCAAGCAAAACTCCCCCGCCCCGCTTCTGGCAGGCAGATTGCGGGGGCCACTTGGCACTATCAAACCAGCCCGACTCTGCACTGGTGCCCCCTTGGGTCTGGGAACAATCTTAGTATCGTGGATTTTCAGGAGCCAGCCTGCTAATCCCGACCACAGGCCCCCAAACAAAAACTACGGCCTTTTTCCCCGGAAAAAAAACTCAGCTGCCCTGCTTCTGGATGGTAGATTGAAGGAGACACTTTGTACTATCATACCAGTTAAAGTTGGCACTGCTGCCACCTTTCAACGGGGAACCATCCTGCGTATCGTGGACTTTCAGGACCCTGCCGGCCACTCGCAGGCATAGGCCCCCGAACATAATCTATGGCCCTTTTCCCTGGAAGAAATACAGACCTCTCCATCTTCTGGCTGGCAGATTGCAGGAGCCACTTGGCTCTATCAAACCAGCCCGACTTGGCAGTGGTGTCACCTTTCATCTGGGAACAATCCTGCGTATCGTGGATTTTCAGGAGCCAGCCGACCACTCCCAGCCACTGGCCTCCCGAACAGAATCCACGGCCCTTTTCCCTGGAAGTAAAACTGACCTCCCCATCTTCTGGCTGGCAGATTGCAGGAGCCACTTGGCTCTATCAAACCAGCCCGACTTGGCACTGCTGCCACCTTTCATCTGGGAACCATCCTGCGTATCGTGGATTTTCATGAGCCAGCCGTCCACTCCCAGCCACAGGCCCCCAAACACAAACTACAGCCCTTTTCTCTGGCAAACAAAAGTCATCCGTGCCGCTTCTGGCTAGCAGATTTCTGGAGCCACTTGGCTCTGTAAAACCAGCCCAACTTGGCAGTGGTGCCACCTTTCATCTGGGAACCATCCTGCGTATCGTGGATTTTCAGTAGCCAACCGGCCACTTCCATCCACAGGCGCCCGAACACAAGCCACGGTCCTATTACCTGGCAAACAAAACTCACCCACCCCGCTTCTGGCTGGCAGATTGCAGGAGCCACTTGCCTCTATGAAACCAGCCCGACTTGGCACTGGTGCCACCTTTCATCTGGGAACCATCCTGCGTATCGTGGATTTTCAGGAGCCAGCCGGCCACTCCCACCCACAGGCCCCCCAAAAAAACTACGGCACTTTTCCCTGGAAGTAAAACTGACCTGCCCATCTTCTGGCTGGCAGATTGCAGGAGCCACTTGGCATTATCAAACCAGCCCGACTCGGCACTTCTGCCCCCTTGTGTGTGGTAACCATCCTGCGTATCATGGATTTTCAGGAGCCAGACTGCCACTCCCAGCCACAGGCCCCAAACACTAACTATGGCCCTTTTTCCTGGCAAACAAAATTCATCCGTCCCGCTGCTGGCTGGCAGATTGCAGGAGCCACTTGGCTCTATGAAACCAGCCCGACTTGGCACTGGTGCCACCTTTCATCTGGGAACCATCCTGCGTATCGTGGACTTTCAGGAGCCAGCCGGCCACTCCCAGCCACAGGCCCCCGAACATAAACTATGGCCCCTTTCCCTGCAAGAAAAACTGACATCTCCATCTTCTGGCTGGCAGATTGCAGGAGCCACTTGGCTCTATCAAACCAGCCCGACTTGGCCGTGGTGTCACCTTTCATCTGGGAACCATCCTGCATATCGTGGATTTTCAGGAGCCAGCCGGCCACTCCCAGCCACAGGCCCCCGAACAAAATCCACGGCCCTTTTCCCTGGAAGTAAAACTGACCTGCCCATCTTCTGGCTGGCAGATTGCAGGAGCCACTTTGAACTATCAAAGTAGTCCGACTTGGCACTGGTGCCACCTTTCATCTGGGAACCATCCTGCGTAACGTGGAATTTCGGGAGCTAGGCGGCCACTCCCAGCCACAGGCCCCCAAACACAAACTATGGCCCTAACCCCTGGCAAACAAAACTCATCTGTCCCGCTTCTGGTTGGCAGATTGCAGGAGCCACTTGGGTCTATCAAACCAGTCCGACTTGGCAGTGGTGTCACGTTTCATCTGGGAACCGTCCTTCGTATCGTGGATTTTCAGGAGCCAGCCTGCCTCACCCAGCCACAGGCCCCTGAACACAAACCACGGCCCTTTGCCCTGGAAGGAAAACTGACATGCTCATCCTCTGTCTGGCAGATTGCTGGAGTTACTTGGCTCTATCAAACCAGCCCGACTCGGCACTGGTGCCCCCTTGGGTCTGGGAAAAATGCTCCGCGGCGAGGATTTTCAGGAGCCAGCCGGCCACTCCCAGCCACAGGCCCCCGAACAAAAACTAAGGCACTTTTCCCTGGAAAAAAAACTCAGCTGCCCCGCTTCTGGATGGTAGATTGCAGGAGCTACTTTGTACTATCATACCAGTCTAAGTTGGCAATGGTGCCACATTTCATCTGGGAACCATCCTGCGTATCGTGGATTTTCAGGACCCAGCCAGCCACTCCCAGCCACAGGCCCCCAAACAGAAACCACGGCGCTATTCCCTGGAGGTAAGCCTGACCAGCCCATCTTCTGGCGGGCAGATTGCAGGAGCCACTTTGTTCTATCCTACCAGTTCGAGTTGGCACTTGTGCCACCGTTCCTCTGGGAACCATCCTGCGTATCGTGGATTTTCAGGAGCCAGCCGGTCACTCCGAGCCACAGGCCCCCAAACTCAAACTACGGCCCTTAACCCTGGAAGTAAAACTGACCTGCCCATCGTCTGGCTGGCAGATTGCAGGAGCCACTTCCCTCTATCAAACCAGCCCTACTTGGCACTGATGCCCCCTTGCGTCTGGGAACCATCCTGCGTATCATGGATTTTCAGGAGCCAGCTGGCCACTCCCAGCCACAGGCCCCAAAACACAAACCACGGACCATTTCCCTGGAAAAAAAACTCAGCTGCCCCGGTTCTGGATGGCAGATTGCAGGAGCCTCTTTGTTCTATCATACCAGTTCAAGTTGGCACTGGTGCCACCTTTCATCTGGGAACCATCCTGCGTATCGAGGATTTTCAGGAGCCAGCCGGCCACTCCCAGCCACAGGCCCCAAGCACAAACTACGGCCCTTTTCCCTGGCAAACAAAACTCATCCGTGCCGCTTCTGGCTGGCAGATTGCAGGAGCCACTTGGCTCTATCAAACCACCCCGACTTGGCACTGGTGCCACCTTTCATTTGGGAACCATCCTGCGTATCGTGGATTTTCAGGAGCCAGCCGGCCACTTCCAGCCACAGGCCCCTGAACACAAACTACGGCCCTTTTCCCTGGCAAAAAAACCTCACCCACCCCGCTTCTGGATGGTAGATTGCAGGAGCCACTTTGTACTATCAAACCAGCCCGACTCGGCACTGCTGCCACCTTTCATCTGGGAACCATCCTGCGTATCGTGGATTTTCATGAGCCAGCCGTCCACTCCCAGCCACAGGCCCCCAAGCACAAACTACAGCCCTTTTCTCTGGCAAACTAAACTCATCCGTGCCGCTTCTGGCTAGCAGATTTCTGGAGCCACTTGGCTCTGTAAAACCAGCCCAACTTGGCAGTGGTGCCACCTTTCATCTGGGAACCATCCTGCGTATCGTGGACTTTCAGGACCCTGCCGGCCACTCGCAGGCATAGGCCCCCGAACATAATCTATGGCCCTTTTCCCTGGAAGAAATACTGACCTCTCCATCTTCTGGCTGGCAGATTGCAGGAGCAACTTGGCTCTATCAAACCAGCCCGACTTGGCAGTGGTGTCACCTTTCATCTGGGAACCATCCTGCGTATCGTGAATTTTCAGGAGCCAGCCGCCCACTCCCAGCCACAGGCCCCCGAACAAAATCCACGGCCCTTTTCCCTTGAAGTAAAACTGACCTGCCCATCTTCTAGCTGGCAGATTGCAGGAGCCACTTTATACTATCAAAGCGGTCCAACTTGGCACTGGTGCCACCTTTCATCTGGGAACCATCCTGCGTATCGTGGATTTTCAGGAGCCAGCCAGCCACTCCCAGCCACAGGCCCCCGAATACAAGCCACGGCACTTTTCCCTGGCAAACAAAACTCACACGCCCCACTTCTGGCTGGCAGATTGCAGGAGACACTTGCCTCTATCAAACCAGCCCGACTTGGCACTGGTGCCACCTTTCATCTGGGAACCATCCTGCGTGCCGTTGATTTTCACGAGTCAGCCAGCCACTCCCAGCCACAGGCCTCCGAACACGAACCAGGGCCTTTTCCCTGGCAAACAAAACTCACCCGCCCATCTTCTGGCTGGCAGATTGCAGGAGCGTCTTGGATCTATCTAACCAGCCCGACTCGGCACTGGTGCCACCTTTCATCTGGGAACCATCCTGCGTATCGTGGATTTTCAGGAGCCAGCCGGCCACTCCCAGCCACAGGCCCCCGAACACGAACCACGGCCCTTTTCCCTGGAAGTAAAACTGACCTCCCCATCTTCTGGCTGGCAGATTGCAGGAGACACTTGGCTCTATCAAACCGGCCCGAATCGGCACTTGTGCCACCTGTCATCTGGGAACCATCCTGTGTATTGTGGATTTTCAGGAGCCAGCCGGCCACTCCCAGCCACAGGCCCCCGAAAACAAACCACGGCCCTTTTCACTGGCAAGCAAAACTCCCCCGCCCCGCTTCTGGCAGGCAGATTGCGGGGGCCACTTGGCACTATCAAACCAGCCCGACTCTGCACTGGTGCCCCCTTGGGTCTGGGAACAATCTTAGTATCGTGGATTTTCAGGAGTCAGCCTGCTAATCCCGACCACAGGCCCCCAAACAAAAACTACGGCCTTTTTCCCCGGAAAAAAAACTCAGCTGCCCTGCTTCTGGATGGTAGATGGAAGGAGACACTTTGTACTATCATACCAGTTAAAATTGGCACTGCTGCCACCTTTCAACGGGGAACCATCCTGCGTATCGTGGACTTTCAGGACCCTGCCGGCCACTCGCAGGCATAGGCCCCCGAACATAATCTATGGCCCTTTTCCCTGGAAGAAATACTGACCTCTCCATCTTCTGGCTGGCAGATTGCAGGAGCAACTTGGCTCTATCAAACCAGCCCGACTTGGCAGTGGTGTCACCTTTCATCTGGGAACCATCCTGCGTATCGTGAATTTTCAGGAGCCAGCCGCCCACTCCCAGCCACAGGCCCCCGAACAAAATCCACGGCCCTTTTCCCTTGAAGTAAAACTGACCTGCCCATCTTCTAGCTGGCAGATTGCAGGAGCCACTTTATACTATCAAAGCGGTCCAACTTGGCACTGGTGCCACCTTTCATCTGGGAACCATCCTGCGTATCGTGGATTTTCAGGAGCCAGCCAGCCACTCCCAGCCACAGGCCCCCGAATACAAGCCACGGCACTTTTCCCTGGCAAACAAAACTCACACGCCCCACTTCTGGCTGGCAGATTGCAGGAGACACTTGCCTCTATCAAACCAGCCCGACTTGGCACTGGTGCCACCTTTCATCTGGGAACCATCCTGCGTGACGTAGATTTTCACGAGTCAGCCAGCCACTCCCAGCCACAGGCCTCCGAACACGAACCAGGGCCTTTTCCCTGGCAAACAAAACTCACCCGCCCATCTTCTGGCTGGCAGATTGCAGGAGCGTCTTGGATCTATCTAACCAGCCCGACTCGGCACTGGTGCCACCTTTCATCTGGGAACCATCCTGCGTATCGTGGATTTTCAGGAGCCAGCCGGCCACTCCCAGCCACAGGCCCCCGAACACGAACCACGGCCCTTTTCCCTGGAAGTAAAACTGACCTCCCCATCTTCTGGCTGGCAGATTGCAGGAGACACTTGGCTCTATCAAACCAGCCCGAATCGGCACTGGTGCCACATTTCATCTGGGAACCATCCTGCGTATCATGGATTTTCAGGAGCCAGCCGGCCACTCCCAGCCACAGGCCCCCAAACACAAACTACGGCCCTTGTCCCTGGCAAAAAAAACTCAGCTGCCCCGCTTCTGGATGGTAGATTGCAGGAGCCACTTTGTACTATCAAACCTGCCCAACATGGCACTGCTGCCACCTTTCATCTGGGAACCATCCTGCGTATCGTGGATTTTCAGGAGCCAGCCAACCACTCCCAGCCACAGACCCCCAAACACAAACCACGGCCCTTTCCCCTGGAAGTAAAACTGACCTGCCCATCTTCTGGCTGGCAGATTGCAGGAGACACTTGGCACTATCAAACCACCCCGACTCGGCAGTGGTGACACATTTCATCTGGGAACCATCCTGCGTATCCTGGATTTTCAGGAGCCAGCCTGCCACTCCCAGCCACAGTTCCCCGAACACAAACCACGGCCCTTCTCCTTGGCAAAGAAAACTAACCCACCCCGCATCAGGCTGGCAGATTGCAGGAGCCACTTGGCTCTATCAAACCACCCCGACTTGGCAATGGTGCCCGCTTGGGTCTGGGAACCATCCTGCGTATCATGGATTTTCAGGAGCCAGCTGGCCACTGCCAGCCACAGGCCCCCAAACACAAACTACGGCCCTTTTCCCTGGAAAAAAAACTCAGCCGCCCCGCTTCTGGATGGTAGATTGCAGGAGCCACTTTGTACTATCAAACCAGCCCGACTCGGCACTGCTGCCACCTTTAATCTGGGAACCATCCTGCGTATCGTGGATTTTCAGGAGCCAGCCGCCCACTCCCAGCCCCAGGCCCCTGAACACAAACTAGGGCCCTTTTCCCTGGAAGTAAAACTGACCTGCCCATCTTCTGGCGGGCAGATTGAGGGGGCCACTTGCGTCTATCAAACCCGCCTGACTTGGCACTGGTGCCACCTTTCATCTGGGAGCCATCCTGCGTATCGTGGATTTTCAGGAGCCAGCCGGCCACTCCCAGCCACAGGCCCCCGAAAACAAACTATGGCCCTTTTCCCTGGAAGTAAAACTGACCTGCCCATCGTCTGGCTGGCAGATTGCAGGAGCCACTTGGGTTTATCAAACCAGTCCGACTTGGCAGTGGTGTCACGTTTCATCTGGGAACCGTCCTTCGTATCGTGGATTTTCAGGAGCCAGCCTGCCTCACCCAGCCACAGGCCCCTGAACACAAACCACGGCCCTTTGCCCTGGAAGGAAAACTGACATGCTCATCCTCTGTCTGGCAGATTGCTGGAGTTACTTGGCTCTATCAAACCAGCCCGACTCGGCACTGGTGCCCCCTTGGGTCTGGGAAAAATGCTCCGCGGCGAGGATTTTCAGGAGCCAGCCGGCCACTCCCAGCCACAGGCCCCCGAACAAAACTAAGGCACTTTTCCCTGGAAAAAAAACTCAGCTGCCCCGCTTCTGGATGGTAGATTGCAGGAGCTACTTTGTACTATCATACCATGTCGCAGACATTTCTTCATAGAAATCCTTTCTTTGGGATTTCTCCTTCTTCTGGGAAGCAAAGGGCCCCAGAAGAAGAATGTAAACAATTGTTATCAGCTGTTGTGAAATGTAGCAGGTGTCCCTGTGATTGGCTCATCTTCCTTGTGTACCATTAAAGGCCAATCACAGGAGCAGCTCAGGGACAGATTCCCTGGGCAAAGAACTTTGTTATTCATTCTTGCTATTCTATTCTTGGCATAGCTGCTCTCTGCAACCTCTCGTCTTATTCTTTTTAGTATAGTTATAATGTATGATATATCTTATATCAATAAATCAGCCTTCTGATCAAGAAACAAGATTCTCGTCCTTCTCTCACCACAGTGACCGTCTAAGGTCGCTGTAATATCTGGTGACCCCTCGTGTCAGGGCAAAAATTAATTTGATAAAGACCAGAGGAGCAAAATTGCTGCACTGGGTAAAATCCTGTATGTGTAGCATGTGATGGTTGCTTTGAAGTGACCACAGAAGTGGATTCAAGCCAGGAGCTGAAGAACTGAAGATCCTGATTTGGACAGAGTTCACAGCCAAGGCTGACCACAAAGAGAACCTTCTTCTGGAACACCTTCAGGAAGATGTTCGCAGAGCTGGCCAGAGCAAGCTGGACATTTTCACAAGGTAATTTTGTCTTTTCCCTTCCTGATGACCCAGCCCTTCGTAGTTTGTGGCGGTTGGTATGGCGGACACATGCCTTGGAAGAAGAGGTTCAGTTCTCCCCTTCAGAGGAGAAACTTATTGCCCTCTGGCAAAAATGGTGTAGAGAAGATGGGATTTTTCTGTCAGCAACAGATCTCTATGAGTTCTTTCGATGGGCAAAGCTTTTTGAGTTCTTTACTGATGTCCTGTATGCCTTGGATGTTTTTGTCTGGGAGTGCATGAACTCCATTTTTCAGTTTGTCTGGGGCCAGGAACGTGTTTTGCCTTTTATCTACCCAGCATTTCTAAAGCTCTTCCCAGTTTTGAAACGGAGAGCAGCTATTTTTCAATGGATTTCTAACTGTTATGGACAGGCTCCGTTTCCACCGTCCCCAGTGGGAGAAGACCCGGCGGGGGATGAGTGGGGGCTTCCCAGCCCCCTGTCCTCAGCGGGAGAAGACCCGGCGGGGGATGAGTGGGGGCTGCCCGGCCCCCCCTGCTTCGCGGCGGGGGGGGGCGAAACTGCGCCGAGCGAAGAAGTTTTTTTTACTCTTTCTCCGGAGCCTGCGCAGACGGAACCTTCTCCCCCCCCTCCTTCTCTCTCTCCGGGGGGATGGGAATGGGCGGTCCCGCTCGAACCAGTGCCGTTGGTACCGCCCCTGCCAGCGTTGCGTCCGCCTTCAAGACCCGCCTCACCGGCGCGGCCGCCACTCCAGGCGATCCCGTCTCCGCCTCTCCAGGCAGTCCCGCCCACGGCTTCACAGGCCTCCCCGCCCCTGCCAGCGCCTGCGTCTGAGAATGCAGAAGAGACACTTCCTGTGGCTGCTGAGTTGCTAAGCGACGACGACGCGTCTCCAGCTTCCGGCTCAGCGGGGGAGTTGTTCTCTCCGGCCCCTCCGGCCCCTCTGCCGCTTCCATCGGCTTCCTCGCCACCTCAAGCCGAGACGGTCCCTGTTCAGGATGGTGCTGGAGACGGCGCCGAACCTGCGGGACCCTCGGAACAACCCGCGGCCGCTCCTACATCCAGCGGGATTCCCTCCCCGGTTCCGGCTTCCCCCCCGCTGCCTGCACAGGCTGCCCCAGCAGTCCTGCCGTTGTCGGAGGCTGTGTCCTCCGTGTCGGCGTCAGAGACTGCCCTGGAACCGGCGGCTTGTTCGAGCTCGGACCATCCCGGACCGGTTGCTGTAGCAGCGGCCCCGGCGGCTGGCCTCCCCTTCCGTGGAGCGGGGGCTGCCCGCCAGCTGACTGGGGGGACAGCCCGTCTCCCTGCTTTTAAGATCAGCATTCTCGGCGGGTTCGGGGGTGGTTTTTCGGGGATTGTCCCATGGAGGCTGCCATCTCTGCCGCCTCTCTTGCGCCCTAGTGGCGGGGGGCAGGTGCATCCCGAGAGCTCTGCCTCTGATCTCCAGCCCGGAGGGGGTGGGGATGAAACCATGGGGCAGATGAGAGACAAACCTGCTGCGTTTGCAGTGCAGAGGGAGAGGGCACAGATGGAGGAGACCATAGCTGGTTTGCTGTGGGGAACAAACATGTCCAGACCCCAGGTGAGATTTCTGGGGAAGGCTTCTATTTCCCTGCTGCTGGCATGCCTCAGTGGTTATGGGGAAAGGAAGCGTGTCCCCACTCGTGCTGCCATTGTACTGGCAGCAGGGTGCAGGCCTGTGGGAATGCAGGGCCTGCCTCATGGGTTTGGCCTGGGCCGTTGGGCTCAGGAAGTTTTTGGGCCAGGGCCAGCATTTGGCCTCTTGGTGTTTCTGGGGGTTGAGGTTTCTCCTACCGGTCCTGGTCCCCCTTTGTGGGCCAGTTTTGGGGTTCCTGGTCCATCATGGGCCAGGGCCCCCAGGGCCTTTCCTTCTCTGGCACTGCTCTGTTTTGCTGCTGCTCTTTTCTTTTTCGATCACAAAAAAAAAAAAAAAAAAAAAAAAAAAAAAAAAATTAAATAAAAAAGATTGAAAACAGTGGGCAGCAGCTCTGAAGCACTGAAGCATTGAAGGGCCAGAAAAGGACATTCTAAAGTTGTTCAAATTGTTTGAAATTGTTTGAAATAGTTGTAAGATTGTCAATATGTTTTTGATAACTGTTGATGGGACTTTTGCAGCAAGTCTGTTTTCAGGACCGAAAAGGATTCTCAGATATCCAAGAGAAACAACTTCAGCTCTTGGACTGTTCCTGAAACCCAGCTGCTTGGACTTGAATTCTCTTTGCATTGTTTTTTGCATTTTTTTAGATTGTAGGATTGTTTTAGTGATTTATTAGTATTGTATATTTTACAGTTGAAGAAATCTCCTGTTCATTTCACATCAGCATTTTTCTTTTAATTTATACAATTCAGAAGGGTGAGATGTCGCAGACATTTCTTCATAGAAATCCTTTCTTTGGGATTTCTCCTTCTTCTGGGAAGCAAAGGGCCCCAGAAGAAGAATGTAAACAATTGTTATCAGCTGTTGTGAAATGTAGCAGGTGTCCCTGTGATTGGCTCATCTTCCTTGTGTACCATTAAAGGCCAATCACAGGAGCAGCTCAGGGACAGATTCCCTGGGCAAAGAACTTTGTTATTCATTCTTGCTATTCTATTCTTGGCATAGCTGCTCTCTGCAACCTCTCGTCTTATTCTTTTTAGTATAGTTATAATGTATGATATATCTTATATCAATAAATCAGCCTTCTGATCAAGAAACAAGATTCTCGTCCTTCTCTCACCACAGTGACCGTCTAAGGTCGCTGTAATAATACCAGTCTAAGTTGGCAATGCTGCCACATTTCATCTGGGAACCATCCTGCGTATCGTGGATTTTCAGGACCCAGCCAGCCACTCCCAGCCACAGGCCCCCAAACAGAAACCACGGCGCTATTCCCTGGAGGTAAGCCTGACCAGCCCATCTTCTGGCGGGCAGATTGCAGGAGCCACTTTGTACTATCCTACCAGTTCGAGTTGGCACTTGTGCCACTGTTCCTCTGGGAACCATCCTGCGTATCGTGGATTTTCAGGAGCCAGCCGGCCACTCCCAGCCACAGGCCCCCAAACTCAAACTACGGCCCTTAACCCTGGAAGTAAAACTGACCTGCCCATCGTCTGGCTGGCAGATTGCAGGAGCCACTTCCCTCTATCAAACCAGCCCGACTTGGCACTGGTGCCCCCTTGCGTCTGGGAACCATCCTACGTATCATGGATTTTCAGGAGCCAGCCGGCCACTCCCAGCCACAGGCCCCAAAACACAAACCACGGACCATTTCCCTGGAAAAAAAACTCAGTTGCCCCGGTTCTGGATGGCAGATTGCAGGAGCCTCTTTGTTCTATCATACCAGTTCAAGTTGGCACTGGTGCCACCTTTCATCTGGGAACCATCCTGCGTATCGAGGATTTTCAGGAGCCAGCTGGCCACTCCCAGCCACAGGCCCCCAAGCACAAACTACGGCCCTTTTCCCTGGCAAACAAAACTCATCCGTGCCGCTTCTGGCTGGCAGATTGCAGGAGCCACTTGGCTCTATCAAACCACCCCGACTTGGCACTGTTGCCACCTTTCATTTGGGAACCATCCTGCGTATCGTGGATTTTCAGGAGCCAGCCGGCCACTTCCAGCCACAGGCCCCTGAACACAAACTACGGCCCTTTTCCCTGGCAAAAAAAACTCACCCACCCCGCTTCTGGATGGTAGATTGCAGGAGCCACTTTGTACTATCAAACCAGCCCGACTCGGCACTGCTGCCACCTTTCATCTGGGAACCATCCTGCGTATCGTGGATTTTCAGGAGCCAGCCGGCTACTCCCAGCCACAGGCCCCTGAACAAAAACCACGGCCCTTTTCCCTGGAAGTAAAACTGACCTCCCCATCTTCTGGCTGGCAGATTGCAGGAGACACTTGGCTCTATCAAACCGGCCCGAATCGGCACTTGTGCCACCTGTCATCTGGGAACCATCCTGTGTATTGTGGATTTTCAGGAGCCAGCCGGCCACTCCCAGCCACAGGCCCCCGAAAACAAACCACGGCCCTTTTCACTGGCAAGCAAAACTCCCCCGCCCCGCTTCTGGCAGGCAGATTGCGGGGGCCACTTGGCACTATCAAACCAGCCCGACTCTGCACTGGTGCCCCCTTGGGTCTGGGAACAATCTTAGTATCGTGGATTTTCAGGAGCCAGCCTGCTAATCCCGACCACAGGCCCCCAAACAAAAACTACGGCCTTTTTCCCCGGAAAAAAAACTCAGCTGCCCTGCTTCTGGATGGTAGATTGAAGGAGACACTTTGTACTATCATACCAGTTAAAGTTGGCACTGCTGCCACCTTTCAACGGGGAACCATCCTGCGTATCGTGGACTTTCAGGACCCTGCCGGCCACTCGCAGGCATAGGCCCCCGAACATAATCTATGGCCCTTTTCCCTGGAAGAAATACAGACCTCTCCATCTTCTGGCTGGCAGATTGCAGGAGCCACTTGGCTCTATCAAACCAGCCCGACTTGGCAGTGGTGTCACCTTTCATCTGGGAACAATCCTGCGTATCGTGGATTTTCAGGAGCCAGCCGACCACTCCCAGCCACTGGCCTCCCGAACAGAATCCACGGCCCTTTTCCCTGGAAGTAAAACTGACCTCCCCATCTTCTGGCTGGCAGATTGCAGGAGCCACTTGGCTCTATCAAACCAGCCCGACTTGGCACTGCTGCCACCTTTCATCTGGGAACCATCCTGCGTATCGTGGATTTTCATGAGCCAGCCGTCCACTCCCAGCCACAGGCCCCCAAACACAAACTACAGCCCTTTTCTCTGGCAAACAAAAGTCATCCGTGCCGCTTCTGGCTAGCAGATTTCTGGAGCCACTTGGCTCTGTAAAACCAGCCCAACTTGGCAGTGGTGCCACCTTTCATCTGGGAACCATCCTGCGTATCGTGGATTTTCAGTAGCCAACCGGCCACTTCCATCCACAGGCGCCCGAACACAAGCCACGGTCCTATTACCTGGCAAACAAAACTCACCCACCCCGCTTCTGGCTGGCAGATTGCAGGAGCCACTTGCCTCTATGAAACCAGCCCGACTTGGCACTGGTGCCACCTTTCATCTGGGAACCATCCTGCGTATCGTGGATTTTCAGGAGCCAGCCGGCCACTCCCACCCACAGGCCCCCCAAAAAAACTACGGCACTTTTCCCTGGAAGTAAAACTGACCTGCCCATCTTCTGGCTGGCAGATTGCAGGAGCCACTTGGCATTATCAAACCAGCCCGACTCGGCACTTCTGCCCCCTTGTGTGTGGTAACCATCCTGCGTATCATGGATTTTCAGGAGCCAGACTGCCACTCCCAGCCACAGGCCCCAAACACTAACTATGGCCCTTTTTCCTGGCAAACAAAATTCATCCGTCCCGCTGCTGGCTGGCAGATTGCAGGAGCCACTTGGCTCTATGAAACCAGCCCGACTTGGCACTGGTGCCACCTTTCATCTGGGAACCATCCTGCGTATCGTGGACTTTCAGGAGCCAGCCGGCCACTCCCAGCCACAGGCCCCCGAACATAAACTATGGCCCCTTTCCCTGCAAGAAAAACTGACATCTCCATCTTCTGGCTGGCAGATTGCAGGAGCCACTTGGCTCTATCAAACCAGCCCGACTTGGCCGTGGTGTCACCTTTCATCTGGGAACCATCCTGCATATCGTGGATTTTCAGGAGCCAGCCGGCCACTCCCAGCCACAGGCCCCCGAACAAAATCCACGGCCCTTTTCCCTGGAAGTAAAACTGACCTGCCCATCTTCTGGCTGGCAGATTGCAGGAGCCACTTTGAACTATCAAAGTAGTCCGACTTGGCACTGGTGCCACCTTTCATCTGGGAACCATCCTGCGTAACGTGGAATTTCGGGAGCTAGGCGGCCACTCCCAGCCACAGGCCCCCAAACACAAACTATGGCCCTAACCCCTGGCAAACAAAACTCATCTGTCCCGCTTCTGGTTGGCAGATTGCAGGAGCCACTTGGGTCTATCAAACCAGTCCGACTTGGCAGTGGTGTCACGTTTCATCTGGGAACCGTCCTTCGTATCGTGGATTTTCAGGAGCCAGCCTGCCTCACCCAGCCACAGGCCCCTGAACACAAACCACGGCCCTTTGCCCTGGAAGGAAAACTGACATGCTCATCCTCTGTCTGGCAGATTGCTGGAGTTACTTGGCTCTATCAAACCAGCCCGACTCGGCACTGGTGCCCCCTTGGGTCTGGGAAAAATGCTCCGCGGCGAGGATTTTCAGGAGCCAGCCGGCCACTCCCAGCCACAGGCCCCCGAACAAAAACTAAGGCACTTTTCCCTGGAAAAAAAACTCAGCTGCCCCGCTTCTGGATGGTAGATTGCAGGAGCTACTTTGTACTATCATACCAGTCTAAGTTGGCAATGGTGCCACATTTCATCTGGGAACCATCCTGCGTATCGTGGATTTTCAGGACCCAGCCAGCCACTCCCAGCCACAGGCCCCCAAACAGAAACCACGGCGCTATTCCCTGGAGGTAAGCCTGACCAGCCCATCTTCTGGCGGGCAGATTGCAGGAGCCACTTTGTTCTATCCTACCAGTTCGAGTTGGCACTTGTGCCACCGTTCCTCTGGGAACCATCCTGCGTATCGTGGATTTTCAGGAGCCAGCCGGTCACTCCGAGCCACAGGCCCCCAAACTCAAACTACGGCCCTTAACCCTGGAAGTAAAACTGACCTGCCCATCGTCTGGCTGGCAGATTGCAGGAGCCACTTCCCTCTATCAAACCAGCCCTACTTGGCACTGATGCCCCCTTGCGTCTGGGAACCATCCTGCGTATCATGGATTTTCAGGAGCCAGCCGGCCACTCCCAGCCACAGGCCCCAAAACACAAACCACGGACCATTTCCCTGGAAAAAAAACTCAGCTGCCCCGGTTCTGGATGGCAGATTGCAGGAGCCTCTTTGTTCTATCATACCAGTTCAAGTTAGCACTGGTGCCACCTTTCATCTGGGAACCATCCTGCGTATCGAGGATTTTCAGGAGCCAGCCGGCCACTCCCAGCCACAGGCCCCAAGCACAAACTACGGCCCTTTTCCCTGGCAAACAAAACTCATCCGTGCCGCTTCTGGCTGGCAGATTGCAGGAGCCACTTGGCTCTATCAAACCACCCCGACTTGGCACTGGTGCCACCTTTCATTTGGGAACCATCCTGCGTATCGTGGATTTTCAGGAGCCAGCCGGCCACTTCCAGCCACAGGCCCCTGAACACAAACTACGGCCCTTTTCCCTGGCAAAAAAACCTCACCCACCCCGCTTCTGGATGGTAGATTGCAGGAGCCACTTTGTACTATCAAACCAGCCCGACTCGGCACTGCTGCCACCTTTCATCTGGGAACCATCCTGCGTATCGTGGATTTTCATGAGCCAGCCGTCCACTCCCAGCCACAGGCCCCCAAGCACAAACTACAGCCCTTTTCTCTGGCAAACTAAACTCATCCGTGCCGCTTCTGGCTAGCAGATTTCTGGAGCCACTTGGCTCTGTAAAACCAGCCCAACTTGGCAGTGGTGCCACCTTTCATCTGGGAACCATCCTGCGTATCGTGGATTTTCAGTAGCCAACCGGCCACTTCCATCCACAGGCGCCCGAACACAAGCCACGGTCCTATTACCTGGCAAACAAAACTCACCCACCCCGCTTCTGGCTGGCAGATTGCAGGAGCCACTTGCCTCTATGAAACCAGCCCGACTTGGCACTGGTGCCACCTTTCATCTGGGAACCATCCTGCGTATCGTGGATATTCAGGAGCCAGCCGGCCACTCCCACCCACAGGCCCCCAAAAAAAACTACGGCACTTTTCCCTGGAAGTAAAACTGACCGGCCCATCTTCTGGCTGGCAGATTGCAGGAGCCACTTGGCATTATCAAACCAGCCCGACTCGGCACTTCTGCCCCCTTGTGTGTGGTAACCATCCTGCGTATCATGGATTTTCAGGAGCCAGACTGCCACTCCCAGCCACAGGCCACAAACACTAACTATGGCCCTTTTCCCTGGCAAACAAAATTCATCCGTCCCGCTGCTGGCTGGCAGATTGCAGGAGCCACTTGGCTCTATCAAACCAGCCCGACTCGGCACTGGTGCCACCTTTCATCTGGGAACCATCCTGCGTATCGTGGACTTTCAGGAGCCAGCCGGCCACTCGCAGCCACAGGCCCCCGAACATAAACTATGGCCCCTTTCCCTGCAAGAAAAACTGACATCTCCATCTTCTGGCTGGCAGATTGCAGGAGCCACTTGGCTCTATAAAACCAGCCCGACTTGGCCGTGGTGTCACCTTTCATCTGGGAACCATCCTGCATATCGTGGATTTTCAGGAGCCAGCCGCCCACTCCCAGCCACAGGCCCCCGAACAAAATCCACGGCCCTTTTCCCTGGAAGTAAAACTGACCTGCCCATCTTCTGGCTGGCAGATTGCAGGAGCCACTTTGAACTATCAAAGTAGTCCGACTTGGCACTGGTGCCACCTTTCATCTGGGAACCATCCTGCGTAACGTGGAATTTCGGGAGCTAGGCGGCCACTCCCAGCCACAGGCCCCCAAACACAAACTATGGCCCTAACCCCTGGCAAACAAAACTCATCTGTCCCGCTTCTGGTTGGCAGATTGCAGGAGCCACTTGGGTCTATCAAACCAGTCCGACTTGGCAGTGGTGTCACGTTTCATCTGGGAACCGTCCTTCGTATCGTGGATTTTCAGGAGCCAGCCTGCCTCACCCAGCCACAGGCCCCTGAACACAAACCACGGCCCTTTGCCCTGGAAGGAAAACTGACATGCTCATCCTCTGTCTGGCAGATTGCTGGAGTTACTTGGCTCTATCAAACCAGCCCGACTCGGCACTGGTGCCCCCTTGGGTCTGGGAAAAATGCTCCGCGGCGAGGATTTTCAGGAGCCAGCCGGCCACTCCCAGCCACAGGCCCCCGAACAAAAACTAAGGCACTTTTCCCTGGAAAAAAAACTCAGCTGCCCCGCTTCTGGATGGTAGATTGCAGGAGCTACTTTGTACTATCATACCAGTCTAAGTTGGCAATGGTGCCACATTTCATCTGGGAACCATCCTGCGTATCGTGGATTTTCAGGACCCAGCCAGCCACTCCCAGCCACAGGCCCCCAAACAGAAACCACGGCGCTATTCCCTGGAGGTAAGCCTGACCAGCCCATCTTCTGGCGGGCAGATTGCAGGAGCCACTTTGTTCTATCCTACCAGTTCGAGTTGGCACTTGTGCCACCGTTCCTCTGGGAACCATCCTGCGTATCGTGGATTTTCAGGAGCCAGCCGGCCACTCCCAGCCACAGGCCCCCAAACTCAAACTACGGCCCTTAACCCTGGAAGTAAAACTGACCTGCCCATCGTCTGGCTGGCAGATTGCAGGAGCCACTTCCCTCTATCAAACCAGCCCTACTTGGCACTGATGCCCCCTTGCGTCTGGGAACCATCCTGCGTATCATGGATTTTCAGGAGCCAGCTGGCCACTCCCAGCCACAGGCCCCAAAACACAAACCACGGACCATTTCCCTGGAAAAAAAACTCAGCTGCCCCGGTTCTGGATGGCAGATTGCAGGAGCCTCTTTGTTCTATCAAACCAGCCCGACTCGGCACTGCTGCCACCTTTCATCTGGGAACCATCCTGCGTATCGTGGATTTTCATGAGCCAGCCGTCCACTCCCAGCCACAGGCCCCCAAGCACAAACTACAGCCCTTTTCTCTGGCAAACTAAACTCATCCGTGCCGCTTCTGGCTAGCAGATTTCTGGAGCCACTTGGCTCTGTAAAACCAGCCCAACTTGGCAGTGGTGCCACCTTTCATCTGGGAACCATCCTGCGTATCGTGGATTTTCAGTAGCCAACCGGCCACTTCCATCCACAGGCGCCCGAACACAAGCCACGGTCCTATTACCTGGCAAACAAAACTCACCCACCCCGCTTCTGGCTGGCAGATTGCAGGAGCCACTTGCCTCTATGAAACCAGCCCGACTTGGCACTGGTGCCACCTTTCATCTGGGAACCATCCTGCGTATCGTGGATATTCAGGAGCCAGCCGGCCACTCCCACCCACAGGCCCCCAAAAAAAACTACGGCACTTTTCCCTGGAAGTAAAACTGACCGGCCCATCTTCTGGCTGGCAGATTGCAGGAGCCACTTGGCATTATCAAACCAGCCCGACTCGGCACTTCTGCCCCCTTGTGTGTGGTAACCATCCTGCGTATCATGGATTTTCAGGAGCCAGACTGCCACTCCCAGCCACAGGCCACAAACACTAACTATGGCCCTTTTCCCTGGCAAACAAAATTCATCCGTCCCGCTGCTGGCTGGCAGATTGCAGGAGCCACTTGGCTCTATCAAACCAGCCCGACTCCGCACTGGTGCCACCTTTCATCTGGGAACCATCCTGCGTATCGTGGACTTTCAGGAGCCAGCCGGCCACTCGCAGCCACAGGCCCCCGAACATAAACTATGGCCCCTTTCCCTGCAAGAAAAACTGACATCTCCATCTTCTGGCTGGCAGATTGCAGGAGCCACTTGGCTCTATAAAACCAGCCCGACTTGGCCGTGGTGTCACCTTTCATCTGGGAACCATCCTGCATATCGTGGATTTTCAGGAGCCAGCCGCCCACTCCCAGCCACAGGCCCCCGAACAAAATCCACGGCCCTTTTCCCTGGAAGTAAAACTGACCTGCCCATCTTCTGGCTGGCAGATTGCAGGAGCCACTTTGAACTATCAAAGTAGTCCGACTTGGCACTGGTGCCACCTTTCATCTGGGAACCATCCTGCGTAACGTGGAATTTCGGGAGCTAGGCGGCCACTCCCAGCCACAGGCCCCCAAACACAAACTATGGCCCTAACCCCTGGCAAACAAAACTCATCTGTCCCGCTTCTGGTTGGCAGATTGCAGGAGCCACTTGGGTCTATCAAACCAGTCCGACTTGGCAGTGGTGTCACGTTTCATCTGGGAACCGTCCTTCGTATCGTGGATTTTCAGGAGCCAGCCTGCCTCACCCAGCCACAGGCCCCTGAACACAAACCACGGCCCTTTGCCCTGGAAGGAAAACTGACATGCTCATCCTCTGTCTGGCAGATTGCTGGAGTTACTTGGCTCTATCAAACCAGCCCGACTCGGCACTGGTGCCCCCTTGGGTCTGGGAAAAATGCTCCGCGGCGAGGATTTTCAGGAGCCAGCCGGCCACTCCCAGCCACAGGCCCCCGAACAAAAACTAAGGCACTTTTCCCTGGAAAAAAAACTCAGCTGCCCCGCTTCTGGATGGTAGATTGCAGGAGCTACTTTGTACTATCATACCAGTCTAAGTTGGCAATGGTGCCACATTTCATCTGGGAACCATCCTGCGTATCGTGGATTTTCAGGACCCAGCCAGCCACTCCCAGCCACAGGCCCCCAAACAGAAACCACGGCGCTATTCCCTGGAGGTAAGCCTGACCAGCCCATCTTCTGGCGGGCAGATTGCAGGAGCCACTTTGTACTATCCTACCAGTTCGAGTTGGCACTTGTGCCACTGTTCCTCTGGGAACCATCCTGCATATCGTGGATTTTCAGGAGCCAGCCGGCCACTCCCAGCCACAGGTCCCCAAACTCAAACTACGGCCCTTAACCCTGGAAGTAAAACTGACCTGCCCATCGTCTGGCTGGCAGATTGCAGGAGCCACTTCCCTCTATCAAACCAGCCCGACTTGGCACTGGTGCCCCCTTGCGTCTGGGAACCATCCTGCGTATCATGGATTTTCAGGAGCCAGCCGGCCACTCCCAGCCACAGGCCCCAAAACACAAACCACGGACCATTTCCCTGGAAAAAAAACTCAGCTGCCCCGCTTCTGGATGGCAGATTGCAGGAGCCTCTTTGTTCTATCATACCAGTTCAAGTTGGCACTGGTGCCACCTTTCATCTGGGAACCATCCTGCGTATCGAGGATTTTCAGGAGCCAGCTGGCCACTCCCAGCCACAGGCCCCCAAGCACAAACTACGGCCCTTTTCCCTGGCAAACAAAACTCATCCGTGCCGCTTCTGGCTGGCAGATTGCAGGAGCCACTTGGCTCTATCAAACCACCCCGACTTGGCACTGGTGCCACCTTTCATTTGGGAACCGTCCTGCGTATCGTGGATTTTCAGGAGCCAGCCGGCCACTTCCAGCCACAGGCCCCTGAACACAAACTACGGCCCTTTTCCCTGGCAAAAAAAACTCACCCTCCCCGCTTCTGGATGGTAGATTGCAGGAGCCACTTGGCACTATCAAACCAGCCCGACTCGGCACTGCTGCCACCTTTCATCTGGGAACCATCCTGCGTATCGTGGATTTTCAGGAGCCAGCCGGCTACTCCCAGCCACAGGCCCCTGAACAAAAACCACGGCCCTTTTCCCTGGAAGTAAAACTGACCTCCCCATCTTCTGGCTGGCAGATTGCAGGAGACACTTGGCTCTATCAAACCGGCCCGAATCGGCACTTGTGCCACCTGTCATCTGGGAACCATCCTGTGTATTGTGGATTTTCAGGAGCCAGCCGGCCACTCCCAGCCACAGGCCCCCGAAAACAAACCACGGCCCTTTTCACTGGCAAGCAAAACTCCCCCGCCCCGCTTCTGGCAGGCAGATTGCGGGGGCCACTTGGCACTATCAAACCAGCCCGACTCTGCACTGGTGCCCCCTTGGGTCTGGGAACAATCTTAGTATCG
This sequence comes from Zonotrichia albicollis, assembly GCF_047830755.1. NCBI lineage: Eukaryota > Metazoa > Chordata > Aves > Passeriformes > Passerellidae > Zonotrichia > Zonotrichia albicollis. The sequence goes on from NC_133831.1 coordinate 9,673,373, forward strand.
TGGATTTTCAGGAGTCAGCCTGCTAATCCCGACCACAGGCCCCCAAACAAAAACTACGGCCTTTTTCCCCGGAAAAAAAACTCAGCTGCCCTGCTTCTGGATGGTAGATGGAAGGAGACACTTTGTACTATCATACCAGTTAAAATTGGCACTGCTGCCACCTTTCAACGGGGAACCATCCTGCGTATCGTGGACTTTCAGGACCCTGCCGGCCACTCGCAGGCATAGGCCCCCGAACATAATCTATGGCCCTTTTCCCTGGAAGAAATACTGACCTCTCCATCTTCTGGCTGGCAGATTGCAGGAGCAACTTGGCTCTATCAAACCAGCCCGACTTGGCAGTGGTGTCACCTTTCATCTGGGAACCATCCTGCGTATCGTGAATTTTCAGGAGCCAGCCGCCCACTCCCAGCCACAGGCCCCCGAACAAAATCCACGGCCCTTTTCCCTTGAAGTAAAACTGACCTGCCCATCTTCTAGCTGGCAGATTGCAGGAGCCACTTTATACTATCAAAGCGGTCCAACTTGGCACTGGTGCCACCTTTCATCTGGGAACCATCCTGCGTATCGTGGATTTTCAGGAGCCAGCCAGCCACTCCCAGCCACAGGCCCCCGAACACAAGCCACGGCACTTTTCCCTGGCAAACAAAACTCACACGCCCCGCTTCTGGCTGGCAGATTGCAGGAGACACTTGCCTCTATCAAACCAGTCCGACTTGGCACTGGTGCCACCTTTCATCTGGGAACCATCCTGCGTGACGTAGATTTTCACGAGTCAGCCAGCCACTCCCAGCCACAGGCCTCCGAACACGAACCAGGGCCTTTTCCCTGGCAAACAAAACTCACCCGCCCATCTTCTGGCTGGCAGATTGCAGGAGCGTCTTGGATCTATCTAACCAGCCCGACTCGGCACTGGTGCCACCTTTCATCTGGGAACCATCCTGCGTATCGTGGATTTTCAGGAGCCAGCCGGCCACTCCCAGCCACAGGCCCCCGAACACGAACCACGGCCCTTTTCCCTGGAAGTAAAACTGACCTCCCCATCTTCTGGCTGGCAGATTGCAGGAGACACTTGGCTCTATCAAACCAGCCCAAATCGGCACTGGTGCCACATTTCATCTGGGAACCATCCTGCGTATCATGGATTTTCAGGAGCCAGCTGGCCACTCCCAGCCACAGGCCCCAAAACACAAACTACGGCCCTTGTCCCTGGCAAAAAAAACTCAGCTGCCCCGCTTCTGGATGGTAGATTGCAGGAGCCACTTTGTACTATCAAACCTGCCCGACATGGCACTGCTGCCACCTTTCATCTGGGAACCATCCTGCGTATCGTGGATTTTCAGGAGCCAGCCAACCACTCCCAGCCACAGACCCCCAAACACAAACCACGGCCCTTTCCCCTGGAAGTAAAACTGACCTGCCCATCTTCTGGCTGGCAGATTGCAGGAGACACTTGGCACTATCAAACCACCCCGACTCGGCAGTGGTGACACATTTCATCTGGGAACCATCCTGCGTATCCTGGATTTTCAGGAGCCAGCCTGCCACTCCCAGCCACAGTTCCCCGAACACAAACCACGGCCCTTCTCCTTGGCAAAGAAAACTAACCCACCCCGCATCAGGCTGGCAGATTGCAGGAGCCACTTGGCTCTATCAAACCACCCCGACTTGGCAATGGTGCCCGCTTGGGTCTGGGAACCATCCTGCGTATCATGGATTTTCAGGAGCCAGCTGGCCACTCCCAGCCACAGGCCCCCAAACACAAACTACGGCCCTTTTCCCTGGAAAAAAAACTCAGCCGCCCCGCTTCTGGATGGTAGATTGCAGGAGCCACTTTGTACTATCATACCAGTTCAAGTTGGCACTGGTGCCACCTTTAATCTGGGAACCATCCTGCGTATCGTGGATTTTCAGGAGCCAGCCGGCTACTCCCAGCCCCAGGCCCCTGAACACAAACTAGGGCCCTTTTCCCTGGAAGTAAAACTGACCTGCCCATCTTCTGGCGGGCAGATTGAGGGGGCCACTTTGAACTATCAAAGTAGTCCGACTTGGCACTGGTGCCACCTTTCATCTGGGAACCATCCTGCGTAACGTGGAATTTCGGGAGCTAGGCGGCCACTCCCAGCCACAGGCCCCCAAACACAAACTATGGCCCTAACCCCTGGCAAACAAAACTCATCTGTCCCGCTTCTGGTTGGCAGATTGCAGGAGCCACTTGGGTCTATCAAACCAGTCCGACTTGGCAGTGGTGTCACGTTTCATCTGGGAACCGTCCTTCGTATCGTGGATTTTCAGGAGCCAGCCTGCCTCACCCAGCCACAGGCCCCTGAACACAAACCACGGCCCTTTGCCCTGGAAGGAAAACTGACATGCTCATCCTCTGTCTGGCAGATTGCTGGAGTTACTTGGCTCTATCAAACCAGCCCGACTCGGCACTGGTGCCCCCTTGGGTCTGGGAAAAATGCTCCGCGGCGAGGATTTTCAGGAGCCAGCCGGCCACTCCCAGCCACAGGCCCCCGAACAAAAACTAAGGCACTTTTCCCTGGAAAAAAAACTCAGCTGCCCCGCTTCTGGATGGTAGATTGCAGGAGCTACTTTGTACTATCATACCAGTCTAAGTTGGCAATGGTGCCACATTTCATCTGGGAACCATCCTGCGTATCGTGGATTTTCAGGACCCAGCCGTCCACTCCCAGCCACAGGCCCCCAAACAGAAACCACGGCGCTATTCCCTGGAGGTAAGCCTGACCAGCCCATCTTCTGGCGGGCAGATTGCAGGAGCCACTTTGTTCTATCCTACCAGTTCGAGTTGGCACTTGTGCCACCGTTCCTCTGGGAACCATCCTGCGTATCGTGGATTTTCAGGAGCCAGCCGGCCACTCCCAGCCACAGGCCCCCAAACTCAAACTACGGCCCTTAACCCTGGAAGTAAAACTGACCTGCCCATCGTCTGGCTGGCAGATTGCAGGAGCCACTTCCCTCTATCAAACCAGCCCTACTTGGCACTGATGCCCCCTTGCGTCTGGGAACCATCCTGCGTATCATGGATTTTCAGGAGCCAGCTGGCCACTCCCAGCCACAGGCCCCAAAACACAAACCACGGACCATTTCCCTGGAAAAAAAACTCAGCTGCCCCGGTTCTGGATGGCAGATTGCAGGAGCCTCTTTGTTCTATCATACCAGTTCAAGTTGGCACTGGTGCCACCTTTCATCTGGGAACCATCCTGCGTATCGAGGATTTTCAGGAGCCAGCCGGCCACTCCCAGCCACAGGCCCCAAGCACAAACTACGGCCCTTTTCCCTGGCAAACAAAACTCATCCGTGCCGCTTCTGGCTGGCAGATTGCAGGAGCCACTTGGCTCTATCAAACCACCCCGACTTGGCACTGGTGCCACCTTTCATTTGGGAACCATCCTGCGTATCGTGGATTTTCAGGAGCCAGCCGGCCACTTCCAGCCACAGGCCCCTGAACACAAACTACGGCCCTTTTCCCTGGCAAAAAAACCTCACCCACCCCGCTTCTGGATGGTAGATTGCAGGAGCCACTTTGTACTATCAAACCAGCCCGACTCGGCACTGCTGCCACCTTTCATCTGGGAACCATCCTGCGTATCGTGGATTTTCATGAGCCAGCCGTCCACTCCCAGCCACAGGCCCCCAAGCACAAACTACAGCCCTTTTCTCTGGCAAACTAAACTCATCCGTGCCGCTTCTGGCTAGCAGATTTCTGGAGCCACTTGGCTCTGTAAAACCAGCCCAACTTGGCAGTGGTGCCACCTTTCATCTGGGAACCATCCTGCGTATCGTGGATTTTCAGTAGCCAACCGGCCACTTCCATCCACAGGCGCCCGAACACAAGCCACGGTCCTATTACCTGGCAAACAAAACTCACCCACCCCGCTTCTGGCTGGCAGATTGCAGGAGCCACTTGCCTCTATGAAACCAGCCCGACTTGGCACTGGTGCCACCTTTCATCTGGGAACCATCCTGCGTATCGTGGATATTCAGGAGCCAGCCGGCCACTCCCACCCACAGGCCCCCAAAAAAAACTACGGCACTTTTCCCTGGAAGTAAAACTGACCGGCCCATCTTCTGGCTGGCAGATTGCAGGAGCCACTTGGCATTATCAAACCAGCCCGACTCGGCACTTCTGCCCCCTTGTGTGTGGTAACCATCCTGCGTATCATGGATTTTCAGGAGCCAGACTGCCACTCCCAGCCACAGGCCACAAACACTAACTATGGCCCTTTTCCCTGGCAAACAAAATTCATCCGTCCCGCTGCTGGCTGGCAGATTGCAGGAGCCACTTGGCTCTATCAAACCAGCCCGACTTGGCCGTGGTGTCACCTTTCATCTGGGAACCATCCTGCATATCGTGGATTTTCAGGAGCCAGCCGCCCACTCCCAGCCACAGGCCCCCGAACAAAATCCACGGCCCTTTTCCCTGGAAGTAAAACTGACCTGCCCATCTTCTGGCTGGCAGATTGCAGGAGCCACTTTGAACTATCAAAGTAGTCCGACTTGGCACTGGTGCCACCTTTCATCTGGGAACCATCCTGCGTAACGTGGAATTTCGGGAGCTAGGCGGCCACTCCCAGCCACAGGCCCCCAAACACAAACTATGGCCCTAACCCCTGGCAAACAAAACTCATCTGTCCCGCTTCTGGTTGGCAGATTGCAGGAGCCACTTGGGTCTATCAAACCAGTCCGACTTGGCAGTGGTGTCACGTTTCATCTGGGAACCGTCCTTCGTATCGTGGATTTTCAGGAGCCAGCCTGCCTCACCCAGCCACAGGCCCCTGAACACAAACCACGGCCCTTTGCCCTGGAAGGAAAACTGACATGCTCATCCTCTGTCTGGCAGATTGCTGGAGTTACTTGGCTCTATCAAACCAGCCCGACTCGGCACTGGTGCCCCCTTGGGTCTGGGAAAAATGCTCCGCGGCGAGGATTTTCAGGAGCCAGCCGGCCACTCCCAGCCACAGGCCCCCGAACAAAAACTAAGGCACTTTTCCCTGGAAAAAAAACTCAGCTGCCCCGCTTCTGGATGGTAGATTGCAGGAGCTACTTTGTACTATCATACCAGTCTAAGTTGGCAATGGTGCCACATTTCATCTGGGAACCATCCTGCGTATCGTGGATTTTCAGGACCCAGCCAGCCACTCCCAGCCACAGGCCCCCAAACAGAAACCACGGCGCTATTCCCTGGAGGTAAGCCTGACCAGCCCATCTTCTGGCGGGCAGATTGCAGGAGCCACTTTGTACTATCCTACCAGTTCGAGTTGGCACTTGTGCCACTGTTCCTCTGGGAACCATCCTGCATATCGTGGATTTTCAGGAGCCAGCCGGCCACTCCCAGCCACAGGTCCCCAAACTCAAACTACGGCCCTTAACCCTGGAAGTAAAACTGACCTGCCCATCGTCTGGCTGGCAGATTGCAGGAGCCACTTCCCTCTATCAAACCAGCCCGACTTGGCACTGGTGCCCCCTTGCGTCTGGGAACCATCCTGCGTATCATGGATTTTCAGGAGCCAGCCGGCCACTCCCAGCCACAGGCCCCAAAACACAAACCACGGACCATTTCCCTGGAAAAAAAACTCAGCTGCCCCGCTTCTGGATGGCAGATTGCAGGAGCCTCTTTGTTCTATCATACCAGTTCAAGTTGGCACTGGTGCCACCTTTCATCTGGGAACCATCCTGCGTATCGAGGATTTTCAGGAGCCAGCTGGCCACTCCCAGCCACAGGCCCCCAAGCACAAACTACGGCCCTTTTCCCTGGCAAACAAAACTCATCCGTGCCGCTTCTGGCTGGCAGATTGCAGGAGCCACTTGGCTCTATCAAACCACCCCGACTTGGCACTGGTGCCACCTTTCATTTGGGAACCATCCTGCGTATCGTGGATTTTCAGGAGCCAGCCGGCCACTTCCAGCCACAGGCCCCTGAACACAAACTACGGCCCTTTTCCCTGGCAAAAAAAACTCACCCTCCCCGCTTCTGGATGGTAGATTGCAGGAGCCACTTGGCACTATCAAACCAGCCCGACTCGGCACTGCTGCCACCTTTCATCTGGGAACCATCCTGCGTATCGTGGATTTTCAGGAGCCAGCCGGCTACTCCCAGCCACAGGCCCCTGAACAAAAACCACGGCCCTTTTCCCTGGAAGTAAAACTGACCTCCCCATCTTCTGGCTGGCAGATTGCAGGAGACACTTGGCTCTATCAAACCGGCCCGAATCGGCACTTGTGCCACCTGTCATCTGGGAACCATCCTGTGTATTGTGGATTTTCAGGAGCCAGCCGGCCACTCCCAGCCACAGGCCCCCGAAAACAAACCACGGCCCTTTTCTCTGGCAAGCAAAACTCCCCCGCCCCGCTTCTGGCAGGCAGATTGCGGGGGCCACTTGGCACTATCAAACCAGCCCGACTCTGCACTGGTGCCCCCTTGGGTCTGGGAACAATCTTAGTATCGTGGATTTTCAGGAGTCAGCCTGCTAATCCCGACCACAGGCCCCCAAACAAAAACTACGGCCTTTTTCCCCGGAAAAAAAACTCAGCTGCCCTGCTTCTGGATGGTAGATGGAAGGAGACACTTTGTACTATCATACCAGTTAAAATTGGCACTGCTGCCACCTTTCAACGGGGAACCATCCTGCGTATCGTGGACTTTCAGGACCCTGCCGGCCACTCGCAGGCATAGGCCCCCGAACATAATCTATGGCCCTTTTCCCTGGAAGAAATACTGACCTCTCCGTCTTCTGGCTGGCAGATTGCAGGAGCAACTTGGCTCTATCAAACCAGCCCGACTTGGCAGTGGTGTCACCTTTCATCTGGGAACCATCCTGCGTATCGTGAATTTTCAGGAGCCAGCCGCCCACTCCCAGCCACAGGCCCCCGAACAAAATCCACGGCCCTTTTCCCTTGAAGTAAAACTGACCTGCCCATCTTCTAGCTGGCAGATTGCAGGAGCCACTTTATACTATCAAAGCGGTCCAACTTGGCACTGGTGCCACCTTTCATCTGGGAACCATCCTGCGTATCGTGGATTTTCAGGAGCCAGCCAGCCACTCCCAGCCACAGGCCCCCGAACACAAGCCACGGCACTTTTCCCTGGCAAACAAAACTCACACGCCCCGCTTCTGGCTGGCAGATTGCAGGAGACACTTGCCTCTATCAAACCAGCCCGACTTGGCACTGGTGCCACCTTTCATCTGGGAACCATCCTGCGTGACGTAGATTTTCACGAGTCAGCCAGCCACTCCCAGCCACAGGCCTCCGAACACGAACCAGGGCCTTTTCCCTGGCAAACAAAACTCACCCGCCCATCTTCTGGCTGGCAGATTGCAGGAGCGTCTTGGATCTATCTAACCAGCCCGACTCGGCACTGGTGCCACCTTTAATCTGGGAACCATCCTGCGTATCGTGGATTTTCAGGAGCCAGCCGGCCACTCCCAGCCACAGGCCCCCGAACACGAACCACGGCCCTTTTCCCTGGAAGTAAAACTGACCTCCCCATCTTCTGGCTGGCAGATTGCAGGAGACACTTGGCTCTATCAAACCAGCCCAAATCGGCACTGGTGCCACATTTCATCTGGGAACCATCCTGCGTATCATGGATTTTCAGGAGCCAGCCGGCCACTCCCAGCCACAGGCCCCAAAACACAAACTACGGCCCTTGTCCCTGGCAAAAAAAACTCAGCTGCCCCGCTTCTGGATGGTAGATTGCAGGAGCCACTTTGTACTATCAAACCTGCCCGACATGGCACTGCTGCCACCTTTCATCTGGGAACCATCCTGCGTATCGTGGATTTTCAGGAGCCAGCCAACCACTCCCAGCCACAGACCCCCAAACACAAACCACGGCCCTTTCCCCTGGAAGTAAAACTGACCTGCCCATCTTCTGGCTGGCAGATTGCAGGAGACACTTGGCACTATCAAACCACCCCGACTCGGCAGTGGTGACACATTTCATCTGGGAACCATCCTGCGTATCCTGGATTTTCAGGAGCCAGCCTGCCACTCCCAGCCACAGTTCCCCGAACACAAACCACGGCCCTTCTCCTTGGCAAAGAAAACTAACCCACCCCGCATCAGGCTGGCAGATTGCAGGAGCCACTTGGCTCTATCAAACCACCCCGACTTGGCAATGGTGCCCGCTTGGGTCTGGGAACCATCCTGCGTATCATGGATTTTCAGGAGCCAGCTGGCCACTCCCAGCCACAGGCCCCCAAACACAAACTACGGCCCTTTTCCCTGGAAAAAAAACTCAGCCGCCCCGCTTCTGGATGGTAGATTGCAGGAGCCACTTTGTACTATCATACCAGTTCAAGTTGGCACTGGTGCCACCTTTAATCTGGGAACCATCCTGCCTATCGTGGATTTTCAGGAGCCAGCCGCCCACTCCCAGCCCCAGGCCCCTGAACACAAACTAGGGCCCTTTTCCCTGGAAGTAAAACTGACCTGCCCATCTTCTGGCGGGCAGATTGAGGGGGCCACTTTGAACTATCAAAGTAGTCCGACTTGGCACTGGTGCCACCTTTCATCTGGGAACCATCCTGCGTAACGTGGAATTTCGGGAGCTAGGCGGCCACTCCCAGCCACAGGCCCCCAAACACAAACTATGGCCCTAACCCCTGGCAAACAAAACTCATCTGTCCCGCTTCTGGTTGGCAGATTGCAGGAGCCACTTGGGTCTATCAAACCAGTCCGACTTGGCAGTGGTGTCACGTTTCATCTGGGAACCGTCCTTCGTATCGTGGATTTTCAGGAGCCAGCCTGCCTCACCCAGCCACAGGCCCCTGAACACAAACCACGGCCCTTTGCCCTGGAAGGAAAACTGACATGCTCATCCTCTGTCTGGCAGATTGCTGGAGTTACTTGGCTCTATCAAACCAGCCCGACTCGGCACTGGTGCCCCCTTGGGTCTGGGAAAAATGCTCCGCGGCGAGGATTTTCAGGAGCCAGCCGGCCACTCCCAGCCACAGGCCCCCGAACAAAAACTAAGGCACTTTTCCCTGGAAAAAAAACTCAGCTGCCCCGCTTCTGGATGGTAGATTGCAGGAGCTACTTTGTACTATCATACCAGTCTAAGTTGGCAATGGTGCCACATTTCATCTGGGAACCATCCTGCGTATCGTGGATTTTCAGGACCCAGCCAGCCACTCCCAGCCACAGGCCCCCAAACAGAAACCACGGCGCTATTCCCTGGAGGTAAGCCTGACCAGCCCATCTTCTGGCGGGCAGATTGCAGGAGCCACTTTGTTCTATCCTACCAGTTCGAGTTGGCACTTGTGCCACCGTTCCTCTGGGAACCATCCTGCGTATCGTGGATTTTCAGGAGCCAGCCGGCCACTCCCAGCCACAGGCCCCCAAACTCAAACTACGGCCCTTAACCCTGGAAGTAAAACTGACCTGCCCATCGTCTGGCTGGCAGATTGCAGGAGCCACTTCCCTCTATCAAACCAGCCCTACTTGGCACTGATGCCCCCTTGCGTCTGGGAACCATCCTGCGTATCATGGATTTTCAGGAGCCAGCTGGCCACTCCCAGCCACAGGCCCCAAAACACAAACCACGGACCATTTCCCTGGAAAAAAAACTCAGCTGCCCCGGTTCTGGATGGCAGATTGCAGGAGCCTCTTTGTTCTATCATACCAGTTCAAGTTGGCACTGGTGCCACCTTTCATCTGGGAACCATCCTGCGTATCGAGGATTTTCAGGAGCCAGCCGGCCACTCCCAGCCACAGGCCCCAAGCACAAACTACAGCCCTTTTCCCTGGCAAACAAAACTCATCCGTGCCGCTTCTGGCTGGCAGATTGCAGGAGCCACTTGGCTCTATCAAACCACCCCGACTTGGCACTGGTGCCACCTTTCATTTGGGAACCATCCTGCGTATCGTGGATTTTCAGGAGCCAGCCGGCCACTTCCAGCCACAGGCCCCTGAACACAAACTACGGCCCTTTTCCCTGGCAAAAAAACCTCACCCACCCCGCTTCTGGATGGTAGATTGCAGGAGCCACTTTGTACTATCAAACCAGCCCGACTCGGCACTGCTGCCACCTTTCATCTGGGAACCATCCTGCGTATCGTGGATTTTCATGAGCCAGCCGTCCACTCCCAGCCACAGGCCCCCAAGCACAAACTACAGCCCTTTTCTCTGGCAAACTAAACTCATCCGTGCCGCTTCTGGCTAGCAGATTTCTGGAGCCACTTGGCTCTGTAAAACCAGCCCAACTTGGCAGTGGTGCCACCTTTCATCTGGGAACCATCCTGCGTATCGTGGATTTTCAGTAGCCAACCGGCCACTTCCATCCACAGGCGCCCGAACACAAGCCACGGTCCTATTACCTGGCAAACAAAACTCACCCACCCCGCTTCTGGCTGGCAGATTGCAGGAGCCACTTGCCTCTATGAAACCAGCCCGACTTGGCACTGGTGCCACCTTTCATCTGGGAACCATCCTGCGTATCGTGGATATTCAGGAGCCAGCCGGCCACTCCCACCCACAGGCCCCCAAAAAAAACTACGGCACTTTTCCCTGGAAGTAAAACTGACCGGCCCATCTTCTGGCTGGCAGATTGCAGGAGCCACTTGGCATTATCAAACCAGCCCGACTCGGCACTTCTGCCCCCTTGTGTGTGGTAACCATCCTGCGTATCATGGATTTTCAGGAGCCAGACTGCCACTCCCAGCCACAGGCCACAAACACTAACTATGGCCCTTTTCCCTGGCAAACAAAATTCATCCGTCCCGCTGCTGGCTGGCAGATTGCAGGAGCCACTTGGCTCTATCAAACCAGCCCGACTTGGCCGTGGTGTCACCTTTCATCTGGGAACCATCCTGCATATCGTGGATTTTCAGGAGCCAGCCGCCCACTCCCAGCCACAGGCCCCCGAACAAAATCCACGGCCCTTTTCCCTGGAAGTAAAACTGACCTGCCCATCTTCTGGCTGGCAGATTGCAGGAGCCACTTTGAACTATCAAAGTAGTCCGACTTGGCACTGGTGCCACCTTTCATCTGGGAACCATCCTGCGTAACGTGGAATTTCGGGAGCTAGGCGGCCACTCCCAGCCACAGGCCCCCAAACACAAACTATGGCCCTAACCCCTGGCAAACAAAACTCATCTGTCCCGCTTCTGGTTGGCAGATTGCAGGAGCCACTTGGGTCTATCAAACCAGTCCGACTTGGCAGTGGTGTCACGTTTCATCTGGGAACCGTCCTTCGTATCGTGGATTTTCAGGAGCCAGCCTGCCTCACCCAGCCACAGGCCCCTGAACACAAACCACGGCCCTTTGCCCTGGAAGGAAAACTGACATGCTCATCCTCTGTCTGGCAGATTGCTGGAGTTACTTGGCTCTATCAAACCAGCCCGACTCGGCACTGGTGCCCCCTTGGGTCTGGGAAAAATGCTCCGCGGCGAGGATTTTCAGGAGCCAGCCGGCCACTCCCAGCCACAGGCCCCCGAACAAAAACTAAGGCACTTTTCCCTGGAAAAAAAACTCAGCTGCCCCGCTTCTGGATGGTAGATTGCAGGAGCTACTTTGTACTATCATACCAGTCTAAGTTGGCAATGGTGCCACATTTCATCTGGGAACCATCCTGCGTATCGTGGATTTTCAGGACCCAGCCAGCCACTCCCAGCCACAGGCCCCCAAACAGAAACCACGGCGCTATTCCCTGGAGGTAAGCCTGACCAGCCCATCTTCTGGCGGGCAGATTGCAGGAGCCACTTTGTACTATCCTACCAGTTCGAGTTGGCACTTGTGCCACTGTTCCTCTGGGAACCATCCTGCATATCGTGGATTTTCAGGAGCCAGCCGGCCACTCCCAGCCACAGGCCCCCAAACTCAAACTACGGCCCTTAACCCTGGAAGTAAAACTGACCTGCCCATCGTCTGGCTGGCAGATTGCAGGAGCCACTTCCCTCTATCAAACCAGCCCTACTTGGCACTGATGCCCCCTTGCGTCTGGGAACCATCCTGCGTATCATGGATTTTCAGGAGCCAGCTGGCCACTCCCAGCCACAGGCCCCAAAACACAAACCACGGACCATTTCCCTGGAAAAAAAACTCAGCTGCCCCGGTTCTGGATGGCAGATTGCAGGAGCCTCTTTGTTCTATCATACCAGTTCAAGTTGGCACTGGTGCCACCTTTCATCTGGGAACCATCCTGCGTATCGAGGATTTTCAGGAGCCAGCCGGCCACTCCCAGCCACAGGCCCCAAGCACAAACTACGGCCCTTTTCCCTGGCAAACAAAACTCATCCGTGCCGCTTCTGGCTGGCAGATTGCAGGAGCCACTTGGCTCTATCAAACCACCCCGACTTGGCACTGGTGCCACCTTTCATTTGGGAACCATCCTGCGTATCGTGGATTTTCAGGAGCCAGCCGGCCACTTCCAGCCACAGGCCCCTGAACACAAACTACGGCCCTTTTCCCTGGCAAAAAAACCTCACCCACCCCGCTTCTGGATGGTAGATTGCAGGAGCCACTTTGTACTATCAAACCAGCCCGACTCGGCACTGCTGCCACCTTTCATCTGGGAACCATCCTGCGTATCGTGGATTTTCATGAGCCAGCCGTCCACTCCCAGCCACAGGCCCCCAAGCACAAACTACAGCCCTTTTCTCTGGCAAACTAAACTCATCCGTGCCGCTTCTGGCTAGCAGATTTCTGGAGCCACTTGGCTCTGTAAAACCAGCCCAACTTGGCAGTGGTGCCACCTTTCATCTGGGAACCATCCTGCGTATCGTGGATTTTCAGTAGCCAACCGGCCACTTCCATCCACAGGCACCCGAACACAAGCCACGGTCCTATTACCTGGCAAACAAAACTCACCCACCCCGCTTCTGGCTGGCAGATTGCAGGAGCCACTTGCCTCTATGAAACCAGCCCGACTTGGCACTGGTGCCACCTTTCATCTGGGAACCATCCTGCGTATCGTGGATATTCAGGAGCCAGCCGGCCACTCCCACCCACAGGCCCCCGAACAAAAACTAAGGCACTTTTCCCTGGAAAAAAAACTCAGCTGCCCCGCTTCTGGATGGTAGATTGCAGGAGCTACTTTGTACTATCATACCAGTCTAAGTTGGCAATGGTGCCACATTTCATCTGGGAACCATCCTGCGTATCGTGGATTTTCAGGACCCAGCCAGCCACTCCCAGCCACAGGCCCCCAAACAGAAACCACGGCGCTATTCCCTGGAGGTAAGCCTGACCAGCCCATCTTCTGGCGGGCAGATTGCAGGAGCCACTTTGTTCTATCCTACCAGTTCGAGTTGGCACTTGTGCCACCGTTCCTCTGGGAACCATCCTGCGTATCGTGGATTTTCAGGAGCCAGCCGGCCACTCCCAGCCACAGGCCCCCAAACTCAAACTACGGCCCTTAACCCTGGAAGTAAAACTGACCTGCCCATCGTCTGGCTGGCAGATTGCAGGAGCCACTTCCCTCTATCAAACCAGCCCTACTTGGCACTGATGCCCCCTTGCGTCTGGGAACCATCCTGCGTATCATGGATTTTCAGGAGCCAGCTGGCCACTCCCAGCCACAGGCCCCAAAACACAAACCACGGACCATTTCCCTGGAAAAAAAACTCAGCTGCCCCGGTTCTGGATGGCAGATTGCAGGAGCCTCTTTGTTCTATCATACCAGTTCAAGTTGGCACTGGTGCCACCTTTCATCTGGGAACCATCCTGCGTATCGAGGATTTTCAGGAGCCAGCCGGCCACTCCCAGCCACAGGCCCCAAGCACAAACTACAGCCCTTTTCCCTGGCAAACAAAACTCATCCGTGCCGCTTCTGGCTGGCAGATTGCAGGAGCCACTTGGCTCTATCAAACCACCCCGACTTGGCACTGGTGCCACCTTTCATTTGGGAACCATCCTGCGTATCGTGGATTTTCAGGAGCCAGCCGGCCACTTCCAGCCACAGGCCCCTGAACACAAACTACGGCCCTTTTCCCTGGCAAAAAAACCTCACCCACCCCGCTTCTGGATGGTAGATTGCAGGAGCCACTTTGTACTATCAAACCAGCCCGACTCGGCACTGCTGCCACCTTTCATCTGGGAACCATCCTGCGTATCGTGGATTTTCATGAGCCAGCCGTCCACTCCCAGCCACAGGCCCCCAAGCACAAACTACAGCCCTTTTCTCTGGCAAACTAAACTCATCCGTGCCGCTTCTGGCTAGCAGATTTCTGGAGCCACTTGGCTCTGTAAAACCAGCCCAACTTGGCAGTGGTGCCACCTTTCATCTGGGAACCATCCTGCGTATCGTGGATTTTCAGTAGCCAACCGGCCACTTCCATCCACAGGCGCCCGAACACAAGCCACGGTCCTATTACCTGGCAAACAAAACTCACCCACCCCGCTTCTGGCTGGCAGATTGCAGGAGCCACTTGCCTCTATGAAACCAGCCCGACTTGGCACTGGTGCCACCTTTCATCTGGGAACCATCCTGCGTATCGTGGATATTCAGGAGCCAGCCGGCCACTCCCACCCACAGGCCCCCAAAAAAAACTACGGCACTTTTCCCTGGAAGTAAAACTGACCGGCCCATCTTCTGGCTGGCAGATTGCAGGAGCCACTTGGCATTATCAAACCAGCCCGACTCGGCACTTCTGCCCCCTTGTGTGTGGTAACCATCCTGCGTATCATGGATTTTCAGGAGCCAGACTGCCACTCCCAGCCACAGGCCACAAACACTAACTATGGCCCTTTTCCCTGGCAAACAAAATTCATCCGTCCCGCTGCTGGCTGGCAGATTGCAGGAGCCACTTGGCTCTATCAAACCAGCCCGACTTGGCCGTGGTGTCACCTTTCATCTGGGAACCATCCTGCATATCGTGGATTTTCAGGAGCCAGCCGCCCACTCCCAGCCACAGGCCCCCGAACAAAATCCACGGCCCTTTTCCCTGGAAGTAAAACTGACCTGCCCATCTTCTGGCTGGCAGATTGCAGGAGCCACTTTGAACTATCAAAGTAGTCCGACTTGGCACTGGTGCCACCTTTCATCTGGGAACCATCCTGCGTAACGTGGAATTTCGGGAGCTAGGCGGCCACTCCCAGCCACAGGCCCCCAAACACAAACTATGGCCCTAACCCCTGGCAAACAAAACTCATCTGTCCCGCTTCTGGTTGGCAGATTGCAGGAGCCACTTGGGTCTATCAAACCAGTCCGACTTGGCAGTGGTGTCACGTTTCATCTGGGAACCGTCCTTCGTATCGTGGATTTTCAGGAGCCAGCCTGCCTCACCCAGCCACAGGCCCCTGAACACAAACCACGGCCCTTTGCCCTGGAAGGAAAACTGACATGCTCATCCTCTGTCTGGCAGATTGCTGGAGTTACTTGGCTCTATCAAACCAGCCCGACTCGGCACTGGTGCCCCCTTGGGTCTGGGAAAAATGCTCCGCGGCGAGGATTTTCAGGAGCCAGCCGGCCACTCCCAGCCACAGGCCCCCGAACAAAAACTAAGGCACTTTTCCCTGGAAAAAAAACTCAGCTGCCCCGCTTCTGGATGGTAGATTGCAGGAGCTACTTTGTACTATCATACCAGTCTAAGTTGGCAATGGTGCCACATTTCATCTGGGAACCATCCTGCGTATCGTGGATTTTCAGGACCCAGCCAGCCACTCCCAGCCACAGGCCCCCAAACAGAAACCACGGCGCTATTCCCTGGAGGTAAGCCTGACCAGCCCATCTTCTGGCGGGCAGATTGCAGGAGCCACTTTGTACTATCCTACCAGTTCGAGTTGGCACTTGTGCCACTGTTCCTCTGGGAACCATCCTGCATATCGTGGATTTTCAGGAGCCAGCCGGCCACTCCCAGCCACAGGCCCCCAAACTCAAACTACGGCCCTTAACCCTGGAAGTAAAACTGACCTGCCCATCGTCTGGCTGGCAGATTGCAGGAGCCACTTCCCTCTATCAAACCAGCCCTACTTGGCACTGATGCCCCCTTGCGTCTGGGAACCATCCTGCGTATCATGGATTTTCAGGAGCCAGCTGGCCACTCCCAGCCACAGGCCCCAAAACACAAACCACGGACCATTTCCCTGGAAAAAAAACTCAGCTGCCCCGGTTCTGGATGGCAGATTGCAGGAGCCTCTTTGTTCTATCATACCAGTTCAAGTTGGCACTGGTGCCACCTTTCATCTGGGAACCATCCTGCGTATCGAGGATTTTCAGGAGCCAGCCGGCCACTCCCAGCCACAGGCCCCAAGCACAAACTACGGCCCTTTTCCCTGGCAAACAAAACTCATCCTTGCCGCTTCTGGCTGGCAGATTGCAGGAGCCACTTGGCTCTATCAAACCACCCCGACTTGGCACTGGTGCCACCTTTCATTTGGGAACCATCCTGCGTATCGTGGATTTTCAGGAGCCAGCCGGCCACTTCCAGCCACAGGCCCCTGAACACAAACTACGGCCCTTTTCCCTGGCAAAAAAACCTCACCCACCCCGCTTCTGGATGGTAGATTGCAGGAGCCACTTTGTACTATCAAACCAGCCCGACTCGGCACTGCTGCCACCTTTCATCTGGGAACCATCCTGCGTATCGTGGATTTTCATGAGCCAGCCGTCCACTCCCAGCCACAGGCCCCCAAGCACAAACTACAGCCCTTTTCTCTGGCAAACTAAACTCATCCGTGCCGCTTCTGGCTAGCAGATTTCTGGAGCCACTTGGCTCTGTAAAACCAGCCCAACTTGGCAGTGGTGCCACCTTTCATCTGGGAACCATCCTGCGTATCGTGGATTTTCAGTAGCCAACCGGCCACTTCCATCCACAGGCACCCGAACACAAGCCACGGTCCTATTACCTGGCAAACAAAACTCACCCACCCCGCTTCTGGCTGGCAGATTGCAGGAGCCACTTGCCTCTATGAAACCAGCCCGACTTGGCTCTGGTGCCACCTTTCATCTGGGAACCATCCTGCGTATCGTGGATATTCAGGAGCCAGCCGGCCACTCCCACCCACAGGCCCCCAAAAAAAACTACGGCACTTTTCCCTGGAAGTAAAACTGACCGGCCCATCTTCTGGCTGGCAGATTGCAGGAGCCACTTGGCATTATCAAACCAGCCCGACTCGGCACTTCTGCCCCCTTGTGTGTGGTAACCATCCTGCGTATCATGGATTTTCAGGAGCCAGACTGCCACTCCCAGCCACAGGCCACAAACACTAACTATGGCCCTTTTCCCTGGCAAACAAAATTCATCCGTCCCGCTGCTGGCTGGCAGATTGCAGGAGCCACTTGGCTCTATCAAACCAGCCCGACTTGGCCGTGGTGTCACCTTTCATCTGGGAACCATCCTGCATATCGTGGATTTTCAGGAGCCAGCCGCCCACTCCCAGCCACAGGCCCCCGAACAAAATCCACGGCCCTTTTCCCTGGAAGTAAAACTGACCTGCCCATCTTCTGGCTGGCAGATTGCAGGAGCCACTTTGAACTATCAAAGTAGTCCGACTTGGCACTGGTGCCACCTTTCATCTGGGAACCATCCTGCGTAACGTGGAATTTCGGGAGCTAGGCGGCCACTCCCAGCCACAGGCCCCCAAACACAAACTATGGCCCTAACCCCTGGCAAACAAAACTCATCTGTCCCGCTTCTGGTTGGCAGATTGCAGGAGCCACTTGGGTCTATCAAACCAGTCCGACTTGGCAGTGGTGTCACGTTTCATCTGGGAACCGTCCTTCGTATCGTGGATTTTCAGGAGCCAGCCTGCCTCACCCAGCCACAGGCCCCTGAACACAAACCACGGCCCTTTGCCCTGGAAGGAAAACTGACATGCTCATCCTCTGTCTGGCAGATTGCTGGAGTTACTTGGCTCTATCAAACCAGCCCGACTCGGCACTGGTGCCCCCTTGGGTCTGGGAAAAATGCTCCGCGGCGAGGATTTTCAGGAGCCAGCCGGCCACTCCCAGCCACAGGCCCCCGAACAAAAACTCAGGCACTTTTCCCTGGAAAAAAAACTCAGCTGCCCCGCTTCTGGATGGTAGATTGCAGGAGCTACTTTGTACTATCATACCAGTCTAAGTTGGCAATGGTGCCACATTTCATCTGGGAACCATCCTGCGTATCGTGGATTTTCAGGACCCAGCCAGCCACTCCCAGCCACAGGCCCCCAAACAGAAACCACGGCGCTATTCCCTGGAGGTAAGCCTGACCAGCCCATCTTCTGGCGGGCAGATTGCAGGAGCCACTTTGTTCTATCCTACCAGTTCGAGTTGGCACTTGTGCCACCGTTCCTCTGGGAACCATCCTGCGTATCGTGGATTTTCAGGAGCCAGCCGGCCACTCCCAGCCACAGGCCCCCAAACTCAAACTACGGCCCTTAACCCTGGAAGTAAAACTGACCTGCCCATCGTCTGGCTGGCAGATTGCAGGAGCCACTTCCCTCTATCAAACCAGCCCTACTTGGCACTGATGCCCCCTTGCGTCTGGGAACCATCCTGCGTATCATGGATTTTCAGGAGCCAGCTGGCCACTCCCAGCCACAGGCCCCAAAACACAAACCACGGACCATTTCCCTGGAAAAAAAACTCAGCTGCCCCGGTTCTGGATGGCAGATTGCAGGAGCCTCTTTGTTCTATCATACCAGTTCAAGTTGGCACTGGTGCCACCTTTCATCTGGGAACCATCCTGCGTATCGTGGATTTTCAGGAGCCAGCCAGCCACTCCCAGCCACAGGCCCCAAGCACAAACTACGGCCCTTTTCCCTGGCAAACAAAACTCATCCGTGCCGCTTCTGGCTGGCAGATTGCAGGAGCCACTTGGCTCTATCAAACCACCCCGACTTGGCACTGGTGCCACCTTTCATTTGGGAACCATCCTGCGTATCGTGGATTTTCAGGAGCCAGCCGGCCACTTCCAGCCACAGGCCCCTGAACACAAACTACGGCCCTTTTCCCTGGCAAAAAAACCTCACCCACCCCGCTTCTGGATGGTAGATTGCAGGAGCCACTTTGTACTATCAAACCAGCCCGACTCGGCACTGCTGCCACCTTTCATCTGGGAACCATCCTGCGTATCGTGGATTTTCATGAGCCAGCCGTCCACTCCCAGCCACAGGCCCCCAAACACAAACTACAGCCCTTTTCCTGGGCAAACTAAACTCATCCGTGCCGCTTCTGGCTAGCAGATTTCTGGAGCCACTTGGCTCTGTAAAACCAGCCCAACTTGGCAGTGGTGCCACCTTTCATCTGGGAACCATCCTGCGTATCGTGGATTTTCAGTAGCCAACCGGCCACTTCCATCCACAGGCGCCCGAACACAAGCCACGGTCCTATTACCTGGCAAACAAAACTCACCCACCCCGCTTCTGGCTGGCAGATTGCAGGAGCCACTTGCCTCTATGAAACCAGCCCGACTTGGCACTGGTGCCACCTTTCATCTGGGAACCATCCTGCGTATCGTGGATATTCAGGAGCCAGCCGGCCACTCCCACCCACAGGCCCCCAAAAAAAACTACGGCACTTTTCCCTGGAAGTAAAACTGACCGGCCCATCTTCTGGCTGGCAGATTGCAGGAGCCACTTGGCATTATCAAACCAGCCCGACTCGGCACTTCTGCCCCCTTGTGTGTGGTAACCATCCTGCGTATCATGGATTTTCAGGAGCCAGACTGCCACTCCCAGCCACAGGCCACAAACACTAACTATGGCCCTTTTCCCTGGCAAACAAAATTCATCCGTCCCGCTGCTGGCTGGCAGATTGCAGGAGCCACTTGGCTCTATCAAACCAGCCCGACTCGGCACTGGTGCCACCTTTCATCTGGGAACCATCCTGCGTATCGTGGACTTTCAGGAGCCAGCCGGCCACTCCCAGCCACAGGCCCCCGAACATAAACTATGGCCCCTTTCCCTGCAAGAAAAACTGACATCTCCATCTTCTGGCTGGCAGATTGCAGGAGCCACTTGGCTCTATCAAACCAGCCCGACTTGGCCGTGGTGTCACCTTTCATCTGGGAACCATCCTGCATATCGTGGATTTTCAGGAGCCAGCCGCCCACTCCCAGCCACAGGCCCCCGAACAAAATCCACGGCCCTTTTCCCTGGAAGTAAAACTGACCTGCCCATCTTCTGGCTGGCAGATTGCAGGAGCCACTTTGAACTATCAAAGTAGTCCGACTTGGCACTGGTGCCACCTTTCATCTGGGAACCATCCTGCGTAACGTGGAATTTCGGGAGCTAGGCGGCCACTCCCAGCCACAGGCCCCCAAACACAAACTATGGCCCTAACCCCTGGCAAACAAAACTCATCTGTCCCGCTTCTGGTTGGCAGATTGCAGGAGCCACTTGGGTCTATCAAACCAGTCCGACTTGGCAGTGGTGTCACGTTTCATCTGGGAACCGTCCTTCGTATCGTGGATTTTCAGGAGCCAGCCTGCCTCACCCAGCCACAGGCCCCTGAACACAAACCACGGCCCTTTGCCCTGGAAGGAAAACTGACATGCTCATCCTCTGTCTGGCAGATTGCTGGAGTTACTTGGCTCTATCAAACCAGCCCGACTCGGCACTGGTGCCCCCTTGGGTCTGGGAAAAATGCTCCGCGGCGAGGATTTTCAGGAGCCAGCCGGCCACTCCCAGCCACAGGCCCCCGAACAAAAACTAAGGCACTTTTCCCTGGAAAAAAAACTCAGCTGCCCCGCTTCTGGATGGTAGATTGCAGGAGCTACTTTGTACTATCATACCAGTCTAAGTTGGCAATGGTGCCACATTTCATCTGGGAACCATCCTGCGTATCGTGGATTTTCAGGACCCAGCCAGCCACTCCCAGCCACAGGCCCCCAAACAGAAACCACGGCGCTATTCCCTGGAGGTAAGCCTGACCAGCCCATCTTCTGGCGGGCAGATTGCAGGAGCCACTTTGTACTATCCTACCAGTTCGAGTTGGCACTTGTGCCACTGTTCCTCTGGGAACCATCCTGCATATCGTGGATTTTCAGGAGCCAGCCGGCCACTCCCAGCCACAGGTCCCCAAACTCAAACTACGGCCCTTAACCCTGGAAGTAAAACTGACCTGCCCATCGTCTGGCTGGCAGATTGCAGGAGCCACTTCCCTCTATCAAACCAGCCCGACTTGGCACTGGTGCCCCCTTGCGTCTGGGAACCATCCTGCGTATCATGGATTTTCAGGAGCCAGCCGGCCACTCCCAGCCACAGGCCCCAAAACACAAACCACGGACCATTTCCCTGGAAAAAAAACTCAGCTGCCCCGGTTCTGGATGGCAGATTGCAGGAGCCTCTTTGTTCTATCATACCAGTTCAAGTTGGCACTGGTGCCACCTTTCATCTGGGAACCATCCTGCGTATCGAGGATTTTCAGGAGCCAGCTGGCCACTCCCAGCCACAGGCCCCCAAGCACAAACTACGGCCCTTTTCCCTGGCAAACAAAACTCATCCGTGCCGCTTCTGGCTAGCAGATTTCTGGAGCCACTTGGCTCTGTAAAACCAGCCCAACTTGGCAGTGGTGCCACCTTTCATCTGGGAACCATCCTGCGTATCGTGGATTTTCAGTAGCCAACCGGCCACTTCCATCCACAGGCGCCCGAACACAAGCCACGGTCCTATTACCTGGCAAACAAAACTCACCCACCCCGCTTCTGGCTGGCAGATTGCAGGAGCCACTTGCCTCTATGAAACCAGCCCGACTTGGCACTGGTGCCACCTTTCATCTGGGAACCATCCTGCGTATCGTGGATATTCAGGAGCCAGCCGGCCACTCCCACCCACAGGCCCCCAAAAAAAACTACGGCACTTTTCCCTGGAAGTAAAACTGACCGGCCCATCTTCTGGCTGGCAGATTGCAGGAGCCACTTGGCATTATCAAACCAGCCCGACTCGGCACTTCTGCCCCCTTGTGTGTGGTAACCATCCTGCGTATCATGGATTTTCAGGAGCCAGACTGCCACTCCCAGCCACAGGCCACAAACACTAACTATGGCCCTTTTCCCTGGCAAACAAAATTCATCCGTCCCGCTGCTGGCTGGCAGATTGCAGGAGCCACTTGGCTCTATCAAACCAGCCCGACTCGGCACTGGTGCCACCTTTCATCTGGGAACCATCCTGCGTATCGTGGACTTTCAGGAGCCAGCCGGCCACTCCCAGCCACAGGCCCCCGAACATAAACTATGGCCCCTTTCCCTGCAAGAAAAACTGACATCTCCATCTTCTGGCTGGCAGATTGCAGGAGCCACTTGGCTCTATCAAACCAGCCCGACTTGGCCGTGGTGTCACCTTTCATCTGGGAACCATCCTGCATATCGTGGATTTTCAGGAGCCAGCCGCCCACTCCCAGCCACAGGCCCCCGAACAAAATCCACGGCCCTTTTCCCTGGAAGTAAAACTGACCTGCCCATCTTCTGGCTGGCAGATTGCAGGAGCCACTTTGAACTATCAAAGTAGTCCGACTTGGCACTGGTGCCACCTTTCATCTGGGAACCATCCTGCGTAACGTGGAATTTCGGGAGCTAGGCGGCCACTCCCAGCCACAGGCCCCCAAACACAAACTATGGCCCTAACCCCTGGCAAACAAAACTCATCTGTCCCGCTTCTGGTTGGCAGATTGCAGGAGCCACTTGGGTCTATCAAACCAGTCCGACTTGGCAGTGGTGTCACGTTTCATCTGGGAACCGTCCTTCGTATCGTGGATTTTCAGGAGCCAGCCTGCCTCACCCAGCCACAGGCCCCTGAACACAAACCACGGCCCTTTGCCCTGGAAGGAAAACTGACATGCTCATCCTCTGTCTGGCAGATTGCTGGAGTTACTTGGCTCTATCAAACCAGCCCGACTCGGCACTGGTGCCCCCTTGGGTCTGGGAAAAATGCTCCGCGGCGAGGATTTTCAGGAGCCAGCCGGCCACTCCCAGCCACAGGCCCCCGAACAAAAACTAAGGCACTTTTCCCTGGAAAAAAAACTCAGCTGCCCCGCTTCTGGATGGTAGATTGCAGGAGCTACTTTGTACTATCATACCAGTCTAAGTTGGCAATGGTGCCACATTTCATCTGGGAACCATCCTGCGTATCGTGGATTTTCAGGACCCAGCCAGCCACTCCCAGCCACAGGCCCCCAAACAGAAACCACGGCGCTATTCCCTGGAGGTAAGCCTGACCAGCCCATCTTCTGGCGGGCAGATTGCAGGAGCCACTTTGTACTATCCTACCAGTTCGAGTTGGCACTTGTGCCACTGTTCCTCTGGGAACCATCCTGCATATCGTGGATTTTCAGGAGCCAGCCGGCCACTCCCAGCCACAGGTCCCCAAACTCAAACTACGGCCCTTAACCCTGGAAGTAAAACTGACCTGCCCATCGTCTGGCTGGCAGATTGCAGGAGCCACTTCCCTCTATCAAACCAGCCCGACTTGGCACTGGTGCCCCCTTGCGTCTGGGAACCATCCTGCGTATCATGGATTTTCAGGAGCCAGCCGGCCACTCCCAGCCACAGGCCCCAAAACACAAACCACGGACCATTTCCCTGGAAAAAAAACTCAGCTGCCCCGCTTCTGGATGGCAGATTGCAGGAGCCTCTTTGTTCTATCATACCAGTTCAAGTTGGCACTGGTGCCACCTTTCATCTGGGAACCATCCTGCGTATCGAGGATTTTCAGGAGCCAGCTGGCCACTCCCAGCCACAGGCCCCCAAGCACAAACTACGGCCCTTTTCCCTGGCAAACAAAACTCATCCGTGCCGCTTCTGGCTGGCAGATTGCAGGAGCCACTTGGCTCTATCAAACCACCCCGACTTGGCACTGGTGCCACCTTTCATTTGGGAACCATCCTGCGTATCGTGGATTTTCAGGAGCCAGCCGGCCACTTCCAGCCACAGGCCCCTGAACACAAACTACGGCCCTTTTCCCTGGCAAAAAAAACTCACCCTCCCCGCTTCTGGATGGTAGATTGCAGGAGCCACTTGGCACTATCAAACCAGCCCGACTCGGCACTGCTGCCACCTTTCATCTGGGAACCATCCTGCGTATCGTGGATTTTCAGGAGCCAGCCGGCTACTCCCAGCCACAGGCCCCTGAACAAAAACCACGGCCCTTTTCCCTGGAAGTAAAACTGACCTCCCCATCTTCTGGCTGGCAGATTGCAGGAGACACTTGGCTCTATCAAACCGGCCCGAATCGGCACTTGTGCCACCTGTCATCTGGGAACCATCCTGTGTATTGTGGATTTTCAGGAGCCAGCCGGCCACTCCCAGCCACAGGCCCCCGAAAACAAACCACGGCCCTTTTCACTGGCAAGCAAAACTCCCCCGCCCCGCTTCTGGCAGGCAGATTGCGGGGGCCACTTGGCACTATCAAACCAGCCCGACTCTGCACTGGTGCCCCCTTGGGTCTGGGAACAATCTTAGTATCGTGGATTTTCAGGAGTCAGCCTGCTAATCCCGACCACAGGCCCCCAAACAAAAACTACGGCCTTTTTCCCCGGAAAAAAAACTCAGCTGCCCTGCTTCTGGATGGTAGATGGAAGGAGACACTTTGTACTATCATACCAGTTAAAATTGGCACTGCTGCCACCTTTCAACGGGGAACCATCCTGCGTATCGTGGACTTTCAGGACCCTGCCGGCCACTCGCAGGCATAGGCCCCCGAACATAATCTATGGCCCTTTTCCCTGGAAGAAATACTGACCTCTCCATCTTCTGGCTGGCAGATTGCAGGAGCAACTTGGCTCTATCAAACCAGCCCGACTTGGCAGTGGTGTCACCTTTCATCTGGGAACCATCCTGCGTATCGTGAATTTTCAGGAGCCAGCCGCCCACTCCCAGCCACAGGCCCCCGAACAAAATCCACGGCCCTTTTCCCTTGAAGTAAAACTGACCTGCCCATCTTCTAGCTGGCAGATTGCAGGAGCCACTTTATACTATCAAAGCGGTCCAACTTGGCACTGGTGCCACCTTTCATCTGGGAACCATCCTGCGTATCGTGGATTTTCAGGAGCCAGCCAGCCACTCCCAGCCACAGGCCCCCGAACACAAGCCACGGCACTTTTCCCTGGCAAACAAAACTCACACGCCCCACTTCTGGCTGGCAGATTGCAGGAGACACTTGCCTCTATCAAACCAGCCCGACTTGGCACTGGTGCCACCTTTCATCTGGGAACCATCCTGCGTGACGTAGATTTTCACGAGTCAGCCAGCCACTCCCAGCCACAGGCCTCCGAACACGAACCAGGGCCTTTTCCCTGGCAAACAAAACTCACCCGCCCATCTTCTGGCTGGCAGATTGCAGGAGCGTCTTGGATCTATCTAACCAGCCCGACTCAGCACTGGTGCCACCTTTCATCTGGGAACCATCCTGCGTATCGTGGATTTTCAGGAGCCAGCCGGCCACTCCCAGCCACAGGCCCCCGAACACGAACCACGGCCCTTTTCCCTGGAAGTAAAACTGACCTCCCCATCTTCTGGCTGGCAGATTGCAGGAGACACTTGGCTCTATCAAACCAGCCCGAATCGGCACTGGTGCCACATTTCATCTGGGAACCATCCTGCGTATCATGGATTTTCAGGAGCCAGCCGGCCACTCCCAGCCACAGGCCCCAAAACACAAACTACGGCCCTTGTCCCTGGCAAAAAAAACTCAGCTGCCCCGCTTCTGGATGGTAGATTGCAGGAGCCACTTTGTACTATCAAACCTGCCCGACATGGCACTGCTGCCACCTTTCATCTGGGAACCATCCTGCGTATCGTGGATTTTCAGGAGCCAGCCAACCACTCCCAGCCACAGACCCCCAAACACAAACCACGGCCCTTTCCCCTGGAAGTAAAACTGACCTGCCCATCTTCTGGCTGGCAGATTGCAGGAGACACTTGGCACTATCAAACCACCCCGACTCGGCAGTGGTGACACATTTCATCTGGGAACCATCCTGCGTATCCTGGATTTTCAGGAGCCAGCCTGCCACTCCCAGCCACAGTTCCCCGAACACAAACCACGGCCCTTCTCCTTGGCAAAGAAAACTAACCCACCCCGCATCAGGCTGGGAGATTGCAGGAGCCACTTGGCTCTATCAAACCACCCCGACTTGGCAATGGTGCCCGCTTGGGTCTGGGAACCATCCTGCGTATCATGGATTTTCAGGAGCCAGCTGGCCACTCCCAGCCACAGGCCCCCAAACACAAACTACGGCCCTTTTCCCTGGAAAAAAAACTCAGCCGCCCCGCTTCTGGATGGTAGATTGCAGGAGCCACTTTGTACTATCATACCAGTTCAAGTTGGCACTGGTGCCACCTTTAATCTGGGAACCATCCTGCGTATCGTGGATTTTCAGGAGCCAGCCGCCCACTCCCAGCCCCAGGCCCCTGAACACAAACTAGGGCCCTTTTCCCTGGAAGTAAAACTGACCTGCCCATCTTCTGGCGGGCAGATTGAGGGGGCCACTTGCGTCTATCAAACCCGCCTGACTTGGCACTGGTGCCACCTTTCATCTGGGAACCATCCTGCGTATCGTGGATTTTCAGGAGCCAGCCGGCCACTCCCAGCCACAGGCCCCCGAAAACAAACTATGGCCCTTTTCCCTGGAAGTAAAACTGACCTGCCCATCTTCTGGCTGGCAGATTGCAGGAGCCACTTGGGTTTATCAAACCAGTCCGACTTGGCAGTGGTGTCACATTTCATCTGGGAACCGTCCTTCGTATCGTGGATTTTCAGGAGCCAGCCTGCCTCACCCAGCCACAGGCCCCTGAACACAAACCACGGCCCTTTGCCCTGGAAGGAAAACTGACATGCTCATCCTCTGTCTGGCAGATTGCTGGAGTTACTTGGCTCTATCAAACCAGCCCGACTCGGCACTGGTGCCCCCTTGGGTCTGGGAAAAATGCTCCGCGGCGAGGATTTTCAGGAGCCAGCCGGCCACTCCCAGCCACAGGCCCCCGAACAAAGCTAAGGCACTTTTCCCTGGAAAAAAAACTCAGCTGCCCCGCTTCTGGATGGTAGATTGCAGGAGCTACTTTGTACTATCATACCATGTCGCAGACATTTCTTCATAGAAATCCTTTCTTTGGGATTTCTCCTTCTTCTGGGAAGCAAAGGGCCCCAGAAGAAGAATGTAAACAATTGTTATCAGCTGTTGTGAAATGTAGCAGGTGTCCCTGTGATTGGCTCATCTTCCTTGTGTACCATTAAAGGCCAATCACAGGAGCAGCTCAGGGACAGATTCCCTGGGCAAAGAACTTTGTTATTCATTCTTGCTATTCTATTCTTGGCATAGCTGCTCTCTGCAACCTCTCGTCTTATTCTTTTTAGTATAGTTATAATGTATGATATATCTTATATCAATAAATCAGCCTTCTGATCAAGAAACAAGATTCTCGTCCTTCTCTCACCACAGTGACCGTCTAAGGTCGCTGTAATATCTGGTGACCCCTCGTGTCAGGGCAAAAATTAATTTGATAAAGACCAGAGGAGCAAAATTGCTGCACTGGGTAAAATCCTGTATGTGTAGCATGTGATGGTTGCTTTGAAGTGACCACAGAAGTGGATTCAAGCCAGGAGCTGAAGAACTGAAGATCCTGATTTGGACAGAGTTCACAGCCAAGGCTGACCACAAAGAGAACCTTCTTCTGGAACACCTTCAGGAAGATGTTCGCAGAGCTGGCCAGAGCAAGCTGGACATTTTCACAAGGTAATTTTGTCTTTTCCCTTCCTGATGACCCAGCCCTTCGTAGTTTGTGGCGGTTGGTATGGCGGACACATGCCTTGGAAGAAGAGGTTCAGTTCTCCCCTTCAGAGGAGAAACTTATTGCCCTCTGGCAAAAATGGTGTAGAGAAGATGGGATTTTTCTGTCAGCAACAGATCTCTATGAGTTCTTTCGATGGGCAAAGCTTTTTGAGTTCTTTACTGATGTCCTGTATGCCTTGGATGTTTTTGTCTGGGAGTGCATGAACTCCATTTTTCAGTTTGTCTGGGGCCAGGAACGTGTTTTGCCTTTTATCTACCCAGCATTTCTAAAGCTCTTCCCAGTTTTGAAACGGAGAGCAGCTATTTTTCAATGGATTTCTAACTGTTATGGACAGGCTCCGTTTCCACCGTCCCCAGTGGGAGAAGACCCGGCGGGGGATGAGTGGGGGCTTCCCAGCCCCCTGTCCTCAGCGGGAGAAGACCCGGCGGGGGATGAGTGGGGGCTGCCCGGCCCCCCCTGCTTCGCGGCGGGGGGGGGGCGAAACTGCGCCGAGCGAAGAAGTTTTTTTTACTCTTTCTCCGGAGCCTGCGCAGACGGAACCTTCTCCCCCCCCTCCTTCTCTCTCTCCGGGGGGATGGGAATGGGCGGTCCCGCTCGAACCAGTGCCGTTGGTACCGCCCCTGCCAGCGTTGCGTCCGCCTTCAAGACCCGCCTCACCGGCGCGGCCGCCACTCCAGGCGATCCCGTCTCCGCCTCTCCAGGCAGTCCCGCCCACGGCTTCACAGGCCTCCCCGCCCCTGCCAGCGCCTGCGTCTGAGAATGCAGAAGAGACACTTCCTGTGGCTGCTGAGTTGCTAAGCGACGACGACGCGTCTCCAGCTTCCGGCTCAGCGGGGGAGTTGTTCTCTCCGGCCCCTCCGGCCCCTCTGCCGCTTCCATCGGCTTCCTCGCCACCTCAAGCCGAGACGGTCCCTGTTCAGGATGGTGCTGGAGACGGCGCCGAACCTGCGGGACCCTCGGAACAACCCGCGGCCGCTCCTACATCCAGCGGGATTCCCTCCCCGGTTCCGGCTTCCCCCCCGCTGCCTGCACAGGCTGCCCCAGCAGTCCTGCCGTTGTCGGAGGCTGTGTCCTCCGTGTCGGCGTCAGAGACTGCCCTGGAACCGGCGGCTTGTTCGAGCTCGGACCATCCCGGACCGGTTGCTGTAGCAGCGGCCCCGGCGGCTGGCCTCCCCTTCCGTGGAGCGGGGGCTGCCCGCCAGCTGACTGGGGGGACAGCCCGTCTCCCTGCTTTTAAGATCAGCATTCTCGGCGGGTTCGGGGGTGGTTTTTCGGGGATTGTCCCATGGAGGCTGCCATCTCTGCCGCCTCTCTTGCGCCCTAGTGGCGGGGGGCAGGTGCATCCCGAGAGCTCTGCCTCTGATCTCCAGCCCGGAGGGGGTGGGGATGAAACCATGGGGCAGATGAGAGACAAACCTGCTGCGTTTGCAGTGCAGAGGGAGAGGGCACAGATGGAGGAGACCATAGCTGGTTTGCTGTGGGGAACAAACATGTCCAGACCCCAGGTGAGATTTCTGGGGAAGGCTTCTATTTCCCTGCTGCTGGCATGCCTCAGTGGTTATGGGGAAAGGAAGCGTGTCCCCACTCGTGCTGCCATTGTACTGGCAGCAGGGTGCAGGCCTGTGGGAATGCAGGGCCTGCCTCATGGGTTTGGCCTGGGCCGTTGGGCTCAGGAAGTTTTTGGGCCAGGGCCAGCATTTGGCCTCTTGGTGTTTCTGGGGGTTGAGGTTTCTCCTACCGGTCCTGGTCCCCCTTTGTGGGCCAGTTTTGGGGTTCCTGGTCCATCATGGGCCAGGGCCCCCAGGGCCTTTCCTTCTCTGGCACTGCTCTGTTTTGCTGCTGCTCTTTTCTTTTTCGATCACAAAAAAAAAAAAAAAAAAAAAAAAAAATTAAATAAAAAAGATTGAAAACAGTGGGCAGCAGCTCTGAAGCACTGAAGCATTGAAGGGCCAGAAAAGGACATTCTAAAGTTGTTCAAATTGTTTGAAATTGTTTGAAATAGTTGTAAGATTGTCAATATGTTTTTGATAACTGTTGATGGGACTTTTGCAGCAAGTCTGTTTTCAGGACCGAAAAGGATTCTCAGATATCCAAGAGAAACAACTTCAGCTCTTGGACTGTTCCTGAAACCCAGCTGCTTGGACTTGAATTCTCTTTGCATTGTTTTTTGCATTTTTTTAGATTGTAGGATTGTTTTAGTGATTTATTAGTATTGTATATTTTACAGTTGAAGAAATCTCCTGTTCATTTCACATCAGCATTTTTCTTTTAATTTATACAATTCAGAAGGGTGAGATGTCGCAGACATTTCTTCATAGAAATCCTTTCTTTGGGATTTCTCCTTCTTCTGGGAAGCAAAGGGCCCCAGAAGAAGAATGTAAACAATTGTTATCAGCTGTTGTGAAATGTAGCAGGTGTCCCTGTGATTGGCTCATCTTCCTTGTGTACCATTAAAGGCCAATCACAGGAGCAGCTCAGGGACAGATTCCCTGGGCAAAGAACTTTGTTATTCATTCTTGCTATTCTATTCTTGGCATAGCTGCTCTCTGCAACCTCTCGTCTTATTCTTTTTAGTATAGTTATAATGTATGATATATCTTATATCAATAAATCAGCCTTCTGATCAAGAAACAAGATTCTCGTCCTTCTCTCACCACAGTGACCGTCTAAGGTCGCTGTAATAATACCAGTCTAAGTTGGCAATGCTGCCACATTTCATCTGGGAACCATCCTGCGTATCGTGGATTTTCAGGACCCAGCCAGCCACTCCCAGCCACAGGCCCCCAAATAGAAACCACGGCGCTATTCCCTGGAGGTAAGCCTGACCAGCCCATCTTCTGGCAGGCAGATTGCAGGAGCCACTTTGTACTATCCTACCAGTTCGAGTTGGCACTTGTGCCACTGTTCCTCTGGGAACCATCCTGCGTATCGTGGATTTTCAGGAGCCAGCCGGCCACTCCCAGCCACAGGCCCCCAAACTCAAACTACGGCCCTTAACCCTGGAAGTAAAACTGACCTGCCCATCGTCTGGCTGGCAGATTGCAGGAGCCACTTCCCTCTATCAAACCAGCCCGACTTGGCACTGATGCCCCCTTGCGTCTGGGAACCATCCTACGTATCATGGATTTTCAGGAGCCAGCCGGCCACTCCCAGCCACAGGCCCCAAAACACAAACCACGGACCATTTCCCTGGAAAAAAAACTCAGTTGCCCCGGTTCTGGATGGCAGATTGCAGGAGCCTCTTTGTTCTATCATACCAGTTCAAGTTGGCACTGGTGCCACCTTTCATCTGGGAACCATCCTGCGTATCGAGGATTTTCAGGAGCCAGCTGGCCACTCCCAGCCACAGGCCCCCAAGCACAAACTACGGCCCTTTTCCCTGGCAAACAAAACTCATCCGTGCCGCTTCTGGCTGGCAGATTGCAGGAGCCACTTGGCTCTATCAAACCACCCCGACTTGGCACTGGTGCCACCTTTCATTTGGGAACCATCCTGCGTATCGTGGATTTTCAGGAGCCAGCCGGCCACTTCCAGCCACAGGCCCCTGAACACAAACTACGGCCCTTTTCCCTGGCAAAAAAAACTCACCCTCCCCGCTTCTGGATGGTAGATTGCAGGAGCCACTTTGTACTATCAAACCAGCCCGACTCGGCACTGCTGCCACCTTTCATCTGGGAACCATCCTGCATATCGTGGATTTTCAGGAGCCAGCCGGCTACTCCCAGCCACAGGCCCCTGAACAAAAACCACGGCCCTTTTCCCTGGAAGTAAAACTGACCTCCCCATCTTCTGGCTGGCAGATTGCAGGAGACACTTGGCTCTATCAAACCGGCCCGAATCGGCACTTGTGCCACCTGTCATCTGGGAACCATCCTGTGTATTGTGGATTTTCAGGAGCCAGCCGGCCACTCCCAGCCACAGGCCCCCGAAAACAAACCACGGCCCTTTTCACTGGCAAGCAAAACTCCCCCGCCCCGCTTCTGGCAGGCAGATTGCGGGGGCCACTTGGCACTATCAAACCAGCCCGACTCTGCACTGGTGCCCCCTTGGGTCTGGGAACAATCTTAGTATCGTGGATTTTCAGGAGCCAGCCTGCTAATCCCGACCACAGGCCCCCAAACAAAAACTACGGCCTTTTTCCCCGGAAAAAAAACTCAGCTGCCCTGCTTCTGGATGGTAGATTGAAGGAGACACTTTGTACTATCATACCAGTTAAAGTTGGCACTGCTGCCACCTTTCAACGGGGAACCATCCTGCGTATCGTGGACTTTCAGGAGCCTGCCGGCCACTTGCAGGCATAGGCCCCCGAACATAATCTATGGCCCTTTTCCCTGGAAGAAATACAGACCTCTCCATCTTCTGGCTGGCAGATTGCAGGAGCCACTTGGCTCTATCAAACCAGCCCGACTTGGCAGTGGTGTCACCTTTCATCTGGGAACAATCCTGCGTATCGTGGATTTTCAGGAGCCAGCTGGCCACTCCCAGCCACTGGCCTCCCGAACAGAATCCACGGCCCTTTTCCCTGGAAGTAAAACTGACCTCCCCATCTTCTGGCTGGCAGATTGAAGGAGCCACTTGGCTCTATCAAACCAGCCCGACTTGGCACTGCTGCCACCTTTCATCTGGGAACCATCCTGCGTATCGTGGATTTTCATGAGCCAGCCGTCCACTCCCAGCCACAGGCCCCCAAACACAAACTACAGCCCTTTTCTCTGGCAAACTAAACTCATCCGTGCCGCTTCTGGCTAGCAGATTTCTGGAGCCACTTGGCTCTGTAAAACCAGCCCAACTTGGCAGTGGTGCCACCTTTCATCTGGGAACCATCCTGCGTATCGTGGATTTTCAGTAGCCAACCGGCCACTTCCATCCACAGGCGCCCGAACACAAGCCACGGTCCTATTACCTGGCAAACAAAACTCACCCACCCCGCTTCTGGCTGGCAGATTGCAGGAGCCACTTGCCTCTATGAAACCAGCCCGACTTGGCACTGGTGCCACCTTTCATCTGGGAACCATCCTGCGTATCGTGGATTTTCAGGAGCCAGCCGGCCACTCCCACCCACAGGCCCCCCAAAAAAACTACGGCACTTTTCCCTGGAAGTAAAACTGACCTGCCCATCTTCTGGCTGGCAGATTGCAGGAGCCACTTGGCATTATCAAACCAGCCCGACTCGGCACTTCTGCCCCCTTGTGTGTGGTAACCATCCTGCGTATCATGGATTTTCAGGAGCCAGACTGCCACTCCCAGCCACAGGCCCCAAACACTAACTATGGCCCTTTTCCCTGGCAAACAAAATTCATCCGTCCCGCTGCTGGCTGGCAGATTGCAGGAGCCACTTGGCTCTATCAAACCAGCCCGACTCGGCACTGGTGCCACCTTTCATCTGGGAACCATCCTGCGTATCGTGGACTTTCAGGAGCCAGCCGGCCACTCGCAGCCACAGGCCCCCGAACATAAACTATGGCCCCTTTCCCTGCAAGAAAAACTGACATCTCCATCTTCTGGCTGGCAGATTGCAGGAGCCACTTGGCTCTATAAAACCAGCCCGACTTGGCCGTGGTGTCACCTTTCATCTGGGAACCATCCTGCATATCGTGGATTTTCAGGAGCCAGCCGGCCACTCCCAGCCACAGGCCCCCGAACAAAATCCACGGCCCTTTTCCCTGGAAGTAAAACTGACCTGCCCATCTTCTGGCTGGCAGATTGCAGGAGCCACTTTGAACTATCAAAGTAGTCCGACTTGGCACTGGTGCCACCTTTCATCTGGGAACCATCCTGCGTAACGTGGAATTTCGGGAGCTAGGCGGCCACTCCCAGCCACAGGCCCCCAAACACAAACTATGGCCCTAACCCCTGGCAAACAAAACTCATCTGTCCCGCTTCTGGTTGGCAGATTGCAGGAGCCACTTGGGTCTATCAAACCAGTCCGACTTGGCAGTGGTGTCACGTTTCATCTGGGAACCGTCCTTCGTATCGTGGATTTTCAGGAGCCAGCCTGCCTCACCCAGCCACAGGCCCCTGAACACAAACCACGGCCCTTTGCCCTGGAAGGAAAACTGACATGCTCATCCTCTGTCTGGCAGATTGCTGGAGTTACTTGGCTCTATCAAACCAGCCCGACTCGGCACTGGTGCCCCCTTGGGTCTGGGAAAAATGCTCCGCGGCGAGGATTTTCAGGAGCCAGCCGGCCACTCCCAGCCACAGGCCCCCGAACAAAAACTAAGGCACTTTTCCCTGGAAAAAAAACTCAGCTGCCCCGCTTCTGGATGGTAGATTGCAGGAGCTACTTTGTACTATCATACCAGTCTAAGTTGGCAATGGTGCCACATTTCATCTGGGAACCATCCTGCGTATTGTGGATTTTCAGGACCCAGCCAGCCACTCCCAGCCACAGGCCCCCAAACAGAAACCACGGCGCTATTCCCTGGAGGTAAGCCTGACCAGCCCATCTTCTGGCGGGCAGATTGCAGGAGCCACTTTGTTCTATCCTACCAGTTCGAGTTGGCACTTGTGCCA
Organism: Zonotrichia albicollis; assembly: GCF_047830755.1. Classification (NCBI taxonomy): domain Eukaryota; kingdom Metazoa; phylum Chordata; class Aves; order Passeriformes; family Passerellidae; genus Zonotrichia; species Zonotrichia albicollis. The sequence goes on from NC_133831.1 coordinate 9,707,566, forward strand.
CCGTTCCTCTGGGAACCATCCTGCGTATCGTGGATTTTCAGGAGCCAGCCGGCCACTCCGAGCCACAGGCCCCCAAACTCAAACTACGGCCCTTAACCCTGGAAGTAAAACTGACCTGCCCATCGTCTGGCTGGCAGATTGCAGGAGCCACTTCCCTCTATCAAACCAGCCCTACTTGGCACTGATGCCCCCTTGCGTCTGGGAACCATCCTGCGTATCATGGATTTTCAGGAGCCAGCTGGCCGCTCCCAGCCACAGGCCCCAAAACACAAACCACGGACCATTTCCCTGGAAAAAAAACTCAGCTGCCCCGGTTCTGGATGGCAGATTGCAGGAGCCTCTTTGTTCTATCATACCAGTTCAAGTTGGCACTGGTGCCACCTTTCATCTGGGAACCATCCTGCGTATCGAGGATTTTCAGGAGCCAGCCGGCCACTCCCAGCCACAGGCCCCAAGCACAAACTACGGCCCTTTTCCCTGGCAAACAAAACTCATCCGTGCCGCTTCTGGCTGGCAGATTGCAGGAGCCACTTGGCTCTATCAAACCACCCCGACTTGGCACTGGTGCCACCTTTCATCTGGGAACCATCCTGCGTATCGTGGATTTTCAGGAGCCAGCCGGCCACTTCCAGCCACAGGCCCCTGAACACAAACTACGGCCCTTTTCCCTGGCAAAAAAACCTCACCCACCCCGCTTCTGGATGGTAGATTGCAGGAGCCACTTTGTACTATCAAACCAGCCCGACTCGGCACTGCTGCCACCTTTCATCTGGGAACCATCCTGCGTATCGTGGATTTTCATGAGCCAGCCGTCCACTCCCAGCCACAGGCCCCCAAGCACAAACTACAGCCCTTTTCTCTGGCAAACTAAACTCATCCGTGCCGCTTCTGGCTAGCAGATTTCTGGAGCCACTTGGCTCTGTAAAACCAGCCCAACTTGGCAGTGGTGCTACCTTTCATCTGGGAACCATCCTGCGTATCGTGGATTTTCAGTAGCCAACCGGCCACTTCCATCCACAGGCGCCCGAACACAAGCCACGGTCCTATTACCTGGCAAACAAAACTCACCCACCCCGCTTCTGGCTGGCAGATTGCAGGAGCCACTTGCCTCTATGAAACCAGCCCGACTTGGCACTGGTGCCACCTTTCATCTGGGAACCATCCTGCGTATCGTGGATATTCAGGAGCCAGCCGGCCACTCCCACCCACAGGCCCCCAAAAAAAACTACGGCACTTTTCCCTGGAAGTAAAACTGACCGGCCCATCTTCTGGCTGGCAGATTGCAGGAGCCACTTGGCATTATCAAACCAGCCCGACTCGGCACTTCTGCCCCCTTGTGTGTGGTAACCATCCTGCGTATCATGGATTTTCAGGAGCCAGACTGCCACTCCCAGCCACAGGCCACAAACACTAACTATGGCCCTTTTCCCTGGCAAACAAAATTCATCCGTCCCGCTGCTGGCTGGCAGATTGCAGGAGCCACTTGGCTCTATCAAACCAGCCCGACTCGGCACTGGTGCCACCTTTCATCTGGGAACCATCCTGCGTATCGTGGACTTTCAGGAGCCAGCCGGCCACTCGCAGCCACAGGCCCCCGAACATAAACTATGGCCCCTTTCCCTGCAAGAAAAACTGACATCTCCATCTTCTGGCTGGCAGATTGCAGGAGCCACTTGGCTCTATCAAACCAGCCCGACTTGGCCGTGGTGTCACCTTTCATCTGGGAACCATCCTGCATATCGTGGATTTTCAGGAGCCAGCCGCCCACTCCCGGCCACAGGCCCCCGAACAAAATCCACGGCCCTTTTCCCTGGAAGTAAAACTGACCTGCCCATCTTCTGGCTGGCAGATTGCAGGAGCCACTTTGAACTATCAAAGTAGTCCGACTTGGCACTGGTGCCACCTTTCATCTGGGAACCATCCTGCGTAACGTGGAATTTCGGGAGCTAGGCGGCCACTCCCAGCCACAGGCCCCCAAACACAAACTATGGCCCTAACCCCTGGCAAACAAAACTCATCTGTCCCGCTTCTGGTTGGCAGATTGCAGGAGCCACTTGGGTCTATCAAACCAGTCCGACTTGGCAGTGGTGTCACGTTTCATCTGGGAACCGTCCTTCGTATCGTGGATTTTCAGGAGCCAGCCTGCCTCACCCAGCCACAGGCCCCTGAACACAAACCACGGCCCTTTGCCCTGGAAGGAAAACTGACATGCTCATCCTCTGTCTGGCAGATTGCTGGAGTTACTTGGCTCTATCAAACCAGCCCGACTCGGCACTGGTGCCCCCTTGGGTCTGGGAAAAATGCTCCGCGGCGAGGATTTTCAGGAGCCAGCCGGCCACTCCCAGCCACAGGCCCCCGAACAAAAACTAAGGCACTTTTCCCTGGAAAAAAAACTCAGCTGCCCCGCTTCTGGATGGTAGATTGCAGGAGCTACTTTGTACTATCATACCAGTCTAAGTTGGCAATGGTGCCACATTTCATCTGGGAACCATCCTGCGTATCGTGGATTTTCAGGACCCAGCCAGCCACTCCCAGCCACAGGCCCCCAAACAGAAACCACGGCGCTATTCCCTGGAGGTAAGCCTGACCAGCCCATCTTCTGGCGGGCAGATTGCAGGAGCCACTTTGTTCTATCCTACCAGTTCGAGTTGGCACTTGTGCCACCGTTCCTCTGGGAACCATCCTGCGTATCGTGGATTTTCAGGAGCCAGCCGGCCACTCCCAGCCACAGGCCCCCAAACTCAAACTACGGCCCTTAACCCTGGAAGTAAAACTGACCTGCCCATCGTCTGGCTGGCAGATTGCAGGAGCCACTTCCCTCTATCAAACCAGCCCTACTTGGCACTGATGCCCCCTTGCGTCTGGGAACCATCCTGCGTATCATGGATTTTCAGGAGCCAGCTGGCCACTCCCAGCCACAGGCCCCAAAACACAAACCACGGACCATTTCCCTGGAAAAAAAACTCAGCTGCCCCGGTTCTGGATGGCAGATTGCAGGAGCCTCTTTGTTCTATCATACCAGTTCAAGTTGGCACTGGTGCCACCTTTCATCTGGGAACCATCCTGCGTATCGAGGATTTTCAGGAGCCAGCCGGCCACTCCCAGCCACAGGCCCCAAGCACAAACTACGGCCCTTTTCCCTGGCAAACAAAACTCATCCGTGCCGCTTCTGGCTGGCAGATTGCAGGAGCCACTTGGCTCTATCAAACCACCCCGACTTGGCACTGGTGCCACCTTTCATTTGGGAACCATCCTGCGTATCGTGGATTTTCAGGAGCCAGCCGGCCACTTCCAGCCACAGGCCCCTGAACACAAACTATGGCCCCTTTCCCTGGCAAAAAAACCTCACCCACCCCGCTTCTGGATGGTAGATTGCAGGAGCCACTTTGTACTATCAAACCAGCCCGACTCGGCACTGCTGCCACCTTTCATCTGGGAACCATCCTGCGTATCGTGGATTTTCATGAGCCAGCCGTCCACTCCCAGCCACAGGCCCCCAAGCACAAACTACAGCCCTTTTCTCTGGCAAACTAAACTCATCCGTGCCGCTTCTGGCTAGCAGATTTCTGGAGCCACTTGGCTCTGTAAAACCAGCCCAACTTGGCAGTGGTGCCACCTTTCATCTGGGAACCATCCTGCGTATCGTGGATTTTCAGTAGCCAGCCGGCCACTTCCATCCACAGGCGCCCGAACACAAGCGACGGTCCTATTACCTGGCAAACAAAACTCACCCACCCCGCTTCTGGCTGGCAGATTGCAGGAGCCACTTGCCTCTATGAAACCAGCCCGACTTGGCACTGGTGCCACCTTTCATCTGGGAACCATCCTGCGTATCGTGGATATTCAGGAGCCAGCCGGCCACTCCCACCCACAGGCCCCCAAAAAAAACTACGGCACTTTTCCCTGGAAGTAAAACTGACCGGCCCATCTTCTGGCTGGCAGATTGCAGGAGCCACTTGGCATTATCAAACCAGCCCGACTCGGCACTTCTGCCCCCTTGTGTGTGGTAACCATCCTGCGTATCATGGATTTTCAGGAGCCAGACTGCCACTCCCAGCCACAGGCCACAAACACTAACTATGGCCCTTTTCCCTGGCAAACAAAATTCATCCGTCCCGCTGCTGGCTGGCAGATTGCAGGAGCCACTTGGCTCTATCAAACCAGCCCGACTCGGCACTGGTGCCACCTTTCATCTGGGAACCATCCTGCGTATCGTGGACTTTCAGGAGCCAGCCGGCCACTCGCAGCCACAGGCCCCCGAACATAAACTATGGCCCCTTTCCCTGCAAGAAAAACTGACATCTCCATCTTCTGGCTGGCAGATTGCAGGAGCCACTTGGCTCTATCAAACCAGCCCGACTTGGCCGTGGTGTCACCTTTCATCTGGGAACCATCCTGCATATCGTGGATTTTCAGGAGCCAGCCGGCCACTCCCAGCCACAGGCCCCCGAACAAAATCCACGGCCCTTTTCCCTGGAAGTAAAACTGACCTGCCCATCTTCTGGCTGGCAGATTGCAGGAGCCACTTTGAACTATCAAAGTAGTCCGACTTGGCACTGGTGCCACCTTTCATCTGGGAACCATCCTGCGTAACGTGGAATTTCGGGAGCTAGGCGGCCACTCCCAGCCACAGGCCCCCAAACACAAACTATGGCCCTAACCCCTGGCAAACAAAACTCATCTGTCCCGCTTCTGGTTGGCAGATTGCAGGAGCCACTTGGGTCTATCAAACCAGTCCGACTTGGCAGTGGTGTCACGTTTCATCTGGGAACCGTCCTTCGTATCGTGGATTTTCAGGAGCCAGCCTGCCTCACCCAGCCACAGGCCCCTGAACACAAACCACGGCCCTTTGCCCTGGAAGGAAAACTGACATGCTCATCCTCTGTCTGGCAGATTGCTGGAGTTACTTGGCTCTATCAAACCAGCCCGACTCGGCACTGGTGCCCCCTTGGGTCTGGGAAAAATGCTCCGCGGCGAGGATTTTCAGGAGCCAGCCGGCCACTCCCAGCCACAGGCCCCCGAACAAAAACTAAGGCACTTTTCCCTGGAAAAAAAACTCAGCTGCCCCGCTTCTGGATGGTAGATTGCAGGAGCTACTTTGTACTATCATACCAGTCTAAGTTGGCAATGGTGCCACATTTCATCTGGGAACCATCCTGCGTATCGTGGATTTTCAGGACCCAGCCAGCCACTCCCAGCCACAGGCCCCCAAACAGAAACCACGGCGCTATTCCCTGGAGGTAAGCCTGACCAGCCCATCTTCTGGCGGGCAGATTGCAGGAGCCACTTTGTACTATCCTACCAGTTCGAGTTGGCACTTGTGCCACTGTTCCTCTGGGAACCATCCTGCATATCGTGGATTTTCAGGAGCCAGCCGGCCACTCCCAGCCACAGGCCCCCAAACTCAAACTACGGCCCTTAACCCTGGAAGTAAAACTGACCTGCCCATCGTCTGGCTGGCAGATTGCAGGAGCCACTTCCCTCTATCAAACCAGCCCTACTTGGCACTGGTGCCCCCTTGCGTCTGGGAACCATCCTGCGTATCATGGATTTTCAGGAGCCAGCCGGCCACTCCCAGCCACAGGCCCCAAAACACAAACCACGGACCATTTCCCTGGAAAAAAAACTCAGCTGCCCCGGTTCTGGATGGCAGATTGCAGGAGCCTCTTTGTTCTATCATACCAGTTCAAGTTGGCACTGGTGCCACCTTTCATCTGGGAACCATCCTGCGTATCGAGGATTTTCAGGAGCCAGCTGGCCACTCCCAGCCACAGGCCCCCAAGCACAAACTACGGCCCTTTTCCCTGGCAAACAAAACTCATCCGTGCCGCTTCTGGCTGGCAGATTGCAGGAGCCACTTGGCTCTATCAAACCACCCCGACTTGGCACTGGTGCCACCTTTCATTTGGGAACCATCCTGCGTATCGTGGATTTTCAGGAGCCAGCCGGCCACTTCCAGCCACAGGCCCCTGAACACAAACTACGGCCCTTTTCCCTGGCAAAAAAAACTCACCCACCCCGCTTCTGGATGGTAGATTGCAGGAGCCACTTTGTACTATCAAACCAGCCCGACTCGGCACTGCTGCCACCTTTCATCTGGGAACCATCCTGCGTATCGTGGATTTTCAGGAGCCAGCCGGCTACTCCCAGCCACAGGCCCCTGAACAAAAACCACGGCCCTTTTCCCTGGAAGTAAAACTGACCTCCCCATCTTCTGGCTGGCAGATTGCAGGAGACACTTGGCTCTATCAAACCGGCCCGAATCGGCACTTGTGCCACCTGTCATCTGGGAACCATCCTGTGTATTGTGGATTTTCAGGAGCCAGCCGGCCACTCCCAGCCACAGGCCCCCGAAAACAAACCACGGCCCTTTTCACTGGCAAGCAAAACTCCCCCGCCCCGCTTCTGGCAGGCAGATTGCGGGGGCCACTTGGCACTATCAAACCAGCCCGACTCTGCACTGGTGCCCCCTTGGGTCTGGGAACAATCTTAGTATCGTGGATGTTCAGGAGCCAGCCTGCTAATCCCGACCACAGGCCCCCAAACAAAAACTACGGCCTTTTTCCCCGGAAAAAAAACTCAGCTGCCCTGCTTCTCGATGGTAGATTGAAGGAGACACTTTGTACTATCATACCAGTTAAAGTTGGCACTGCTGCCACCTTTCAACGGGGAACCATCCTGCGTATCGTGGACTTTCAGGAGCCTGCCGGCCACTCGCAGGCATAGGCCCCCGAACATAATCTATGGCCCTTTTCCCTGGAAGAAATACTGACCTCTCCATCTTCTGGCTGGCAGATTGCAGGAGCCACTTGGCTCCATCAAACCAGCCCGACTTGGCAGTGGTGTCACCTTTCATCTGGGAACAATCCTGCGTATCGTGGATTTTCAGGAGCCAGCCGACCACTCCCAGCCACTGGCCTCCCGAACAGAATCCACGGCCCTTTTCCCTGGAAGTAAAACTGACCTCCCCATCTTCTGGCTGGCAGATTGCAGGAGCCACTTGGCTCTATCAAACCAGCCCGACTTGGCACTGCTGCCACCTTTCATCTGGGAACCATCCTGCGTATCGTGGATTTTCATGAGCCAGCCGTCCACTCCCAGCCACAGGCCCCCAAACACAAACTACAGCCCTTTTCTCTGGCAAACTAAACTCATCCGTGCCGCTTCTGGCTAGCAGATTTGTGGAGCCACTTGGCTCTGTAAAACCAGCCCAACTTGGCAGTGGTGCCACCTTTCATCTGGGAACCATCCTGCGTATCGTGGATTTTCAGTAGCCAACCGGCCACTTCCATCCACAGGCGCCCGAACACAAGCCACGGTCCTATTACCTGGCAAACAAAACTCACCCACCCCGCTTCTGGCGGGCAGATTGCAGGAGCCACTTGCCTCTATGAAACCAGCCCGACTTGGCACTGGTGCCACCTTTCATCTGGGAACCATCCTGCGTATCGTGGATATTCAGGAGCCAGCCGGCCACTCCCACCCACAGGCCCCCCAAAAAAACTACGGCACTTTTCCCTGGAAGTAAAACTGACCTGCCCATCTTCTGGCTGGCAGATGACAGGAGCCACTTGGCATTATCAAACCAGCCCGACTCGACACTTCTGCCCCCTTGTGTGTGGTAACCATCCTGCGTATCATGGATTTTCAGGAGCCAGACTGCCACTCCCAGCCACAGGCCCCAAACACTAACTATGGCCCTTTTCCCTGGCAAACAAAATTCATCCGTCCCGCTGCTGGCTGGCAGATTGCAGGAGCCACTTGGCTCTATCAAACCAGCCCGACTCGGCACTGGTGCCACCTTTCATCTGGGAACCATCCTGCGTATCGTGGACTTTCAGGAGCCAGCCGGCCACTCGCAGCCACAGGCCCCCGAACATAAACTATGGCCCCTTTCCCTGCAAGAAAAACTGACATCTCCATCTTCTGGCTGGCAGATTGCAGGAGCCACTTGGCTCTATCAAACCAGCCCGACTTGGCCGTGGTGTCACCTTTCATCTGGGAACCATCCTGCATATCGTGGATTTTCAGGAGCCAGCCGGCCACTCCCAGCCACAGGCCCCCGAACAAAATCCACGGCCCTTTTCCCTGGAAGTAAAACTGACCTGCCCATCTTCTGGCTGGCAGATTGCAGGAGCCACTTTGAACTATCAAAGTAGTCCGACTTGGCACTGGTGCCACCTTTCATCTGGGAACCATCCTGCGTAACGTGGAATTTCGGGAGCTAGGCGGCCACTCCCAGCCACAGGCCCCCAAACACAAACTATGGCCCTAACCCCTGGCAAACAAAACTCATCTGTCCCGCTTCTGGTTGGCAGATTGCAGGAGCCACTTGGGTCTATCAAACCAGTCCGACTTGGCAGTGGTGTCACGTTTCATCTGGGAACCGTCCTTCGTATCGTGGATTTTCAGGAGCCAGCCTGCCTCACCCAGCCACAGGCCCCTGAACACAAACCACGGCCCTTTGCCCTGGAAGGAAAACTGACATGCTCATCCTCTGTCTGGCAGATTGCTGGAGTTACTTGGCTCTATCAAACCAGCCCGACTCGGCACTGGTGCCCCCTTGGGTCTGGGAAAAATGCTCCGCGGCGAGGATTTTCAGGAGCCAGCCGGCCACTCCCAGCCACAGGCCCCCGAACAAAAACTAAGGCACTTTTCCCTGGAAAAAAAACTCAGCTGCCCCGCTTCTGGATGGTAGATTGCAGGAGCTACTTTGTACTATCATACCAGTCTAAGTTGGCAATGGTGCCACATTTCATCTGGGAACCATCCTGCGTATCGTGGATTTTCAGGACCCAGCCAGCCACTCCCAGCCACAGGCCCCCAAACAGAAACCACGGCGCTATTCCCTGGAGGTAAGCCTGACCAGCCCATCTTCTGGCGGGCAGATTGCAGGAGCCACTTTGTTCTATCCTACCAGTTCGAGTTGGCACTTGTGCCACCGTTCCTCTGGGAACCATCCTGCGTATCGTGGATTTTCAGGAGCCAGCCGGCCACTCCCAGCCACAGGCCCCCAAACTCAAACTACGGCCCTTAACCCTGGAAGTAAAACTGACCTGCCCATGGTCTGGCTGGCAGATTGCAGGAGCCACTTCCCTCTATCAAACCAGCCCTACTTGGCACTGATGCCCCCTTGCGTCTGGGAACCATCCTGCGTATCATGGATTTTCAGGAGCCAGCTGGCCACTCCCAGCCACAGGCCCCAAAACACAAACCACGGACCATTTCCCTGGAAAAAAAACTCAGCTGCCCCGGTTCTGGATGGCAGATTGCAGGAGCCTCTTTGTTCTATCATACCAGTTCAAGTTGGCACTGGTGCCACCTTTCATCTGGGAACCATCCTGCGTATCGTGGATTTTCAGGAGCCAGCCGGCCACTCCCAGCCACAGGCCCCAAGCACAAACTACGGCCCTTTTCCCTGGCAAACAAAACTCATCCGTGCCGCTTCTGGCTGGCAGATTGCAGGAGCCACTTGGCTCTATCAAACCACCCCGACTTGGCACTGGTGCCACCTTTCATTTGGGAACCATCCTGCGTATCGTGGATTTTCAGGAGCCAGCCGGCCACTTCCAGCCACAGGCCCCTGAACACAAACTACGGCCCTTTTCCCTGGCAAAAAAACCTCACCCACCCCGCTTCTGGATGGTAGATTGCAGGAGCCACTTTGTACTATCAAACCAGCCCGACTCGGCACTGCTGCCACCTTTCATCTGGGAACCATCCTGCGTATCGTGGATTTTCATGAGCCAGCCGTCCACTCCCAGCCACAGGCCCCCAAGCACAAACTACAGCCCTTTTCTCTGGCAAACTAAACTCATCCGTGCCGCTTCTGGCTAGCAGATTTCTGGAGCCACTTGGCTCTGTAAAACCAGCCCAACTTGGCAGTGGTGCCACCTTTCATCTGGGAACCATCCTGCGTATCGTGGATTTTCAGTAGCCAACCGGCCACTTCCATCCACAGGCGCCCGAACACAAGCCACGGTCCTATTACCTGGCAAACAAAACTCACCCACCCCGCTTCTGGCGGGCAGATTGCAGGAGCCACTTGCCTCTATGAAACCAGCCCGACTTGGCACTGGTGCCACCTTTCATCTGGGAACCATCCTGCGTATCGTGGATATTCAGGAGCCAGCCGGCCACTCCCACCCACAGGCCCCCAAAAAAAACTACGGCACTTTTCCCTGGAAGTAAAACTGACCGGCCCATCTTCTGGCTGGCAGATTGCAGGAGCCACTTGGCATTATCAAACCAGCCCGACTCGGCACTTCTGCCCCCTTGTGTGTGGTAACCATCCTGCGTATCATGGATTTTCAGGAGCCAGACTGCCACTCCCAGCCACAGGCCACAAACACTAACTATGGCCCTTTTCCCTGGCAAACAAAATTCATCCGTCCCGCTGCTGGCTGGCAGATTGCAGGAGCCACTTGGCTCTATCAAACCAGCCCGACTCGGCACTGGTGCCACCTTTCATCTGGGAACCATCCTGCGTATCGTGGACTTTCAGGAGCCAGCCGGCCACTCGCAGCCACAGGCCCCCGAACATAAACTATGGCCCCTTTCCCTGCAAGAAAAACTGACATCTCCATCTTCTGGCTGGCAGATTGCAGGAGCCACTTGGCTCTATCAAACCAGCCCGACTTGGCCGTGGTGTCACCTTTCATCTGGGAACCATCCTGCATATCGTGGATTTTCAGGAGCCAGCCGGCCACTCCCAGCCACAGGCCCCCGAACAAAATCCACGGCCCTTTTCCCTGGAAGTAAAACTGACCTGCCCATCTTCTGGCTGGCAGATTGCAGGAGCCACTTTGAACTATCAAAGTAGTCCGACTTGGCACTGGTGCCACCTTTCATCTGGGAACCATCCTGCGTAACGTGGAATTTCGGGAGCTAGGCGGCCACTCCCAGCCACAGGCCCCCAAACACAAACTATGGCCCTAACCCCTGGCAAACAAAACTCATCTGTCCCGCTTCTGGTTGGCAGATTGCAGGAGCCACTTGGGTCTATCAAACCAGTCCGACTTGGCAGTGGTGTCACGTTTCATCTGGGAACCGTCCTTCGTATCGTGGATTTTCAGGAGCCAGCCTGCCTCACCCAGCCACAGGCCCCTGAACACAAACCACGGCCCTTTGCCCTGGAAGGAAAACTGACATGCTCATCCTCTGTCTGGCAGATTGCTGGAGTTACTTGGCTCTATCAAACCAGCCCGACTCGGCACTGGTGCCCCCTTGGGTCTGGGAAAAATGCTCCGCGGCGAGGATTTTCAGGAGCCAGCCGGCCACTCCCAGCCACAGGCCCCCGAACAAAAACTAAGGCACTTTTCCCTGGAAAAAAAACTCAGCTGCCCCGCTTCTGGATGGTAGATTGCAGGAGCTACTTTGTACTATCATACCAGTCTAAGTTGGCAATGGTGCCACATTTCATCGGGGAACCATCCTGCGTATCGTGGATTTTCAGGACCCAGCCAGCCACTCCCAGCCACAGGCCCCCAAACAGAAACCACGGCGCTATTCCCTGGAGGTAAGCCTGACCAGCCCATCTTCTGGCGGGCAGATTGCAGGAGCCACTTTGTACTATCCTACCAGTTCGAGTTGGCACTTGTGCCACTGTTCCTCTGGGAACCATCCTGCATATCGTGGATTTTCAGGAGCCAGCCGGCCACTCCCAGCCACAGGCCCCCAAACTCAAACTACGGCCCTTAACCCTGGAAGTAAAACTGACCTGCCCATCGTCTGGCTGGCAGATTGCAGGAGCCACTTCCCTCTATCAAACCAGCCCTACTTGGCACTGGTGCCCCCTTGCGTCTGGGAACCATCCTGCGTATCATGGATTTTCAGGAGCCAGCCGGCCACTCCCAGCCACAGGCCCCAAAACACAAACCACGGACCATTTCCCTGGAAAAAAAACTCAGCTGCCCCGGTTCTGGATGGCAGATTGCAGGAGCCTCTTTGTTCTATCATACCAGTTCAAGTTGGCACTGGTGCCACCTTTCATCTGGGAACCATCCTGCGTATCGAGGATTTTCAGGAGCCAGCTGGCCACTCCCAGCCACAGGCCCCCAAGCACAAACTACGGCCCTTTTCCCTGGCAAACAAAACTCATCCGTGCCGCTTCTGGCTGGCAGATTGCAGGAGCCACTTGGCTCTATCAAACCACCCCGACTTGGCACTGGTGCCACCTTTCATTTGGGAACCATCCTGCGTATCGTGGATTTTCAGGAGCCAGCCGGCCACTTCCAGCCACAGGCCCCTGAACACAAACTACGGCCCTTTTCCCTGGCAAAAAAAACTCACCCACCCCGCTTCTGGATGGTAGATTGCAGGAGCCACTTTGTACTATCAAACCAGCCCGACTCGGCACTGCTGCCACCTTTCATCTGGGAACCATCCTGCGTATCGTGGATTTTCAGGAGCCAGCCGGCTACTCCCAGCCACAGGCCCCTGAACAAAAACCACGGCCCTTTTCCCTGGAAGTAAAACTGACCTCCCCATCTTCTGGCTGGCAGATTGCAGGAGACACTTGGCTCTATCAAACCGGCCCGAATCGGCACTTGTGCCACCTGTCATCTGGGAACCATCCTGTGTATTGTGGATTTTCAGGAGCCAGCCGGCCACTCCCAGCCACAGGCCCCCGAAAACAAACCACGGCCCTTTTCACTGGCAAGCAAAACTCCCCCGCCCCGCTTCTGGCAGGCAGATTGCGGGGGCCACTTGGCACTATCAAACCAGCCCGACTCTGCACTGGTGCCCCCTTGGGTCTGGGAACAATCTTAGTATCGTGGATTTTCAGGAGCCAGCCTGCTAATCCCGACCACAGGCCCCCAAACAAAAACTACGGCCTTTTTCCCCGGAAAAAAAACTCAGCTGCCCTGCTTCTGGATGGTAGATTGAAGGAGACACTTTGTACTATCATACCAGTTAAAGTTGGCACTGCTGCCACCTTTCAACGGGGAACCATCCTGCGTATCGTGGACTTTCAGGAGCCTGCCGGCCACTCGCAGGCATAGGCCCCCGAACATAATCTATGGCCCTTTTCCCTGGAAGAAATACTGACCTCTCCATCTTCTGGCTGGCAGATTGCAGGAGCCACTTGGCTCCATCAAACCAGCCCGACTTGGCAGTGGTGTCACCTTTCATCTGGGAACAATCCTGCGTATCGTGGATTTTCAGGAGCCAGCCGACCACTCCCAGCCACTGGCCTCCCGAACAGAATCCACGGCCCTTTTCCCTGGAAGTAAAACTGACCTCCCCATCTTCTGGCTGGCAGATTGCAGGAGCCACTTGGCTCTATCAAACCAGCCCGACTTGGCACTGGTGCTACCTTTCATCTGGGAACCATCCTGCGTATCGTGGATTTTCATGAGCCAGCCGTCCACTCCCAGCCACAGGCCCCCAAACACAAACTACAGCCCTTTTCTCTGGCAAACTAAACTCATCCATGCCGCTTCTGGCTAGCAGATTTGTGGAGCCACTTGGCTCTGTAAAACCAGCCCAACTTGGCAGTGGTGCCACCTTTCATCTGGGAACCATCCTGCGTATCGTGGATTTTCATTAGCCAACCGGCCACTTCCATCCACAGGCGCCCGAACACAAGCCACGGTCCTATTACCTGGCAAACAAAACTCACCCACCCCGCTTCTGGCTGGCAGATTGCAGGAGCCACTTGCCTCTATGAAACCAGCCCGACTTGGCACCGGTGCCACCTTTCATCTGGGAACCATCCTGCGTATCGTGGATATTCAGGAGCCAGCCGGCCACTCCCACCCACAGGCCCCCCAAAAAAACTACGGCACTTTTCCCTGGAAGTAAAACTCACCTGCCCATCTTCTGGCTGGCAGATTGCAGGAGCCACTTGGCATTATCAAACCAGCCCGACTCGGCACTTCTGCCCCCTTGTGTGTGGTAACCATCCTGCGTATCATGGATTTTCAGGAGCCAGACTGCCACTCCCAGCCACAGGCCACAAACACTAACTTTGGCCCTTTTCCCTGGCAAACAAAATTCATCCGTCCCGCTGCTGGCTGGCAGATTGCAGGAGCCACTTGGCTCTATCAAACCAGCCCGACTCGGCACTGGTGCCACCTTTCATCTGGGAACCATCCTGCGTATCGTGGACTTTCAGGAGCCAGCCGGCCACTCGCAGCCACAGGCCCCCGAACATAAACTATGGCCCCTTTCCCTGCAAGAAAAACTGACATCTCCATCTTCTGGCTGGCAGATTGCAGGAGCCACTTGGCTCTATCAAACCAGCCCGACTTGGCCGTGGTGTCACCTTTCATCTGGGAACCATCCTGCATATCGTGGATTTTCAGGAGCCAGCCGGCCACTCCCAGCCACAGGCCCCCGAACAAAATCCACGGCCCTTTTCCCTGGAAGTAAAACTGACCTGCCCATCTTCTGGCTGGCAGATTGCAGGAGCCACTTTGAACTATCAAAGTAGTCCGACTTGGCACTGGTGCCACCTTTCATCTGGGAACCATCCTGCATAACGTGGAATTTCGGGAGCTAGGCGGCCACTCCCAGCCACAGGCCCCCAAACACAAACTATGGCCCTAACCCCTGGCAAACAAAACTCATCTGTCCCGCTTCTGGTTGGCAGATTGCAGGAGCCACTTGGGTCTATCAAACCAGTCCGACTTGGCAGTGGTGTCACGTTTCATCTGGGAACCGTCCTTCGTATCGTGGATTTTCAGGAGCCAGCCTGCCTCACCCAGCCACAGGCCCCTGAACACAAACCACGGCCCTTTGCCCTGGAAGGAAAACTGACATGCTCATCCTCTGTCTGGCAGATTGCTGGAGTTACTTGGCTCTATCAAACCAGCCCGACTCGGCACTGGTGCCCCCTTGGGTCTGGGAAAAATGCTCCGCGGCGAGGATTTTCAGGAGCCAGCCGGCCACTCCCAGCCACAGGCCCCCGAACAAAAACTAAGGCACTTTTCCCTGGAAAAAAAACTCAGCTGCCCCACTTCTGGATGGTAGATTGCAGGAGCTACTTTGTACTATCATACCAGTCTAAGTTGGCAATGGTGCCACATTTCATCTGGGAACCATCCTGCGTATTGTGGATTTTCAGGACCCAGCCAGCCACTCCCAGCCACAGGCCCCCAAACAGAAACCACGGCGCTATTCCCTGGAGGTAAGCCTGACCAGCCCATCTTCTGGCGGGCAGATTGCAGGAGCCACTTTGTTCTATCCTACCAGTTCGAGTTGGCACTTGTGCCACCGTTCCTCTGGGAACCATCCTGCGTATCGTGGATTTTCAGGAGCCAGCCGGCCACTCCCAGCCACAGGCCCCCAAACTCAAACTACGGCCCTTAACCCTGGAAGTAAAACTGACCTGCCCATGGTCTGGCTGGCAGATTGCAGGAGCCACTTCCCTCTATCAAACCAGCCCTACTTGGCACTGATGCCCCCTTGCGTCTGGGAACCATCCTGCGTATCGTGGATTTTCAGGAGCCAGCCGGCCACTTCCAGCCACAGGCCCCTGAACACAAACTACGGCCCTTTTCCCTGGCAAAAAAACCTCACCCACCCCGCTTCTGGATGGTAGATTGCAGGAGCCACTTTGTACTATCAAACCAGCCCGACTCGGCACTGCTGCCACCTTTCATCTGGGAACCATCCTGCGTATCGTGGATTTTCATGAGCCAGCCGTCCACTCCCAGCCACAGGCCCCCAAGCACAAACTACAGCCCTTTTCTCTGGCAAACTAAACTCATCCGTGCCGCTTCTGGCTAGCAGATTTCTGGAGCCACTTGGCTCTGTAAAACCAGCCCAACTTGGCAGTGGTGCCACCTTTCATCTGGGAACCATCCTGCGTATCGTGGATTTTCAGTAGCCAACCGGCCACTTCCATCCACAGGCGCCCGAACACAAGCCACGGTCCTATTACCTGGCAAACAAAACTCACCCACCCCGCTTCTGGCTGGCAGATTGCAGGAGCCACTTGCCTCTATGAAACCAGCCCGACTTGGCACTGGTGCCACCTTTCATCTGGGAACCATCCTGCGTATCGTGGATATTCAGGAGCCAGCCGGCCACTCCCACCCACAGGCCCCCAAAAAAAACTACGGCACTTTTCCCTGGAAGTAAAACTGACCGGCCCATCTTCTGGCTGGCAGATTGCAGGAGCCACTTGGCATTATCAAACCAGCCCGACTCGGCACTTCTGCCCCCTTGTGTGTGGTAACCATCCTGCGTATCATGGATTTTCAGGAGCCAGACTGCCACTCCCAGCCACAGGCCACAAACACTAACTATGGCCCTTTTCCCTGGCAAAAAAAACTCACCCACCCCGCTTCTGGATGGTAGATTGCAGGAGCCACTTTGTACTATCAAACCAGCCCGACTCGGCACTGCTGCCACCTTTCATCTGGGAACCATCCTGCGTATCGTGGATTTTCAGGAGCCAGCCGGCTACTCCCAGCCACAGGCCCCTGAACAAAAACCACGGCCCTTTTCCCTGGAAGTAAAACTGACCTCCCCATCTTCTGGCTGGCAGATTGCAGGAGACACTTGGCTCTATCAAACCGGCCCGAATCGGCACTTGTGCCACCTGTCATCTGGGAACCATCCTGTGTATTGTGGATTTTCAGGAGCCAGCCGGCCACTCCCAGCCACAGGCCCCCGAAAACAAACCACGGCCCTTTTCACTGGCAAGCAAAACTCCCCCGCCCCGCTTCTGGCAGGCAGATTGCGGGGGCCACTTGGCACTATCAAACCAGCCCGACTCTGCACTGGTGCCCCCTTGGGTCTGGGAACAATCTTAGTATCGTGGATTTTCAGGAGCCAGCCTGCTAATCCCGACCACAGGCCCCCAAACAAAAACTACGGCCTTTTTCCCCGGAAAAAAAACTCAGCTGCCCTGCTTCTGGATGGTAGATGGAAGGAGACACTTTGTACTATCATACCAGTTAAAATTGGCACTGCTGCCACCTTTCAACGGGCAACCATCCTGCGTATCGTGGACTTTCAGGACCCTGCCGGCCACTCGCAGGCATAGGCCCCCGAACATAATCTATGGCCCTTTTCCCTGGAAGAAATACTGACCTCTCCATCTTCTGGCTGGCAGATTGCAGGAGCCACTTTATACTATCAAAGCGGTCCAACTTGGCACTGGTGCCACCTTTCATCTGGGAACCATCCTGCGTATCGTGGATTTTCAGGAGCCAGCCAGCCACTCCCAGCCACAGGCCCCCGAACACAAACCACGGCCCTTTTCCCTGGCAAACAAAACTCACACGCCCCGCTTCTGGCTGGCAGATTGCAGGAGACACTTGCCTCTATCAAACCAGCCCGACTTGGCACTGGTGCCACCTTTCATCTGGGAACCATCCTGCGTGACGTAGATTTTCACGAGTCAGCCAGCCACTCCCAGCCACAGGCCTCCGAACACGAACCAGGGCCTTTTCCCTGGCAAACAAAACTCACCCGCCCATCTTCTGGCTGGCAGATTGCAGGAGCGTCTTTGATCTATCTAACCAGCCCGACTCAGCACTGCTGCCACCTTTCATCTGGGAACCATCCTGCGTATCGTGGATTTTCAGGAGCCAGCCGGCCACTCCCAGCCACAGGCCCCCGAAAACAAGCTATGGCCCTTTTCCCTGGAAGTAAAACTGACCTGCCCATCTTCTGGCTGGCAGATTGCAGGAGCCACTTGGGTCTATCAAACCACTCCGACTTGGCAGTGCTGTCACCTTTCATCTGGGAACCGTCCTTCGTATCGTGGATTTTCAGGAGCCAGCCTGCCTCACCCAGCCACAGGCCCCTGAACACAAATCACGGTCCTTTGCCCTGAAGGAAAATTGAAATGCTCATCCTCTGTCTGGCAGATTGCTGGAGTTACTTGGCTCTATCAAACCAGCCCGACTCGGCACTGGTGCCCCCTTGGGTCTGGGAAAAATGCTCCGCGGCGAGGATTTTCAGGAGCCAGCCGGCCACTCCCAGCCACAGGCCCCCGAACAAAAACTCAGGCACTTTTCCCTGGAAAAAAAACTCAGCTGCCCCGCTTCTGGATGGTAGATTGCAGGAGCTACTTTGTACTATCATACCAGTCTAAGTTGGCAATGGTGCCACATTTCATCTGGGAACCATCCTGCATATCGTGGATTTTCAGGACCCAGCCAGCCACTCCCAGCCACAGGCCCCCAAACAGAAACCACGGCGCTATTCCCTGGAGGTAAGCCTGACCAGCCCATCTTCTGGCGGGCAGATTGCAGGAGCCACTTTGTACTATCCTACCAGTTCGAGTTGGCACTTGTGCCACCGTTCCTCTGGGAACCATCCTGCGTATCGTGGATTTTCAGGAGCCAGCCGGCCACTCCCAGCCACAGGCCCCCAAACTCAAACTACGGCCCTTAACCCTGGAAGTAAAACTGACCTGCCCATCGTCTGGCTGGCAGATTGCAGGAGCCACTTCCCTCTATCAAACCAGCCCTACTTGGCACTGGTGCCCCTTTTCGTCTGGGAACCATCCTGCGTATCATGGATTTTCAGGAGCCAGCCGGCCACTCCCAGCCACAGGCCCCAAAACACAAACCACGGACCATTTCCCTGGAAAAAAAACTCAGCTGCCCCGCTTCTGGATGGCAGATTGCAGGAGCCTTTTTGTTCTATCATACCAGTTCAAGTTGGCACTGGTGCCACCTTTCATCTGGGAACCATCCTGCGTATCGAGGATTTTCAGGAGCCAGCTGGCCACTCCCAGCCACAGGCCCCTGAACAAAAACCACGGCCCTTTTCCCTGGAAGTAAAACTGACCTGCCCATCTTCTGGCTGGCAGATTGCAGGAGACACTTGGCTCTATCAAACCGGCCACAATCGGCACTTGTGCCACCTGTCATCTGGAACCATCCTGTGTATTGTGGATTTTCAGGAGCCAGCCGGCCACTCCCAGCCACAGGCCCCCGAAGATGAACCACGGCCCTTTTCTCTGGCAAACAAAACTCACCCGCCCCGCTTCTGGCTGGCAGATTGCAGGAGCGTCTTGGATCTATCTGACCAGCCCGACTCAGCACTGCTGCCACCTTTCATCTGGGAACCATCCTGCGTATCGTGGATTTTCAGGAGCCAACCGGCCACTCCCAGCCACAGGCCCCTGAACAAAATCCACGGCCCTTTTCCCTGGAAGTAAAACTGACCTCCCCATCTTCTGGCTGGCAGATTGCAGGAGACACTTGGTTCTATCAAACCAGCCCGAATCGGCACTGGTGCCACATTTCATCTGGGAACCATCCTGCGTATCATGGATTTTCAGGAGCCAGCCGGCCACTCCCAGCCACAGGCCCCCAGACACAAACTACGGCCCTTGTCCCTGGCAAAAAAAACTCAGCTGCCCCGCTTCTGGATGGTAGATTGCAGGAGCCACTTTGTACTATCAAACCTGCCCGACATGGCACTGCTGCCACCTTTCATCTGGGAACCATCCTGCGTATCGAGGATTTTCAGGAGCCAGCCAACCATTCCCAGCCAGAGACGCCCAAACACAAACCACGGCCCTTTTCCCTGGAAGTAAAACTGACCTGCCCATCTTCTGGCTGGCAGATTGCAGGAGACACTTGGCACTATCAAACCACCCCGACACGGCAGTGGTGACACATTTCATCTGGGAACCATCCTGCGTATCGTGGATTTTCAGGAGCCAGCCTGCCACTCCCAGCCACAGTCCCCCGAACACAAACCACGGCCCTTTTCCTTGGCAAAAAAAACTAACCCACCCCGCTTCAGGCTGGCAGATTCCAGGAGCCACTTGGCTCTATCAAACCAGCCCGACTTTGCACTGGTGCCCCCTTGCGTCTGGGAACCATCCTGCCTTTCATGGATTTTCAGGAGCCAGCTGGCCACTCCCAGCCACAGGCCCCCAAACACAAACTACGGCACTTTTCCCTGGAAAAAAAACTCAGCTGCCCCGCTTCTGGATGGTAGATTGCAGGAGCCACTTTGTACTATCATACCAGTTCAAGATGGCACTGGTGCCACCTTTCATCTGGGAACCATCCGGAGTATCATGGATTTTCAGGAGCCAGCCGGCCACTCCCAGCCCCAGGCCCCTGAACACAAACTAGGGCCCTTTTCCCTGGAAGTAAAACTGACCTGCCCATCTTCTGGCGGGCAGATTGCAGGAGCCACTTGCCTCTATCAAACCCGCCTGACTTGGCATTGGTGCCACCTTTCATCTGGGAACCATCCTGCGTATCGTGGATTTTCAGGAGCCAGCCGGCCACTCCCAGCCACACGCCCCCGAAAACAAACTATGGCCCTTTTCCCTGGAAGTAAAACTGACCTGCCCCTCTTCTGGCGGGCAGATTGCAGGAGCCACTTGGCACAATCAAAGCAGCCCGACTTGGCACTGCTGCCACCTTTCATCTGGGAACCATCCTGCGTATCGTGGATTTTCAGGAGCCAGCCGGCCCCTCCCAGACACAGGCACCCAAAAAATAACTATGGCCCTTTTTCCTGTCAAACACAACTCATCCGTCCCGCTTCTGGCTGGCAGATTGCAGGAGCCACTTGGCTCTGTAAATCCAGCCCTACTTGGCGCTGGTGCCACCTTTCATCTGGGAACCATCCTGCGTATTGTGGATTTACAGGAGCCAGCCGGCCACTCCCAGCCACAGGCCCCCAAACAAAAACTACGGCCCTTTTCCCTGGAAGTAATACTGACCTGCCCATTTCTGGCTGGCAGATTGCAGGAGCCACTTGGCATTATCAAACCAGCCCGACTAGGCATTGGTGCCCCTTTGGGTGTGGAAACCATCCTGCGTATCATGGATTTTCAGGAGCCAGACTGCCACTCCCAGCCACAGTCCCCCGAACACACACCACGGCCCTTTTCCCGGGCAAACAAAATTAACCCACCCCGTTTCAGGCTGGCAGATTTCAGGAGCCACTTGGCTCTATCAAACCACCCTGACTTGGCACTGGTGCCCCCTTGGGTCTGGGAACCATCCTGCTTATCATGGATTTTCAGGAGCCAGCCGGGCACTCCCAGCCACAGGCCCCCAAGCAAAAACTACGGCCCTTGTCCCTGGGAAAAAAACTCAGCCGCCCAGCTTCTGGCTGGCAGATTGCAGGAGCCACTTGGCTCTATCAAACCAGCCCGACTTGGCACTGCTGCCACCTTTCATCTGGGAACCATCCTGTGTATCGTGGATTTTCAGGAGCCAGCCGGCCACTCCCAGCCATAGGCCCCCAAACACAAATCACGGCCCATTTCCCTGGCAAACAAAACTAACCCACCCCGCTTCTGGCTGGCAGATTGCAGGAGCCACTTGCCTCTATGAAACCAGCCCGACTTGGCACTGGTGCCACCTTTCATTTGGGAACCATCCTGCGTAAGGTGGATTTTCACTAGCCAGCCGGCCACTCCCAGCCTCTGAGTCCTAAACACAAACTACTGCCGTTTTCCCTGGAAAAACAACTCAGCTGCCCCGCTTCTGGTGGTAGATTGAAGGAGCCACTTGCCTCTATCAAACAAGCCCTACTCGGTACTGGAGCTCCCTTTCATCTGAGAAGAATCCTGCGTATCGTGGATTTTCAGGAGCCATCCGGCCACTCCCAGCCACAGGCCCCCGAACACGAACCACGGCCCTTTTCCCTGGCAAACAAAACTAACCCGCCCCGCTTCTGGCTGTTAGATTGCAGGAGCCACTTGGCTCTATGAAACCAGCCCGACTTGGCAATGATGCCCCCTTGCGTCTGGGAACCATCCGGAGTATCATGGATTTTCAGGAGCCAGCCGGCCACTCCCAGCCCCAGGCCCCTGAACACAAACTAGGGCCCTTTTCCCTGGAAGTAAAACTGACCTGCCCATCTTCTGGCGGGCAGATTGCAGGAGCCACTTGCCTCTATCAAACCCGCCTGACTTGGCAATGGTGCCCCCTTGCGTCTGGGAACCATCCTGCGTATCGTGGATTTTCAGGAGCCAGCCGGCTACTAGCAGCCACAGGCCACCAAACACAAACTACGGCCCTTTTCCCTGGCAAAAAAAACTCAGCTGCCCTGCTTCTGGATGGTAGATTGCAGGAGCCACTTTGTACTATCAAACCTGCCCGACATGGCACTGGTGCCACCTTTCATCTGGGAACCATCCTGCGTATCGTGGATTTTCAGGAGCCAGCCGGCCACTCCCAGCCACAGGCCCCCCAACAGAAACCACGGCCCTTTTCCCTGGAAGTAAAACTGAGCTCCCGATCTTCTGGCTGGCAGATTGCAGGAGACACTTGGCTCTATCAAACCAGCCCGACTCAGCACTGGTGCCCACATGGGTCTGGGAATCATTCTGCGTATCATGGATTTTCAGGAGCCAGCCGGCCACTGCCAGCCACAGGCCCCCAAGCACAAACTACGGCCCTTATCCTATGCAAACAAAACTCACCCGCCCCGCTTCTGGCTGGCAAATTGCAGGAGCAACTTGGCTATATCAAACCAGCCCGACTCGGCACTTGTGCCCCCTTGGGTCTGGGAAACATCCTGCGCGGCGAGGATTTTCAGGAGCCAGCCGGCCACTCCCAGCCACAGGCCCCCGAACAAAAACTAAGGCACTTTTCCCTGGAAAAAAAACTCAGCTGCCCCGCTTCTGGATGGTAGATTGCAGGAGCTACTTTGTACTATCATACCAGTCTAAGTTGGCACTGGTGCCACATTTCATCTGGGAACCATCCTGCGTATCGTGGATTTTCAGGAGCCAGCCGGCCACTCACAGGCACAGGCACCCGAACAAAATCCATGGCCCTTTTCCCTGGAAAAAAAACTCAGCTGCCCCGCTTCTGGCTGGCAGATTGCAGTAGCCTCTTTGTACTATCATACCAGTTGAAGTTGGCACTAGTGCCACCTTTCATCTGGGAACCATCCTGCGTATCGTGGATTTTCAGGAGCCAGCCGGCCACTCCCAGCCACAGGCACCCGAACACAAACCACGGCCCTTTTCCCTGGAAGTAAAACTGACCTGCCCATCTTCTGGCTGGCAGATTGCAGGAGCCACTTGGCTCTATCAAACCAGCCCGACTTGGCAGTGGTGCCACCTTTCATGTGGGAACCATCCTGCGTATCGTGGATTTTCAGGAGCCAGCTGGCCACTCCCAGCCACAGGCCCCTGAACACAAACTACGGCCCACTTCCCTGGCAAAAAAAACTCCGCTTCCCCGCTTCTGGATGGTAGATTGCAGGAGCCACTTTGTACTATCAAACCTGCCCGACATGGCACTGGTGCCACCTTTCATCTGGGAACCATCCTGCGTATCATGGATTTTCAGGAGCCAGCCACCCACTCCCAGCCACAGACCCCAAACGCAAACCACGGCCCTTTCCCCTGGAAGTAAAACTGACCTGCCCATCTTCTGGCTGGCAGATTGCAGGAGACACTTGGCATTATCAAACCAGCCCGACTCGGCAGTGGTGGCACATTTCATCTGGGAACCATCCTGCGTATAGTGGATTTTCAGGAGCCAGCCGGCCACTCCCAGCCCCAGGCCCCCAAACACAAACTACGGCCCTTTTCACTGGCAAACAAAACTCATCCGTCCCGCTTCTGGTTGGCAGATTGCAGGAGCCACATTGCTCTATTAAACCAGCCCGACTTGGCAGTGGTGCCACGTTTCATCTGGGAACCGTCCTTCGTATCGTGGATTTTCAGGAGCCAGCCTGCCTCTCCCAGCCACAGGCCCCCGAAAAAAAACCACGGCCCTTTGCCCTGGGAGGAAAACTGACATGCTCATCCTCTGGCTGGCAGATTTCAGGAGCTACTTGGCTCTATCAAACCAGCCCGACTCAGCACTGGTGCCCACTTGGGTCTGGGAATCATTCTGCGTATCATGGATTTTCAGGAGCCAGCCTGCCACTCCCAGCCACAGTCCCCCGAACACTCACCACGGCCCTTTTCCCAGGCAAACAAAATTAACCCACCCCGTTTCAGGCTGGCAGATTGCAGGAGCCACTTGGCTCTATCAAACAAGCCCGACTTGGCACTGGTGCCCCCTTGCGCCTGGGAACCATCCTGCTTATCATGGATTTTCAGGAGCCAGCCGGCCACTCCCAGCCACAGCCCCACAAACACAAACTATGGCCCTTTTCCCTGGCAAAAAAAACTCAACCGTCCCGCTTCTGGCTGGCAGATAGCAGGAGCCACTTGCCTCTATCAAACCAGTCCGAATCGGCACTGGTGCCACCTTTCATTTGGGAACCATCCTGCGTATCGTGGATTTTCAGGAGCGAGCCGGCCACTCCCAGCCACAGGGCCCTGAACACAAACTACGGCCCTTTTCCCTGGCAAAAAAAACTCAGCTGCCCTGCTTCTGGATGGTAGATTGCAGGAGCCACTTTGTACTATCAAACCTGCCCGACATGGCACTGGTGCCACCTTTCATCTGGGAACCATCCTGCGTATCGTGGATTTTCAGGAGCCAGCCGGCCACTCCCAGCCACAGGCCCCCAAACAGAAACCACGGCCCTTTTCCCTGGAAGTAAAACTGAGCTCCCCATCTTCTGGCTGGCAGATTGCAGGAGACACTTGGCTCTATCAAACCAGCCCGACTCAGCACTGGTGCCCACATGGGTCGGGGAATCATTCTGCGTATCATGGATTTTCAGGAGCCAGCCGGCCACTGCCAGCCACAGGCCAACAAACACAAACTACGGCCCTTATCCTATGCAAACAAAACTCACCCGCCCCGCTTCTGGCTGGCAAATTGCAGGAGCAACATGGCTATATCAAACCAGCCCGACTCGGCACTTGTGCCCCCTTGGGTCTGGGAAACATCCTGCGCGGCGAGGATTTTCAGGAGCCAGCCGGCCACTCCCAGCCACAGGCCCCCGAACAAAAACTAAGGCACTTTTCCCTGGAAAAAAAACTCAGCTGCCCCGCTTCTGGATGGTAAATTGCAGGAGCTACTTTGTACTATCATACCAGTCTAAGTTGGCACTGGTGCCACATTTCATCTGGGAACCATCCTGCGTATCGTGGATTTTCAGGAGCCAGCCGGCCACTCACAGGCACAGGCACCCGAACAAAAACCATGGCCCTTTTCCCTGGAAAAAAAACTCAGCTGCCCCGCTTCTGGCTGGCAGATTGCAGTAGCCTCTTTGTACTATCATACCAGTTGAAGTTGGCACTAGTGCCACCTTTCATCTGGGAACCATCCTGCGTATCGTGGATTTTCAGGAGCCAGCCGGCCACTCCCAGCCACAGGCACCCGAACACAAACCACGGCCCTTTTCCCTGGAAGTAAAACTGACCTGCCCATCTTCTGGCTGGCAGATTGCAGGAGCCACTTGGCTCTATCAAACCAGCCCGACTTGGCAGTGGTGCCACCTTTCATCTGGGAACCATCCTGCGTATCGTGGATTTTCAGGAGCCAGCTGGCCACTCCCAGCCACAGGCCCCTGAACACAAACTACGGCCCACTTCCCTGGCAAAAAAAACTCTGCTGCCCCGCTTCTGGATGGTAGATTGCAGGAGCCACTTTGTACTATCAAACCTGCCCGACATGGCACTGGTGCCACCTTTCATCTGGGAACCATCCTGCGTATCATGGATTTTCAGGAGCCAGCCACCCACTCCCAGCCACAGACCCCAAACGCAAACCACGGCCCTTTCCCCTGGAAGTAAAACTGACCTGCCCATCTTCTGGCTGGCAGATTGCAGGAGACACTTGGCATTATCAAACCAGCCCGACTCGGCAGTGGTGGCACATTTCATCTGGGAACCATCCTGCGTATAGTGGATTTTCAGGAGCCAGCCGGCCACTCCCAGCCACAGGCCCCCAAACACAAACTACGGCCCTTTTCACTGGCAAACAAAACTCATCCGTCCCGCTTCTGGTTGGCAGATTGCAGGAGCCACATTGCTCTATTAAACCAGCCCGACTTGGCAGTGGTGCCACGTTTCATCTGGGAACCGTCCTTCGTATCGTGGATTTTCAGGAGCCAGCCTGCCTCTCCCAGCCACAGGCCCTCGAAAAAAAACCACGGCCTTTTGCCCTGGGAGGAAAACTGACATGCTCATCCTCTGGCTGGCAGATTTCAGGAGCTACTTGGCTCTATCAAACCAGCCCGACTCAGCACTGGTGCCCACTTGGGTCTGGGAATCATTCTGCGTATCATGGATTTTCAGGAGCCAGCCTGCCACTCCCAGCCACAGTCCCCCGAACACTCACCACGGCCCTTTTCCCGGGCAAACAAAATTAACCCACCCCGTTTCAGGCTGGCAGATTGCAGGAGCCACTTGGCTCTATCAAACAAGCCCGACTTGGCACTGGTGCCCCCTTGCGCCTGGGAACCATCCTGCTTATCATGGATTTTCAGGAGCCAGCCGGCCACTCCCAGCCACAGCCCCACAAACACAAACTATGGCCCTTTTCCCTGGCAAAAAAAACTCAACCGTCCCGCTTCTGGCTGGCAGATAGCAGGAGCCACTTGCCTCTATCAAACCAGTCCGAATCGGCACTGGTGCCACCTTTCATTTGGGAACCATCCTGCGTATCGTGGATTTTCAGGAGCGAGCCGGCCACTCCCAGCCACAGGCCCCTGAACACAAACTACGGCCCTTTTCCCTGGCAAAAAAAACTCAGCTGCCCCGCTTCTGGATGGTAGATTGCAGGAGCCACTTTGTACTATCAAACCAGCCCGAATTGGCACTGCTGCCACCTTTCATCTGGGAACCATCCTGCGTATCGTGGATTTTCAGGAGCCAGCTGGCCACTCCCAGCCTTAGACCCCCAAACACAAACTACGGCCCTTTCCCCTGGAAGTAAAACTGACCTGCCCATCTTCTGGCTGGCAGATTGCAGGAGACACTTGGCACTATCAAACCACCCCGACTCGGCAGTGGTGGCACATTTCATCTGGGAACCATCCTGCGTATCGTGGATTTTCAGGAGCCAGCCTGCCACTCCCAGCCACAGTCCCCCGAACACACGTCACGGCCCTTTTCCTTGGCAAACAAAATTAACCCACCCCGTTTCAGGCTGGCAGATTGCAGGAGCCACTTGGCTCTATCAAACAAGCCCGACTTGGCACTGGTGCCCCCTTGCGCCTGGGAACCATCCTGCTTATCATGGATTTTCAGGAGCCAGCTGGCCACTCCCAGCCGCAGGCCCCCAAACAAAAACTACGGCCCTTGTCCCTGGAAAAAAAACTCAGCCGCCCTGCTTCTGGATGGCAGATTGCAGGAGCCACTTTGTACTATCATACCAGTTCAAGTTGGCACTGGTGCCACCTTTCATCTGGGAACCATCCTGCGTATCGTGGATTTTCAGGAGCCAGCCGGCCACTCCCAGCCACAGGCCCCTGAACAAAAACTAGGGCCCTTTTCCCTGGAAGTAAAACTGACCTGCCCATCTTCTGGCTTTCAGATTGCAGGAGCCACTTGCCTCTATCAAACCCGCCTGACTTGGCACTGGTGCCACCTTTCATCTGGGAACCATCCTGCGTATCGTGGATGTTCAGGAGCCAGCCGGCCACTCCCAGCCACAGGCCCCCGAACACAAACTATGGTCCTTTTCCCTGGAAGTAAAACTGACCTGCCCATCTTCTGGCTGGCAGATTGCAGGAGCCACTTGGCACTATCAAACGAGCCCGACTTGGCACTGGTGCCACCTTTCATCTGGGAACCATCCTGCGTATCGTGGATTTTCAGCAGCCAGCCGGCCACTCCCAGCCACAGGCACCCGAACACAAACCACGGCCCTTTTCCCTGGAAGTAAAACTGACCTGCCCATCTTCTGGCTGGCAGATTGCAGGAGCCACTTGGCTCTATCAAACCAGCCCGACTTGGCAGTGGTGCCACCTTTCATGTGGGAACCATCCTGCGTATCGTGGATTTTCAGGAGCCAGCTGGCCACTCCCAGCCACAGGCCCCTGAACACAAACTACGGCCCACTTCCCTGGCAAAAAAAACTCCGCTTCCCCGCTTCTGGATGGTAGATTGCAGGAGCCACTTTGTACTATCAAACCTGCCCGACATGGCACTGGTGCCACCTTTCATCTGGGAACCATCCTGCGTATCATGGATTTTCAGGAGCCAGCCACCCACTCCCAGCCACAGACCCCAAACGCAAACCACGGCCCTTTCCCCTGGAAGTAAAACTGACCTGCCCATCTTCTGGCTGGCAGATTGCAGGAGACACTTGGCATTATCAAACCAGCCCGACTCGGCAGTGGTGGCACATTTCATCTGGGAACCATCCTGCGTATAGTGGATTTTCAGGAGCCAGCCGGCCACTCCCAGCCCCAGGCCCCCAAACACAAACTACGGCCCTTTTCACTGGCAAACAAAACTCATCCGTCCCGCTTCTGGTTGGCAGATTGCAGGAGCCACATTGCTCTATTAAACCAGCCCGACTTGGCAGTGGTGCCACGTTTCATCTGGGAACCGTCCTTCGTATCGTGGATTTTCAGGAGCCAGCCTGCCTCTCCCAGCCACAGGCCCCCGAAAAAAAACCACGGCCCTTTGCCCTGGGAGGAAAACTGACATGCTCATCCTCTGGCTGGCAGATTTCAGGAGCTACTTGGCTCTATCAAACCAGCCCGACTCAGCACTGGTGCCCACTTGGGTCTGGGAATCATTCTGCGTATCATGGATTTTCAGGAGCCAGCCTGCCACTCCCAGCCACAGTCCCCCGAACACTCACCACGGCCCTTTTCCCAGGCAAACAAAATTAACCCACCCCGTTTCAGGCTGGCAGATTGCAGGAGCCACTTGGCTCTATCAAACAAGCCCGACTTGGCACTGGTGCCCCCTTGCGCCTGGGAACCATCCTGCTTATCATGGATTTTCAGGAGCCAGCCGGCCACTCCCAGCCACAGCCCCACAAACACAAACTATGGCCCTTTTCCCTGGCAAAAAAAACTCAACCGTCCCGCTTCTGGCTGGCAGATAGCAGGAGCCACTTGCCTCTATCAAACCAGTCCGAATCGGCACTGGTGCCACCTTTCATTTGGGAACCATCCTGCGTATCGTGGATTTTCAGGAGCGAGCCGGCCACTCCCAGCCACAGGGCCCTGAACACAAACTACGGCCCTTTTCCCTGGCAAAAAAAACTCAGCTGCCCTGCTTCTGGATGGTAGATTGCAGGAGCCACTTTGTACTATCAAACCTGCCCGACATGGCACTGGTGCCACCTTTCATCTGGGAACCATCCTGCGTATCGTGGATTTTCAGGAGCCAGCCGGCCACTCCCAGCCACAGGCCCCCAAACAGAAACCACGGCCCTTTTCCCTGGAAGTAAAACTGAGCTCCCCATCTTCTGGCTGGCAGATTGCAGGAGACACTTGGCTCTATCAAACCAGCCCGACTCAGCACTGGTGCCCACATGGGTCGGGGAATCATTCTGCGTATCATGGATTTTCAGGAGCCAGCCGGCCACTGCCAGCCACAGGCCAACAAACACAAACTACGGCCCTTATCCTATGCAAACAAAACTCACCCGCCCCGCTTCTGGCTGGCAAATTGCAGGAGCAACATGGCTATATCAAACCAGCCCGACTCGGCACTTGTGCCCCCTTGGGTCTGGGAAACATCCTGCGCGGCGAGGATTTTCAGGAGCCAGCCGGCCACTCCCAGCCACAGGCCCCCGAACAAAAACTAAGGCACTTTTCCCTGGAAAAAAAACTCAGCTGCCCCGCTTCTGGATGGTAAATTGCAGGAGCTACTTTGTACTATCATACCAGTCTAAGTTGGCACTGGTGCCACATTTCATCTGGGAACCATCCTGCGTATCGTGGATTTTCAGGAGCCAGCCGGCCACTCACAGGCACAGGCACCCGAACAAAAACCATGGCCCTTTTCCCTGGAAAAAAAACTCAGCTGCCCCGCTTCTGGCTGGCAGATTGCAGTAGCCTCTTTGTACTATCATACCAGTTGAAGTTGGCACTAGTGCCACCTTTCATCTGGGAACCATCCTGCGTATCGTGGATTTTCAGGAGCCAGCCGGCCACTCCCAGCCACAGGCACCCGAACACAAACCACGGCCCTTTTCCCTGGAAGTAAAACTGACCTGCCCATCTTCTGGCTGGCAGATTGCAGGAGCCACTTGGCTCTATCAAACCAGCCCGACTTGGCAGTGGTGCCACCTTTCATCTGGGAACCATCCTGCGTATCGTGGATTTTCAGGAGCCAGCTGGCCACTCCCAGCCACAGGCCCCTGAACACAAACTACGGCCCACTTCCCTGGCAAAAAAAACTCTGCTGCCCCGCTTCTGGATGGTAGATTGCAGGAGCCACTTTGTACTATCAAACCTGCCCGACATGGCACTGGTGCCACCTTTCATCTGGGAACCATCCTGCGTATCATGGATTTTAAGGAGCCAGCCACCCACTCCCAGCCACAGACCCCAAACGCAAACCACGGCCCTTTCCCCTGGAAGTAAAACTGACCTGCCCATCTTCTGGCTGGCAGATTGCAGGAGACACTTGGCATTATCAAACCAGCCCGACTCGGCAGTGGTGGCACATTTCATCTGGGAACCATCCTGCGTATAGTGGATTTTCAGGAGCCAGCCGGCCACTCCCAGCCACAGGCCCCCAAACACAAACTACGGCCCTTTTCACTGGCAAACAAAACTCATCCGTCCCGCTTCTGGTTGGCAGATTGCAGGAGCCACATTGCTCTATTAAACCAGCCCGACTTGGCAGTGGTGCCACGTTTCATCTGGGAACCGTCCTTCGTATCGTGGATTTTCAGGAGCCAGCCTGCCTCTCCCAGCCACAGGCCCTCGAAAAAAAACCACGGCCTTTTGCCCTGGGAGGAAAACTGACATGCTCATCCTCTGGCTGGCAGATTTCAGGAGCTACTTGGCTCTATCAAACCAGCCCGACTCAGCACTGGTGCCCACTTGGGTCTGGGAATCATTCTGCGTATCATGGATTTTCAGGAGCCAGCCTGCCACTCCCAGCCACAGTCCCCCGAACACTCACCACGGCCCTTTTCCCGGGCAAACAAAATTAACCCACCCCGTTTCAGGCTGGCAGATTGCAGGAGCCACTTGGCTCTATCAAACAAGCCCGACTTGGCACTGGTGCCCCCTTGCGCCTGGGAACCATCCTGCTTATCATGGATTTTCAGGAGCCAGCCGGCCACTCCCAGCCACAGCCCCACAAACACAAACTATGGCCCTTTTCCCTGGCAAAAAAAACTCAACCGTCCCGCTTCTGGCTGGCAGATAGCAGGAGCCACTTGCCTCTATCAAACCAGTCCGAATCGGCACTGGTGCCACCTTTCATTTGGGAACCATCCTGCGTATCGTGGATTTTCAGGAGCGAGCCGGCCACTCCCAGCCACAGGCCCCTGAACACAAACTACGGCCCTTTTCCCTGGCAAAAAAAACTCAGCTGCCCCGCTTCTGGATGGTAGATTGCAGGAGCCACTTTGTACTATCAAACCAGCCCGAATTGGCACTGCTGCCACCTTTCATCTGGGAACCATCCTGCGTATCGTGGATTTTCAGGAGCCAGCTGGCCACTCCCAGCCTTAGACCCCCAAACACAAACTACGGCCCTTTCCCCTGGAAGTAAAACTGACCTGCCCATCTTCTGGCTGGCAGATTGCAGGAGACACTTGGCACTATCAAACCACCCCGACTCGGCAGTGGTGGCACATTTCATCTGGGAACCATCCTGCGTATCGTGGATTTTCAGGAGCCAGCCTGCCACTCCCAGCCACAGTCCCCCGAACACACGTCACGGCCCTTTTCCTTGGCAAACAAAATTAACCCACCCCGTTTCAGGCTGGCAGATTGCAGGAGCCACTTGGCTCTATCAAACAAGCCCGACTTGGCACTGGTGCCCCCTTGCGCCTGGGAACCATCCTGCTTATCATGGATTTTCAGGAGCCAGCTGGCCACTCCCAGCCGCAGGCCCCCAAACAAAAACTACGGCCCTTGTCCCTGGAAAAAAAACTCAGCCGCCCTGCTTCTGGATGGCAGATTGCAGGAGCCACTTTGTACTATCATACCAGTTCAAGTTGGCACTGGTGCCACCTTTCATCTGGGAACCATCCTGCGTATCGTGGATTTTCAGGAGCCAGCCGGCCACTCCCAGCCACAGGCCCCTGAACAAAAACTAGGGCCCTTTTCCCTGGAAGTAAAACTGACCTGCCCATCTTCTGGCTTTCAGATTGCAGGAGCCACTTGCCTCTATCAAACCCGCCTGACTTGGCACTGGTGCCACCTTTCATCTGGGAACCATCCTGCGTATCGTGGATGTTCAGGAGCCAGCCGGCCACTCCCAGCCACAGGCCCCCGAACACAAACTATGGTCCTTTTCCCTGGAAGTAAAACTGACCTGCCCATCTTCTGGCTGGCAGATTGCAGGAGCCACTTGGCACTATCAAACGAGCCCGACTTGGCACTGGTGCCACCTTTCATCTGGGAACCATCCTGCGTATCGTGGATTTTCAGCAGCCAGCCGGCCACTCCCAGCCACAGGCCCCCAAACACTAACTATGGCCCTTTTCCCTGGCAAACACAACTCATCCGTCCCGCTTCTGGCTGGCAGATTGCAGGAGTCACTTGGCTCTATCAAACCAGTCCAACTTGGCATTGGTGCCACCTTTCATCTGGGAAACATCCTGCGTATCGTGGATTTCAGGAGCCGCCTGGCCACTCCCAGCCACACGCCCCCAAACATAAACTACGGCCCTTTTCCCTGGAAGTAAAACTGACCTGCCCATCTTCTGGCTGGCAGATTGCAGGAGCCAATTGGCACTATCAAACCAGCCCGACTTGGCACTGGTCCCACCTTTCGTTTGGGAACCAGCCTGCGTGGCATGGATTTTCAGGAGCCCGCCGGCAACTCCCAGCCACAGGCCCCAAACACAATCTACGGCCTATTTCCCTGGAAAAAAAATTCATCCTCCCCGCTTCTGGATGGTAGATTGCAGGAGCCACTTTGTACTATCATACCAGTTCGAGTTGGCGTTGGTGCCACCGTTCATCTGGGAACCATCCTGCGTATCGTGGATTTTCAGGAGCGAGCCGGCCACTCCCAGCCACAGGCCCCTGAACACAAACTACGGCCCTTTTCCCTGGCAAAAAAAACTCAGCTGCCCCGCTTCTGGATGGTAGATTGCAGGAGCCACTTTGTACTATCAAACCAGCCCGAATTGGCACTGCTGCCACCTTTCATCTGGGAACCATCCTGCGTATCGTGGATTTTCAGGAGCCAGCTGGCCACTCCCAGCCTTAGACCCCCAAACACAAACTACCCCCTTTTCCCTGGAAGTAAAACTGACCTGCCCATCTTCTGGCTGGCAGATTGCAGGAGACACTTGGCACTATCAAACCAGCCCGACTCGGCAGTGGTGGCACATTTCATCTGGGAACCATCCTGCGTATCGTGGATTTTCAGGAGCCAGCCGGCCACTCCCAGCCACAGTCCCCCGAACACACATCACGGCCCTTTTCCTGGGCAAACAAAATTAACCCACCCCGTTTCAGGCTGGCAGATTGCAGGAGGCACTTGCCTCTATCAAACCAGCCTGACTTGGCACTGGTGCCCCCTTGCGCCTGGGAACCATCCTGCTTATCATGGATTTTCAGGAGCCAGCTGGCCACTCCCAGCCACAGGCCCCCAAACAAAAACTACGGCCCTTGTCCCTGGAAAAAAAACTCAGCCGCCCTGCTTCTGGATGGCAGATTGCAGGAGCCACTTTGTACTATCATACCAGTTCAAGTTGGCACTGGTGCCACCTTTCATCTGGGAACCATCCTGCGTATCGTGGATTTTCAGGAGCCAGCCGGCCACTCCCAGCCACAGGCCCCTGAACAAAAACTAGGGCCCTTTTCCCTGGAAGTAAAACTGACCTGCCCATCTTCTGGCTTTCAGATTGCAGGAGCCACTTGCCTCTATCAAACCCGCCTGACTTGGCACTGGTGCCACCTTTCATCTGGGAACCATCCTGCGTATCGTGGATGTTCAGGAGCCAGCCGGCCACTCCCAGCCACAGGCCCCCGAACACAAACTATGGTCCTTTTCCCTGGAAGTAAAACTGACCTGCCCATCTTCTGGCTGGCAGATTGCAGGAGCCACTTGGCACTATCAAACGCGCCCGACTTGGCACTGGTGCCACCTTTCATCTGGGAACCATCCTGCGTATCGTGGATATTCAGGAGCCTGCCGGCAACTCCCAGCCACAGGCCCCAAACACAATCTACGGCCTATTTCCCTGGAAAAAAAATTCATCCGCCCCGCTTCTGGATGGTAGATTGCAGGAGCCACTTTGTACTATCATACCAGTTCGAGTTGGCGTTGGTGCCACCGTTCATCTGGGAACCATCCTGCGTATCGTGGATTTTCAGGAGCGAGCCGGCCAGTCCCAGCCACAGGCCCCTGAACACAAACTACGGCCCTTTTCCCTGGCAAAAAAAACTCAGCTGCCCCGCTTCTGGATGGTAGATTGCAGGAGCCACTTTGTACTATCAAACCAGCCCGAATTGGCACTGCTGCCACCTTTCATCTGGGAACCATCCTGCGTATCGTGGATTTTCAGGAGCCAGCTGGCCACTCTCAGCCTTAGACCCCCAAACACAAACTACCCCCTTTTCCCTGGAAGTAAAACTGACCTGCCCATCTTCTGGCTGGCAGATTGCAGGAGACACTTGGCACTATCAAACCACCCCGACTCGGCAGTGGTGGCACATTTCATCTGGGAACCATCCTGCGTATCGTGGATTTTCAGGAGCCAGCGTGCCACTCCCAGCCACAGTCCCCCGAACACACATCACGGCCCTTTTCCTGGGCAAACAAAATTAACCCACCCCGTTTAAGGCTGAGAGATTGCAGGAGCCACTTGGCTTTATCAAACCAGCCAGACTTGGCACTGGTGCCCCCTTGCGCCTGGGAACCATCCTGCTTATCATGGATTTTCAGGAGCCAGCTGGCCACTCCCAGCCACAGGCCCCCAAACAAAAACTACGGCCCTTGTCCCTGGAAAAAAAACTCAGCCGCCCTGCTTCTGGATGGCAGATTGCAGGAGCCACTTTGTACTATCATACCAGTTCAAGTTGGCACTGGTGCCACCTTTCATCTGGGAACCATCCTGCGTATCGTGGATTTTCAGGAGCCAGCCGGCCACTCCCAGCCACAGGCCCCTGAACAAAAACTAGGGCCCTTTTCCCTGGAAGTAAAACTGACCTGCCCATCTTCTGGCTTTCAGATTGCAGGAGCCACTTGCCTCTATCAAACCCGCCTGACTTGGCACTGGTGCCACCTTTCATCTGGGAACCATCCTGCGTATCGTGGATTTTCAGGAGCCAGCCGGCCACTCCCAGCCACAGGCGCCCGAACGCTAACTATGGCCCTTTTCCCTGGCAAACACAACTCATCCATCCCGCTTCTGGATGGCAGATTGCAGGAGCCACTTGGCTCTATCAAACCAGTCCAACTTGGCATTGGTGCCACCTTTCATCTGGGAAACATCCTGCGTATCGTGGATTTCAGGAGCCGCCTGGCCACTCCCAGCCACACGCCCCCAAACATAAACTACGGCCCTTTTCCCTGGAAGTAAAACTGACCTGCCCATCTTCTGGCTGGCAGATTGCAGGAGCCAATTGGCACTATCAAACCAGCCCGACTTGGAACTGGTCCCACCTTTCGTTTGGGAACCAGCCTGCGCGGCGTGGATTTTCAGGAGCCAGCCGGCAACTCCCAGCCACAGGCCCCAAACACAATCTACGGCCTATTTCCCTGGAAAAAAAATTCATCCGCCCCGCTTCTGGATGGTAGATTGCAGGAGCCACTTTGTACTATCATACCAGTTCGAGTTGGCGTTGGTGCCACCGTTCATCTGGGAACCATCCTGCGTATCGTGGATTTTCAGGAGCCAGCCGGCCACTCCCAGCCACAGGCCCCCAAGCAAAAACTAGGGCCCTTTTCCCTGGAAGTAAAACTGACCTGCCCATCTTCTGGCTGGCAGATTTCAGGAGCCACTTGACACTATCAAACCAGCCCGACTCGGAACTGGTACCACATTTCATCTGGGAACCATCCTGCGTATCGTGGATTTTCAGGAGTCAGCCGGCCACTCCCAGCCACAGGCCCCTGAACACAAACTACGGAGCTTTTCCCTGGCAAAAAAAACTCAGCAGCCCCGCTTCTGGATGGTAGATTGCAGGAGCCACTTTGTACTATCAAAGCTGCCCGATATGGCACTGCTGCCACCTTTCATCTGGGAACCATCCTGCGTATCGTGGATTTTCAGGAGCCAGCCACCCACTCCCAGCCACAGTCCCCCAAACACAAACCACGGCCCTTTTCCCGGGCAAACAAAATTTACCCACCCCGTTTCAGGCTGGCAGATTGCAGGAGCCACTTGGCTCTATCAAACAAGCCCGACTTGGCACTGGTGCCCCCTTGCGCCTGGGAACCATCCTGCTTATCATGGATTTTCAGGAGCCAGCCGGCCACTCCCAGCCACAGGCCCCCAAACACAAACTACGGCCCTTTTCCCTGGAAGTAAAACTGACCTGCCCATCTTCTGGCTGGCAGATTGCAGGAGCCACTTTGTACTATCATACCAGTTGAAGTTGGCACTGCTGCCACCTTTCATCTGGGAACCATCCTGCGTATCGTGGATTTTCAGGAGCCAGCCAGCCACTCCCAGCCACAGGCC
This sequence comes from Zonotrichia albicollis, assembly GCF_047830755.1. NCBI lineage: Eukaryota > Metazoa > Chordata > Aves > Passeriformes > Passerellidae > Zonotrichia > Zonotrichia albicollis. Next base: position 9,744,165 of record NC_133831.1, read on the forward strand.
CCTGAACAAAAACTAGGGCCATTTTCCCTGGAAGTAAAACTGACCTGCCCATCTTCTGGCTCTCAGATTGCAGGAGCCACTTGCCTCTATCAAACCCGCCTGACTTGGCACTGGTGCCACCTTTCATCTGGGAACCATCCTGCGTATCGTGGATGTTCAGGAGCCAGCCAGCCACTCCCAGCCACAGGCCCCCGAACACAATCTATGGCCCTTTTCCCTGGAAGTAAAACTGACCTGCCCATCTTCTGGCTGGCAGATTGCAGGAGCCACTTGGCACTATCAAACGCGCCCGACTTGGCACTGGTGCCACCTTTCATCTGGGAACCATCCTGCGTATCGTGGATTTTCAGGAGCCAGCCAGCCACTCCCAGCCACAGGCCCCCAAACACAAACTACGGCCTTTTTCTCTGGCAAACAAAACTCATCTGTGCCGCTTCTGGCTGGCAGATTGCAGGAGGCACTTGGCTCTATCAAACCAGCCCGACTTGGCAGTGGTGCCACCTTTCATCTAGGAACCATCCTGCGTATCGTGGATTTTCTGGAGCCAGCCGGCCACTCCCAGCCACAGGCGCCCGAACACAAACCACGGTCCGATTACCTGGCAAACAAAACTCAACCACCCCGCTTCTGGCTGGCAGATTGCAGGAGCCACTTTGTACTATCAAACCAGCCCGAATTGGCACTGCTGCCACCTTTCATCTGGGAACCATCCTGCGTATCGTGGATTTTCAGGAGCCAGCTGGCCACTCCCAGCCTTAGACCCCCAAACACAAACTACCCCCTTTTCCCTGGAAGTAAAACTGACCTGCCCATCTTCTGGCTGGCAGATTGCAGGAGACACTTGGCACTATCAAACCAGCCCGACTCGGCAGTGGTGGCACATTTCATCTGGGAACCATCCTGCGTATCGTGGATTTTCAGGAGCCAGCCGGCCACTCCCAGCCACAGTCCCCCGAACACACATCACGGCCCTTTTCCTGGGCAAACAAAATTAACCCACCCCGTTTCAGGCTGGCAGATTGCAGGAGGCACTTGCCTCTATCAAACCAGCCTGACTTGGCACTGGTGCCCCCTTGCGCCTGGGAACCATCCTGCTTATCATGGATTTTCAGGAGCCAGCTGGCCACTCCCAGCCACAGGCCCCCAAACAAAAACTACGGCCCTTGTCCCTGGAAAAAAAACTCAGCCGCCCTGCTTCTGGATGGCAGATTGCAGGAGCCACTTTGTACTATCATACCAGTTCAAGTTGGCACTGGTGCCACCTTTCATCTGGGAACCATCCTGCGTATCGTGGATTTTCAGGAGCCAGCCGGCCACTCCCATCCACAGGCCCCTGAACAAAAACTAGGGCCCTTTTCCCTGGAAGTAAAACTGACCTGCCCATCTTCTGGCTTTCAGATTGCAGGAGCCACTTGCCTCTATCAAACCCGCCTGACTTGGCACTGGTGCCACCTTTCATCTGGGAACCATCCTGCGTATCGTGGATGTTCAGGAGCCAGCCGGCCACTCCCAGCCACAGGCCCCCGAACACAAACTATGGTCCTTTTCCCTGGAAGTAAAACTGACCTGCCCATCTTCTGGCTGGCAGATTGCAGGAGCCACTTGGCACTATCAAACGCGCCCGACTTGGCACTGGTGCCACCTTTCATCTGGGAACCATCCTGCGTATCGTGGATTTTCAGGAGCCTGCCGGCAACTCCCAGCCACAGGCCCCAAACACAATCTACGGCCTATTTCCCTGGAAAAAAAATTCATCCGCCCCGCTTCTGGATGGTAGATTGCAGGAGCCACTTTGTACTATCATACCAGTTCGAGTTGGCGTTGGTGCCACCGTTCATCTGGGAACCATCCTGCGTATCGTGGATTTTCAGGAGCGAGCCGGCCAGTCCCAGCCACAGGCCCCTGAACACAAACTACGGCCCTTTTCCCTGGCAAAAAAAACTCAGCTGCCCCGCTTCTTGATGGTAGATTGCAGGAGCCACTTTGTACTATCAAACCAGCCCGAATTGGCACTGCTGCCACCTTTCATCTGGGAACCATCCTGCGTATCGTGGATTTTCAGGAGCCAGCTGGCCACTCCCAGCCTTAGACCCCCAAACACAAACTACCCCCTTTTCCCTGGAAGTAAAACTGACCTGCCCATCTTCTGGCTGGCAGATTGCAGGAGACACTTGGCACTATCAAACCAGCCCGACTCGGCAGTGGTGGCACATTTCATCTGGGAACCATCCTGCGTATCGTGGATTTTCAGGAGCCAGCGTGCCACTCCCAGCCACAGTCCCCCGAACACACATCACGGCCCTTTTCCTGGGCAAACAAAATTAACCCACCCCGTTTAAGGCTGAGAGATTGCAGGAGCCACTTGGCTTTATCAAACCAGCCAGACTTGGCACTGGTGCCCCCTTGCGCCTGGGAACCATCCTGCTTATCATGGATTTTCAGGAGCCAGCTGGCCACTCCCAGCCGCAGGCCCCCAAACAAAAACTACGGCCCTTGTCCCTGGAAAAAAAACTCAGCCGCCCTGCTTCTGGATGGCAGATTGCAGGAGCCACTTTGTACTATCATACCAGTTCAAGTTGGCACTGGTGCCACCTTTCATCTGGGAACCATCCTGCGTATCGTGGATTTTCAGGAGCCAGCCGGCCACTCCCAGCCACAGGCCCCTGAACAAAAACTAGGGCCCTTTTCCCTGGAAGTAAAACTGACCTGCCCATCTTCTGGCTTTCAGATTGCAGGAGCCACTTGCCTCTATCAAACCCGCCTGACTTGGCACTGGTGCCACCTTTCATCTGGGAACCATCCTGCGTATCGTAGATGTTCAGGAGCCAGCCGGCCACTCCCAGCCACAGGCCCCCGAACACAAACTATGGTCCTTTTCCCTGGAAGTAAAACTGACCTGCCCATCTTCTGGCTGGCAGATTGCAGGAGCCACTTGGCACTATCAAACGCGCCCGACTTGGCACTGGTGCCACCTTTCATCTGGGAACCATCCTGCGTATCGTGGATTTTCAGGAGCCAGCCGGCCACTCCCAGCCACAGGCGCCCGAACGCTAACTATGGCCCTTTTCCCTGGCAAACACAACTCATCCGTCCCGCTTCTGGATGGCAGATTGCAGGAGCCACTTGGCTCTATCAAACCAGTCCAACTTGGCATTGGTGCCACCTTTCATCTGGGAAACATCCTGCGTATCGTGGATTTCAGGAGCCGCCTGGCCACTCCCAGCCACACGCCCCCAAACATAAACTACGGCCCTTTTCCCTGGAAGTAAAACTGACCTGCCCATCTTCTGGCTGGCAGATTGCAGGAGCCAATTGGCACTATCAAACCAGCCCGACTTGGAACTGGTCCCACCTTTCGTTTGGGAACCAGCCTGCGCGGCGTGGATTTTCAGGAGCCAGCCGGCAACTCCCAGCCACAGGCCCCAAACACAATCTACGGCCTATTTCCCTGGAAAAAAAATTCATCCGCCCCGCTTCTGGATGGTAGATTGCAGGAGCCACTTTGTACTATCATACCAGTTCGAGTTGGCGTTGGTGCCACCGTTCATCTGGGAACCATCCTGCGTATCGTGGATTTTCAGGAGCCAGCCGGCCACTCCCAGCCACAGGCCCCCAAGCAAAAACTAGGGCCCTTTTCCCTGGAAGTAAAACTGACCTGCCCATCTTCTGGCTGGCAGATTTCAGGAGCCACTTGACACTATCAAACCAGCCCGACTCGGAACTGGTACCATATTTCATCTGGGAACCATCCTGCGTATCGTGGATTTTCAGGAGTCAGCCGGCCACTCCCAGCCACAGGCCCCTGAACACAAACTACGGAGCTTTTCCCTGGCAAAAAAAACTCAGCAGCCCCGCTTCTGGATGGTAGATTGCAGGAGCCACTTTGTACTATCAAACCTGCCCGATATGGCACTGCTGCCACCTTTCATCTGGGAACCATCCTGCGTATCGTGGATTTTCAGGAGCCAGCCACCCACTCCCAGCCACAGTCCCCCAAACACAAACCACGGCCCTTTTCCCGGGCAAACAAAATTTACCCACCCCGTTTCAGGCTGGCAGATTGCAGGAGCCACTTGGCTCTATCAAACAAGCCCGACTTGGCACTGGTGCCCCCTTGCGCCTGGGAACCATCCTGCTTATCATGGATTTTCAGGAGCCAGCCGGCCACTCCCAGCCACAGGCCCCCAAACACAAACTACGGCCCTTTTCCCTGGAAGTAAAACTGACCTGCCCATCTTCTGGCTGGCAGATTGCAGGAGCCACTTTGTACTATCATACCAGTTGAAGTTGGCACTGCTGCCACCTTTCATCTGGGAACCATCCTGCGTATCGTGGATTTTCAGGAGCCAGCCAGCCACTCCCAGCCACAGGCCCCTGAACAAAAACTAGGGCCATTTTCCCTGGAAGTAAAACTGACCTGCCCATCTTCTGGCTCTCAGATTGCAGGAGCCACTTGCCTCTATCAAACCCGCCTGACTTGGCACTGGTGCCACCTTTCATCTGGGAACCATCCTGCGTATCGTGGATGTTCAGGAGCCAGCCAGCCACTCCCAGCCACAGGCCCCCGAACACAATCTATGGCCCTTTTCCCTGGAAGTAAAACTGACCTGCCCATCTTCTGGCTGGCAGATTGCAGGAGCCACTTGGCACTATCAAACGCGCCCGACTTGGCACTGGTGCCACCTTTCATCTGGGAACCATCCTGCGTATCGTGGATTTTCAGGAGCCAGCCAGCCACTCCCAGCCACAGGCCCCCAAACACAAACTACGGCCTTTTTCTCTGGCAAACAAAACTCATCTGTGCCGCTTCTGGCTGGCAGATTGCAGGAGGCACTTGGCTCTATCAAACCAGCCCGACTTGGCAGTGGTGCCACCTTTCATCTAGGAACCATCCTGCGTATCGTGGATTTTCTGGAGCCAGCCGGCCACTCCCAGCCACAGGCGCCCGAACACAAACCACAGTCCGATTACCTGGCAAACAAAACTCAACCACCCCGCTTCTGGCTGGCAGATTGCAGGAGCCACTTGCCTCTATGAAACCAGCCCGACTTGGCACTGGTGCCACCTTTCATTTGGGAACCATCCTGCGTTTCGTGGATTTTCAGGAGCCAGCCGGCCACTCCCAGCAACAGGCCCCCGTACAAAACTACGGCCCTTTTCCTTGGCAAACAAAACTAATCCGCCCACCTTCTGGTGGCAGATTGCAGGCACCACTTGCCTCTATCAAACCAGCCCGACTTTGCCATGGTGCACCCTTGCGTCTGGGAACCGTCCTGCGTATCGTGGATTTTCAGGAGCCAGCCGGCCACTCCCAGCCACAGGCCCCCAAGCAAAATCTAGGACCCTTTTCCCTGGAAGTAAAACTGACCTGCCCATCTCTTTGCCGGCAGATTTCATGAGCCACTTGACACTATCAAACCAGCCCGACTCGGAACTGGTACCACATTTCATCTGGGAACCATCCTGCGTATCGTGGATTTTTAGGAGTCAGCCGGCCACTCCCAGCCACAGGCCCCCGAACACGAACCACGGCCCTTTTCCCTGGCAAACAAAACTCACCCGCCCCGCTTGTTGCTGGCAGATTGCAGGAGCCACTTGACTCTATCAATCCTGCCCGACTCGGCACTGGTGCCACCTTTCATCTGGAAACAATCCTGCGTATCGTGGATTTTCAGGAGCCAGCCGACCACTCCCAGCCACTGGCCTCCCGAACAGAAACCACGGCCCTTTTCCCTGGAAGTAAAACTGACCTGCCCATCTTCTGGCTGGCAGATTGCAGGAGGCACTTGCCTCTATCAAACCAGTCCGACTCGGCACTGGTGTCACCTTTCATCTGGGAACCATCCTGCATATCGTGGATTTTCAGGACCCAGGCCGCCACTCCCAGCCACAGGCCCCCGATCAAAAATTATGGCCCTTTTCCCTGGAAGAAAAACTTACCTGCCATCTTCTGGCTGGCAGATTGCAGGAGCCACTTGGCTCTATCAAACCAGACCGAATTGGCACTGCTGCCACCTTCCATCTGGGAACCATCCTGCGTATCGTGGATTTTCAGGAGCCAGCCGGCCCCTCCTAGCCACAGGGCCCCAAACACTAACTATGGCCCTTTTCCCTGGCAAACAAAATTCATCCGTCCTGCTTCTGGCTGGCAGATTGCAGGAGACACTTGGCTATATCAAACCAGCCCGACTTGGCACTGGTGCCACCTTTCAACTGGGAACCATCCTGCGTATCGTGGATTTTCAGGAGCCAGCCGGCCACTCCCAGCCACAGGCCCCCAAACACAAACTACGGCCCTTTTCCCTGGAAGTAAAACTGACCTGACCATCTTCTGGCTGGCAGATTGCAGGAGCCACTTGGCATTATCAAACCAGCCCGACACGGCACTGGTGCCCCCTTGTGTGTGGTAACCATCCTGCGTATCATGGATTTTCAGGAGCCAGACTGCCACTCCCAGCCACAGGCCCCCAAACACAAACCACGGCCCATTTCCCTGGCAAAAAAAACTAACCCACAACGCTTCTGGCTGGCAGATTGCAGGAGCCACTTGACATTATCAAACCATCCCGACTTGGCACTGGTGTCCCCTGGCGTGTGGGAACCATCATGCGTAAGGTGGATTTTCACTAGCCAGCCGGCCACTCCCAGCCACTGTGTCCTAAATACAAATTACGGCCGTTTTCCCTGGAAAAAGAACTCAGCTGCCCCGCTTCTGGATGGTAGATTGAAGGAGCCACTTTGTACTATCAAACCAGTCCGACTTGTCACTGGTGCCACCTTTCATCTGGGAACCATCCTGCGTATCGTGGATTTTCAGGAGTCAGCCGGCCACTCCCAGCCACAGGCCCCTGAACACAAACTACGGAGCTTTTCCCTGGCAAAAAAAACTCAGCTGCCCCGCTTCTGGATGGTAGATTGCAGGAGCCACTTTGTACTATCAAACCTGCCCGACATGGCACTGCTGCCACCTTTCATCTGGGAACCATCCTGCGTATCGTGGATTTTCAGGAGCCAGCCACCCACTCCCAGCCACAGTCCCCCAAACACAAACCACGGCCCTTTTCCCGGGCAAACAAAATTAACCCACCCCGTTTCAGGCTGGCAGATTGCAGGAGCCACTTGGCTCTATCAAACAAGCCCGACTTGGCACTGGTGCCCCCTTGCGCCTGGGAACCATCCTGCATATCGTGGATTTTCAGGAGCCAGCCGGCCACTCCCAGCCACAAGCCCCTGAACAAAAACTAGGGCCCTTTTCCCTGGAAGTAAAACTGACCTGCCCATCTTTTGGCTGTCAGATTGCAGGAGCCACTTGCCTCTATCAAACCCGCCTGACTTGGCACTGGTGCCACCTTTCATCTGGGAACCATCCTGCGTATCGTGGATGTTCAGGAGCCGGCCGGCCACTCCCAGCCACAGGCGCCCGAACACAATCTATGGCCCTTTTCCCTGGAAGTAAAACTGACCTGCCCATCTTCTGGCTGGCAGATTGCAGGAGCCACTTGGCACTATCAAACGCGCCCGACTTGGCACTGGTGCCACCTTTCATCTGGGAACCATCCTGCGTATCGTGGATTTTCAGGAGCCAGCCGGCCACTCCCAGCCACAGGCCCCCAAACACTAACTATGGCCCTTTTCCCTGGCAAACATAACTCATCCGTCCCGCTTCTGGCTGGCAGATTGCAGGAGCCACTTGGCTCTATCAAACCAGTCCAGCTTGGCATCGGTGCCACCTTTCATCTGGGAAACATCCTGCGTATCATGGATTTCAGGAGCCAGCTGGCCACTCCCAGCCACAGGCCCCCAAACATAAACTAGGGCCCTTTTCCCTGGAAGTAAAACTGACCTGACCATCTTCTGGCTGGCAGATTGCAGGAGCCACTTGGCACTATCAAACCAGCCCGACTTGGCACTGGTGCCACCTTTCGTTTGGGAACCAGCCTGCGCGGCGTGGATTTTCATGAGCCAGCCGGCAACTCCCAGCCACAGGCCCCCAAACACAAACTACGGCCTTTTTCTCTGGCAAACAAAACTCATCTGTGCCGCTTCTGGCTGGCAGATTGCAGGAGGCACTTGGCTCTATCAAACCAGCCCGACTTGGCAGTGGTGCCACCTTTCATCTGGGAACCATCCTGCGTATCGTGGATTTTCAGGAGCCAGCCGGCCACTCCCAGCCACAGGCGCCCGAACACAAACCACGGTCCGATTACCTGGCAAACAAAACTCAACCACCTCGCTTCTGGCTGGCAGATTGCAGGAGCCACTTGCCTCTATGAAACCAGCCCGACCTAGCACTGGTGCCACCTTTCATTTGGGAACCATCCTGCGTTTCGTGGATTTTCAGGAGCCAGCCGGCCACTCCCAGCCACAGGCCCCCGAACAAAAACTACGGCCCTTTTCCTTGGCAAACAAAACTAATCCGCCCACCTTCTGTTGGCAGATTGCAGGCGCCACTTGCCTCTATCAAACCAGCCCGACTTTGCCATGGTGCACCCTTGCGTCTGGGAACCGTCCTGCGTATCGTGGATTTTCAGGAGCCAGCCGGCCACTCCCAGCCACAGGCCCCCCAGCAAAATCTAGGACCCTTTTCCCTGGAAGTAAAACTGACCTGCCCATCTTCTGGCTGGTAGATTGCCGGAGCCACTTGGCACTATCAAACCAGCCCGACTTGGCACTAGTGCCACCTTTCATCTGGGAACTATCCTGCGTATTGTGGATTTTCAGGAGCCAGCCGGCCACTCCCAGCCACAGCCCCACAAACACAAACTATGGCCCTTTTCCCTGGCAAAAAGCTCACCCGCCCCGCTTGTTGCTGGCAGATTGCAGGAGGCACTTGCCTCTATCAAACCAGTCCGACTCGGCACTGGTGCCACCTTTCATCTGGAAACAATCCTGCGTATCGTGGATTTTCAGGAGCCAGCCGACCACTCCCAGCCACTGGCCTCCCGAACAGAAACCACGGCCCTTTTCCCTGGAAGTAAAACTGACCTGCCCATCTTCTGGCTGGCAGATTGCAGGAGGCACTTGCCTCTATCAAACCAGTCCGACTCGGCACTGGTGTCTCCTTTCATCTGGGAACCATCCTGCGTATCGTGGATTTTCAGGACCCAGGCGGCCACTCCCAGCCACAGGCCCCCGATCAAAAATTATGGCCCTTTTCCCTGGAAGAAAAACTTACCTGCCATCTTCTGGCTGGCAGATTGCAGGACTCACTTGGCACTATCAAACCAGCCCGACTTGGCACTGCTGCCACCATTCATCTGGGAACCATCCTGGTATTGTGGATTTTCAGGAGCCAGCCGGCCCCTCCTAGCCACAGGGCCCCAAACACTAACTATGGCCCTTTTCCCTGGCAAACAAAATTCATCCGTCCCGCTTCTGGCTGGCAGATTGCAGGAGCCACTTGGCTATATCAAACCAGTCCAACTTGGCACTGGTGCCACCTTTCATCTGGGAACCATCCTGCGTATCGTGGATTTTCAGGAGCCAGCCGGCCACTCCCAGCCACAGGCCCCCAAACACAAACTACGGCCTTTTTCCCTGGAAGTAAAACTGACCTGACCATCTTCTGGCTGGCAGATTGCAGGAGCCACTTGGCATTATCAAACCAGCCCGACATGGCACTGGTGCCCCCTTGTGTGTGGTAACCATCCTGCGTATCATGGATTTTCAGGAGCCAGACTGCCACTCCCAGCCACAGGCCCCCAAACACAAACCACGGCCCATTTCCCTGGCAAAAAAAACTAACCCACAACGCTTCTGGCTGGCAGATTGCAGGAGCCACTTGACATTATCAAACCATCCCGACTTGGCACTGGTGTCCCCTGGCGTGTGGGAACCATCATGCGTAAGGTGGATTTTCAGGAGCCAGCCGGCCACTCCCAGCCACTGTGTCCTAAACACAAACTACGGCCGTTTTCCATGGAAAAAAAAATCAGCTGCCACGCTTCTGGATGGTAGATTGAAGGAGCCACTTTGTACTATCAAACCAGTTCGACTTGTCACTGGTGCCACCATACATCTGGGAACCATCCTGCGTATCCTGGATTTTCAGGAGCCGGCTGGCCACTCCCAGCCACAGGTCCCCGAACACAAACCACTGTCCTTTTCCCTGGCAAACAAAACTCGCCCCCACGCTTCTGGCTGGCAGATTGCAGGAGTCACTTGCCTCTATCTAACAAGCCCGACTCGGTACTGGTGCCCCCTTTCATCTGGGAAGAATCCTGCGTATCGTGGATTTTCAGGAGCCATCCAGCCACTCCCAGCCACAGGCCCCCGAACACGAACCACAGCCCTTTTCCCTGGCAAACAAAACTAACCCGCCCCGCTTCTGGCTGGCAGATTGCAGGAGCCACTTTGTACTATCATACCACTTCAAGTTGGCACTGGTGCCACCTTTCATCTGGGAACCATCCTGCGTATTGTGGATTTTCAGGATCCACCTGGCCACTCCCAGCCACAGGCCCCCGAACACAAACTATGGCCCTTTTCCCTGGAATTAAACCTGACCTGCCCATCTTCTGGCTGGCAGATTGCAGGAGCCACTTGTCACTATCAAACCAGCCAGACATGGCACTGGTGCCACCTTTCATCTGGGAACCATCCTGCGTATCGTGGATTTTCAGGAGCCAGCTGGCCACTCCCAGCCACAGACCCCCAAACACAAACTACGGCCCTTTTCCCTGGAAGTAAAACTGACCTGCCCATCTTCTGGCTGGCAGATTGCAGGAGCCAATTGGCACTATCAAACCAGCCCGACGTGGCACTGGTGCCACCTTTCGTTTGGGAACCATCCTGCGCGGCGTGGATTTTCAGGAGCCAGCCGGCCACTCCCAGCCACAGGCCCCCAAACACAAACTACGGCCTTTTTCTCTGGCAAACAAAACTCATCTGTGCCGCTTCTGGCTGGCAGATTGCAGGAGCCACTTGGCTCTATCAATCCTGCCCGACTTGGAAGTGGTGCCACCTTTCATCTGGGAACCATCCTGCATATCGTGGATTTTCAGCAGCCAGCCGGCCACTCCCAGCCACAGGCGCCCGAACACAAACCACAGTCCTATTACCTGGCAAACAAAACTCAACCACCCCGCTTCTGGCTGGCAGATTGCAGGAGCTACTTGCCTCTATGAAACCAGACCGACTTGGCACTGGTGCCAACTTTCATCTGGGAACCATCCTGCGTATCGTGGATTTTCAGGAGCCAGCCTGCCACTCCCAGCCACAGGCCCCCGAACAAAAACTACGGCCCTTTTCCTTGGCAAACAAAACTAATCCGCCCACCTTCTGTTGGCAGATTGCAGGCGCCACTTGCCTCTATCAAACCAGCCCGACTTTGCCATGGTGCACCCTTGCGTCTGGGAACCGTCCTGCGTATCGTGGATTTTCAGGATCCACCTGGCCACTCCCAGCCACAGGACCCCGAACACAAACTATGGCCCTTTTCCCTGGAATTAAACCTGACCTGCCCATCTTCTGGCTGGCAGATTGCAGGAGCCACTTGTCACTATCAAACCAGCCAGACATGGCACTGGTGCCACCTTTCATCAGGGAACCATCCTGCGTATCGTGGATTTTCAGGAGCCAGCTGGCCACTCCTAGCCACAGGCCCCCAAACACAAACTACGGCCCTTTTCCCTGGAAGTAAAACTGACCTGCCCATCTTCTGGCTGGCAGATTGCAGGAGCCACTTTGTACTATCATACCAGTTGAAGTTGGCACTGCTGCCACCTTTCATCTGGGAACCATCCTGCGTATCGTGGATTTTCAGGAGCCAGCTGGCCACTCCCAGCCACAAGCCCCTGAACAAAAACTAGGGCCCTTTTCCCTGGAAGTAAAACTGACCTGCCCATCTTCTGGCTGTCAGATTGCAGGAGCCACTTGCCTCTATCAAACCCGCCTGACCTTGCACTGGTGCCACCTTTCATCTGGGAACCATCCTGCGTATCGTGGATGTTCAGGAGCCGGCCGGCCACTCCCAGCCACAGGCCCCCGAACACAATCTATGGCCCTTTTCCCTGGAAGTAAAACTGACCTGCCCATCTTCTGGCTGGCAGATTGGAGGAGCCACTTGGCACTATCAAACGCGCCCGACTTGGCACTGGTGCCACCTTTCATCTGGGAACCATCCTGCGTATCGTGGATTTTCAGGAGCCAGCCGGCCACTCCCAGCCACAGGCCCCCAAACACTAACTATGGCCCTTTTCCCTGGCAAACATAGCTCATCCGTCCCGCTTCTGGATGGCAGATTGCAGGAGCCACTTGGCTCTATCAAACCAGTCCAGCTTGGCATCGGTGCCACCTTTCATCTGGGAAACATCCTGCGTATCATGGATTTCAGGAGCCAGCTGGCCACTCCCAGCCACAGGCCCCCAAACATAAACTACGGCCCTTTTCCCTGGAAGTAAAACTGACCTGACCATCTTCTGGCTGGCAGATTGCAGGAGCCAATTGGCACTATCAAACCAGCCCGACTTGGCACTGGTGCCACCTTTCGTTTGGGAACCAGCCTGCGCGGCGTGGATTTTCATGAGCCAGCCGGCAACTCCCAGCCACAGGCCCCCAAACACAAACTACGGCCTTTTTCTCTGGCAAACAAAACTCATCTGTGCCGCTTCTGGCTGGCAGATTGCAGGAGGCACTTGGCTCTATCAAACCAGCCCGACTTGGCAGTGGTGCCACCTTTCATCTGGGAACCATCCTGCGTATCGTGGATTTTCAGGAGCCAGCCGGCCACTCCCAGCCACAGGCGCCCGAACACAAACCACGGTCCGATTACCTGGCAAACAAAACTCAACCACCTCGCTTCTGGCTGGCAGATTGCAGGAGCCACTTGCCTCTATGAAACCAGCCCGACCTAGCACTGGTGCCACCTTTCATTTGGGAACCATCCTGCGTTTCGTGGATTTTCAGGTGCCAGCCGGCCACTCCCAGCCACAGGCCCCCGAACAAAAACTACGGCCCTTTTCCTTGGCAAACAAAACTAATCCGCCCACCTTCTGTTGGCAGATTGCAGGCGCCACTTGCCTCTATCAAACCAGCCCGACTTTGCCATGGTGCACCCTTGCGTCTGGGAACCGTCCTGCGTATCGTGGATTTTCAGGAGCCAGCCGGCCACTCCCAGCCATAGGCCCCCCAGCAAAATCTAGGACCCTTTTCCCTGGAAGTAAAACTGACCTGCCCATCTTCTGGCTGGTAGATTGCCGGAGCCACTTGGCACTATCAAACCAGCCCGACTTGGCACTAGTGCCACCTTTCATCTGGGAACTATCCTGCGTATTGTGGATTTTCAGGAGCCAGCCGGCCACTCCCAGCCACAGCCCCACAAACACAAACTATGGCCCTTTTCCCTGGCAAAAAGCTCACCCGCCCCGCTTGTTGCTGGCAGATTGCAGGAGGCACTTGCCTCTATCAAACCAGTCCGACTCGGCACTGGTGCCACCTTTCATCTGGAAACAATCCTGCGTATCGTGGATTTTCAGGAGCCAGCCGACCACTCCCAGCCACTGGCCTCCCGAACAGAAACCACGGCCCTTTTCCCTGGAAGTAAAACTGACCTGCCCATCTTCTGGCTGGCAGATTGCAGGAGGCACTTGCCTCTATCAAACCAGTCCGACTCGGCACTGGTGTCTCCTTTCATCTGGGAACCATCCTGCGTATCGTGGATTTTCAGGACCCAGGCGGCCACTCCCAGCCACAGGCCCCCGATCAAAAATTATGGCCCTTTTCCCTGGAAGAAAAACTTACCTGCCATCTTCTGGCTGGCAGATTGCAGGACTCACTTGGCACTATCAAACCAGCCCGACTTGGCACTGCTGCCACCATTCATCTGGGAACCATCCTGGTATTGTGGATTTTCAGGAGCCAGCCGGCCCCTCCTAGCCACAGGGCCCCAAACACTAACTATGGCCCTTTTCCCTGGCAAACAAAATTCATCCGTCCCGCTTCTGGCTGGCAGATTGCAGGAGCCACTTGGCTATATCAAACCAGTCCAACTTGGCACTGGTGCCACCTTTCATCTGGGAACCATCCTGCGTATCGTGGATTTTCAGGAGCCAGCCGGCCACTCCCAGCCACAGGCCCCCAAACACAAACTACGGCCTTTTTCCCTGGAAGTAAAACTGACCTGACCATCTTCTGGCTGGCAGATTGCAGGAGCCACTTGGCATTATCAAACCAGCCCGACATGGCACTGGTGCCCCCTTGTGTGTGGTAACCATCCTGCGTATCATGGATTTTCAGGAGCCAGACTGCCACTCCCAGCCACAGGCCCCCAAACACAAACCACGGCCCATTTCCCTGGCAAAAAAAACTAACCCACAACGCTTCTGGCTGGCAGATTGCAGGAGCCACTTGACATTATCAAACCATCCCGACTTGGCACTGGTGTCCCCTGGCGTGTGGGAACCATCATGCGTAAGGTGGATTTTCAGGAGCCAGCCGGCCACTCCCAGCCACTGTGTCCTAAACACAAACTACGGCCGTTTTCCATGGAAAAAAAAATCAGCTGCCACGCTTCTGGATGGTAGATTGAAGGAGCCACTTTGTACTATCAAACCAGTTCGACTTGTCACTGGTGCCACCATACATCTGGGAACCATCCTGCGTATCCTGGATTTTCAGGAGCCGGCTGGCCACTCCCAGCCACAGGTCCCCGAACACAAACCACTGTCCTTTTCCCTGGCAAACAAAACTCGCCCCCACGCTTCTGGCTGGCAGATTGCAGGAGTCACTTGCCTCTATCTAACAAGCCCGACTCGGTACTGGTGCCCCCTTTCATCTGGGAAGAATCCTGCGTATCGTGGATTTTCAGGAGCCATCCAGCCACTCCCAGCCACAGGCCCCCGAACACGAACCACAGCCCTTTTCCCTGGCAAACAAAACTAACCCGCCCCGCTTCTGGCTGGCAGATTGCAGGAGCCACTTTGTACTATCATACCACTTCAAGTTGGCACTGGTGCCACCTTTCATCTGGGAACCATCCTGCGTATTGTGGATTTTCAGGATCCACCTGGCCACTCCCAGCCACAGGCCCCCGAACACAAACTATGGCCCTTTTCCCTGGAATTAAACCTGACCTGCCCATCTTCTGGCTGGCAGATTGCAGGAGCCACTTGTCACTATCAAACCAGCCAGACATGGCACTGGTGCCACCTTTCATCTGGGAACCATCCTGCGTATCGTGGATTTTCAGGAGCCAGCTGGCCACTCCCAGCCACAGACCCCCAAACACAAACTACGGCCCTTTTCCCTGGAAGTAAAACTGACCTGCCCATCTTCTGGCTGGCAGATTGCAGGAGCCAATTGGCACTATCAAACCAGCCCGACGTGGCACTGGTGCCACCTTTCGTTTGGGAACCATCCTGCGCGGCGTGGATTTTCAGGAGCCAGCCGGCCACTCCCAGCCACAGGCCCCCAAACACAAACTACGGCCTTTTTCTCTGGCAAACAAAACTCATCTGTGCCGCTTCTGGCTGGCAGATTGCAGGAGCCACTTGGCTCTATCAATCCTGCCCGACTTGGAAGTGGTGCCACCTTTCATCTGGGAACCATCCTGCATATCGTGGATTTTCAGCAGCCAGCCGGCCACTCCCAGCCACAGGCGCCCGAACACAAACCACAGTCCTATTACCTGGCAAACAAAACTCAACCACCCCGCTTCTGGCTGGCAGATTGCAGGAGCTACTTGCCTCTATGAAACCAGACCGACTTGGCACTGGTGCCAACTTTCATCTGGGAACCATCCTGCGTATCGTGGATTTTCAGGAGCCAGCCTGCCACTCCCAGCCACAGGCCCCCGAACAAAAACTACGGCCCTTTTCCTTGGCAAACAAAACTAATCCGCCCACCTTCTGGTGGCAGATTGCAGGCGCCACTTGCCTCTATCAAACCAGCCCGACTTTGCCATGGTGCACCCTTGCGTCTGGGAACCGTCCTGCGTATCGTGGATTTTCAGGATCCACCTGGCCACTCCCAGCCACAGGACCCCGAACACAAACTATGGCCCTTTTCCCTGGAATTAAACCTGACCTGCCCATCTTCTGGCTGGCAGATTGCAGGAGCCACTTGTCACTATCAAACCAGCCAGACATGGCACTGGTGCCACCTTTCATCAGGGAACCATCCTGCGTATCGTGGATTTTCAGGAGCCAGCTGGCCACTCCTAGCCACAGGCCCCCAAACACAAACTACGGCCCTTTTCCCTGAAAGTAAAACTGACCTGCCCATCTTCTGGCTGGCAGATTGCAGGAGCCACTTTGTACTATCATACCAGTTGAAGTTGGCACTGCTGCCACCTTTCATCTGGGAACCATCCTGCGTATCGTGGATTTTCAGGAGCCAGCTGGCCACTCCCAGCCACAAGCCCCTGAACAAAAACTAGGGCCCTTTTCCCTGGAAGTAAAACTGACCTGCCCATCTTCTGGCTGTCAGATTGCAGGAGCCACTTGCCTCTATCAAACCCGCCTGACCTTGCACTGGTGCCACCTTTCATCTGGGAACCATCCTGCGTATCGTGGATGTTCAGGAGCCGGCCGGCCACTCCCAGCCACAGGCCCCCGAACACAATCTATGGCCCTTTTCCCTGGAAGTAAAACTGACCTGCCCATCTTCTGGCTGGCAGATTGGAGGAGCCACTTGGCACTATCAAACGCGCCCGACTTGGCACTGGTGCCACCTTTCATCTGGGAACCATCCTGCGTATCGTGGATTTTCAGGAGCCAGCCGGCCACTCCCAGCCACAGGCCCCCAAACACTAACTATGGCCCTTTTCCCTGGCAAACATAGCTCATCCGTCCCGCTTCTGGATGGCAGATTGCAGGAGCCACTTGGCTCTATCAAACCAGTCCAGCTTGGCATCGGTGCCACCTTTCATCTGGGAAACATCCTGCGTATCATGGATTTCAGGAGCCAGCTGGCCACTCCCAGCCACAGGCCCCCAAACATAAACTACGGCCCTTTTCCCTGGAAGTAAAACTGACCTGACCATCTTCTGGCTGGCAGATTGCAGGAGCCAATTGGCACTATCAAACCAGCCCGACTTGGCACTGGTGCCACCTTTCGTTGGGAACCATCCTGCGCGGCGTGGATTTTCAGGAGCCAGCCGGCAACTCCCAGCCACAGGCCCCCAAACACAAACTACAGCCTTTTTCTCTGGCAAACAAAACTCATCTGTGCCGCTTCTGGCTGGCAGATTGCAGGAGCCACTTGGCTCTATCAAACCAGCCCGACTTGGCAGTGGTGCCACCTTTCATCTGGGAACCATCCTGCGTATCGTGGATTTTCAGGAGCCAGCCGGCCACTCCCAGCCACAGGCGCCCGAACACAAACCACGGTCCGATTACCTGGCAAACAAAACTCAACCACCCCGCTTCTGGCTGGCAGATTGCAGGAGCCACTTGCCTCTATGAAACCAGCCCGACTTGGCACTGGTGCCACCTTTCATTTGGGAACCATCCTGCGTTTCGTGGATTTTCAGGAGCCAGCCGGCCACTCCCAGCCACAGGCCCCCGAACAGAAACCACGGCCCTTTTCCCTGGAAGTAAAACTGACCTGCCCATCTTCTGGCTGGCAGATTGCAGGAGGCACTTGCCTCTATCAAACCAGTCCGACTCGGCACTGGTGTCACCTTTCATCTGGGAACCATCCTGCGTATCGTGGATTTTCAGGAGCCAGCCGGCCACTCCCAGCCACAGGCCCCCGAACACAAACCACAGTCCTATTACCTGGCAAACAAAACTCAACCACCCCGCTTCTGGCTGGCAGATTGCAGGAGCTACTTGCCTCTATGAAACCAGCCCGACTTGGCACTGGTGCCAACTTTCATCTGGGAACCATCCTGCGTATCGTGGATTTTCAGGAGCCAGCCTGCCACTCCCAGCCACAGGCCCCCAAACACAAACCACGGCCCTTATCCCGCGCAAACAAAACTCACCCGTCCAGCTTCTGGCTGGCAGATTGCAGGAGCCACTTGGCTCTATCAAACCAGCCCGACTTGGCACTGGTGCCACCATTCATCTGGGAATCATCCTGCGTATCGTGGATTTTCAGGAGCCAGCCGGCCACTCCCAGCCACAGGCCCCCGAACACGAGCCACGGCCCTTTTCCCAGGTAAACAAAACTAACCCGCCCCGCTTCTGGCTGGCAGATTGAAGGAGCCACTTGGCTCTATCAAACCAGGCCGACTTGGCCATGGTGCACCCTTGCGTCTGGGAACCGTTCTGCGTATCGTGGATTTTCAGGAGCCAGCCGGCCACTCCCAGCCAGAGGCACCCAAACAAAATCCACCGCCCTTTTCCCTGGAAGAAAAATTCATCCGCCCCGCTTCTGGATGGTAGATTGCAGGAGCCATTTTGTACTATCATACCAGTTCGAGTTGGCGTTGGTGCCACCGTTCATCTGGGAACCATCCTGCGTATCGTGGATTTTCAGGAGCCAGCCGGCCACTCCCAGCCACAGGCCCCCGAACACGAACCACAGCCCTTTTCCCTGGCAAACAAAACTAACCCGCCCCGCATCTGGCTGGTAGATTGCAGGAGCCACTTTGTACTATCATACCAGTTCAAGTTGGCCCTGGTGCCACCTTTCATCTGGGAACCATCCTGCGTATTGTGGATTTTCAGGATCCACCTGGCCACTCCCAGCCACAGGCCCCCGAACACAAACTAGGGCCCTTTTCCCTGGAATTAAACCTGACCTGCCCATCTTCTGGCTGGCAGATTGCAGGAGCCACTTGTCACTATCAAACCAGCCAGACATGGCACTGGTGCCACCTTTCATCTGGGAACCATCCTGCGTATCATGGATTTTCAGGAGCCAGCTGGCCACTCCCAGCCACAGACCCCCAAACACAAACTACGGCCCTTTTCCCTGGAAGTAAAACTGACCTGCCCATCTTCTGGCTGGCAGATTGCAGGAGCCAATTGGCACTATCAAACCAGCCCGACGTGGCACTGGTGCCACCTTTCGTTTGGGAACCATCCTGCGCGGCGTGGATTTTCATGAGCCAGCCGGCAACTCCCAGCCACTGGCCCCCAAACACAAACTACGGCCTTTTTCTCTGGCAAACAAAACTCATCTGTGCCGCTTCTGGCTGGCAGATTGCAGGAGCCACTTGGCTCTATCAATCCTGCCTGACTTGGAAGTGGTGCCACCTTTCATCTGGGAACCATCCTGCATATCGTGGATTTTCAGGAGCCAGCCGGCCACTCCCAGCCACAGGCGCCCGAACACAAACCACAGTCCTATTACCTGGCAAACAAAACTCAACCACCCCGCTTCTGGCTGGCAGATTGCAGGAGCTACTTGCCTCTATGAAACCAGCCCGACTTGGCACTGGTGCCAACTTTCATCTGGGAACCATCCTGCGTATCGTGGATTTTCAGGAGCCAGCCTGCCACTCCCAGCCACAGGCCCCCAAACACAAACCACGGCCCTTATCCCGCGCAAACAAAACTCACCCGTCCAGCTTCTGGCTGGCAGATTGCAGGAGCCACTTGGCTCTATCAAACCAGCCCGACTTGGCACTGGTGCCACCATTCATCTGGGAATCATCCTGCGTAACGTGGATTTTCAGGAGCCAGCCGGCCACTCCCAGACACAGGCCCCCGAACACGAGCCACGGCCCTTTTCCCAGGTAAACAAAACTAACCCGCCCCGCTTCTGGCTGGCAGATTGAAGGAGCCACTTGGCTCTATCAAACCAGGCCGACTTGGCCATGGTGCACCCTTGCGTCTGGGAACCGTTCTGCGTATCGTGGATTTTCAGGAGCCAGCCGGCCACTCCCAGCCAGAGGCACCCAAACAAAATCCACCGCCCTTTTCCCTGGAAGAAAAATTCATCCGCCCCGCTTCTGGATGGTAGATTGCAGGAGCCATTTTGTACTATCATACCGGTTCGAGTTGGCGTTGGTGCCACCGTTCATCTGGGAACCATCCTGCGTATCGTGGATTTTCAGGAGCCAGCCGGCCACTCCCATCCACAGGCCCCCAAGCAAAAACTACGGCCCTTTTCCCTGGAAGTAAAACTGAACTGCCCATCTTCTGGCTGGCAGATTGCAGGAGCCACTTGCCTCTATCAAACCAGTCCGACTCGGCACTGGTGTCACCTTTCATCTGGGAACCATCCTGCGTATGATGGATATTAAGGAGCCAGCCGGCTACGCCCAGCCACAGGGCCCCGATCAAAAATTATGGCCCTTTTCCCTGGAAGAAAAACTGACCTGCCCATCTTCTGGCTGGCAGATTGCAGGAGCCACTTGGCACTATCAAACCAGCCCGACTTGGCACTAGTGCCACCTTTCATCTGGGAACTATCCTGCGTATTGTGGATTTTCAGGAGCCAGCCGGCCACTCCCAGCCACAGCCCCACAAACACAAACTATGGCCCTTTTCCCTGGCAAAAAAAACTCAACCGTCCCGCTTCTGGCTGGCAGATTGCAGGAGCCACTTGCCTCTATCAAACCAGTCCGAATCGGCACTGGTGCCACCTTTCATTTGGGAACCATCCTGCGTATCGTGGATTTTCAGGAGCCAGCCGGCCACTCCCAGCCACAGGCCCCTGAACACAAACTACGGCCCTTTTCCCTGGCAAAAAAAACTCAGCTGCCCCGCTTCTGGATGGTAGATTGCAGGAGCCACTTTGTACTATCAAACCTGCCCAACATGGCACTGCTGCCACCTTTCATCTGGGAACCATCCTGCATATCGTGGATTTTCAGGAGCCAGCCACCCACTGCCAGCCACAGACCCCCAAACACAAACCACGGCCCTTTCCGCTGGAAGTAAAACTGACCTGCCCATCTTCTGGCTGGCAGATTGCAGGAGCCACTTGGCTCTATCAAACCAGCCCGACTCGGCAGTGGTGGCACATTTCATCTGGGAACCATCCTGCGTATCGTGGATTTTCAGGAGCCAGCCGGCCACTCTCAGCCACAGTCCCCCGAACACAAACCACGGCCCTTTTCCCGGGCAAACAAAATTAACCCACCCCGTTTCAGGCTGGCAGATTGCAGGAGCCACTTGGCTCTATCAAACAAGCCCGACTTGGCACTGGTGCCCCCTTGCGTCTGGGAACCATCCTGTTTATCATGGATTTTCAGGAGCCAGCCGGCCACTCCCAGCCACAGGCCCCTGAACAAAAACTACGGCCCTTGTCCCTGGAAAAAAAACTCAGCCGCCCTGCTTCTGGATGGCAGATTGCAGGAGCCACTTTGTACTATCATACCAGTTCAAGTTGGCACTGGTGCCACCTTTCATCTGGGAACCATCCTGCGTATCGTGGATTTTCAGGAGCCAGCCTGCCACTCCCAGCTACAGGCCACCAAACACAAACTAGGGCCCTTTTCCCTGGCAAACAAAACTCATCCGTCCCGCTTCTGGCTGGCAGATTGCAGGAGCCACTTGGGTCTCTCAAATCAGCCCGGCTTGGCACTGGTGCCACCTTTCATCTGGGAACCATCCTGCGTATCGTGGATTTTCAGGAGCCAGCTGGCCACTCCCAGCCACAGGACCCTGAACACAACCCACGGCCCTTTTCCCTGGAAGTAAAATTGACCTGCCCATCGTCTGGCTGGCAGATTGCAGGAGCCACTTCCCTCTATCAAACCAGTCCGAATCGGCACTGGTGCCACCTTTCATTTGGGAACCATCCTGCGCGGCATGGATTTTCAGGAGCCAGCCGGCCACTCCCAGCCACAGGCCCCTGAACACAAACTACGGCCCTTTTCCCTGGCAAAAAAAACTCAGCTGCCCCGCTTCTGGATGGTAGATTGCAGGAGCCACTTTACACTATCAAACCAGCCCGACTTGGCAGTGGTGCCACGTTTCATCTGGGAACCGTCCTTCCTATCGTGGATTTTCAGGAGCCAGCCTGCCTCTCCCAGCCACAGGCCCCCGAACAAAAACCACGGCCCTTTGCCCTGGAAGGAAAACTGACATGCTCATCCTCTGGCTGGCAGATTTCAGGAGCTACTTGGCTCTATCAAACCAGCCCGACTCAGCACTGGTGCCCACTTGGGTCTGGGAATCATTTTGCTTATCATGGATTTTCAGGAGCCAGCCGGCCACTCCCAGCCACAGGCCAACAAACACAAACTACGGCCCTTACCGTTTGCAAACAAAATTCACCCGCCCCGCTTCTGGCTGGCAAATTGCAGGAGCAACTTGGCTATATCAAACCAGCCCAACTCGGCACTGGTGCCCCCTTGGGTCTGGGAAACATCCTGCGCGGCGAGGATTTTCAGGAGCCAGCCACACACTCCCAGCCACAGACCCCCAAACACAAACTACGGCCCTTTTCCCTGGAAGTAAAACTTACCTGCCCATTCTCTGGTTGACAGATTGCAGGAGCCACTTTCCTCTATCAAACCAGTCCGACTTGGCACTGGTGCCACCTTTCATCTGGGAACCATCCTGCGTATCGTGGATTTTCAGGAGCCAGCCGGCCACTCCCATCCACAGGCCCCCAAACAAAAACCACGGCCCTTATCCCTGGAAGTAAAACTGACCTGCCCATATTCTGGCTGGCAGATTGCTGGAAGCACTTGCCTCTATCAAACCAGTCCGACTTGGCACTGGTGCCACCTTTCCTCTGGAACCATCCTGCGTATCTTGGATTTTCAGGAGCCAGCCGGCCACTCCCAGCCACAGGCCCCCGAACACAAACCACGGCCCTTTTCCCTGGCAAACAGAACTCATGCGTCCCGCTTCTGGCTGGCAGATTGCAGGAGCCACTTGCCTCTATCAAACAAGCCTGACTTGGCATTGGTGCTACCTTTCATCTGGGAACCATCCTGCGTATCGTGGATTATGAGGAGGCAGCCGCCCACTCCCTGCCACAGGCCCCTAAACACTAACCACGGCCCTTTTCCCTGGCAAACAAAACTAACCCGCCCCGCTTTTGTCTGGCAGATTGCAGGAGACACTTGGCTCTATCAAACCAGCCCGACTTGGCACTGGTGCCCCCTTGCATCTGGGAACCATCCTGCGTATCGTGGATTTTCAGGAGCCCGCCGGCTACTCCTACCCACAGGTCCCAGAACATAAACTACAGCCCTTTTCCCTGGAAAAAAAAATCAGCTGGCCCGCTTCTGGATGTTAGATTGCAGGAGACACTTTTTACTATCATACCAGTTCAAGTTGGCACTGCTGCCACCTTTCATCTGGGAACCATCCTGCGTATCGTGGATTTTCAGGAGCCAGCCGGCCAACCCCAGCCACAGGTCCCCAAGCAAAAACTACGGCCCTTTTCCCTGGAATTATAACTGACCTGCCCGTCTTCTGGCTGGCAGATTGCAGGAGCCACTTGGCTCTATCAAACCAGCCTGATTCGGTACTGGTGCCCCCTTGGGTCTGGGAACCATCCTGCGCGGCGTGCATTTTCAGGAGCCACGAGCCACTCCCAGCCACAGGACCCCGAAGAGAAACCACGGCCCTTTCCCTTGGCAAAAAAAACCTACCCGTCCCGCTTCTGGCTGGCAGATTGCAGGAGCCACTTGGCTCTATCAAAACAGCCCGACTTGGCACTGGTGTTACCTTTCATCTGGGAACCATCCTGCGTATTGTGGATTTTTAGACGTCAGGCGGCCACTCCCATCCACAAGCCCCCGAACAAAAACTATGGCCCTATTCCCTGGCAAACGGAACTCATCCGTGCCGCTTCTGGCTGGCAGATTGCAGGAGCCACTTGGATCTATCAAACCAGCCCAACTTGGCACTGGTGCCACCTTTCATCTGCGAACCATCCTGCGTATCGTGGATTTTCAGGTGCCAGCCGGCCACTCCCACCACTGTCCCCCGAACACAAACCACGGCACTTTTCCCAGGCAAAAAAAACTCACCCGCCCCGCTTCTGACTGGCAGATTGCAGGAGCCACTTTGCTCTATCAAACCAGCCCAACTTGGCACTGCTGCCACCTTTCATCTGGGAACCATCCTGCGTATTGTGGATTTTCAGGAGTCAGCCGGCCACTCCCAGCCACAGGCCCCCGAACAAAAACCAGGGCCATTTCCCTGGATTTAAAACTGACACGCCCATCTTCTGGCTGGCAGATTGCAGGAGCCACTTTGTACTATCATACCAGTTCAAGTTGGCACTGGTGCCACCTTTCATCGGGAAACCATCCTGCGTATCGTGGATTTTCAGGAGCCAGCCGGCCACTCCCAGCCACAGGCCCCCAAACACAAACTTTGGCCCTTTTCTCTGGAAGTAAAACTGACGAGACCATCATCTGGCTGGCAGATTGCAGGAGCCACTTGGCTCTCTCACATCAGCCTGACTTGGCAGTGGTGTCACCTTTCATCTGGGAACCATCTTGCGTATCGTGTATTTTCAGGAGCCAGCCGGCCACTCCCTGCCACAGGCCCCCAAACAAAACTATGGCCCTTTTCCCTGGAAGTAAAACTGACCTGCCCATCTTCTGGCTGGCAGATTGCAGGAGCCACTTGTCACTATCAAACCAGCCCGACTTGGCACTGTTGCCACCTTTAATCTGGGAACCATCCTGCGTATTGTGGATTTTCAGGAGCCAGCCGGCCACTCCCACCACCGGCCCCCGAACACAAACTACGGCCCTTTTCCCTGGCAAACAAAACTCACCCGCCCCGCTTCCGGCGGCAGATTGCAGGAGCCACTTGCCTCTATCAAACCAGTCTGACTTGGCACTGGTTCCACATTTCCTCTGGAACCATCCTGCGTATCTTGGATTTTCAGGAGCCAGCCGGCCACTCCCAGCCACAGGCTCACAAACACAAACTACGGCCCTTTTCCCTGGCAAAGTAAAACTGACCTGCCCATCTTCTGGCTGGCAGATTGCAGGAGCCAATTGGGACTATCAAACCAGCCCGACTTGGCAGTGGTGCCACTTTCATCTGGGAACCATCCTGCGTATCGTGGATTTTCAGGAGCCAGGCGTCCACTCCCAGCCACAGGCCCCCGAACACAAACCTCACCCCTTTTCCCTGGCAAAAAAATCTAACCCGCCCCGCGTCTGCCTGACAGATTGAAGGAGCCACTTGCCTCTATCCAACCAGTCCGACTTGGCACCGGTGAACCCTTGGGTCTGGGAACTATCCTGCGTATCTTGGATTTTCAGGAGCCAGCTGGCCACTCCCAGCCACAGGCTCCCAAACAAAAACTACGGCCCTTTTCTCTGGAAAAAAAACTCAGCTGCCAGCTTCTGGATGGTAGATTGCAGGAGCCACTTTGTACTATCATACCAGTTCAAGTTGGCAGTGGTGCTACCGTTCATCTGGGAACCATCTTGAGTATCCTGGATTTTCAGGCGCCAGCTGGCCACTCCCAGCCAAAGGCCCCCGAGCGCAAACTATGGCCCTTTTCCCTTGAAGTAAAACTGACCTGCCCATCTTCTGGC
This sequence comes from Zonotrichia albicollis, assembly GCF_047830755.1. Taxonomy (NCBI): domain Eukaryota; kingdom Metazoa; phylum Chordata; class Aves; order Passeriformes; family Passerellidae; genus Zonotrichia; species Zonotrichia albicollis. The sequence goes on from NC_133831.1 coordinate 9,769,528, forward strand.
TGGCAGATAGCAGGAGCCACTTGCCTCTATCCAACCAGTCCGACTTGGCACTGGTGTCACCTTTCATCTGGGAACCATCCTTCGTATCGTGGATTTTCAGGAGCCAGCCGGCCACTCCCAGCCACAGGCTCCCAAACACAAACTACGGCCCTCTTCCCTGGGAAAAAAAAACTCAGATGCCCCTCTTCAGGATGGTAGATTGCAGGAGCCACTTTGTACTATCATTCCCGTTTAAGTTGGCACTGGTGCCACCTTTCATCTGGAAACCATCCTGCGTATCGTGGATTTTCAGGAGCCAGCCGGCCACTCCCATCCACAGGCCCACAAACACAAACTACGGCCCTGTTCTATGGAAGTAAAACTGACCAGCCCATCTTCTGGATGGCAGATTGCAGGAGCCACTTGCCTCTATCAAATCAGCCCGACTTGGCACTGCTGCCACCTTTCATCTGGGAACCATCCTGCGTATCGTGGATTTTCAGGAGCCAGCCGGCCAACCCCAGCCACAGGTCCCCAAGCAAAAACTACGGCCCTTTTCCCTGGAATTATAACTGACCTGCCCATCTTCTGGCTGGCAGATTGCAGGAGCCACTTGGCTCTATCAAACCAGCCTGATTCGGTACTGGTGCCCCCTTGGGTCTGGGAACCATCCTGCGCGGCGTGCATTTTCAGGAGCCACGAGCCACTCCCAGCCACAGGACCCCGAAGAGAAACCACGGCCCTTTCCCTTGGCAAAAAAAACCTACCCGTCCCGCTTCTGGCTGGCAGATTGCAGGAGCCACTTGGCTCTATCAAAACAGCCCGACTTGGCACTGGTGTTACCTTTCATCTGGGAACCATCCTGCGTATTGTGGATTTTTAGACGTCAGGCGGCCACTCCCATCCACAAGCCCCCGAACAAAAACTATGGCCCTATTCCCTGGCAAACGGAACTCATCCGTGCCGCTTCTGGCTGGCAGATTGCAGGAGCCACTTGGATCTATCAAACCAGCCCAACTTGGCACTGGTGCCACCTTTCATCTGCGAACCATCCTGCGTATCGTGGATTTTCAGGTGCCAGCCGGCCACTCCCACCACTGTCCCCCGAACACAAACCACGGCACTTTTCCCAGGCAAACAAAACTCACCCGCCCCGCTTCTGACTGGCAGATTGCAGGAGCCACTTTGCTCTATCAAACCAGCCCAACTTGGCACTGGTGCCACCTTTCATCTGGGAACCATCCTGCGTATTGTGGATTTTCAGGAGTCAGCCGGCCACTCCCAGCCACAGGCCCCCGAACAAAAACCAGGGCCATTTCCCTGGATTTAAAACTGACACGCCCATCTTCTGGCTGGCAGATTGCAGGAGCCACTTTGTACTATCATACCAGTTCAAGTTGGCACTGGTGCCACCTTTCATCGGGAAACCATCCTGCGTATCGTGGATTTTCAGGAGCCAGCCGGCCACTCCCAGCCACAGGCCCCCAAACACAAACTTTGGCCCTTTTCTCTGGAAGTAAAACTGACCAGACCATCATCTGGCTGGCAGATTGCAGGAGCCACTTGGCTCTCTCACATCAGCCTGACTTGGCAGTGGTGTCACCTTTCATCTGGGAACCATCTTGCGTATCGTGTATTTTCAGGAGCCAGCCGGCCACTCCCTGCCACAGGCCCCCAAACAAAACTATGGCCCTTTTCCCTGGAAGTAAAACTGACCTACCCATCTTCTGGCTGGCAGATTGCAGGAGCCACTTGTCACTATCAAACCAGCCCGACTTGGCACTGTTGCCACCTTTAATCTGGGAACCATCCTGCGTATTGTGGATTTTCAGGAGCCAGCCGGCCACTCCCACCACCGGCCCCCGAACACAAACTACAGCCCTTTTCCCTGGCAAACAAAACTCACCCGCCCCGCTTCCGGCGGCAGATTGCAGGAGCCACTTGCCTCTATCAAACCAGTCTGACTTGGCACTGGTTCCACATTTCCTCTGGAACCATCCTGCGTATCTTGGATTTTCAGGAGCCAGCCGGCCACTCCCAGCCACAGGCTCACAAACACAAACTACGGCCCTTTTCCCTGGCAAAGTAAAACTGACCTGCCCATCTTCTGGCTGGCAGATTGCAGGAGCCAATTGGGACTATCAAACCAGCCCGACTTGGCAGTGGTGCCACTTTCATCTGCGAACCATCCTGCGTATCGTGGATTTTCAGGTGCCAGCCGGCCACTCCCACCACTGTCCCCCGAACACAAACCACGGCACTTTTCCCAGGCAAAAAAAACTCACCCGCCCCGCTTCTGACTGGCAGATTGCAGGAGCCACTTTGCTCTATCAAACCAGCCCAACTTGGCACTGGTGCCACCTTTCATCTGGGAACCATCCTGCGTATTGTGGATTTTCAGGAGTCAGCCGGCCACTCCCAGCCACAGGCCCCCGAACAAAAACCACGGCCATTTCCCTGGATTTAAAACTGACACGCCCATCTTCTGGCTGGCAGATTGCAGGAGCCACTTTGTACTATCATACCAGTTCAAGTTGGCACTGGTGCCACCTTTCATCGGGAAACCATCCTGCGTATCGTGGATTTTCAGGAGCCAGCCGGCCACTCCCAGCCACAGGCCCCCAAACACAAACTTTGGCCCTTTTCTCTGGAAGTAAAACTGACCAGACCATCATCTGGCTGGCAGATTGCAGGAGCCACTTGGCTCTCTCACATCAGCCTGACTTGGCAGTGGTGTCACCTTTCATCTGGGAACCATCTTGCGTATCGTGTATTTTCAGGAGCCAGCCGGCCACTCCCAGCCACAGGCCCCCAAACAAAACTATGGCCCTTTTCCCTGGAAGTAAAACTGACCTGCCCATCTTCTGGCTGGCAGATTGCAGGAGCCACTTGTCACTATCAAACCAGCCCGACTTGGCACTGTTGCCACCTTTAATCTGGGAACCATCCTGCGTATTGTGGATTTTCAGGAGCCAGCCGGCCACTCCCACCACCGGCCCCCGAACACAAACTACGGCCCTTTTCCCTGGCAAACAAAACTCACCCGCCCCGCTTCCGGCGGCAGATTGCAGGAGCCACTTGCCTCTATCAAACCAGTCTGACTTGGCACTGGTTCCACATTTCCTCTGGAACCATCCTGCGTATCTTGGATTTTCAGGAGCCAGCCGGCCACTCCCAGCCACAGGCTCACAAACACAAACTACGGCCCTTTTCCCTGGCAAAGTAAAACTGACCTGCCCATCTTCTGGCTGGCAGATTGCAGGAGCCAATTGGGACTATCAAACCAGCCCGACTTGGCAGTGGTGCCACTTTCATCTGGGAACCATCCTGCGTATCGTGGATTTTCAGGAGCCAGGCGTCCACTCCCAGCCACAGGCCCCCGAACACAAACCTCACCCCTTTTCCCTGGCAAAAAAATCTAACCCGCCCCGCGTCTGCCTGACAGATTGAAGGAGCCACTTGCCTCTATCCAACCAGTCCGACTTGGCACCGGTGAACCCTTGGGTCTGGGAACTATCCTGCGTATCTTGGATTTTCAGGAGCCAGCTGGCCACTCCCAGCCACAGGCTCCCAAACAAAAACTACGGCCCTTTTCTCTGGAAAAAAAACTCAGCTGCCAGCTTCTGGATGGTAGATTGCAGGAGCCACTTTGTACTATCATACCAGTTCAAGTTGGCAGTGGTGCTACCGTTCATCTGGGAACCATCTTGAGTATCCTGGATTTTCAGGCGCCAGCTGGCCACTCCCAGCCAAAGGCCCCCGAGCGCAAACTATGGCCCTTTTCCCTTGAAGTAAAACTGACCTGCCCATCTTCTGGCTGGCAGATAGCAGGAGCCACTTGCCTCTATCCAACCAGTCCGACTTGGCACTGGTGTCACCTTTCATCTGGGAACCATCCTTCGTATCGTGGATTTTCAGGAGCCAGCCGGCCACTCCCAGCCACAGGCTCCCAAACACAAACTACGGCCCTCTTCCCTGGGAAAAAAAAACTCAGATGCCCCTCTTCAGGATGGTAGATTGCAGGAGCCACTTTGTACTATCATTCCCGTTTAAGTTGGCACTGGTGCCACCTTTCATCTGGAAACCATCCTGCGTATCGTGGATTTTCAGGAGCCAGCCGGCCACTCCCATCCACAGGCCCACAAACACAAACTACGGCCCTGTTCTATGGAAGTAAAACTGACCAGCCCATCTTCTGGATGGCAGATTGCAGGAGCCACTTGCCTCTATCAAATCAGCCCGACTTGGCACTGGTGTCACCTTTCATCTGGGAACCATCTTGCGTATCGTGGATTTTCAGGAGCCAGCCGGCCACTCCCTGCCACAAGCCCCCGAACAAAAACCACGGCCCTTTTCCCTGGCAAACAAAACTAACCCGCCCCGCTTCTGGCTGGCAGATTGCAGGAGCCACTTACCTCTATCAAACAAGCCTGACTTGGCACTGGTTCTACCTTGCATCTGGGAACCATGCTGCGTATTGTGGATTTTCAGGCGCCAGCCGGAGACTCCCAGCCACAGGCTCCCAAACACAAACTACGGCACTTTTCCCTGGAAAAAAAACACAGCTGCCCCTCTTCTGGATGGTAGATTGCAGGAGCCACTTGCCTCTATCAAACCAGTCCGACTTGGCACTGGTGCCACCTTTCCTCTGGAACAATCCTGCGTATCATTGATTTTCAGGAGCCAGCGGTCTACTCCCAGCCACAGGCCCCTGAACAGAAACCACGGGCCTTTTCCCTGGCAAACAAAACTCACCCGCCCCGCTTCTGGCTGGCAGATTGCAGGAGCCACTTTGCTCTATCAAACCAGCCCAACTTGGCACTGGTGCCACCTTTCATCTGGGAACCATCCTGCGTATTGTGGATTTTCAGGAGTCAGCCGGCCACTCCCAGCCACAGGCCCCCGAACAAAAACTACGGCACTGTTCCCTGGATTTAAAACTGACACGCCCATCTTTTGGCTGGCAGATTGCAGTAGTCACTTGCCTCCATCGAACCAGTCAGACTTGGCACTGGTGTCACCTTTCATCTGGGAACCATCCTGAGTATCGTGGATTTTAAGGAGCCAGCCGGCCACTCCCAGCCACAGGCCCCCAAACACAAACTACGGCCCTTTTCCCTGGACAAAAAATTCAGCTGCCCCTCTTCTGGCTGGCAGATTGCAGGAGCCACTTTGTACTATCATACCAGTTCAAGTTGGCACTGGTGCCACCTTTCATCGGGAAACCATCCTGCGTATCGTGGATTTTCAGGAGCCAGCCGGCCACTCCCAGCCACAGGCCCCCAAACACAAACTTTGGCCCTTTTCTCTGGAAGTAAAACTGACGAGACCATCATCTGGCTGGCAGATTGCAGGAGCCACTTGGCTCTCTCACATCAGCCTGACTTGGTAGTGGTGTCACCTTTCATCTGGGAACCATCTTGCGTATCGTGTATTTTCAGGAGCCAGCCGGCCACTCCCTGCCACAGGCCCCCAAACAAAACTATGGCCCTTTTCCCTGGAAGTAAAACTGACCTGCCCATCTTCTGGCTGGCAGATTGCAGGAGCCACTTGTCACTATCAAACCAGCCCGACTTGGCACTGTTGCCACCTTTCATCTGGGAACCGTCCTGCGTATCGTGGATTTTCAGGAGCCAGCCGGCCACTCCCAGCCACAGGGCCCCGAACGCAAACCACAGCCATTTTCCCTGGCAAACAAAACCAACCCGCCCCGCTTCTGGCTGGCAGATAGCAGGAGCCACTTGCCTCTATCAAACCAACCCGACTTGGCACTGGTGTCACCTTTCATCTGGGAACCATCCTTCGTATCGTGGATTTTCAGGAGCCAGCCGGCCACTCTGAGCCACAGGCTCCCAAACACAAACTACGGCCCGTGTCCCTGGAAAAAAAATTCAGCTGCCCCTCTTCTGGCTGGCAGATTGCAGGAGCCACTTTGTACTATCATAGCAGTTCAAGTTGGCACTGGTGCCACCTTTCATCTGGAAACCATCCTGCGTATCGTGCATTTTCAGGAGCCAGCCGGCCACTCCCAGCCACAGGCACCCGAACACAAACTACGGCACTGTTCTCTGGAAGTAAAACTGACCAGGCCATCTTCTGGATGGCAGATTGCAGGAGCCACTTGCCTCTATCAAACCAGCCCGACTAGGCACTGGTGTCACCTTTCATCTGGGAACCATCCTGCGTATCGTGGATTTTCAGGAGCCAGCCGGCCACTCCCAGCCACAGGCCCCCAAACACAAACTACGGCCCTTTTCCCTGGAAAAAAAATTCAGCTGCCCCTCTTCTGGATGGTAGATTGCAGGAGCCACTTTGTAGTATCATACCAGTTCAAGTTGGCACTGGTGCCACCTTTAATCTGGGAACCATCCTGCGTATCGTGTATTTTCAGGAGCCAGCCAGCCACTCCCTGCCACAGGCCCCCAAAGAAAACTATGGCCCTTTTGCCAGCAAGTAAAACTGACCTGCCCATCTTCTGGCTGGCAGATTGCAGGAGCCACTTGGCTCTATCAAACAAGCCCGACTGGGCACTGTTGCCACCTTTAATCTGGGAACCATCCTGCGTATCGTGGATTTTCAGGAGCCAGCCGGCCACTCCCAGCCACAGGCCCCCGAACACAAACTACGGCCCTTTTCCCCTGGCAAACAAAACTCACCCGCCCCGCTTCTGGCGGCAGATTGCAGGAGCCACTTGCCTCTATCAAACCAGTCTGACTTGGCACTGGTTCCCCATTTCCTCAGGAACCATCCTGCGTATCTTGGATTTTCAGGAGCCAGCCGGCCACTCCCAGCCACAGGCTCACAAACACAAACTACGGCCCTTTTCCTGGCAAAGTAAAACTGACCTACCCATCTTCTGGCTGGCAGATTGCAGGAGCCAATTGGGACTATCAAACCAGCCCGACTTGGCAGTGGTGCCACTTTCATCTGGGAACCATCCTGCGTATCGTGGATTTTCAGGAGCCATGCGTCCACTCCCAGCCACAGGCCCCCGAACTCAAACCTCACCCCTTTTCCCTGGCAAAAAAATCTAACCCGCCCCGCTTCAGGCTGGCGGATTGCAGGAGCCACTTGTCTCTGTCAAACCAGCATGACTCAGCACCGGTGAACCCTTGGGTCTGTGAACTATCCTGCGTATCTTGGATTTTCAGGAGCCAGCTGGCCACTCCCAGCCACAGGCCGCCGAACGCAAACTATGGCCCTTTTCCCTTGAAGTAAAACTGACCTGCCCATCTTCTGGCTGGCAGATTGCAGGAGCTACTTGGCAATATCAAACCAGCCCGACATGGCACTGGTGCAACCTTTCATCTGGGAACCATCCTGCGTATCGTGGATGTTCAGGAGCCAGCCGGCCACTCCCAGCCACAGGCCCCCAAACACAAACTTTGGCCCTTTCCCCTGGAAGTAAAACTTACCTGCCCATTCTCTGGTTGACAGATTGCAGGAGCCACTTTCCTCTATCAAACCAGTCCGACTTGGCACTGGTGCCACCTTTCATCTGGGAACCATCCTGCGTATCGTGGATTTTCAGGAGCCAGCCGGCCACTCCCATCCACAGGCCCCCAAACAAAAACCACGGCCCTTATCCCTGGAAGTAAAACTGACCTGCCCATATTCTGGCTGGCAGATTGCTGGAAGCACTTGCCTCTATCAAACCAGTCCGACTTGGCACTGGTGCCACCTTTCCTCTGGAACCATCCTGCGTATCTTGGATTTTCAGGAGCCAGCCGGCCACTCCCAGCCACAGGCCCCCGAACACAAACCACGGCCCTTTTCCCTGGCAAACAGAACTCATGCGTCCCGCTTCTGGCTGGCAGATTGCAGGAGCCACTTGCCTCTATCAAACAAGCCTGACTTGGCATTGGTGCTACCTTTCATCTGGGAACCATCCTGCGTATAGTGGATTATGAGGAGTCAGCCGCCCACTCCCTGCCGCAGGCCCCTAAACACTAACCACGGCCCTTTTCCCTGGCAAACAAAACTAACCCGCCCCGCTTTTGTCTGGCAGATTGCAGGAGACACTTGGCTCTATCAAACCAGCCCGACTTGGCACTGGTGCCCCCTTGCATCTGGGAACCATCCTGCGTATCGTGGATTTTCAGGAGCCCGCCGGCTACTCCTACCCACAGGTCCCAGAACATAAACTACGGCCCTTTTCCCTGGAAAAAAAAATCAGCTGGCCCGCTTCTGGATGTTAGATTGCAGGAGACACTTTTTACTATCATACCAGTTCAAGTTGGCACTGCTGCCACCTTTCATCTGGGAACCATCCTGCGTATCGTGGATTTTCAGGAGCCAGCCGGCCAACCCCAGCCACAGGTCCCCAAGCAAAAACTACGGCCCTTTTCCCTGGAATTATAACTGACCTGCCCATCTTCTGGCTGGCAGATTGCAGGAGCCACTTGGCTCTATCAAACCAGCCTGATTCGGTACTGGTGCCCCCTTGGGTCTGGGAACCATCCTGCGCGGCGTGCATTTTCAGGAGCCACGAGCCACTCCCAGCCACAGGACCCCGAAGAGAAACCACGGCCCTTTCCCTTGGCAAAAAAAACCTACCCGTCCCGCTTCTGGCTGGCAGATTGCAGGAGCCACTTGGCTCTATCAAAACAGCCCGACTTGGCACTGGTGTTACCTTTCATCTGGGAACCATCCTGCGTATTGTGGATTTTTAGACGTCAGGCGGCCACTCCCATCCACAAGCCCCCAAACAAAAACTATGGCCCTTTTCCCTGGCAAACGGAACTCATCCGTGCCGCTTCTGGCTGGCAGATTGCAGGAGCCACTTGGATCTATCAAACCAGCCCAACTTGGCACTGGTGCCACCTTTCATCTGCGAACCATCCTGCGTATCGTGGATTTTCAGGTGCCAGCCGGCCACTCCCACCACTGTCCCCCGAACACAAACCACGGCACTTTTCCCAGGCAAAAAAAACTCACCCGCCCCGCTTCTGACTGGCAGATTGCAGGAGCCACTTTGTACTATCATACCTGTTCAAGTTGGCACTGGTGCCACCTTTCATCTGGGAACCATCCTGCGTATTGTGGATTTTCAGGAGTCAGCCGGCCACTCCCAGCCACAGGCCCCCGAACAAAAACCAGGGCCATTTCCCTGGATTTAAAAGTGACACGCCCATCTTCTGGCTGGCAGATTGCAGGAGCCACTTTGTACTATCATACCAGTTCAAGTTGGCACTGGTGCCACCTTTCATCGGGAAACCATCCTGCGTATCGTGGATTTTCAGGAGCCAGCCGGCCACTCCCAGCCACAGGCCCACAAACACAAACTTTGGCCCTTTTCTCTGGAAGTAAAACTGACCAGACCATCATCTGGCTGGCAGATTGCAGGAGCCACTTGGCTCTCTCACATCAGCCTGACTTGGCAGTGGTGTCACCTTTCATCTGGGAACCATCTTGCGTATCGTGTATTTTCAGGAGCCAGCCGGCCACTCCCTGCCACAGGCCCCCAAACAAAACTATGGCCCTTTTCCCTGGAAGTAAAACTGACCTGCCCATCTTCTGGCTGGCAGATTGCAGGAGCCACTTGTCACTATCAAACCAGCCCGACTTGGCACTGTTGCCACCTTTAATCTGGGAACCATCCTGCGTATTGTGGATTTTCAGGAGCCAGCCGGCCACTCCCACCACCGGCCCCCGAACACAAACTACGGCCCTTTTCCCTGGCAAACAAAACTCACCCGCCCCGCTTCCGGCGGCAGATTGCAGGAGCCACTTGCCTCTATCAAACCAGTCTGACTTGGCACTGGTTCCACATTTCCTCTGGAACCATCCTGCGTATCTTGGATTTTCAGGAGCCAGCCGGCCACTCCCAGCCACAGGCTCACAAACACAAACTACGGCCCTTTTCCCTGGCAAAGTAAAACTGACCTGCCCATCTTCTGGCTGGCAGATTGCAGGAGCCAATTGGGACTATCAAACCAGCCCGACTTGGCAGTGGTGCCACTTTCATCTGGGAACCATCCTGCGTATCGTGGATTTTCAGGAGCCAGGCGTCCACTCCCAGCCACAGGCCCCCAAACACAAACCTCACCCCTTTTCCCTGGCAAAAAAATCTAACCCGCCCCGCGTCTGCCTGACAGATTGCAGGAGCCACTTGCCTCTATCCAACCAGTCCGACTTGGCACCGGTGAACCCTTGGGTCTGGGAACTATCCTGCGTATCTTGGATTTTCAGGAGCCAGCTGGCCACTCCCAGCCACAGGCTCCCAAACAAAAACTACGGCCCTTTTCCCTGGAAAAAAAACTCAGCTGCCCAGCTTCTGGATGGTAGATTGCAGGAGCCACTTTGTACTATCATACCAGTTCAAGTTGGCAGTGGTGCTACCGTTCATCTGGGAACCATCTTGAGTATCCTGGATTTTCAGGCGCCAGCTGGCCACTCCCAGCCAAAGGCCCCCGAGCGCAAACTATGGCCCTTTTCCCTTGAAGTAAAACTGACCTGCCCATCTTCTGGCTGGCAGATAGCAGGAGCCACTTGCCTCTATCCAACCAGTCCGACTTGGCACTGGTGTCACCTTTCATCTGGGAACCATCCTTCGTATCGTGGATTTTCAGGAGCCAGCCGGCCACTCCCAGCCACAGGCTCCCAAACACAAACTACGGCCCTCTTCCCTGGGAAAAAAAAACTCAGATGCCCCTCTTCAGGATGGTAGATTGCAGGAGCCACTTTGTACTATCATTCCCGTTTAAGTTGGCACTGGTGCCACCTTTCATCTGGAAACCATCCTGCGTATCGTGGATTTTCAGGAGCCAGCCGGCCACTCCCATCCACAGGCCCACAAACACAAACTACGGCCCTGTTCTATGGAAGTAAAACTGACCAGCCCATCTTCTGGATGGCAGATTGCAGGAGCCACTTGCCTCTATCAAATCAGCCCGACTTGGCACTGGTGTCACCTTTCATCTGGGAACCATCTTGCGTATCGTGGATTTTCAGGAGCCAGCCGGCCACTCCCAGCCACAAGCCCCCGAACAAAAACCACGGCCCTTTTCCCTGGCAAACAAAACTAACCCGCCCCGCTTCTGGCTGGCAGATTGCAGGAGCCACTTACCTCTATCAAACAAGCCTGACTTGGCACTGGTTCTACCTTGCATCTGGGAACCATGCTGCGTATTGTGGATTTTCAGGCGCCAGCCGGCCACTCCCAGCCACAGGCTCCCAAACACAAACTACGGCACTTTTCCCTGGAAAAAAAACACAGCTGCCCCTCTTCTGGATGGTAGATTGCAGGAGCCACTTTGTACTATCATACCTGTTCAAGTTGGCACTGGTGCCACCTTTCATCTGGAAACCATCCTGCGTATCGTGGTTTTTCAGGTGCCAGCCGGCCACTCCCAGCCACAGGCCCCCGAACACAAACTACGGCCCTTTTCCCTGGCAAACAAAACTCACCCGCCCCGATTATGGCTGACAGATAGCAGGAGCCACTTGCCTCTATCAAACCAGTCCGACTTGGCACTGGTGCCACCTTTCCTCTGGAACAATCCTGCGTATCATTGATTTTCAGGAGCCAGCGGTCTACTCCCAGCCACAGGCCCCTGAACAGAAACCACGGGCCTTTTCCCTGGCAAACAAAACTCACCCGCCCCGCTTCTGGCTGGCAGATTGCAGGAGCCACTTTGCTCTATCAAACCAGCCCAACTTGGCACTGGTGCCACCTTTCATCTGGGAACCATCCTGCGTATTGTGGATTTTCAGGAGTCAGCCGGCCACTCCCAGCCACAGGCCCCCGAACAAAAACTACGGCACTGTTCCCTGGATTTAAAACTGACACGCCCATCTTTTGGCTGGCAGATTGCAGTAGTCACTTGCCTCCATCGAACCAGTCAGACTTGGCACTGGTGTCACCTTTCATCTGGGAACCATCCTGAGTATCGTGGATTTTAAGGAGCCAGCCGGCCACTCCCAGCCACAGGCCCCCAAACACAAACTACGGCCCTTTTCCCTGGACAAAAAATTCAGCTGCCCCTCTTCTGGCTGGCAGATTGCAGGAGCCACTTTGTACTATCATACCAGTTCAAGTTGGCACTGGTGCCACCTTTCATCGGGAAACCATCCTGCGTATCGTGGATTTTCAGGAGCCAGCCGGCCACTCCCAGCCACAGGCCCCCAAACACAAACTTTGGCCCTTTTCTCTGGAAGTAAAACTGACGAGACCATCATCTGGCTGGCAGATTGCAGGAGCCACTTGGCTCTCTCACATCAGCCTGACTTGGTAGTGGTGTCACCTTTCATCTGGGAACCATCTTGCGTATCGTGTATTTTCAGGAGCCAGCCGGCCACTCCCTGCCACAGGCCCCCAAACAAAACTATGGCCCTTTTCCCTGGAAGTAAAACTGACCTGCCCATCTTCTGGCTTTCAGATTGCAGGAGCCACTTGTCACTATCAAACCAGCCCGACTTGGCACTGTTGCCACCTTTCATCTGGGAACCGTCCTGCGTATCGTGGATTTTCAGGAGCCAGCCGGCCACTCCCAGCCACAGGGCCCCGAACACAAACCACAGCCATTTTCCCTGGCAAACAAAACCAACCCGCCCCGCTTCTGGCTGGCAGATAGCAGGAGCCACTTGCCTCTATCAAACCAACCCGACTTGGCACTGGTGTCACCTTTCATCTGGGAACCATCCTTCGTATCGTGGATTTTCAGGAGCCAGCCGGCCACTCTGAGCCACAGGCTCCCAAACACAAACTACGGCCCGTGTCCCTGGAAAAAAAATTCAGCTGCCCCTCTTCTGGCTGGCAGATTGCAGGAGCCACTTTGTACTATCATACCAGTTCAAGTTGGCACTGGTGCCACCTTTCATCTGGAAACCATCCTGCGTATCGTGCATTTTCAGGAGCCAGCCGGCCACTCCCAGCCACAGGCACCCGAACACAAACTACGGCACTGATCTCTGGAAGTAAAACTGACCAGGCCATCTTCTGGATGGCAGATTGCAGGAGCCACTTGCCTCTATCAAACCAGCCCGACTAGGCACTGGTGTCACCTTTCATCTGGGAACCATCTTGCGTATCGTGGATTTTCAGGAGCCAGCCGGCCACTCCCAGCCACAGGCCCCCGAACACAAACTACGGCCCTTTTCCCCTGGCAAACAAAACTCACCCGCCCCGCTTCTGGCGGCAGATTGCAGGAGCCACTTGCCTCTATCAAACCAGTCTGACTTGGCACTGGTTCCCCATTTCCTCAGGAACCATCCTGCGTATCTTGGATTTTCAGGAGCCAGCCGGCCACTCCCAGCCACAGGCTCACAAACACAAACTACGGCCCTTTTCCTGGCAAAGTAAAACTGACCTACCCATCTTCTGGCTGGCAGATTGCAGGAGCCAATTGGGACTATCAAACCAGCCCGACTTGGCAGTGGTGCCACTTTCATCTGGGAACCATCCTGCGTATCGTGGATTTTCAGGAGCCATGCGTCCACTCCCAGCCACAGGCCCCCGAACTCAAACCTCACCCCTTTTCCCTGGCAAAAAAATCTAACCCGCCCCGCTTCAGGCTGGCGGATTGCAGGAGCCACTTGTCTCTGTCAAACCAGCATGACTCAGCACCGGTGAACCCTTGGGTCTGTGAACTATCCTGCGTATCTTGGATTTTCAGGAGCCAGCTGGCCACTCCCAGCCACAGGCCGCCGAACGCAAACTATGGCCCTTTTCCCTTGAAGTAAAACTGAGCTGCCCATCTTCTGGCTGGCAGATTGCAGGAGCTACTTGGCAATATCAAACCAGCCCGACATGGCACTGGTGCAACCTTTCATCTGGGAACCATCCTGCGTATCGTGGATGTTCAGGAGCCAGCCGGCCACTCCCAGCCACAGGCCCCCAAACACAAACTACGGCCCTTTTCCCTGGAAGTAAAACTTACCTGCCCATTCTCTGGTTGACAGATTGCAGGAGCCACTTTCCTCTATCAAACCAGTCCGACTTGGCACTGGTGCCACCTTTCATCTGGGAACCATCCTGCGTATCGTGGATTTTCAGGAGCCAGCCGGCCACTCCCATCCACAGGCCCCCAAACAAAAACCACGGCCCTTATCCCTGGAAGTAAAACTGACCTGCCCATATTCTGGCTGGCAGATTGCTGGAAGCACTTGCCTCTATCAAACCAGTCCGACTTGGCACTGGTGCCACCTTTCCTCTGGAACCATCCTGCGTATCTTGGATTTTCAGGAGCCAGCCGGCCACTCCCAGCCACAGGCCCCCGAACACAAACCACGGCCCTTTTCCCTGGCAAACAGAACTCATGCGTCCCGCTTCTGGCTGGCAGATTGCAGGAGCCACTTGCCTCTATCAAACAAGCCTGACTTGGCATTGGTGCTACCTTTCATCTGGGAACCATCCCGCGTATCGTGGATTTTCAGGAGCCAGCCGGCCACTCCCAGCCACAGGCTCCCAAACACAAACTACAACCCTTTTCCCTGAAAAAAATACTCAGCTGCCCCTCTTCTGGCTGGCAGATTGCAGGAGCCACTTTGTACTATCATACCTGTTCAAGTTGGCCCTGGTGCCAGCTTTCATCCTGGAACCATCCTGCGTATCGTTGATTTTCAGGAGCCAGCCGGCCACTCCCAGCCACAGGCCCCCAAACACAAACTACGGCTCTTTTCTCTGGAAGTAAAAATGACCTGCCCATCTTGAATCTGGGAACCATCCTGCCTATTGTGGATTTTCCGGAGTCAGCCGGCCACTCCCAGCCACAGGCCCCAAAGAGAAACCACGGCCCATTTCCCTGGAAGTAAAACTGACCTGCCCATCTTCTGGCTAGCAGATTGCAGGAGCCACTTGCCTCTATAAAACCAGCCCGACTTGGCAGTGGTGCCACCTTTCATCTGGGAACCATCCTTCGTATCGTGGATGTTCAGGAGCCAGCCTGCCACTCCCAGCCACAGGCCCCCGAACACAAACCACGGCCATTTTCCCTGGCAAACAAAACCAACCCGCCCCGCTTCTGGCTGGCAGATTGCAGGAGCCACTTGCCTCTATCCAACCAGTCTGACCTGGCAATGGTGTCACCCTTCATCTGGGAACCATCCTTCGTATTGTGGATTTTCAGGAGCAAGCCGGCCACTCCCAGCCACAGGCCCCCATACACAAACTACGGCCCTTTTCCCTGGCAAACAAAACTCACCCGCCCCGCTTCTGGCGGCAGATTGCAGGAGCCACTTGCCTCTATCAAACCAGTCTGACTTGGCACTGGTTCCACATTTCCTCTGGAACCATCCTTCGTATCTTGGATTTTCAGGAGCCAGCCGGCCACTCCCAGCCACAGGCTCACAAACACAAACTACGGCCCTTTTCCCTGGCAAAGTAAAACTGACCTGCCCATCTTCTGGCTGGCAGATTGCAGGAGCCAATTGGGACTATCAAACCAGCCCGACTTGGCAGTGGTGCCACTTTCATCTGGGAACCATCCTGCGTATCGTGGATTTTCAGGAGCCAGGCGTCCACTCCCAGCCACAGGCCCCCGAACACAAACCTCACCCCTTTTCCCTGGCAAAAAAATCTAACCCGCCCCGCATCTGCCTGGCAGATTGCAGGAGCCACTTGTCTCTGTCAAACCAGCATGACTCGGCACCGGTGAACCCTTGGGTCTGGGAACTATCCTGCGTATCTTGGATTTTCAGGAGCCAGCTGGCCACTCCCAGCCACAGGCTCCCAAACAAAAACTACGGCCCTTTTCCCTGGAAAAAAAACTCAGCTGCCCAGCTTCTGGATGGTAGATTGCAGGAGCCACTTTGTATTATCATACCAGTTCAAGTTGGCAGTGGTGCCACCGTTCATCTGGGAACCATCCTGAGTAACCTGGATTTTCAGGCGCCAGCTGGCCACTCCCAGCCACAGGCCCCCGAACGCAAACTATGGCCCTTTTCCCTTGAAGTAAAACTGACCTGCCCATCTTCTGGCTGGCAGATTGCAGGAGCTACTTGGCAATATCAAACCAGCCCGACTTGGCACTGGTGCCACCTTTCATCTGGGAACCGTCCTGCGTATCCTGGATTTTCAGGAGCCAGCCGGCCACTCCCAGCCACAGGGCCCCGAACACAAACCACAGCCATTTTCCCTGGCAAACAAAACCAACCCACCCCGCTTCTGGCTGGCAGATAGCAGGAGCCACTTGCCTCTATCCAACCAGTCCGACTTGGCACTGGTGTCACCTTTCATCTGGGAACCATCCTTCGTATCGTGGATTTTCAGGAGCCAGCCGGCCACTCCCAGCCACAGGCTCCCAAACACAAACTACGGCCCTCTTCCCTGGGAAAAAAAAACTCAGATGCCCCTCTTCAGGATGGTAGATTGCAGGAGCCACTTTGTACTATCATTCCCGTTTAAGTTGGCACTGGTGCCACCTTTCATCTGGAAACCATCCTGCGTATCGTGGATTTTCAGGAGCCAGCCGGCCACTCCCATCCACAGGCCCACAAACACAAACTACGGCCCTGTTCTATGGAAGTAAAACTGACCAGCCCATCTTCTGGATGGCAGATTGCAGGAGCCACTTGCCTCTATCAAATCAGCCCGACTTGGCACTGGTGTCACCTTTCATCTGGGAACCATCTTGCGTATCGTGGATTTTCAGGAGCCAGCCGGCCACTCCCAGCCACAAGCCCCCGAACAAAAACCACGGCCCTTTTCCCTGGCAAACAAAACTAACCCGCCCCGCTTCTGGCTGGCAGATTGCAGGAGCCACTTGCCTCTATCAAACAAGCCTGACTTGGCACTGGTTCTACCTTGCATCTGGGAACCATGCTGCGTATTGTGGATTTTCAGGCGCCAGCCGGCCACTCCCAGCCACAGGCTCCAAAACACAAACTACGGCACTTTTCCCTGGAAAAAAAACACAGCTGCCCCTCTTCTGGATGGTAGATTGCAGGAGCCACTTTGTACTATCATACCTGTTCAAGTTGGCACTGGTGCCACCTTTCATCTAGAAACCATCCTGCGTATCGTGGTTTTTCAGGTGCCAGCCGGCCACTCCCAGCCACAGGCCCCCGAACACAAACTACGGCCCTTTTCCCTGGCAAACAAAACTCACCCGCCCCGATTCTGGCTGACAGATTGCAGGAGCCACTTGCCTCTATCAAACCAGTCCGACTTGGCACTGGTGCCACCTTTCCTCTGGAACCATCCTGCGTATCTTGGATTTTCAGGAGCCAGCCGGCCACTCCCAGCCACAGGCCCCCGAACACAAACCACGGCCCTTTTCCCTGGCAAACAGAACTCATGCGTCCCGCTTCTGGCTGGCAGATTGCAGGAGCCACTTGCCTCTATCAAACAAGCCTGACTTGGCATTGGTGCTACCTTTCATCTGGGAACCATCCTGCGTATAGTGGATTATGAGGAGTCAGCCGCCCACTCCCTGCCACAGGCCCCTAAACACTAACCACGGCCCTTTTCCCTGGCAAACAAAACTAACCCGCCCCGCTTTTGTCTGGCAGATTGCAGGAGACACTTGGCTCTATCAAACCAGCCCGACTTGGCACTGGTGCCCCCTTGCATCTGGGAACCATCCTGCGTATCGTGGATTTTCAGGAGCCCGCCGGCTACTCCTACCCACAGGTCCCAGAACATAAACTACGGCCCTTTTCCCTGGAAAAAAAAATCAGCTGGCCCGCTTCTGGATGTTAGATTGCAGGAGACACTTTTTACTATCATACCAGTTCAAGTTGGCACTGCTGCCACCTTTCATCTGGGAACCATCCTGCGTATCGTGGATTTTCAGGAGCCAGCCGGCCAACCCCAGCCACAGGTCCCCAAGCAAAAACTACGGCCCTTTTCCCTGGAATTATAACTGACCTGCCCGTCTTCTGGCTGGCAGATTGCAGCAGCCACTTGGCTCTATCAAACCAGCCTGATTCGGTACTGGTGCCCCCTTGGGTCTGGGAACCATCCTGCGCGGCGTGCATTTTCAGGAGCCACGAGCCACTCCCAGCCACAGGACCCCGAAGAGAAACCACGGCCCTTTCCCTTGGCAAAAAAAACCTACCCGTCCCGCTTCTGGCTGGCAGATTGCAGGAGCCACTTGCCTCTATCAAACCAGTCCGACTTGGCACTGGTGCCACCTTTCCTCTGGAACAATCCTGCGTATCATTGATTTTCAGGAGCCAGCGGTCTACTCCCAGCCACAGGCCCCTGAACAGAAACCACGGGCCTTTTCCCTGGCAAACAAAACTCACCCGCCCCGCTTCTGGCTGGCAGATTGCAGGAGCCACTTTGCTCTATCAAACCAGCCCAACTTGGCACTGGTGCCACCTTTCATCTGGGAACCATCCTGCGTATTGTGGATTTTCAGGAGTCAGCCGGCCACTCCCAGCCACAGGCCCCCAAATAAAAACTACGGCACTGTTCCCTGGATTTAAAACTGACACGCCCATCTTTTGGCTGGCAGATTGCAGTAGTCACTTGCCTCCATCGAACCAGTCAGACTTGGCACTGGTGTCACCTTTCATCTGGGAACCATCCTGAGTATCGTGGATTTTAAGGAGCCAGCCGGCCACTCCCAGCCACAGGCCCCCAAACACAAACTACGGCCCTTTTCCCTGGACAAAAAATTCAGCTGCCCCTCTTCTGGCTGGCAGATTGCAGGAGCCACTTTGTACTATCATACCAGTTCAAGTTGGCACTGGTGCCACCTTTCATCGGGAAACCATCCTGCGTATCGTGGATTTTCAGGAGCCAGCCGGCCACTCCCAGCCACAGGCCCCCAAACACAAACTTTGGCCCTTTTCTCTGGAAGTAAAACTGACGAGACCATCATCTGGCTGGCAGATTGCAGGAGCCACTTGGCTCTCTCACATCAGCCTGACTTGGTAGTGGTGTCACCTTTCATCTGGGAACCATCTTGCGTATCGTGTATTTTCAGGAGCCAGCCGGCCACTCCCTGCCACAGGCCCCCAAACAAAACTATGGCCCTTTTCCCTGGAAGTAAAACTGACCTGCCCATCTTCTGGCTTTCAGATTGCAGGAGCCACTTGTCACTATCAAACCAGCCCGACTTGGCACTGTTGCCACCTTTCATCTGGGAACCGTCCTGCGTATCGTGGATTTTCAGGAGCCAGCCGGCCACTCCCAGCCACAGGGCCCCGAACACAAACCACAGCCATTTTCCCTGGCAAACAAAACCAACCCGCCCCGCTTCTGGCTGGCAGATAGCAGGAGCCACTTGCCTCTATCAAACCAACCCGACTTGGCACTGGTGTCACCTTTCATCTGGGAACCATCCTTCGTATCGTGGATTTTCAGGAGCCAGCCGGCCACTCTGAGCCACAGGCTCCCAA
The DNA here is from genome assembly GCF_047830755.1 of Zonotrichia albicollis. Lineage (NCBI taxonomy): Eukaryota > Metazoa > Chordata > Aves > Passeriformes > Passerellidae > Zonotrichia > Zonotrichia albicollis. The sequence continues at coordinate 9,788,797 of NC_133831.1, forward strand.
ACACAAACTACGGCCCGTGTCCCTGGAAAAAAAATTCAGCTGCCCCTCTTCTGGCTGGCAGATTGCAGGAGCCACTTTGTACTATCATACCAGTTCAAGTTGGCACTGGTGCCACCTTTCATCTGGAAACCATCCTGCGTATCGTGCATTTTCAGGAGCCAGCCGGCCACTCCCAGCCACAGGCACCCGAACACAAACTACGGCACTGATCTCTGGAAGTAAAACTGACCAGGCCATCTTCTGGATGGCAGATTGCAGGAGCCACTTGCCTCTATCAAACCAGCCCGACTAGGCACTGGTGTCACCTTTAATCTGGGAACCATCCTGCGTATCGTGGATTTTCAGGAGCCAGCCGGCCACTCCCAGCCACAGGCCCCCGAACACAAACTACGGCCCTTTTCCCCTGGCAAACAAAACTCACCCGCCCCGCTTCTGGCGGCAGATTGCAGGAGCCACTTGCCTCTATCAAACCAGTCTGACTTGGCACTGGTTCCCCATTTCCTCAGGAACCATCCTGCGTATCTTGGATTTTCAGGAGCCAGCCGGCCACTCCCAGCCACAGGCTCACAAACACAAACTACGGCCCTTTTCCTGGCAAAGTAAAACTGACCTACCCATCTTCTGGCTGGCAGATTGCAGGAGCCAATTGGGACTATCAAACCAGCCCGACTTGGCAGTGGTGCCACTTTCATCTGGGAACCATCCTGCGTATCGTGGATTTTCAGGAGCCATGCGTCCACTCCCAGCCACAGGCCCCCGAACTCAAACCTCACCCCTTTTCCCTGGCAAAAAAATCTAACCCGCCCCGCTTCAGGCTGGCGGATTGCAGGAGCCACTTGTCTCTGTCAAACCAGCATGACTCAGCACCGGTGAACCCTTGGGTCTGTGAACTATCCTGCGTATCTTGGATTTTCAGGAGCCAGCTGGCCACTCCCAGCCACAGGCCGCCGAACGCAAACTATGGCCCTTTTCCCTTGAAGTAAAACTGAGCTGCCCATCTTCTGGCTGGCAGATTGCAGGAGCTACTTGGCAATATCAAACCAGCCCGACATGGCACTGGTGCAACCTTTCATCTGGGAACCATCCTGCGTATCGTGGATGTTCAGGAGCCAGCCGGCCACTCCCAGCCACAGGCCCCCAAACACAAACTACGGCCCTTTTCCCTGGAAGTAAAACTTACCTGCCCATTCTCTGGTTGACAGATTGCAGGAGCCACTTTCCTCTATCAAACCAGTCCGACTTGGCACTGGTGCCACCTTTCATCTGGGAACCATCCTGCGTATCGTGGATTTTCAGGAGCCAGCCGGCCACTCCCATCCACAGGCCCCCAAACAAAAACCACGGCCCTTATCCCTGGAAGTAAAACTGACCTGCCCATATTCTGGCTGGCAGATTGCTGGAAGCACTTGCCTCTATCAAACCAGTCCGACTTGGCACTGGTGCCACCTTTCCTCTGGAACCATCCTGCGTATCTTGGATTTTCAGGAGCCAGCCGGCCACTCCCAGCCACAGGCCCCCGAACACAAACCACGGCCCTTTTCCCTGGCAAACAGAACTCATGCGTCCCGCTTCTGGCTGGCAGATTGCAGGAGCCACTTGCCTCTATCAAACAAGCCTGACTTGGCATTGGTGCTACCTTTCATCTGGGAACCATCCCGCGTATCGTGGATTTTCAGGAGCCAGCCGGCCACTCCCAGCCACAGGCTCCCAAACACAAACTACAACCCTTTTCCCTGAAAAAAATACTCAGCTGCCCCTCTTCTGGCTGGCAGATTGCAGGAGCCACTTTGTACTATCATACCTGTTCAAGTTGGCCCTGGTGCCAGCTTTCATCCTGGAACCATCCTGCGTATCGTTGATTTTCAGGAGCCAGCCGGCCACTCCCAGCCACAGGCCCCCAAACACAAACTACGGCTCTTTTCTCTGGAAGTAAAAATGACCTGCCCCTCTTGAATCTGGGAACCATCCTGCCTATTGTGGATTTTCCGGAGTCAGCCGGCCACTCCCAGCCACAGGCCCCAAAGAGAAACCACGGCCCATTTCCCTGGAAGTAAAACTGACCTGCCCATCTTCTGGCTAGCAGATTGCAGGAGCCACTTGCCTCTATAAAACCAGCCCGACTTGGCAGTGGTGCCACCTTTCATCTGGGAACCATCCTTCGTATCGTGGATGTTCAGGAGCCAGCCTGCCACTCCCAGCCACAGGCCCCCGAACACAAACCACGGCCATTTTCCCTGGCAAACAAAACCAACCCGCCCCGCTTCTGGCTGGCAGATTGCAGGAGCCACTTGCCTCTATCCAACCAGTCTGACCTGGCAATGGTGTCACCCTTCATCTGGGAACCATCCTTCGTATTGTGGATTTTCAGGAGCAAGCCGGCCACTCCCAGCCACAGGCCCCCATACACAAACTACGGCCCTTTTCCCTGGCAAACAAAACTCACCCGCCCCGCTTCTGGCGGCAGATTGCAGGAGCCACTTGCCTCTATCAAACCAGTCTGACTTGGCACTGGTTCCACATTTCCTCTGGAACCATCCTTCGTATCTTGGATTTTCAGGAGCCAGCCGGCCACTCCCAGCCACAGGCTCACAAACACAAACTACGGCCCTTTTCCCTGGCAAAGTAAAACTGACCTGCCCATCTTCTGGCTGGCAGATTGCAGGAGCCAATTGGGACTATCAAACCAGCCCGACTTGGCAGTGGTGCCACTTTCATCTGGGAACCATCCTGCGTATCGTGGATTTTCAGGAGCCAGGCGTCCACTCCCAGCCACAGGCCCCCGAACACAAACCTCACCCCTTTTCCCTGGAAAAAAAATCTAACCCGCCCCGCATCTGCCTGGCAGATTGCAGGAGCCACTTGTCTCTGTCAAACCAGCATGACTCGGCACCGGTGAACCCTTGGGTCTGGGAACTATCCTGCGTATCTTGGATTTTCAGGAGCCAGCTGGCCACTCCCAGCCACAGGCTCCCAAACAAAAACTACGGCCCTTTTCCCTGGAAAAAAAACTCAGCTGCCCAGCTTCTGGATGGTAGATTGCAGGAGCCACTTTGTATTATCATACCAGTTCAAGTTGGCAGTGGTGCCACCGTTCATCTGGGAACCATCCTGAGTAACCTGGATTTTCAGGCGCCAGCTGGCCACTCCCAGCCACAGGCCCCCGAACGCAAACTATGGCCCTTTTCCCTTGAAGTAAAACTGACCTGCCCATCTTCTGGCTGGCAGATTGCAGGAGCTACTTGGCAATATCAAACCAGCCCGACTTGGCACTGGTGCCACCTTTCATCTGGGAACCGTCCTGCGTATCCTGGATTTTCAGGAGCCAGCCGGCCACTCCCAGCCACAGGGCCCCGAACACAAACCACAGCCATTTTCCCTGGCAAACAAAACCAACCCACCCCGCTTCTGGCTGGCAGATAGCAGGAGCCACTTGCCTCTATCCAACCAGTCCGACTTGGCACTGGTGTCACCTTTCATCTGGGAACCATCCTTCGTATCGTGGATTTTCAGGAGCCAGCCGGCCACTCCCAGCCACAGGCTCCCAAACACAAACTACGGCCCTCTTCCCTGGGAAAAAAAAACTCAGATGCCCCTCTTCAGGATGGTAGATTGCAGGAGCCACTTTGTACTATCATTCCCGTTTAAGTTGGCACTGGTGCCACCTTTCATCTGGAAACCATCCTGCGTATCGTGGATTTTCAGGAGCCAGCCGGCCACTCCCATCCACAGGCCCACAAACACAAACTACGGCCCTGTTCTATGGAAGTAAAACTGACCAGCCCATCTTCTGGATGGCAGATTGCAGGAGCCACTTGCCTCTATCAAATCAGCCCGACTTGGCACTGGTGTCACCTTTCATCTGGGAACCATCTTGCGTATCGTGGATTTTCAGGAGCCAGCCGGCCACTCCCAGCCACAAGCCCCCGAACAAAAACCACGGCCCTTTTCCCTGGCAAACAAAACTAACCCGCCCCGCTTCTGGCTGGCAGATTGCAGGAGCCACTTGCCTCTATCAAACAAGCCTGACTTGGCACTGGTTCTACCTTGCATCTGGGAACCATGCTGCGTATTGTGGATTTTCAGGCGCCAGCCGGCCACTCCCAGCCACAGGCTCCAAAACACAAACTACGGCACTTTTCCCTGGAAAAAAAACACAGCTGCCCCTCTTCTGGATGGTAGATTGCAGGAGCCACTTTGTACTATCATACCTGTTCAAGTTGGCACTGGTGCCACCTTTCATCTAGAAACCATCCTGCGTATCGTGGTTTTTCAGGTGCCAGCCGGCCACTCCCAGCCACAGGCCCCCGAACACAAACTACGGCCCTTTTCCCTGGCAAACAAAACTCACCCGCCCCGATTCTGGCTGACAGATTGCAGGAGCCACTTGCCTCTATCAAACCAGTCCGACTTGGCACTGGTGCCACCTTTCCTCTGGAACCATCCTGCGTATCTTGGATTTTCAGGAGCCAGCCGGCCACTCCCAGCCACAGGCCCCCGAACACAAACCACGGCCCTTTTCCCTGGCAAACAGAACTCATGCGTCCCGCTTCTGGCTGGCAGATTGCAGGAGCCACTTGCCTCTATCAAACAAGCCTGACTTGGCATTGGTGCTACCTTTCATCTGGGAACCATCCTGCGTATAGTGGATTATGAGGAGTCAGCCGCCCACTCCCTGCCACAGGCCCCTAAACACTAACCACGGCCCTTTTCCCTGGCAAACAAAACTAACCCGCCCCGCTTTTGTCTGGCAGATTGCAGGAGACACTTGGCTCTATCAAACCAGCCCGACTTGGCACTGGTGCCCCCTTGCATCTGGGAACCATCCTGCGTATCGTGGATTTTCAGGAGCCCGCCGGCTACTCCTACCCACAGGTCCCAGAACATAAACTACGGCCCTTTTCCCTGGAAAAAAAAATCAGCTGGCCCGCTTCTGGATGTTAGATTGCAGGAGACACTTTTTACTATCATACCAGTTCAAGTTGGCACTGCTGCCACCTTTCATCTGGGAACCATCCTGCGTATCGTGGATTTTCAGGAGCCAGCCGGCCAACCCCAGCCACAGGTCCCCAAGCAAAAACTACGGCCCTTTTCCCTGGAATTATAACTGACCTGCCCGTCTTCTGGCTGGCAGATTGCAGCAGCCACTTGGCTCTATCAAACCAGCCTGATTCGGTACTGGTGCCCCCTTGGGTCTGGGAACCATCCTGCGCGGCGTGCATTTTCAGGAGCCACGAGCCACTCCCAGCCACAGGACCCCGAAGAGAAACCACGGCCCTTTCCCTTGGCAAAAAAAACCTACCCGTCCCGCTTCTGGCTGGCAGATTGCAGGAGCCACTTGGCTCTATCAAAACAGCCCGACTTGGCACTGGTGTTACCTTTCATCTGGGAACCATCCTGCGTATTGTGGATTTTTAGACGTCAGGCGGCCACTCCCATCCACAAGCCCACAAACACAAACTATGGCCCTTTTCCCTGGCAAACGGAACTCATCCGTGCCGCTTCTGGCTGGTAGATTGCAGGAGCCACTTGGCTCTATCAAACCAGCCCAACTTGGCACTGGTGCCACCTTTCATCTGCGAACCATCCTGCGTATCGTGGATTTTCAGGTGCCAGCCGGCCACTCCCACCACTGTCCCCCGAACACAAACCAAGGCACTTTTCCCAGGCAAAAAAAACTCACCCGCCCCGCTTCTGACTGGCAGATTGCAGGAGCCACTTTGCTCTATCAAACCAGCCCAACTTGGCACTGGTGCCACCTTTCATCTGGGAACCATCCTGCGTATTGTGGATTTTCAGGAGTCAGCCGGCCACTCCCAGCCACAGGCTCCCGAACACAAACCACGGCCATTTCCCTGGATTTAAAACTGACACGCCCATCTTCTGGCTGGCAGATTGCAGTAGTCACTTGCCTCCATCGAACCAGTCCGACTTGGCACTGGTGTCACCTTTCATCTGGGAACCATCCTGCGTATCGTGGATTTTCAGGAGCCAGCCAACCACTCCAGGCCACAGGCCCCCAAACACAAACTACGGCCCTTTTCCCTGGACAAAAAATTCAGCTGCCCCTCTTCTGGCTGGCAGATTGCAGGAGCCACTTTGTACTATCATACCAGTTCAAGTTGGCACTGGTGCCACCTTTCATCGGGAAACCATCCTGCGTATCGTGGATTTTCAGGAGCCAGCCGGCCACTCCCAGCCACAGGCCCCCAAACACAAACTTTGGCCCTTTTCTCTGGAAGTAAAACTGACCAGACCATCATCTGGCTGGCAGATTGCAGGAGCCACTTGGCTCTCTCACATCAGCCCGACTTGGCAGTGGTGTCACCTTTCATCTGGGAACCATCTTGCGTATCGTGTATTTTCAGGAGCCAGCCGGCCACTCCCTGCCACAGGCCCCCAAACAAAACTATGGCCCTTTTCCCTGGAAGTAAAACTGACCAGCACATCTTCTGGCTGGCAGATTGCAGGAGCTACTTGTCACTATCAAACCAGCCCGACTTGGCACTGTTGCCACCTTTAATCTGGGAACCATCCTGCGTATTGTGGATTTTCAGGAGCCAGCCGGCCACTGCCACCACAGGCCCCCGAACACAAACTACGGCCCTTTTCCCTGGCAAACAAAACTCACCCGCCCCGCTTCTGGCGGCAGATTGCAGGAGCCACTTGCTTCTATCAAACCAGTCTGACTTGGCACTGGTTCCACATTTCCTCTGGAACCATCCTGCGTATCTTGGATTTTCAGGAGCCAGCCGGCCACTCCCAGCCACAGGCTCACAAACACAAACTACGGCCCTTTTCCCTGGCAAAGTAAAACTGACCTGCCCATCTTCTGGCTGGCAGATTGCAGGAGCCAATTGGGACTATCAAACCAGCCCGACTTGGCAGTGGTGCCACTTTCATCTGGGAACCATCCTGCGTATCGTGGATTTTCAGGAGCCAGGCGTCCACTCCCAGCCACAGGCCCCCGAACACAAACCTCACCCCTTTTCCCTGGCAAAAAAATCTAACCCGCCCCGCGTCTGCCTGGCAGATTGCAGGAGCCACTTGTCTCTGTCAAACCAGCATGACTCGGCACCGGTGAACCCTTGGGTCTGGGAACTATCCTGCGTATCTTGGATTTTCAGGAGCCAGCTGGCCACTCCCAACCACAGGCTCCCAAACAAAAACTACGGCCCTTTTCCCTGGAAAAAAAACTCAGCTGCCCAGCTTCTGGATGGTAGATTGCAGGAGCCACTTTGTACTATCATACCAGTTCAAGTTGGCAGTGGTGCCACTGTTCATCTGGGAACCATCCTGAGTATCCTGGATTTTCAGGCGCCAGCTGGCCACTCCCAGCCACAGGCCCCCGAACGCAAACTATGGCCCTTTTCCCTTGAAGTAAAACTGACCTGCCCATCTTCTGGCTGGCAGATTGCAGGAGCTACTTGGCAATATCAAACCAGCCCGACTTGGCACTGGTGCCACCTTTCATCTGGGAACCGTCCTGCGTATCCTGGATTTTCAGGAGCCAGCCGGCCACTCCCAGCCACAGGGCCCCGAACACAAACCACAGCCATTTTCCCTGGCAAACAAAACCAACCCGCCCCGCTTCTGGCTGGCAGATAGCAGGAGCCACTTGCCTCTATCCAACCAGTCCGACTTGGCACTGGTGTCACCTTTCATCTGGGAACGATCCTTCGTATCGTGGATTTTCAGGAGCCAGCCGGCCACTCCCAGCCACAGGCTCCCAAACACAAACTACGGCCCTCTTCCCTGGGAAAAAAAAACTCAGATGCCCCTCTTCAGGATGGTAGATTGCAGGAGCCACTTTGTACTATCATACCCGTTTAAGTTGGCACTGGCGCCACCTTTCATCTGGACACCATCCTGCGTATCGTGGATTTTCAGGAGCCAGCCGGCCACTCCCAGCCACAGGCCCACAAACACAAACTACGGCCCTGTTCTATGGAAGTAAAACTGACCAGCCCATCTTCTGGATGGCAGATTGCAGGAGCCACTTGCCTCTATCAAACCAACCCGACTTGGCACTGGTGTCACCTTTCATCTGGGAACCATCCTGCGTATCGTGGATTTTAAGGAGCCAGCCGGCCACTCCCAGCCACAGGCCCCCAAACACAAACTACGGCCTTTTTCCCTGGACAAAAAATTCAGCTGCCCCTCTTCTGGCTGGCAGATTGCAGGAGCCACTTTGTACTATCATACCAGTTCAAGTTGGCACTGGTGCCACCTTTCATCGGGAAACCATCCTGCGTATCGTGGATTTTCAGGAGCCAGCCGGCCACTCCCATCCACAGGCCCACAAACACAAACTTTGGCCCTTTTCTCTGGAAGTAAAACTGACCAGACCATCATCTGGCTGGCAGATTGCAGGAGCCACTTGGCTCTCTCACATCAGCCCGACTTGGCAGTGGTGTCACCTTTCATCTGGGAACCATCCTGCGTATCGTGTATTTTCAGGAGCCAGCGGGCCACTCCCTGCCACAGGCCCCCAAACAAAACTATGGCCCTTTTCCCTGGAAGTAAAACTGACCTGCCCATCTTCTGGCTGGCAGATTGCAGGAGCCACTTGTCACTATCAAACCAGCCCGACTAGGCACTGTTGCCACCTTTAATCTGGGAACCATCCTGCGTATTGTGGATTTTCAGGAGCCAGCCGGCCACTGCCACCACAGGCCCCCGAACACAAACTACGGCCCTTTTCCCTGGCAAACAAAACTCACCCGCCCCGCTTCTGGCGGCAGATTGCAGGAGCCACTTGCCTCTATCCAACCAGTCTGACTTGGCACTGGTTCCACATTTCCTCAGGAACCATCCTGCGTATCTTGGATTTTCAGGAGCCAGCCGGCCACTCCCAGCCACAGGCTCACAAACACAAACTACGGCCCTTTTCCCTGGCAAAGTAAAACTAACCTGCCCATCTTCTGGCTGGCAGATTGCAGGAGCCAATTGGGACTATCAAACCAGCCCGACTTGGCAGTGGTGCCACTTTCATCTGGGAACCATCCTGCGTATCGTGGATTTTCAGGAGCCAGGCGTCCACTCCCAGCCACAGGCCCCCGAACACAAACCTCACCCCTTTTCCCTGGCAAAAAAATCTAACCCGCCCCGCGTCTGCCTGACAGATTGCAGGAGCCACATGCCTCTATCCAACCAGTCCGACTTGGCACCGGTGAACCCTTGGGTCTGGGAACTATCCTGCGTATCTTGGATTTTCAGGAGCCAGCTGGCCACTCCCAGCCACAGGCTCCCAAACAAAAACTACGGCCCTTTTCCCTGGAAAAAAAACTCAGCTGCCCAGCTTCTGGATGGTAGATTGCAGGAGCCACTTTGTACTATCATACCAGTTCAAGTTGGCAGTGGTGCCACCGTTCATCTGGGAACCATCCTGAGTAACCTGGATTTTCAGGCGCCAGCTGGCCACTCCCAGCCACAGGCCCCCGAACGCAAACTATGGCCCTTTTCCCTTGAAGTAAAACTGACCTGCCCATCTTCTGGCTGGCAGATTGCAGGAGCTACTTGGCAATATCAAACCAGCCCGACTTGGCACTGGTGCCACCTTTCATCTGGGAACCGTCCTGCGTATCGAGGATTTTCAGGAGCCAGCCGGCCACTCCCAGCCACAGGGCCCCGAACACAAACCACAGCCATTTTCCCTGGCAAACAAAACCAACCCACCCCGCTTCTGGCTGGCAGATAGCAGGAGCCACTTGCCTCTATCCAACCAGTCCGACTTGGCACTGGTGTCACCTTTCATCTGGGAACCATCCTTCGTATCGTGGATTTTCAGGAGCCAGCCGGCCACTCCCAGCCTCAGGCTCCCAAACACAAACTACGGCCCTCTTCCCTGTGAAAAAAAAACTCAGATGCCCCTCTTCAGGATGGTAGATTGCAGGAGCCACTTTGTACTATCATTCCCGTTTAAGTTGGCACTGGTGCCACCTTTCATCTGGAAACCATCCTGCGTATCGTGGATTTTCAGGAGCCAGCCGGCCACTCCCATCCACAGGCCCACAAACACAAACTACGGCCCTGTTCTATGGAAGTAAAACTGACCAGCCCATCTTCTGGATGGCAGATTGCAGGAGCCACTTGCCTCTATCAAATCAGCCCGACTTGGCACTGGTGTCACCTTTCATCTGGGAACCATCTTGCGTATCGTGGATTTTCAGGAGCCAGCCGGCCACTCCCAGCCACAGGCCCCCGAACACAAACCACGGCCCTTTTCCCTGGCAAACAGAACTCATGCGTCCCGCTTCTGGCTGGCAGATTGCAGGAGCCACTTGCCTCTATCAAACAAGCCTGACTTGGCATTGGTGCTACCTTTCATCTGGGAACCATCCTGCGTATAGTGGATTATGAGGAGTCAGCCGCCCACTCCCTGCCACAGGCCCCTAAACACTAACCACGGCCCTTTTCCCTGGCAAACAAAACTAACCCGCCCCGCTTTTGTCTGGCAGATTGCAGGAGACACTTGGCTCTATCAAACCAGCCCGACTTGGCACTGGTGCCCCCTTGCATCTGGGAACCATCCTGCGTATCGTGGATTTTCAGGAGCCCGCCGGCTACTCCTACCCACAGGTCCCAGAACATAAACTACGGCCCTTTTCCCTGGAAAAAAAAATCAGCTGTCCCGCTTCTGGATGTTAGATTGCCGGAGACACTTTTTACTATCATACCAGTTCAAGTTGGCACTGCTGCCACCTTTCATCTGGGAACCATCCTGCGTATCGTGGATTTTCAGGAGCCAGCCGGCCAACCCCAGCCACAGGTCCCCAAGCAAAAACTACGGCCCTTTTCCCTGGAATTATAACTGACCTGCCCATCTTCTGGCTGGCAGATTGCAGGAGCCACTTGGCTCTATCAAACCAGCCTGATTCGGTACTGGTGCCCCCTTGGGTCTGGGAACCATCCTGCGCGGCGTGCATTTTCAGGAGCCACGAGCCACTCCCAGCCACAGGACCCCGAAGAGAAACCACGGCCCTTTCCCTTGGCAAAAAAAACCTACCCGTCCCGCTTCTGGCTGGCAGATTGCAGGAGCCACTTGGCTCTATCAAAACAGCCCGACTTGGCACTGGTGTTACCTTTCATCTGGGAACCATCCTGCGTATTGTGGATTTTTAGACGTCAGGCGGCCACTCCCATCCACAAGCCCACAAACACAAACTATGGCCCTTTTCCCTGGCAAACGGAACTCATCCGTGCCGCTTCTGGCTGGCAGATTGCAGGAGCCACTTGGCTCTATCAAACCAGCCCAACTTGGCACTGGTGCCACCTTTCATCTGCGAACCATCCTGCGTATCGTGGATTTTCAGGTGCCAGCCGGCCACTCCCACCACTGTCCCCCGAACACAAACCACGGCACTTTTCCCAGGCAAAAAAAACTCACCCGCCCCGCTTCTGACTGGCAGATTGCAGGAGCCACTTTGCTCTATCAAACCAGCCCAACTTGGCACTGGTGCCACCTTTCATCTGGGAACCATCCTGCGTATTGTGGATTTTAAGGAGTCAGCCGGCCACTCCCAGCCACAGGCCCCTGAACACAAACCACGGCCATTTCCCTGGATTTAAAACTGACACGCCCATCTTCTGGCTGGCAGATTGCAGTAGTCACTTGCCTCCATCGAACCAGTCCGACTTGGCACTGGTGTCACCTTTCATCTGGGAACCATCCTGCGTATCGTGGATTTTAAGGAGCCAGCCGGCCACTCCCAGCCACAGGCCCCCAAACACAAACTACGGCCTTTTTCCCTGGACAAAAAATTCAGCTGCCCCTCTTCTGGCTGGCAGATTGCAGGAGCCACTTTGTACTATCATACCAGTTCAAGTTGGCACTGGTGCCACCTTTCATCGGGAAACCATCCTGCGTATCGTGGATTTTCAGGAGCCAGCCGGCCACTCCCATCCACAGGCCCACAAACACAAACTTTGGCCCTTTTCTCTGGAAGTAAAACTGACCAGACCATCATCTGGCTGGCAGATTGCAGGAGCCACTTGGCTCTCTCACATCAGCCCGACTTGGCAGTGGTGTCACCTTTCATCTGGGAACCATCCTGCGTATCGTGTATTTTCAGGAGCCAGCGGGCCACTCCCTGCCACAGGCCCCCAAACAAAACTATGGCCCTTTTCCCTGGAAGTAAAACTGACCTGCCCATCTTCTGGCTGGCAGATTGCAGGAGCCACTTGTCACTATCAAACCAGCCCGACTAGGCACTGTTGCCACCTTTAATCTGGGAACCATCCTGCGTATTGTGGATTTTCAGGAGCCAGCCGGCCACTGCCACCACAGGCCCCCAAACACAAACTACGGCCCTTTTCCCTGGCAAACAAAACTCACCCGCCCCGCTTCTGGCGGCAGATTGCAGGAGCCACTTGCCTCTATCAAACCAGTCTGACTTGGCACTGGTTCCACATTTCCTCAGGAACCATCCTGCGTATCTTGGATTTTCAGGAGCCAGCCGGCCACTCCCAGCCACAGGCTCACAAACACAAACTACGGCCCTTTTCCCTGGCAAAGTAAAACTAACCTGCCCATCTTCTGGCTGGCAGATTGCAGGAGCCAATTGGGACTATCAAACCAGCCCGACTTGGCAGTGGTGCCACTTTCATCTGGGAACCATCCTGCGTATCGTGGATTTTCAGGAGCCAGGCGTCCACTCCCAGCCACAGGCCCCCGAACACAAACCTCACCCCTTTTCCCTGGCAAAAAAATCTAACCCGCCCCGCGTCTGCCTGACAGATTGCAGGAGCCACATGCCTCTATCCAACCAGTCCGACTTGGCACCGGTGAACCCTTGGGTCTGGGAACTATCCTGCGTATCTTGGATTTTCAGGAGCCAGCTGGCCACTCCCAGCCACAGGCTCCCAAACAAAAACTACGGCCCTTTTCCCTGGAAAAAAAACTCAGCTGCCCAGCTTCTGGATGGTAGATTGCAGGAGCCACTTTGTACTATCATACCAGTTCAAGTTGGCAGTGGTGCCACCGTTCATCTGGGAACCATCCTGAGTAACCTGGATTTTCAGGCGCCAGCTGGCCACTCCCAGCCACAGGCCCCCGAACGCAAACTATGGCCCTTTTCCCTTGAAGTAAAACTGACCTGCCCATCTTCTGGCTGGCAGATTGCAGGAGCTACTTGGCAATATCAAACCAGCCCGACTTGGCACTGGTGCCACCTTTCATCTGGGAACCGTCCTGCGTATCGAGGATTTTCAGGAGCCAGCCGGCCACTCCCAGCCACAGGGCCCCGAACACAAACCACTGCCATTTTCCCTGGCAAACAAAACCAACCCACCCCGCTTCTGGCTGGCAGATAGCAGGAGCCACTTGCCTCTATCCAACCAGTCCGACTTGGCACTGGTGTCACCTTTCATCTGGGAACCATCCTTCGTATCGTGGATTTTCAGGAGCCAGCCGGCCACTCCCAGCCTCAGGCTCCCAAACACAAACTACGGCCCTCTTCCCTGTGAAAAAAAAACTCAGATGCCCCTCTTCAGGATGGTAGATTGCAGGAGCCACTTTGTACTATCATTCCCGTTTAAGTTGGCACTGGTGCCACCTTTCATCTGGAAACCATCCTGCGTATCGTGGATTTTCAGGAGCCAGCCGGCCACTCCCATCCACAGGCCCACAAACACAAACTACGGCCCTGTTCTATGGAAGTAAAACTGACCAGCCCATCTTCTGGATGGCAGATTGCAGGAGCCACTTGCCTCTATCAAATCAGCCCGACTTGGCACTGGTGTCACCTTTCATCTGGGAACCATCTTGCGTATCGTGGATTTTCAGGAGCCAGCCGGCCACTCCCAGCCACAGGCCCCCGAACACAAACCACGGCCCTTTTCCCTGGCAAACAGAACTCATGCGTCCCGCTTCTGGCTGGCAGATTGCAGGAGCCACTTGCCTCTATCAAACAAGCCTGACTTGGCATTGGTGCTACCTTTCATCTGGGAACCATCCTGCGTATAGTGGATTATGAGGAGTCAGCCGCCCACTCCCTGCCACAGGCCCCTAAACACTAACCACGGCCCTTTTCCCTGGCAAACAAAACTAACCCGCCCCGCTTTTGTCTGGCAGATTGCAGGAGACACTTGGCTCTATCAAACCAGCCCGACTTGGCACTGGTGCCCCCTTGCATCTGGGAACCATCCTGCGTATCGTGGATTTTCAGGAGCCCGCCGGCTACTCCTACCCACAGGTCCCAGAACATAAACTACGGCCCTTTTCCCTGGAAAAAAAAATCAGCTGGCCCGCTTCTGGATGTTAGATTGCCGGAGACACTTTTTACTATCATACCAGTTCAAGTTGGCACTGCTGCCACCTTTCATCTGGGAACCATCCTGCGTATCGTGGATTTTCAGGAGCCAGCCGGCCAACCCCAGCCACAGGTCCCCAAGCAAAAACTACGGCCCTTTTCCCTGGAATTATAACTGACCTGCCCATCTTCTGGCTGGCAGATTGCAGGAGCCACTTGGCTCTATCAAACCAGCCTGATTCGGTACTGGTGCCCCCTTGGGTCTGGGAACCATCCTGCGCGGCGTGCATTTTCAGGAGCCACGAGCCACTCCCAGCCACAGGACCCCGAAGAGAAACCACGGCCCTTTCCCTTGGCAAAAAAAACCTACCCGTCCCGCTTCTGGCTGGCAGATTGCAGGAGCCACTTGGCTCTATCAAAACAGCCCGACTTGGCACTGGTGTTACCTTTCATCTGGGAACCATCCTGCGTATTGTGGATTTTTAGACGTCAGGCGGCCACTCCCATCCACAAGCCCACAAACACAAACTATGGCCCTTTTCCCTGGCAAACGGAACTCATCCGTGCCGCTTCTGGCTGGCAGATTGCAGGAGCCACTTGGCTCTATCAAACCAGCCCAACTTGGCACTGGTGCCACCTTTCATCTGCGAACCATCCTGCGTATCGTGGATTTTCAGGTGCCAGCCGGCCACTCCCACCACTGTCCCCCGAACACAAACCACGGCACTTTTCCCAGGCAAAAAAAACTCACCCGCCCCGCTTCTGACTGGCAGATTGCAGGAGCCACTTTGCTCTATCAAACCAGCCCAACTTGGCACTGGTGCCACCTTTCATCTGGGAACCATCCTGCGTATTGTGGATTTTCAGGAGTCAGCCGGCCACTCCCAGCCACAGGCCCCTGAACACAAACCACGGCCATTTCCCTGGATTTAAAACTGACACGCCCATCTTCTGGCTGGCAGATTGCAGTAGTCACTTGCCTCCATCGAACCAGTCCGACTTGGCACTGGTGTCACCTTTCATCTGGGAACCATCCTGCGTATCGTGGATTTTCAGGAGCCTGCCAACCACTCCAGGCCACAGGCCCCCAAACACAAACTACGGCCCTTTTCCCTGGACAAAAAATTCAGCTGCCCCTCTTCTGGCTGGCAGATTGCAGGAGCCACTTTGTACTATCATACCAGTTCAAGTTGGCACTGGTGCCACCTTTCATCGGGAAACCATCCTGCGTATCGTGGATTTTCAGGAGCCAGCCGGCCACTCCCAGCCCCAGGCCCCCAAACACAAACTTTGGCCCTTTTCTCTGGAAGTAAAACTGACGAGACCATCATCTGGCTGGCAGATTGCAGGAGCCACTTGGCTCTCTCACATCAGCCTGACTTGGCAGTGGTGTCACCTTTCATCTGGGAACCACCTTGCGTATCGTGTACTTTCAGGAGCCAGCCGGCCACTCCCTGCCACAGGCCCCCAAACAAAACTATGGCCCTTTTCCCTGGAAGTAAAACTGACCTGCCCATCTTCTGGCTGGCAGATTGCAGGAGCCACTTGTCACTATCAAACCAGCCCGACTAGGCACTGTTGCCACCTTTAATCTGGGAACCATCCTGCGTATTGTGGATTTTCAGGAGCCAGCCGGCCACTGCCACCACAGGCCCCCAAACACAAACTACGGCCCTTTTCCCTGGCAAACAAAACTCACCCGCCCCGCTTCTGGCGGCAGATTGCAGGAGCCACTTGCCTCTATCAAACCAGTCTGACTTGGCACTGGTTCCACATTTCCTCAGGAACCATCCTGCGTATCTTGGATTTTCAGGAGCCAGCCGGCCACTCCCAGCCACAGGCTCACAAACACAAACTACGGCCCTTTTCCCTGGCAAAGTAAAACTAACCTGCCCATCTTCTGGCTGGCAGATTGCAGGAGCCAATTGGGACTATCAAACCAGCCCGACTTGGCAGTGGTGCCACTTTCATCTGGGAACCATCCTGCGTATCGTGGATTTTCAGGAGCCAGGCGTCCACTCCCAGCCACAGGCCCCCGAACACAAACCTCACCCCTTTTCCCTGGCAAAAAAATCTAACCCGCCCCGCGTCTGCCTGACAGATTGCAGGAGCCACATGCCTCTATCCAACCAGTCCGACTTGGCACCGGTGAACCCTTGGGTCTGGGAACTATCCTGCGTATCTTGGATTTTCAGGAGCCAGCTGGCCACTCCCAGCCACAGGCTCCCAAACAAAAACTACGGCCCTTTTCCCTGGAAAAAAAACTCAGCTGCCCAGCTTCTGGATGGTAGATTGCAGGAGCCACTTTGTACTATCATACCAGTTCAAGTTGGCAGTGGTGCCACCGTTCATCTGGGAACCATCCTGAGTAACCTGGATTTTCAGGCGCCAGCTGGCCACTCCCAGCCACAGGCCCCCGAACGCAAACTATGGCCCTTTTCCCTTGAAGTAAAACTGACCTGCCCATCTTCTGGCTGGCAGATTGCAGGAGCTACTTGGCAATATCAAACCAGCCCGACTTGGCACTGGTGCCACCTTTCATCTGGGAACCGTCCTGCGTATCGAGGATTTTCAGGAGCCAGCCGGCCACTCCCAGCCACAGGGCCCCGAACACAAACCACAGCCATTTTCCCTGGCAAACAAAACCAACCCACCCCGCTTCTGGCTGGCAGATAGCAGGAGCCACTTGCCTCTATCCAACCAGTCCGACTTGGCACTGGTGTCACCTTTCATCTGGGAACCATCCTTCGTATCGTGGATTTTCAGGAGCCAGCCGGCCACTCCCAGCCTCAGGCTCCCAAACACAAACTACGGCCCTCTTCCCTGTGAAAAAAAAACTCAGATGCCCCTCTTCAGGATGGTAGATTGCAGGAGCCACTTTGTACTATCATTCCCGTTTAAGTTGGCACTGGTGCCACCTTTCATCTGGAAACCATCCTGCGTATCGTGGATTTTCAGGAGCCAGCCGGCCACTCCCATCCACAGGCCCACAAACACAAACTACGGCCCTGTTCTATGGAAGTAAAACTGACCAGCCCATCTTCTGGATGGCAGATTGCAGGAGCCACTTGCCTCTATCAAATCAGCCCGACTTGGCACTGGTGTCACCTTTCATCTGGGAACCATCTTGCGTATCGTGGATTTTCAGGAGCCAGCCGGCCACTCCCAGCCACAGGCCCCCGAACACAAACCACGGCCCTTTTCCCTGGCAAACAGAACTCATGCGTCCCGCTTCTGGCTGGCAGATTGCAGGAGCCACTTGCCTCTATCAAACAAGCCTGACTTGGCATTGGTGCTACCTTTCATCTGGGAACCATCCTGCGTATAGTGGATTATGAGGAGTCAGCCGCCCACTCCCTGCCACAGGCCCCTAAACACTAACCACGGCCCTTTTCCCTGGCAAACAAAACTAACCCGCCCCGCTTTTGTCTGGCAGATTGCAGGAGACACTTGGCTCTATCAAACCAGCCCGACTTGGCACTGGTGCCCCCTTGCATCTGGGAACCATCCTGCGTATCGTGGATTTTCAGGAGCCCGCCGGCTACTCCTACCCACAGGTCCCAGAACATAAACTACGGCCCTTTTCCCTGGAAAAAAAAATCAGCTGTCCCGCTTCTGGATGTTAGATTGCCGGAGACACTTTTTACTATCATACCAGTTCAAGTTGGCACTGCTGCCACCTTTCATCTGGGAACCATCCTGCGTATCGTGGATTTTCAGGAGCCAGCCGGCCAACCCCAGCCACAGGTCCCCAAGCAAAAACTACGGCCCTTTTCCCTGGAATTATAACTGACCTGCCCATCTTCTGGCTGGCAGATTGCAGGAGCCACTTGGCTCTATCAAACCAGCCTGATTCGGTACTGGTGCCCCCTTGGGTCTGGGAACCATCCTGCGCGGCGTGCATTTTCAGGAGCCACGAGCCACTCCCAGCCACAGGACCCCGAAGAGAAACCACGGCCCTTTCCCTTGGCAAAAAAAACCTACCCGTCCCGCTTCTGGCTGGCAGATTGCAGGAGCCACTTGGCTCTATCAAAACAGCCCGACTTGGCACTGGTGTTACCTTTCATCTGGGAACCATCCTGCGTATTGTGGATTTTTAGACGTCAGGCGGCCACTCCCATCCACAAGCCCACAAACACAAACTATGGCCCTTTTCCCTGGCAAACGGAACTCATCCGTGCCGCTTCTGGCTGGCAGATTGCAGGAGCCACTTGGCTCTATCAAACCAGCCCAACTTGGCACTGGTGCCACCTTTCATCTGCGAACCATCCTGCGTATCGTGGATTTTCAGGTGCCAGCCGGCCACTCCCACCACTGTCCCCCGAACACAAACCACGGCACTTTTCCCAGGCAAAAAAAACTCACCCGCCCCGCTTCTGACTGGCAGATTGCAGGAGCCACTTTGCTCTATCAAACCAGCCCAACTTGGCACTGGTGCCACCTTTCATCTGGGAACCATCCTGCGTATTGTGGATTTTCAGGAGTCAGCCGGCCACTCCCAGCCACAGGCCCCTGAACACAAACCACGGCCATTTCCCTGGATTTAAAACTGACACGCCCATCTTCTGGCTGGCAGATTGCAGTAGTCACTTGCCTCCATCGAACCAGTCCGACTTGGCACTGGTGTCACCTTTCATCTGGGAACCATCCTGCGTATCGTGGATTTTAAGGAGCCAGCCGGCCACTCCCAGCCACAGGCCCCCAAACACAAACTACGGCCTTTTTCCCTGGACAAAAAATTCAGCTGCCCCTCTTCTGGCTGGCAGATTGCAGGAGCCACTTTGTACTATCATACCAGTTCAAGTTGGCACTGGTGCCACCTTTCATCGGGAAACCATCCTGCGTATCGTGGATTTTCAGGAGCCAGCCGGCCACTCCCAGCCACAGGCCCCCAAACACAAACTTTGGCCCTTTTCTCTGGAAGTAAAACTGACCAGACCATCATCTGGCTGGCAGATTGCAGGAGCCACTTGGCTCTCTCACATCAGCCTGACTTGGCAGTGGTGTCACCTTTCATCTGGGAACCACCTTGCGTATCGTGTACTTTCAGGAGCCAGCCGGCCACTCCCTGCCACAGGCCCCCAAACAAAACTATGGCCCTTTTCCCTGGAAGTAAAACTGACCTGCCCATCTTCTGGCTGGCAGATTGCAGGAGCCACTTGTCACTATCAAACCAGCCCGACTTGGCACTGTTGCCACCTTTAATCTGGGAACCATCCTGCGTATTGTGGATTTTCAGGAGCCAGCCGGCCACTCCCACCACCGGCCCCCGAACACAATCTACGGCCCTTTTCCCTGGCAAACAAAACTCACCCGCCCCGCTTCCGGCGGCAGATTGCAGGAGCCACTTGCCTCTATCAAACCAGTCTGACTTGGCACTGGTTCCACATTTCCTCTGGAACCATCCTGCGTATCTTGGATTTTCAGGAGCCAGCCGGCCACTCCCAGCCACAGGCTCACAAACACAAACTACGGCCCTTTTCCCTGGCAAAGTAAAACTGACCTGCCCATCTTCTGGCTGGCAGATTGCAGGAGCCAATTGGGACTATCAAACCAGCCCGACTTGGCAGTGGTGCCACTTTCATCTGGGAACCATCCTGCGTATCGTGGATTTTCAGGAGCCAGGCGTCCACTCCCAGCCACAGGCCCCCGAACACAAACCTCACCCCTTTTCCCTGGCAAAAAAATCTAACCCGCCCCGCGTCTGCCTGGCAGATTGCAGGAGCCACTTGTCTCTGTCAAACCAGCATGACTCGGCACCGGTGAACCCTTGGGTCTGGGAACTATCCTGCGTATCTTGGATTTTCAGGAGCCAGCTGGCCACTCCCAGCCACAGGCTCCCAAACAAAAACTACGGCCCTTTTCCCTGGAAAAAAAACTCAGCTGCCCAGCTTCTGGATGGTAGATTGCAGGAGCCACTTTGTACTATCATACCAGTTCAAGTTGGCAGTGGTGCCACCGTTCATCTGGGAACCATCCTGAGTATCCTGGATTTTCAGGCGCCAGCTGGCCACTCCCAGCCACAGGCCCCCGAACGCAAACTATGGCCCTTTTCCCTTGAAGTAAAACTGACCTGCCCATCTTCTGGCTGGCAGATTGCAGGAGCTACTTGGCAATATCAAACCAGCCCGACTTGGCACTGGTGCCACCTTTCATCTGGGAACCGTCCTGCGTATCGTGGATTTTCAGGAGCCAGCCGGCCACTCCCAGCCACAGGGCCCCGAACACAAACCACAGCCATTTTCCCTGGCAAACAAAACCAACCCGCCCCGCTTCTGGCTGGCAGATAGCAGGAGCCACTTGCCTCTATCCAACCAGTCCGACTTGGCACTGGTGTCACCTTTCATCTGGGAACCATCCTTCGTATCGTGGATTTTCAGGCGCCAGCCGGCCACTCCCAGCCACAGGCCCACAAACACAAACTACGGCCCTGTTCTATGGAAGTAAAACTGACCAGCCCATCTTCTGGCTGGCAGATTGCAGTAGTCACTTGCCTCTATCAAACCAACCCGACTTGGCACTGGTGTCACCTTTCATCTGGGAACCATCCTGCGTATCGTGGATTTTAAGGAGCCAGCCGGCCACTCCCAGCCACAGGCTCCCAAACACAAACTACGGCACTTTTCCCTGGAAAAAAAACACAGCTGCCCCTCTTCTGGATGGTAGATTGCAGGAGCCACTTTGTACTATCATACCTGTTCAAGTTGGCACTGGTGCCACCTTTCATCTGGAAACCATCCTGCGTATCGTGGTTTTTCAGGTGCCAGCCGGCCACTCCCAGCCACAGGCCCCCGAACACAAACTACGGCCCTTTTCCCTGGCAAACAAAACTCACCCGCCCCGATTCTGGCTGACAGATTGCAGGAGCCACTTGCCTCTATCAAACCAGTCCGACTTGGCACTGGTGCCACCTTTCCTCTGGAACAATCCTGCGTATCATTGATTTTCAGGAGCCAGCCGTCTACTCCAAGCCACAGGCCCCTGAACAGAAACCACGGCCCTTTTCCCTGGCAAAAAAAACTCACCCGCCCGGCTTCTGGATGGCAGATTGCAGGAGCCACTTTGTACTATCATACCAGTTCAAGTTGGCACTGGTGCCACCTTTCATCTGGGAACCTTCCTGCGTATCGTGGATTTTCTGGAGCCAGCCGGCCACTCCCAGCCACAGTCCCCCATACATTAACTATGGCCCTTTTCCCCGGAAGCAAAGCTGACCTGCCCATCTTCTGGCTGGCAGATTGCAGGAGCTACTTGGCTCTATCAAACCAGTCCGACTTGGCACTGGTGCCACCTTTCCTCTGGAACCATCCTGCGTATCTTGGATTTTCAGGAGCCAGCCGGCCACTCCCAGCCACAGGCCCCCGAACACAAACCACGGCCCTTTTCCCTGGCAAACAGAACTCATGCGTCCCGCTTCTGGCTGGCAGATTGCAGGAGCCACTTGCCTCTATCAAACAAGCCTGACTTGGCATTGGTGCTACCTTTCATCTGGGAACCATCCTGCGTATAGTGGATTATGAGGAGTCAGCCGCCCACTCCCTGCCACAGGCCCCTAAACACTAACCACGGCCCTTTTCCCTGGCAAACAAAACTAACCCGCCCCGCTTTTGTCTGGCAGATTGCAGGAGACACTTGGCTCTATCAAACCAGCCCGACTTGGCACTGGTGCCCCCTTGCATCTGGGAACCATCCTGCGTATCGTGGATTTTCAGGAGCCCGCCGGCTACTCCTACCCACAGGTCCCAGAACATAAACTACGGCCCTTTTCCCTGGAAAAAAAAATCAGCTGTCCCGCTTCTGGATGTTAGATTGCCGGAGACACTTTTTACTATCATACCAGTTCAAGTTGGCACTGCTGCCACCTTTCATCTGGGAACCATCCTGCGTATCGTGGATTTTCAGGAGCCAGCCGGCCAACCCCAGCCACAGGTCCCCAAGCAAAAACTACGGCCCTTTTCCCTGGAATTATAACTGACCTGCCCATCTTCTGGCTGGCAGATTGCAGGAGCCACTTGGCTCTATCAAACCAGCCTGATTCGGTACTGGTGCCCCCTTGGGTCTGGGAACCATCCTGCGCGGCGTGCATTTTCAGGAGCCACGAGCCACTCCCAGCCACAGGACCCCGAAGAGAAACCACGGCCCTTTCCCTTGGCAAAAAAAACCTACCCGTCCCGCTTCTGGCTGGCAGATTGCAGGAGCCACTTGGCTCTATCAAAACAGCCCGACTTGGCACTGGTGTTACCTTTCATCTGGGAACCATCCTGCGTATTGTGGATTTTTAGACGTCAGGCGGCCACTCCCATCCACAAGCCCACAAACACAAACTATGGCCCTTTTCCCTGGCAAACGGAACTCATCCGTGCCGCTTCTGGCTGGCAGATTGCAGGAGCCACTTTGCTCTATCAAACCAGCCCAACTTGGCACTGGTGCCACCTTTCATCTGCGAACCATCCTGCGTATCGTGGATTTTCAGGTGCCAGCCGGCCACTCCCACCACTGTCCCCCGAACACAAACCACGGCACTTTTCCCTGGCAAAAAAAACTCACCCACCCCGCTTCTGGCTGGCAGATTGCAGGAGCCACTTTGCTCTATCAAACCAGCCCAACTTGGCACTGGTGCCACCTTTCATCTGGGAACCATCCTGCGTATTGTGGATTTTCAGGAGTCAGCCGGCCACTCCCAGCCACAGGCCCCCGAACACAAACCACGGCCATTTCCCTGGATTTAAAACTGACACGCCCATCTTCTGGCTGGCAGATTGCAGTAGTCACTTGCCTCCATCGAACCAGTCCGACTTGGCACTGGTGTCACCTTTCATCTGGGAACCATCCTGCGTATCGTGGATTTTAAGGAGCCAGCCGGCCACTCCCAGCCACAGGCCCCCAAACACAAATACGGCCCTTTTCCCTGGCAAACAAAACTAACCCGCCCCACTTCTGGCTGGCAGATTGCAGGAGCTACTTGGCTCTATCAAACCAGCCCGACTCGGCACTGGTGTCGTCTCGGGTCTGGGAACCATCCTCGCGGCGTGGATTTTCAGGATCCAGCCGGCCATTCCCAGCCACAGGCCCCCGAAAAAAACCACGGCCCTTTTCCCTGGCAAACAAAATTCACCCACCCCGCTTCTTGCTGGCAGATTGCAGGAGGCACTTGGCTCTATCAAACCAGCCCGACTCGGCACTGGTGCCACCTTTCATCTGGGAACCATCCTGCGTATCGTGGATTTACAGGAGCCAGCCGGCCACTCCCAGCCACAGGCCCCGTACCCAAACTACGGCCCTTTTCCCTGGAAGTAAAACTCAGCTGCCCCGCTTCTGGATGGTAGATTGCAGGAGCCACTTTGTACTATCATACCAGTCCGACTCGGCACTGGTGCCCCCTTGGGCCTGGGATGCATCCTGCGCGGCGTGGATTTTCAGGAGCCAGCCTGCCACTGCCAACCACAGGCCCCCAAACAGACACCACCCCCCCATTCCCTGGAAACAAAATTCAGCCGTCCCGCTTCTGCATGGCAGACTGCAGGAGCTACTCTGTATTATCAAACCATCACGACTTGACACTGGTGCTACCTTTGATCTGGGAACCATCCTGCGTATCGAGGATTTTCATGAGCCAGCCGTCCACTCCCAGCCCCAGGCCCGGAAACTCAATACATGGCCCTTTTCCCTGGAAACAAAACTAGACAAATCTTGGACTTTTTTACCGATTAAATTGTTTGAATAATCTGGTCATAATAATAGGTTTATACAAGGAATTTTTAAAATCTTTCTTAGGGTTCAGAAAGTCCAGGACTGAGGTTTTTTTCTTCCCTTATCAATATTGCAACGAAATTGATAAATAAAGACCTACTCTTACTTTTTCTTTTTAACCCAAGTAGATAATTCCCATTCATTAATCCATTTTGTGGACCAGTATTTGCCATTCTGACGTAAGTTGTCACTTCTTTACAATAGACATTCTGTGACTATGTTGACAAGTCTTGGGTGATGATCCTAACTGCTCTTAGATACACATAGGGAGAAATTTCCTCAGCCAGTGTCAGTCCTAAGCATGCGTATCAGAAGATCTTTCTATAGCTGGGAATTTTCCCATGAAAGGGATTCAGTTAGGGTAGAGACACTTGTCCCAGAGTTTTACATTCTTCTTGAACATTGCTTAAGGAACATGGATCCCATGTCCATTTGGATCTCTGTCTGCCAGAGAACTTTGTCATGCCAGTGCTTGAAATGCATCTCGAAGAGAATTCACTACACAGAATGAATGAGAGTGGTATTGCTCAGTGGGGCTTACCAGGCCCAACCCCCCGGTTAAAGCAGGATACCTAGAGCCTCTTGCCCGGGATTCTATCTGGGTGTACTTTTAATGTCTTCTAAGATCCAGGCTTCAGAAGCTTTCTGGGCAGTCTGTGCCGCGGTTCAGTCACCCTCACAGTAAAACATCATTTGGTGATGTTCATAGGCAATCTCCTGTATTTCAGTGTGTGCCCACTGCCTCTTGTCTTTTCACTCAGCATCACTTAAAAGACACTGGTTCCCTCCCTTTTGCATTATTGCTTCCCGTATGTATGTGTGCAGCCATGTAGAGAAATGTATAAAACCTCCCTGAAGGCCACGCAGACAATATTCCCTTCATCTACCAGTCAAGTTGATTCATCAGAGGTGTTGAAAAAGTTGTTCAGCATGAAATTCCCCAGGAAAATCCATGCCGAGTACATTGCTTTGTCCTCCTTCAAATGCCAGGCAAGGCTTTCAGGAATAGCTGCCCCATCAACGTCGTAAGGGATAAAAAAGAGGCTGGCTGATTTGTACTTTTCCGAGTCCTCCTAATTGCCATTTTTGAAGAGGGCAGTCGTTTGCTGTCATGCAGTCTTAGCTACGGAAAACTCCATACTTTCGTCTTTAGCGTTTCTTGTCCGCTCCAACGTCGCAAAAAGTTTTTCCACTATGTCTGGCAAACAGAATCAGGGTCAGGGCTGAAAACATCTCCCATGGTGTTTTACATGTTGCAGAGAAGTCTGCAGAGTGTTTTGCAGGAAGAAAAAGAAAGTTGTCCAAAACACCTTCCAATCGAATGTTCATGTGTTTCGAAAAGCTAGGAGAGCAGTAAGGTACTGTTTTGGATCAGTTTTTAAGCTGAACACACTATCCCAGTATTGTGCACCTTCATTTTTCACCTTTCCGAAACAGCGGCAATCTCCAGCTGCCGGAGGCGAAGAGGCGGCTTCTTCGCGCAAAGGTGATTGTCCCGGTCACAGTGCACTCCAGTGCGGCGGCTTCTGCCGAAATGTGCCCGGGACCGGCGTTTAGCTCCGGGGAGCTCCGTATCCTTCGTCTTTCGGGACTTTTGTGGTCTACATCATTGCAAAAATCCTTTTCTCTATGTCTGGCATGGAGAAACTTTCTGCACAGAAAACATCTCCCATCGTGTTTTACATGTTGCAGAGAGCTCTGCTGAGTATTTTGCATGAAGAAAAAGAAAGTTGTCCAAAATAGCTTCCAATCGAATGTTTATGTGTTTGGAAAAGCTAGGAGAGCAGTAAGGTACTGTTTTGGATCAGTTTTTAAGCTGCACACACTATCCCAGTATTGTGCAGCTTCATTTTCACCTTTCCGAAGCAGCGGCACTCTCCAGCTGCCGGAGGCGAAGAGCCGGCTTCTTCGCGCAAAGGTGATTGTCCCGGTCACAGTGCACTCCAGTGCGGCGGCTTCTGCCGAAATGTGCCCGGGACCGGCGTTTAGCTCCGGGGAGCTCCGTATCCTTCGTCTTTCGGGACTTTTGTGGTCTACATCATTGCAAAAATCCTTTCCTCTATGTCTGGCATGGAGAAACTGTTTCTGCACAGAAAACATCTCCCATCGTGTTTTACATGTTGCAGAGAGCTCTGCTGAGTGTTTTGCATGAAGAATAAGAAACTTGTCCAAAGCACCTTCCAATCAAATGTTCATATGTTTGGAGAAGCTAGGAGAATAGTAAGGTACTGTTTTGGATCAGTTTGCAAGCTGCGCACACTATCCAATTGTTGTGCAGCTTCATTTTCACCTTTCCGAAGCTACTGGTATCTCCTGCTCCCGGAGGCGAAGAGGTGGCTTCTTCGCGCAAAGGCGATTGTGCCGGTCACAGTGCACTCCAGTGCGCGGCTTCTGCCGAAATGTGCCCGGGCCCCGCGCCTAGCTCCGGGGAGATCCGTATCCTTCTTCTTTTGGGACTAGTGTGATCTACATCATTGCAGAAAAGTTTTCCACTATGTTAGGCAAGGAGAAACTGTGCCAGCAAAGAAAACATCTCCCGTGGTGTTTTACATGTTGCAGAGAGCTCTGCAGAGTGTTTTGCACGTAGAAAAGGAAAGTTTTTGAAAACACCTTCCATTCGAATGTTCCTGTGTTTGGAAAAGGTACGAAAGTGGTAAGGTACTGTTTTCTATCAGTTTGCAAGCTGCACACACTATCCCAGTGTTGTGCAGCTTCATTCTCACCTTTCCGAAGCAGCGGCACTCTCCAGCTGCCGGAGGCGAATAGGCGGCTTCTTCGCGCAAAGGCGATTATGCCGGTCACAGTGCACTCCAGTGCGGCGGCATCTGTCGAAATGTGCCCGGGATTGGCGCCCTCCTCCGGGGAGCTGCGTACCTTCGTCTGTAGCGTCTTTTATGGTCTACATCATTGCAAAAAACTTTTCCACTACGTCTGGCATGGAGATACTGTGCCTGCACAGAAAACATCTCCCATCGTGTTTTACACGTTGCAGAGAGCTCTGCAGTAGTTTTTGCACGAAGAAAAAGAAAGTTGTACAAAACACCTTCCAATCGAACGTTCTTGTGTCTGCAAAAGTTTGGAGAGTAGTAAGGTACTGTTTTGGATCAGTTTGCAAGCTGCGCACACTATCCCAGTGTTGTGCAGCTTCATTCTTCACCTTTGGAAAGCAGCCGCTCACTCCGGTTCCCGGAGGCGAAGAAGCGGCTTCTTCGCGCAAAGGCGATTGTGCCGGTCACCGTGCACTCCAGTGCGGCGGCATCTGCCGAAATGTGCCCGGGACCGGCGTTTAGCTCCGGGGAGCTCCGTATCCTTCGTCTTTCAGGACTTTTGTGGTCTACAACATTGCAGAAAGGTTTTCCACTATGTTACGCAAGGAGAAACTGTGCCAGCACAGAAAACATCTCCCATCGTGTTTTACATGTTGCAGCGAAGTCTGCAGAGTGTTTTGCAAGAAGAAAAAGAAAGTAGACAGAAACACCTTCCAACCGAATGTTCATGTGTTTGGAAAAGGTAGGAAAGTGGTAGAGTACTGTTTTCTATCAGTTTGCAAGCTGTGCACACTATCCCAGTGTTGTGCAGCTTCATTCTTCACCTTTGGAAAGCAGCCGCTCTCTCCGGCCCCCGGAGACGAAGAGGCGGCTTCTTCGCGCAAAGGCGATTGTGCCGGTCACAGTGCACTCCAGTGCGGCGGCTTCTGCCGAAAGGTGCCCGGGACCGGCGCTTAGCTCCGGGGAGCTCCGTACCTTCTTCTTTCGGGACTTTTGTGGTCTACATCACTGCAAAAATCTTTTCCACTATGTCTGGCAAGGAGAAACTGTGCCTGCACAGATACATTTCCCATCGTGTTTTACATGTTGCAGAGAGCTCTGCTGAGTGTTTTGCATGAAGAATAAGAAACTTGTCCAAAGCACGTTCCAATCGAATGTTCATATGTTTGGAAAAGCTAGGAGAATAGTAAGGTACTGTTTTGGATCAGTTTGCAAGCTGCACACACTATCCCAGTGTTGTGCAGCTTAATTTTCACCTTTCCGAAGCTACTGGTCTCTCCGGCTCCCGGAGGCGAAGAAGCGGCTTCTTTGCGCAAAGACGATTGTCCCGGTCACAGTGCACTCCAGTGCGGCGGCTTCTGCCGAAATGTGCCCGGGACCGGCGCTTAATTCCGGGGAACTCCGTATTTCGTCTTTATCATCCTTTGTGGTTTACATAATTACAAAAATCCTTTCCTCTATGTCTGGCATGGAGAAACTGTTTCTGCACAGAAAACATCTCCCATCGTGTTTTACATGTTGCAGAGAGCTCTGCTGAGTGTTTTGCACGTAGAAAAAGAAAGTTGTTGAAAACACCTTCCATTCGAATGTTCATGTGTTTGGAAAAGGTAGGAAAGTGGTAAGGTACTCTTTTCGATCAGTTTGCAAGCTGCGCACACTATCCCAGTGTTGTGCAGCTTCATTCTTCAGCTTTTGAAAGCAGCCGGTCATTCCGGCCCCCGGAGACGAAGAGGTGGCTTCTTCGCGCAAAGGCGATTGTGCCGGTCACAGTGCACTCCAGTGCGCGGCTTCTGCCGAAATGTGCCCGGGCCCCGCGCCTAGCTCCGGGGAGAGCCGTATCCTTCTTCTTTTGGGACTAGTGTGATCTACATCATTGCAGAAAAGTTTTCCACTATGTTAGGCAAGGAGAAATTGTGCCAGCAAAGAAAACATCTCCCGTGGTGTTTTACATGTTGCAGAGAGCTCTGCTGAGTGTTTTGCACGTAGAAAAAGAAAGTTGTTGAAAACACCTTCCATTCGAATGTTCATGTGTTTGGAAAAGGTACGAAAGTGGTAAGGTACTTGTTTCTATCAGTTTGCAAGCTGCGCACACTATCCCAGTCTTGTGCAGCTTCATTCTTCACCTTTCCGAAGCAGCCGCTCTCTCCAGCTGCCGGAGGCGAAGAGGCGTCTTCTTCGCGCAAAGGCGATTGTACCGGTCACAGTGCACTCCAGTGCGGCGGCTTCTGAGGAAATGTGCTCGGGACCGGCGCTTAATTCCGGGGAACTCCGTATTTCGTCTTTTGCTTCTTTTGTGGTTTACATAATGGCAAAAATCCTTTCCTCTATGTCTGGCATGGAGATACTGTGCCTGCACAGAAAACATCTCCCATCGTGTTTTACATGTTGCAGAGAGCTCTGCTGAGTGTTTTGCACGAAGAAAAAGAAAATTTTCCAAAACACCTTCCAGTCGACTGTTCATGTGTTTGGAAAAGGTAGGAAAGTGGTAAGGTACTGTTTTGGATCAGTTTGCAAGCTGCGCACACTATCCCAGTGTTGTGCAGCTTCATTCTTCACCTTTGGAAAGCAGCCGCTCACTCCGGCTCCCGGAGGCGAAGAAGCGGCTTGTTCGCGCAAAGGCGATTATGCCGGTCACAGTGCACTCCAGTGCGGCGGCATCTGTCGAAATGTGCCCGGGACCGGCGCCTTCCTCCGGGGAGCTGCGTACCTTCGTCTGTAGCGTCTTTTATGGTCTACATCATTGCAAAAAACTTTTCCACTACGTCTGGCATGGAGATACTGTGCCTGCACAGAAAACATCTCCCATCGTGTTTTACACGTTGCAGAGAGCTCTGCAGTAGTTTTTGCACGAAGAAAAAGAAAGTTGTACAAAACACCTTCCAATCGAACGTTCTTGTGTCTGCAAAAGTTTGGAGAGTAGTAAGGTACTGTTTTGGATCAGTTTGCAAGCTGCGCACACTATCCCAGTGTTGTGCAGCTTCATTCTTCACCTTTGGAAAGCAGCCGCTCACTCCGGTTCCCGGAGGCGAAGAAGCGGCTTCTTCGCGCAAAGGCGATTGTGCCGGTCACCGTGCACTCCAGTGCGGCGGCATCTGCCGAAATGTGCCCGGGACCGGCGTTTAGCTCCGGGGAGCTCCGTATCCTTCGTCTTTCAGGACTTTTGTGGTCTACAACATTGCAGAAAGGTTTTCCACTATGTTACGCAAGGAGAAACTGTGCCTGCACAGAAAACATCTCCCATCGTGTTTTACATGTTGCAGCGAAGTCTGCAGAGTGTTTTGCAAGAAGAAAAAGAAAGTAGACAGAAACACCTTCCAACCGAATGTTCATGTGTTTGGAAAAGGTAGGAAAGTGGTAGAGTACTGTTTTCTATCAGTTTGCAAGCTGTGCACACTATCCCAGTGTTGTGCAGCTTCATTCTTCACCTTTGGAAAGCAGCCGCTCTCTCCGGCCCCCGGAGACGAAGAGGCGGCTTCTTCGCGCAAAGGCGATTGTGCCGGTCACAGTGCACTCCAGTGCGGCGGCTTCTGCCGAAAGGTGCCCGGGACCGGCGCTTAGCTCCGGGGAGCTCCGTACCTTCTTCTTTCGGGACTTTTGTGGTCTACATCACTGCAAAAATCTTTTCCACTATGTCTGGCAAGGAGAAACTGTGCCTGCACAGATACATTTCCCATCGTGTTTTACATGTTGCAGAGAGCTCTGCTGAGTGTTTTGCATGAAGAATAAGAAACTTGTCCAAAGCACGTTCCAATCAAATGTTCATATGTTTGGAAAAGCTAGGAGAATAGTAAGGTACTGTTTTGGATCAGTTTGCAAGCTGCACACACTATCCCAGTGTTGTGCAGCTTAATTTTCACCTTTCCGAAGCTACTGGTCTCTCCGGCTCCCGGAGGCGAAGAAGCGGCTTCTTTGCGCAAAGACGATTGTCCCGGTCACAGTGCACTCCAGTGCGGCGGCTTCTGCCGAAATGTGCCCGGGACCGGCGCTTAATTCCGGGGAACTCCGTATTTCGTCTTTATCATCCTTTGTGGTTTACATAATTACAAAAATCCTTTCCTCTATGTCTGGCATGGAGAAACTGTTTCTGCACAGAAAACATCTCCCATCGTGTTTTACATGTTGCAGAGAGCTCTGCTGAGTGTTTTGCACGTAGAAAAAGAAAGTTGTTGAAAACACCTTCCATTCGAATGTTCATGTGTTTGGAAAAGGTAGGAAAGTGGTAAGGTACTCTTTTCGATCAGTTTGCAAGCTGCGCACACTATCCCAGTGTTGTGCAGCTTCATTCTTCAGCTTTTGAAAGCAGCCGGTCATTCCGGCCCCCGGAGACGAAGAGGTGGCTTCTTCGCGCAAAGGCGATTGTGCCGGTCACAGTGCACTCCAGTGCGCGGCTTCTGCCGAAATGTGCCCGGGCCCCGCGCCTAGCTCCGGGGAGAGCCGTATCCTTCTTCTTTTGGGACTAGTGTGATCTACATCATTGCAGAAAAGTTTTCCACTATGTTAGGCAAGGAGAAATTGTGCCAGCAAAGAAAACATCTCCCGTGGTGTTTTACATGTTGCAGAGAGCTCTGCTGAGTGTTTTGCACGTAGAAAAAGAAAGTTGTTGAAAACACCTTCCATTCGAATGTTCATGTGTTTGGAAAAGGTACGAAAGTGGTAAGGTACTTGTTTCTATCAGTTTGCAAGCTGCGCACACTATCCCAGTCTTGTGCAGCTTCATTCTTCACCTTTCCGAAGCAGCCGCTCTCTCCAGCTGCCGGAGGCGAAGAGGCGTCTTCTTCGCGCAAAGGCGATTGTACCGGTCACAGTGCACTCCAGTGCGGCGGCTTCTGAGGAAATGTGCTCGGGACCGGCGCTTAATTCCGGGGAACTCCGTATTTCGTCTTTTGCTTCTTTTGTGGTTTACATAATGGCAAAAATCCTTTCCTCTATGTCTGGCATGGAGAAACTGTGCCTGCACAGAAAACATCTCCCATCGTGTTTTACATGTTGCAGAGAGCTCTGCTGAGTGTTTTGCACGAAGAAAAAGAAAATTTTCCAAAACACCTTCCAGTCGACTGTTCATGTGTTTGGAAAAGGTAGGAAAGTGGTAAGGTACTGTTTTGGATCAGTTTGCAAGCTGCGCACACTATCCCAGTGTTGTGCAGCTTCATTCTTCACCTTTGGAAAGCAGCCGCTCACTCCGGCTCCCGGAGGCGAAGAAGCGGCTTGTTGGCGCAAAGGCGATTGTACCGGTCACAGTGCACTCCAGTGCGGCGGCATCTGTCGAAATGTGCCCGGGACCGGCGCCTTCCTCCGGGGAGCTGCGTACCTTCGTCTGTAGCGTCTTTTATGGTCTACATCATTGCAAAAAACTTTTCCACTACGTCTGGCATGGAGATACTGTGCCTGCACAGAAAACATCTCCCATCGTGTTTTACACGTTGCAGAGAGCTCTGCAGTAGTTTTTGCACGAAGAAAAAGAAAGTTGTACAAAACACCTTCCAATCGAACGTTCTTGTGTCTGCAAAAGTTTGGAGAGTAGTAAGGTACTGTTTTGGATCAGTTTGCAAGCTGCGCACACTATCCCAGTGTTGTGCAGCTTCATTCTTCACCTTTGGAAAGCAGCCGCTCACTCCGGTTCCCGGAGGCGAAGAAGCGGCTTCTTCGCGCAAAGGCGATTGTGCCGGTCACCGTGCACTCCAGTGCGGCGGCATCTGCCGAAATGTGCCCAGGACCGGCGTTTAGCTCCGGGGAGCTCCGTATCCTTCGTCTTTCAGGACTTTTGTGGTCTACAACATTGCAGAAAGGTTTTCCACTATGTTACGCAAGGAGAAACTGTGCCAGCACAGAAAACATCTCCCATCGTGTTTTACATGTTGCAGCGAAGTCTGCAGAGTGTTTTGCAAGAAGAAAAAGAAAGTAGACAGAAACACCTTCCAACCGAATGTTCATGTGTTTGGAAAAGGTAGGAAAGTGGTAGAGTACTGTTTTCTATCAGTTTGCAAGCTGTGCACACTATCCCAGTGTTGTGCAGCTTCATTCTTCACCTTTGGAAAGCAGCCGCTCTCTCCGGCCCCCAGAGACGAAGAGGCGGCTTCTTCGCGCAAAGGCGATTGTGCCGGTCACAGTGCACTCCAGTGCGGCGGCTTCTGCCGAAAGGTGCCCGGGACCGGCGCTTAGCTCCGGGGAGCTCCGTACCTTCTTCTTTCGGGACTTTTGTGGTCTACATCACTGCAAAAATCTTTTCCACTATGTCTGGCAAGGAGAAACTGTGCCTGCACAGATACATTTCCCATCGTGTTTTACATGTTGCAGAGAGCTCTGCTGAGTGTTTTGCATGAAGAATAAGAAACTTGTCCAAAGCACGTTCCAATCGAATGTTCATATGTTTGGAAAAGCTAGGAGAATAGTAAGGTACTGTTTTGGATCAGTTTGCAAGCTGCACACACTATCCCAGTGTTGTGCAGCTTAATTTTCACCTTTCCGAAGCTACTGGTCTCTCCGGCTCCCGGAGGCGAAGAAGCGGCTTCTTTGCGCAAAGACGATTGTCCCGGTCACAGTGCACTCCAGTGCGGCGGCTTCTGCCGAAATGTGCCCGGGACCGGCGCTTAATTCCGGGGAACTCCGTATTTCGTCTTTATCATCCTTTGTGGTTTACATAATTACAAAAATCCTTTCCTCTATGTCTGGCATGGAGAAACTGTTTCTGCACAGAAAACATCTCCCATCGTGTTTTACATGTTGCAGAGAGCTCTGCTGAGTGTTTTGCACGTAGAAAAAGAAAGTTGTTGAAAACACCTTCCATTCGAATGTTCATGTGTTTGGAAAAGGTAGGAAAGTGGTAAGGTACTCTTTTCGATCAGTTTGCAAGCTGCGCACACTATCCCAGTGTTGTGCAGCTTCATTCTTCAGCTTTTGAAAGCAGCCGGTCATTCCGGCCCCCGGAGACGAAGAGGTGGCTTCTTCGCGCAAAGGCGATTGTGCCGGTCACAGTGCACTCCAGTGCGCGGCTTCTGCCGAAATGTGCCCGGGCCCCGCGCCTAGCTCCGGGGAGAGCCGTATCCTTCTTCTTTTGGGACTAGTGTGATCTACATCATTGCAGAAAAGTTTTCCACTATGTTAGGCAAGGAGAAATTGTGCCAGCAAAGAAAACATCTCCCGTGGTGTTTTACATGTTGCAGAGAGCTCTGCTGAGTGTTTTGCACGTAGAAAAAGAAAGTTGTTGAAAACACCTTCCATTCGAATGTTCATGTGTTTGGAAAAGGTACGAAAGTGGTAAGGTACTTGTTTCTATCAGTTTGCAAGCTGCGCACACTATCCCAGTCTTGTGCAGCTTCATTCTTCACCTTTCCGAAGCAGCCGCTCTCTCCAGCTGCCGGAGGCGAAGAGGCGTCTTCTTCGCGCAAAGGCGATTGTACCGGTCACAGTGCACTCCAGTGCGGCGGCTTCTGAGGAAATGTGCTCGGGACCGGCGCTTAATTCCGGGGAACTCCGTATTTCGTCTTTTGCTTCTTTTGTGGTTTACATAATGGCAAAAATCCTTTCCTCTATGTCTGGCATGGAGATACTGTGCCTGCACAGAAAACATCTCCCATCGTGTTTTACATGTTGCAGAGAGCTCTGCTGAGTGTTTTGCACGAAGAAAAAGAAAATTTTCCAAAACACCTTCCAGTCGACTGTTCATGTGTTTGGAAAAGGTAGGAAAGTGGTAAGGTACTGTTTTGGATCAGTTTGCAAGCTGCGCACACTATCCCAGTGTTGTGCAGCTTCATTCTTCACCTTTGGAAAGCAGCCGCTCACTCCGGTTCCCGGAGGCGAAGAAGCGGTTTGTTCGCGCAAAGGCGATTGTACCGGTCACAGTGCACTCCAGTGCGGCGGCATCTGTCGAAATGTGCCCGGGACCGGCGCCTTCCTCCGGGGAGCTGCGTACCTTCGTCTGTAGCGTCTTTTATGGTCTACATCATTGCAAAAAACTTTTCCACTACGTCTGGCATGGAGATACTGTGCCTGCACAGAAAACATCTCCCATCGTGTTTTACACGTTGCAGAGAGCTCTGCAGTAGTTTTTGCACGAAGAAAAAGAAAGTTGTACAAAACACCTTCCAATCGAACGTTCTTGTGTCTGCAAAAGTTTGGAGAGTAGTAAGGTACTGTTTTGGATCAGTTTGCAAGCTGCGCACACTATCCCAGTGTTGTGCAGCTTCATTCTTCACCTTTGGAAAGCAGCCGCTCACTCCGGTTCCCGGAGGCGAAGAAGCGGCTTCTTCGCGCAAAGGCGATTGTGCCGGTCACCGTGCACTCCAGTGCGGCGGCATCTGCCGAAATGTGCCCGGGACCGGCGTTTAGCTCCGGGGAGCTCCGTATCCTTCGTCTTTCAGGACTTTTGTGGTCTACAACATTGCAGAAAGGTTTTCCACTATGTTACGCAAGGAGAAACTGTGCCAGCACAGAAAACATCTCCCATCGTGTTTTACATGTTGCAGCGAAGTCTGCAGAGTGTTTTGCAAGAAGAAAAAGAAAGTAGACAGAAACACCTTCCAACCGAATGTTCATGTGTTTGGAAAAGGTAGGAAAGTGGTAGAGTACTGTTTTCTATCAGTTTGCAAGCTGTGCACACTATCCCAGTGTTGTGCAGCTTCATTCTTCACCTTTGGAAAGCAGCCGCTCTCTCCGGCCCCCGGAGACGAAGAGGCGGCTTCTTCGCGCAAAGGCGATTGTGCCGGTCACAGTGCACTCCAGTGCGGCGGCTTCTGCCGAAAGGTGCCCGGGACCGGCGCCTAGCTCCGGGGAGCTCCGTACCTTCTTCTTTCGGGACTTTTGTGGTCTACATCACTGCAAAAATCTTTTCCACTATGTCTGGCAAGGAGAAACTGTGCCTGCACAGATACATTTCCCATCGTGTTTTACATGTTGCAGAGAGCTCTGCTGAGTGTTTTGCATGAAGAATAAGAAACTTGTCCAAAGCACGTTCCAATCGAATGTTCATATGTTTGGAAAAGCTAGGAGAATAGTAAGGTACTGTTTTGGATCAGTTTGCAAGCTGCACACACTATCCCAGTGTTGTGCAGCTTAATTTTCACCTTTCCGAAGCTACTGGTCTCTCCGGCTCCCGGAGGCGAAGAAGCGGCTTCTTTGCGCAAAGACGATTGTCCCGGTCACAGTGCACTCCAGTGCGGCGGCTTCTGCCGAAATGTGCCCGGGACCGGCGCTTAATTCCGGGGAACTCCGTATTTCGTCTTTATCATCCTTTGTGGTTTACATAATTACAAAAATCCTTTCCTCTATGTCTGGCATGGAGAAACTGTTTCTGCACAGAAAACATCTCCCATCGTGTTTTACATGTTGCAGAGAGCTCTGCTGAGTGTTTTGCACGTAGAAAAAGAAAGTTGTCCAAAACAGCTTCCAATCGAATGTTCATGTGTTTGGAAAAGGTAGGAAAGTGGTAAGGTACTCTTTTCGATCAGTTTGCAAGCTGCGCACACTATCCCAGTGTTGTGCAGCTTCATTCTTCAGCTTTTGAAAGCAGCCGGTCATTCCGGCCCCCGGAGACGAAGAGGTGGCTTCTTCGCGCAAAGGCGATTGTGCCGGTCACAGTGCACTCCAGTGCGCGGCTTCTGCCGAAATGTGCCCGGGCCCCGCGCCTAGCTCCGGGGAGAGCCGTATCCTTCTTCTTTTGGGACTAGTGTGATCTACATCATTGCAGAAAAGTTTTCCACTATGTTAGGCAAGGAGAAATTGTGCCAGCAAAGAAAACATCTCCCGTGGTGTTTTACATGTTGCAGAGAGCTCTGCTGAGTGTTTTGCACGTAGAAAAAGAAAGTTGTTGAAAACACCTTCCATTCGAATGTTCATGTGTTTGGAAAAGGTACGAAAGTGGTAAGGTACTTGTTTCTATCAGTTTGCAAGCTGCGCACACTATCCCAGTCTTGTGCAGCTTCATTCTTCACCTTTCTGAAGCAGCCGCTCTCTCCAGCTGCCGGAGGCGAAGAGGCGTCTTCTTCGCGCAAAGGCGATTGTACCGGTCACAGTGCACTCCAGTGCGGCGGCTTCTGAGGAAATGTGCTCGGGACCGGCGCTTAATTCCGGGGAACTCCGTATTTCGTCTTTTGCTTCTTTTGTGGTTTACATAATGGCAAAAATCCTTTCCTCTATGTCTGGCATGGAGAAACTGTGCCTGCACAGAAAACATCTCCCATCGTGTTTTACATGTTGCAGAGAGCTCTGCTGAGTGTTTTGCACGAAGAAAAAGAAAATTTTCCAAAACACCTTCCAGTCGACTGTTCATGTGTTTGGAAAAGGTAGGAAAGTGGTAAGGTACTGTTTTGGATCAGTTTGCAAGCTGCGCACACTATCCCAGTGTTGTGCAGCTTCATTCTTCACCTTTGGAAAGCAGCCGCTCACTCCGGCTCCCGGAGGCGAAGAAGCGGCTTCTTCGCGCAAAGGCGATTGTACCGGTCACAGTGCACTCCAGTGCGGCGGCATCTGTCGAAATGTGCCTGGGACCGGCGCCTTCCTCCGGGGAGCTGCGTACCTTCGTCTGTAGCGTCTTTTATGGTCTACATCATTGCAAAAAACTTTTCCACTACGTCTGGCATGGAGATACTGTGCCTGCACAGAAAACATCTCCCATCGTGTTTTACACGTTGCAGAGAGCTCTGCAGTAGTTTTTGCACGAAGAAAAAGAAAGTTGTACAAAACACCTTCCAATCAAACGTTCTTGTGTCTGCAAAAGTTTGGAGAGTAGTAAGGTACTGTTTTGGATCAGTTTGCAAGCTGCGCACACTATCCCAGTGTTGTGCAGCTTCATTCTTCACCTTTGGAAAGCAGCCGCTCACTCCGGTTCCCGGAGGCGAAGAAGCGGCTTCTTCGCGCAAAGGCGATTGTGCCGGTCACAGTGCACTCCAGTGCGGCGGCATCTGCCGAAATGTGCCCGGGACCTGCGTTTAGCTCCGGGGAGCTCCGTATCCTTCGTCTTTCAGGACTTTTGTGGTCTACAACATTGCAGAAAGGTTTTCCACTATGTTACGCAAGGAGAAACTGTGCCAGCACAGAAAACATCTCCCATCGTGTTTTACATGTTGCAGCGAAGTCTGCAGAGTGTTTTGCAAGAAGAAAAAGAAAGTAGACAGAAACACCTTCCAACCGAATGTTCATGTGTTTGGAAAAGGTAGGAAAGTGGTAGAGTACTGTTTTCTATCAGTTTGCAAGCTGTGCACACTATCCCAGTGTTGTGCAGCTTCATTCTTCACCTTTGGAAAGCAGCCGCTCTCTCCGGCCCCCGGAGACGAAGAGGCGGCTTCTTCGCGCAAAGGCGATTGTGCCGGTCACAGTGCACTCCAGTGCGGCGGCTTCTGCCGAAAGGTGCCCGGGACCGGCGCTTAGCTCCGGGGAGCTCCGTACCTTCTTCTTTCGGGACTTTTGTGGTCTACATCACTGCAAAAATCTTTTCCACTATGTCTGGCAAGGAGAAACTGTGCCTGCACAGATACATTTCCCATCGTGTTTTACATGTTGCAGAGAGCTCTGCTGAGTGTTTTGCATGAAGAATAAGAAAGTTGTACAAAGCACGTTCCAATCGAATGTTCATATGTTTGGAAAAGCTAAGAGAATAGTAAGGTACTGTTTTGGATCAGTTTGCAAGCTGCACACACTATCCCAGTGTTGTGCAGCTTAATTTTCACCTTTCCGAAGCTACTGGTCTCTCAGGCTCCCGGAGGCGAAGAAGCGGCTTCTTTGCGCAAAGACGATTGTCCCGGTCACAGTGCACTCCAGTGCGGCGGCTTCTGCCGAAATGTGCCCGGGACCGGCGCTTAATTCCGGGGAACTCCGTATTTCGTCTTTATCATCCTTTGTGGTTTACATAATTACAAAAATCCTTTCCTCTATGTCTGGCATGGAGAAACTGTTTCTGCACAGAAAACATCTCCCATCGTGTTTTACATGTTGCAGAGAGCTCTGCTGAGTGTTTTGCACGTAGAAAAAGAAAGTTGTCCAAAACACCTTCCAATCGAATGTTCATGTGTTTGGAAAAGGTAGGAAAGTGGTAAGGTACTCTTTTCGATCAGTTTGCAAGCTGCGCACACTATCCCAGTCTTGTGCAGCTTCATTCTTCAGCTTTTGAAAGCAGCCGGTCATTCCGGCCCCCGGAGACGAAGAGGTGGCTTCTTCGCGCAAAGGCGATTGTACCGGTCACAGTGCACTCCAGTGCGGCGGCTTCTGAGGAAATGTGCTCGGGACCGGCGCTTAATTCCGGGGAACTCCGTATTTCGTCTTTTGCTTCTTTTGTGGTTTACATAATGGCAAAAATCCTTTCCTCAATGTCTGGCATGGAGAAACTGTGCCTGCACAGAAAACATCTCCCATCGTGTTTTACATGTTGCAGAGAGCTCTGCTGAGTGTTTTGCACGAAGAAAAAGAAAATTTTCCAAAACACCTTCCAGTCGACTGTTCATGTGTTTGGAAAAGGTAGGAAAGTGGTAAGGTACTGTTTTGGATCAGTTTGCAAGCTGCGCACACTATCCCAGTGTTGTGCAGCTTCATTCTTCACCTTTGGAAAGCAGCCGCTCACTCCGGCTCCCGGAGGCGAAGAAGCGGCTTGTTGGCGCAAAGGCGATTGTACCGGTCACAGTGCACTCCAGTGCGGCGGCATCTGTCGAAATGTGCCCGGGACCGGCGCCTTCCTCCGGGGAGCTGCGTACCTTCGTCTGTAGCGTCTTTTATGGTCTACATCATTGCAAAAAACTTTTCCACTACGTCTGGCATGGAGATACTGTGCCTGCACAGAAAACATCTCCCATCGTGTTTTACACGTTGCAGAGAGCTCTGCAGTAGTTTTTGCACGAAGAAAAAGAAAGTTGTACAAAACACCTTCCAATCGAACGTTCTTGTGTCTGCAAAAGTTTGGAGAGTAGTAAGGTACTGTTTTGGATCAGTTTGCAAGCTGCGCACACTATCCCAGTGTTGTGCAGCTTCATTCTTCACCTTTGGAAAGCAGCCGCTCACTCCGGTTCCCGGAGACGAAGAGGTGGCTTCTTCGCGCAAAGGCGATTGTGCCGGTCACAGTGCACTCCAGTGCGCGGCTTCTGCCGAAATGTGCCCGGGCCCCGCGCCTAGCTCCGGGGAGAGCCGTATCCTTCTTCTTTTGGGACTAGTGTGATCTACATCATTGCAGAAAAGTTTTCCACTATGTTAGGCAAGGAGAAATTGTGCCAGCAAAGAAAACATCTCCCGTGGTGTTTTACATGTTGCAGAGAGCTCTGCTGAGTGTTTTGCACGAAGAAAAAGAAAGTTGTTGAAAACACCTTCCATTCGAATGTTCATGTGTTTGGAAAAGGTACGAAAGTGGTAAGGTACTTGTTTCTATCAGTTTGCAAGCTGCGCACACTATCCCAGTCTTGTGCAGCTTCATTCTTCACCTTTCCGAAGCAGCCGCTCTCTCCAGCTGCCGGAGGCGAAGAGGCGTCTTCTTCGCGCAAAGGCGATTGTACCGGTCACAGTGCACTCCAGTGCGGCGGCTTCTGAGGAAATGTGCTCGGGACCGGCGCTTAATTCCGGGGAACTCCGTATTTCGTCTTTTGCTTCTTTTGTGGTTTACATAATGGCAAAAATCCTTTCCTCTATGTCTGGCATGGAGAAACTGTGCCTGCACAGAAAACATCTCCCATCGTGTTTTACATGTTGCAGAGAGCTCTGCTGAGTGTTTTGCACGAAGAAAAAGAAAATTTTCCAAAACACCTTCCAGTCGACTGTTCATGTGTTTGGAAAAGGTAGGAAAGTGGTAAGGTACTGTTTTGGATCAGTTTGCAAGCTGCGCACACTATCCTAGTGTTGTGCAGCTTCATTCTTCACCTTTGGAAAGCAGCCGCTCACTCCGGCTCCCGGAGGCGAAGAAGCGGCTTGTTCGCGCAAAGGCGATTGTACCGGTCACAGTGCACTCCAGTGCGGCGGCATCTGTCGAAATGTGCCCGGGACCGGCGCCTTCCTCCGGGGAGCTGCGTACCTTCGTCTGTAGCGTCTTTTATGGTCTACATCATTGCAAAAAACTTTTCCACTACGTCTGGCATGGAGATACTGTGCCTGCACAGAAAACATCTCCCATCGTGTTTTACACGTTGCAGAGAGCTCTGCAGTAGTTTTTGCACGAAGAAAAAGAAAGTTGTAC
This sequence comes from Zonotrichia albicollis, assembly GCF_047830755.1. NCBI lineage: Eukaryota > Metazoa > Chordata > Aves > Passeriformes > Passerellidae > Zonotrichia > Zonotrichia albicollis. Next base: position 9,829,704 of record NC_133831.1, read on the forward strand.
AAAACACCTTCCAATCGAACGTTCTTGTGTCTGCAAAAGTTTGGAGAGTAGTAAGGTACTGTTTTGGATCAGTTTGCAAGCTGCGCACACTATCCCAGTGTTGTGCAGCTTAATTTTCACCTTTCCGAAGCTACTGGTATCTCCGGCTCCCGGAGGCGAAGAAGCGGCTTCTTCGCGCAAAGGCGATTGTGCCGGTCACAGTGCACTCCAGTGCGGCGGCTTCTGCCGAAAGGTGCCCGGGCCCGGCGCCTAGCTCCGGGGAGCTCCGTACCTTCTTCTTTCGGGACTTTCGTGGTCTACATCACTGCAAAAAGCTTTTCCACTATGTCTGGCAAGGAGAAACTGTGCCTGCACAGAAAACATCTCCCATCGTGTTTTACATGTTGCAGAGAGCTCTGCTGAGTGTTTTGCACGAAGAAAAAGAAAATTTTCCAAAACACCTTCCAGTCGACTGTTCATGTGTTTGGAAAAGGTAGGAAAGTGGTAAGGTACTGTTTTGGATCAGTTTGCAAGCTGCGCACACTATCCAATTGTTGTGCAGCTTAATTTTCACCTTTCCGAAGCTACTGGTATCTCCGGCTCCCGGAGGCGAAGAAGCGGCTTCTTCGCGCAAAGGCGATTGTGCCGGTCACAGTGCACTCCAGTGCGGCGGCTTCTGCCGAAAGGTGCCCGGGCCCGGCGCCTAGCTCCGGGGAGCTCCGTACCTTCTTCTTTCGGGACTTTCGTGGTCTACATCACTGCAAAAAGCTTTTCCACTATGTCTGGCAAGGAGAAACTGTGCCTGCACAGAAAACATCTCCCATCGTGTTTTACATGTTGCAGAGAGCTCTGCTGAGTGTTTTGCACGAAGAAAAAGAAAATTTTCCAAAACACCTTCCAGTCGACTGTTCATGTGTTTGGAAAAGGTAGGAAAGTGGTAAGGTACTGTTTTGGATCAGTTTGCAAGCTGCGCAAACTATCCCAGTGTTGTGCAGCTTATTTTTCACCTTTCCGAAGCTACTGGTCTCTCCGGCTCCCGGAGGCGAAGAAGCGGCTTCTTCGCGCAAAGACGATTGTCCCGGTTACAGTGCACTCCAGTGCGGCGGCTTCTGCCGAAATGTGCCCGGGACCGGCGCTTAATTCCGGGGAACTCCGTATTTCGTCTTTATCATCCTTTGTGGTTTACATAATTGCAAAAATCCTTTCCTCTATGTCTGGCATGGAGAAACTATTTCTGCACAGAAAACATCTCCCATCGTGTTTTACACGTTGCAGAGAGCTCTGCTGAGTGTTTTGCACGTAGAAAAAGAAAGTTGTCCAAAACAGCTTCCAATCGAATGTTTATGTGTTCGGAAAAGGTAGGAAAGTGGTAAGGTACTCTTTTCGATCAGTTTGCAAGCTGCGCACACTATCCCAGTGTTGTGCAGCTTCATTCTTCACCTTTGGAAAGCAGCTGCTCTCTCCGTCCCCCGGAGCCAAGAGGCGGCTTGTTCGCGCAAAGGCGATTGTGCCGGTCACAGTGCACTCCAGTGCGGCGATTTCTGCCGAAAAGTGCCCGGGACCGGCGCTTAGCTCCGGGAACATCCGTACCCTCTTCTTTTGGGACTTTCGTGGTCTAAATCACTGCAAAAAGCTTTTCCACTATGTCTGGCAAGGAGAAACTGTGCCTGCACAGAAAACATCTCCCATCGTGTTTTACATGTTGCAGAGAGCTCTGCTGAGTGTTTTGCACGAAGAAAAAGAAAATTTTCCAAAACACCTTCCAGGCGACTGTTCATGTGTTTGGAAAAGGTAGGAAAGTGGTAAGGTACTGTTTTGGATCAGTTTGCAAGCTGCACACACTATCCCAGTGTTGTGCAGCTTCATTCTTCACCTTTAGAAAGCAGCCGCTCACTCCGGCTCCCGGAGGCGAAGAAGCGGCTTGTTCGCGCAACGGCGATTGTACCGGTCACAGTGCACTCCAGTGCGGCGGCATCTGTCGAAATGTGCCCGGGACCGGCCCTTAGCTCCGGGGAACTGCGTACCTTCTTCTTTCGAGACTCTTGTGGTCTACATCACTGCAAAAAGCTTTTCCACTATGTCTGGCAAGGAGAAACTGTGCCTGCACAGAAAACATCTCCATCGTGTTTTACATGTTGCAGAGAGCTCTGCTGAGTGTTTTGCAGGAAGAAAAAGAAAGTTGTCCAAAACACCTTCCAATCGAATGTTCATGTGTTTCCAAAAGCTAGGAGAGTAGTAAGGTACTGTTTTGGATCAGTTTGCAAGCTGCGCAAACTATCCCAGTGTTGTGCAGCTTAATTTTCACCTGTCCGAAGCTACTGGAATCCCCTGCTCCCGGAGGCGAAGAAGCGGCTTCTTCTCGCAAAGGCGATTGTGCCGGTCACAGTGCACTCCAGTGCGCGGCTTCTGCCGAAATGTTCCCGGGCCCCGCGCCTAGCTCCGGGGAGATCCGTATCCTTCATCTTTTGGGACTAGTGTGATCTACATCATTGCAGAAAAGTTTTCCACTATGTTAGGCAAGGAGAAACTCTGCCAGCAAAGAAAACATCTCCCGTGGTGTTTTACATGTTGCAGAGAGCTCTGCAGACTGTTTTGCACGTAGAAAAAGAAAGTTGTTGAAAACACCTTCCATTCGAATGTTCATGTGTTTGGAAAAGGTACGAAAGTGGTAAGGTACTTGTTTCTATCAGTTTGCAAGCTGCGCACACTATCCCAGTCTTGTGCAGCTTCATTCTTCACCTTTCCGAAGCAGCCGCTCTCTCCAGCTGCCGGAGGCGAAGAGGCGTCTTCTTCGCGCAAAGGCGATTGTACCGGTCACAGTGCACTCCAGTGCGGCGGCTTCTGAGGAAATGTGCTCGGGACCGGCGCTTAATTCCGGGGAACTCCGTATTTCGTCTTTTGCTTCTTTTGTGGTTTACATAATGGCAAAAATCCTTTCCTCTATGTCTGGCATGGAGAAACTGTGCCTGCACTGAAAACATCTCCCATCGTGTTTTACATGTTGCAGAGAGCTCTGCTGAGTGTTTTGCACGAAGAAAAAGAAAATTTTCCAAAACACCTTCCAGTCGACTGTTCATGGGTTTGGAAAAGGTAGGAAAGTGGTAAGGTACTGTTTTGGATCAGTTTGCAAGCTGCGCACACTATCCTAGTGTTGTGCAGCTTCATTCTTCACCTTTGGAAAGCAGCCGCTCACTCCGGCTCCCGGAGGCGAAGAAGCGGCTTCTTCGCGCAAAGGCGATTGTACCGGTCACAGTGCACTCCAGTGCGGCGGCATCTGTCGAAATGTGCCCGGGACCGGCGTTTAGCTCCGGGGAGCTGCGTACTTTCGTCTGTAGCGTCTTTTATGGTCTACATCATTGCAAAAAACTTTTCCACTACGTCTGGCATGGAGATACTGTGCCTGCACAGAAAACATCTCCCATCGTGTTTTACACGTTGCAGACAGCTCTGCAGTAGTTTTTGCACGAAGAAAAAGAAAGTTGTACAAAACACCTTCCAATCGAACGTTCTTGTGTCTGCAAAAGTTTGGAGAGTAGTAAGGTACTGTTTTGGATCAGTTTGCAAGCTGCGCACACTATCCCAGTGTTGTGCAGCTTAATTTTCACCTTTCCGAAGCTACTGGTATCTCCGGCTCCCGGAGGCGAAGAAGCGGCTTTATCGCGCAAAGGCGATTCTGCCGGTCACAGTGCACTCCAGTGCGGCGGCTTCTGCCGAAATGTGCCCGGGATTGGCGCCTAGCTCCGGGGAGCTGCGTACCTTCGTCTGTAGCGTCTTTTATGGTCTACATCATTGCAAAAAACTTTTCCACTATGTCTGGCATGGAGATACTGTGCCTGCACAGAAAACATCTCCCATCGTGTTTTACACGTTGCAGAGAGCTCTGCAGTAGTTTTTGCACGAAGAAAAAGAAAGTTGTACAAAACACCTTCCAATCGAACGTTCTTGTGTCTGCAAAAGTTTGGAGAGTAGTAAGGTACTGTTTTGGATCAGTTTGCAAGCTGCGCACACTATCCCAGTGTTGTGCAGCTTCATTCTTCACCTTTGGAAAGCAGCCGCTCACTCCGGTTCCCGGAGGCGAAGAAGCGGCTTCTTCGAGCAAAGGCGATTGTGCCGGTCACAGTGCACTCCAGTGCGGCGGCATCTGCCGAAATGTGCCCGGGACCGGCGTTTAGCTCCGGGGAGCTCCGTATCCTTCGTCTTTCAGGACTTTTGTGGTCTACATCATTGCAGAAAGGTTTTCCACTATGTTACGCAAGGAGAAACTGTGCCAGCACAGAAAACATCTCCCATCGTGTTTTACATGTTGCAGCGAAGTCTGCAGAGTGTTATGCAAGAAGAAAAAGAAAGTAGTCAGAAACACCTTCCAACCGAATGTTCATGTGTTTGGAAAAGGTAGGAAAGTGGTAACGTACTGTTTTCTATCAGTTTGCAAGCTGTGCACACTATCCCAGTGTTGTGCAGCTTCATTCTTCACCTTTGGAAAGCAGCCGCTCTCTCCGGCCCCCGGAGACGAAGAGGCGGCTTCTTCGCGCAAAGGCGATTGTGCCGGTCACAGTGCACTCCAGTGCGGCGGCATCTGCCGAAAGGTGCCCGGGACCGGCGCTTAGCTCCGGGGAGCTCCGTACCTTCTTCTTTCGGGACTTTTGTGGTCTACATCACTGCAAAAATCTTTTCCACTATGTCTGGCAAGGAGAAACTGTGCCTGCACAGAAAACATCTCCCATCGTGTTTTACATGTTGCAGAGAGCTCTGCTGAGTGTTTTGCATGAAGAATAAGAAACTTGTCCAAAGCACGTTCCAATCGAATGTTCAAATGTTTGGAAAAGCTAGGAGAATAGTAAGGTACTGTTTTGGATCAGTTTGCAAGCTGCACACACTATCCCAGTGTTGTGCAGCTTAATTTTCACCTTTCCGAAGCTACTGGTCTCTCCGGCTCCCGGAGGCGAAGTAGCGGCTTCTTTGCGCAAAGACGATTGTCCCGGTCACAGTGCACTCCAGTGCGGCGGCTTCTGCCGAAATGTGCCCGGGACCGGCGCTTAATTCCGGGGAACTCCGTATTTCGTCTTTATCATCCTTTGTGGTTTACATAATTGCAAAAATCCTTTCCTCTATGTCTGGCATGGAGAAACTGTTTCTCCACAGAAAACATCTCCCATCGTGTTTTACATGTTGCAGAGAGCTCTGCTGAGTGTTTTGCATGAACAATAACAAAGTTGTCCAAAACACCTTCCAATCGAACGTTCTTGTGTCTGCAAAAGTTAGGAGAGTAGTATGGTACTGTTTTCTATCAGTTTGCAAGCTGCGCACACTATCCCAGGGTTGTGCAGCTTCATTCTTCACTTTTCGAAAGCAGCCGCCCTGTCCGTCTCGCGGAGGCGAAGAAGCGGCTTCTTCGCGAAAAGGCGATTATGCCGGTCACAGTGCACTCCAGTGCGGCGGCTTCTGAGGAAATGTGCTCGGGACCGGCGCTTAATTCCGGGGAACTCCGTATTTCGTCTTTTGCTTCTTTTGTGGTTTACATAATGGCAAAAATCCTTTCCTCTATGTCTGGCATGGAGAAACTGTGCCTGCACAGAAAACATCTCCCATCGTGTTTTACATGTTGCAGAGAGCTCTGCTGAGTGTTTTGCACGAAGAAAAAGAAAATTTTCCAAAACACTTTCCAGTCGACTGTTCATGGGTTTGGAAAAGGTAGGAAAGTGGTAAGGTACTGTTTTGGATCAGTTTGCAAGCTGCACACACTATCCCAGTGTTGTGCAGGTTCATTCTTCACCTTTGGAAAGCAGCCGCTCACTCCGGCTCCCGGAGGCGAAGAAGCGGCTTCTTCGCGCAAAGGCGATTGTACCGGTCACAGTGCACTCCAGTGCGGCGGCATCTGTCGAAATGTGCCCCGGACCGGCGCCTTGCTCCGGGGAGCTGCGTACCTTCGTCTGTAGCGTCTTTTATGGTCTACATCATTGCAAAAAACTTTTCCAGTACGTCTGGCATGGAGATACTGTGCCTGCACAGAAAACATCTCCCATCGTGTTTTACACGTTGCAGAGAGCTCTGCAGTAGTTTTTGCACGAAGAAAAAGAAAGTTGTACAAAACACCTTCCAATCGAACGTTCTTGTGTCTGCAAAAGTTTGGAGAGTAGTAAGGTACTGTTTTGGATCAGTTTGCAAGCTGCGCACACTATCCCAGTGTTGTGCAGCTTCATTCTTCACCTTTGGAAAGCAGCAGCTCACTCCGGTTCCCGGAGGCGAAGAAGCGGCTTCTTCGCGCAAAGGTGATTGTGCCGGTCACAATGCACTCCAGTGCGGCGGCATCTGCCTAAATGTGCCCGGGCCCGGCGCCTAGCTCCGGGGAGCTCCGCATCCTTCGTCTTTCAGGACTTTTGTGGTCTACAACATTGCAGAAAGGTTTTCCACTATGTTACGCAAGAAGAAACTGTGCCAGCACAGAAAACATCTCCCATCGTGTTTTACATGTTGCAGCGAAGTCTGCAGAGTGTTTTGCGAGAAGAAAAAGAAAGTAGTCAGAAACACCTTCCAACCGAATGTTCATGTGTTTGGAAAAGCTAGGAGAGTAGTAAGGTACTGTTTTGGATCAGTTTGCAAGCTGCGCACACTATCCCAGTGTTGTGCAGCTTAATTTTCACCTTTCCGAAGCTACTGGTATCTCCGGCTCCCGGAGGCGAAGAAGCGGCTTTATCGCGCAAAGGCGATTGTGCCGGTCACAGTGCACTCCAGTGCGGCGGCTTCTGCCGAAAGGTGCCCGGGCCCGGCGCCTAGCTCCGGGGAGCTCCGTACCTTCTTCTTTCGGGACTTTCGTGGTCTACATCACTGCAAAAAGCTTTTCCACTATGTCTGGCAAGGAGAAACTGTGCCTGCACAGAAAACATCTCCCATCGTGTTTTACATGTTGCAGAGAGCTCTGCTGAGTGTTTTGCACGAAGAAAAAGAAAATTTTCCAAAACACCTTCCAATCGAATGTTCATGTGTTTGGAAAAGGTAGGAAAGTGGTAAGGTACTGTTTTGGATCAGTTTGCAAGCTGCGCACACTATCCCAGTGTTGTGCAGCTTCATTCTTCACCTTTGGAAAGCAGCCGCTCACTCCGGCTCCCGGAGGCGAAGAAGCGGCTTGTTCGCGCAACGGCGATTGTACCGGTCACAGTGCACTCCAGTGCGGCGGCATCTGTCGAAATGTGCCCGGGACCGGCGCTTAGCTCCGGGGAACTGCGTACCTTCTTCTTTCGAGACTCGTGTGGTCTACATCACTGCAAAAAGCTTTTCCACTATGTCTGGCAAGGAGAAACTGTGCCTGCACAGAAAACATCTCCATCGTGTTTTACATGTTGCAGAGAGCTCTGCTGAGTGTTTTGCAGGAAGAAAAAGAAAGTTGTCCAAAACACCTTCCAATCGAACGTTCTTGTGCCTGCAAAAGTTAGGAGAAGAGTAAGGTACTGTTTTGGATCAGTTTGCAAGCTGAACACACTATCCCAGTGTTGTGCAGCTTAATTTTCACCTTTCCGAAGCTACTGGTATCTCCGGCTCCCGGAGGCGAAGAAGCGGCTTCTTCGCGAAAAGGCGATTGTGCCGGTCACAGTGCACTCCAGTGCGGCGGCTTCTGCCGAAAGGTGCCCGGGCCCGGCGCCTAGCTCCGGGGAGACCCGTATCCTTCGTCATTCGGGACTTTTGAGATCTACATCATTGCAGAAAGGTTTTCCACTATGTTAGGCAAGGAGAAACTGTGCCAGCAAAGAAAACATCTCCCATGGTGTTTTACATGTTGCAGAGAGCTCTGCAGAGTGTTTTGCAAGAAGAAAAAGAAAGTTGTCCTAAACACCTTCCAATCGAATGTTCATGTGTTTGGAAAAGGTAGGAGAGTGGTAAGGTACTGTTTTGGATCAGTTTGCAAGCTGCGCACACTATCCCAGTGTTGTGCAGGTTCATTCTTCACCTTTGGAAAGCAGCCGCTCACTCCGGTTCCCGGAGGCGAAGAAGCGGCTTCTTCGCGCAAAGGCGATTGTGCCGGTCACCGTGCACTCCAGTGCGGCGGCATCTGCCGAAATGTGCCCAGGACCGGCGTTTAGCTCCGGGGAGCTCCGTATCCTTCGTCTTTCAGGACTTTTGTGGTCTACAACATTGCAGAAAGGTTTTCCACTATGTTACGCAAGGAGAAACTGTGCCAGCACAGAAAACATCTCCCATCGTGTTTTACATGTTGCAGCGAAGTCTGCAGAGTGTTTTGCAAGAAGAAAAAGAAAGTAGACAGAAACACCTTCCAACCGAATGTTCATGTGTTTGGAAAAGGTAGGAAAGTGGTAGAGTACTGTTTTCTATCAGTTTGCAAGCTGTGCACACTATCCCAGTGTTGTGCAGCTTCATTCTTCACCTTTGGAAAGCAGCCGCTCTCTCCGGCCCCCAGAGACGAAGAGGCGGCTTCTTCGCGCAAAGGCGATTGTGCCGGTCACAGTGCACTCCAGTGCGGCGGCTTCTGCCGAAAGGTGCCCGGGACCGGCGCTTAGCTCCGGGGAGCTCCGTACCTTCTTCTTTCGGGACTTTTGTGGTCTACATCACTGCAAAAATCTTTTCCACTATGTCTGGCAAGGAGAAACTGTGCCTGCACAGATACATTTCCCATCGTGTTTTACATGTTGCAGAGAGCTCTGCTGAGTGTTTTGCATGAAGAATAAGAAACTTGTCCAAAGCACGTTCCAATCGAATGTTCATATGTTTGGAAAAGCTAGGAGAATAGTAAGGTACTGTTTTGGATCAGTTTGCAAGCTGCACACACTATCCCAGTGTTGTGCAGCTTAATTTTCACCTTTCCGAAGCTACTGGTCTCTCCGGCTCCCGGAGGCGAAGAAGCGGCTTCTTTGCGCAAAGACGATTGTCCCGGTCACAGTGCACTCCAGTGCGGCGGCTTCTGCCGAAATGTGCCCGGGACCGGCGCTTAATTCCGGGGAACTCCGTATTTCGTCTTTATCATCCTTTGTGGTTTACATAATTACAAAAATCCTTTCCTCTATGTCTGGCATGGAGAAACTGTTTCTGCACAGAAAACATCTCCCATCGTGTTTTACATGTTGCAGAGAGCTCTGCTGAGTGTTTTGCACGTAGAAAAAGAAAGTTGTTGAAAACACCTTCCATTCGAATGTTCATGTGTTTGGAAAAGGTAGGAAAGTGGTAAGGTACTCTTTTCGATCAGTTTGCAAGCTGCGCACACTATCCCAGTGTTGTGCAGCTTCATTCTTCAGCTTTTGAAAGCAGCCGGTCATTCCGGCCCCCGGAGACGAAGAGGTGGCTTCTTCGCGCAAAGGCGATTGTGCCGGTCACAGTGCACTCCAGTGCGCGGCTTCTGCCGAAATGTGCCCGGGCCCCGCGCCTAGCTCCGGGGAGAGCCGTATCCTTCTTCTTTTGGGACTAGTGTGATCTACATCATTGCAGAAAAGTTTTCCACTATGTTAGGCAAGGAGAAATTGTGCCAGCAAAGAAAACATCTCCCGTGGTGTTTTACATGTTGCAGAGAGCTCTGCTGAGTGTTTTGCACGTAGAAAAAGAAAGTTGTTGAAAACACCTTCCATTCGAATGTTCATGTGTTTGGAAAAGGTACGAAAGTGGTAAGGTACTTGTTTCTATCAGTTTGCAAGCTGCGCACACTATCCCAGTCTTGTGCAGCTTCATTCTTCACCTTTCCGAAGCAGCCGCTCTCTCCAGCTGCCGGAGGCGAAGAGGCGTCTTCTTCGCGCAAAGGCGATTGTACCGGTCACAGTGCACTCCAGTGCGGCGGCTTCTGAGGAAATGTGCTCGGGACCGGCGCTTAATTCCGGGGAACTCCGTATTTCGTCTTTTGCTTCTTTTGTGGTTTACATAATGGCAAAAATCCTTTCCTCTATGTCTGGCATGGAGATACTGTGCCTGCACAGAAAACATCTCCCATCGTGTTTTACATGTTGCAGAGAGCTCTGCTGAGTGTTTTGCACGAAGAAAAAGAAAATTTTCCAAAACACCTTCCAGTCGACTGTTCATGTGTTTGGAAAAGGTAGGAAAGTGGTAAGGTACTGTTTTGGATCAGTTTGCAAGCTGCGCACACTATCCCAGTGTTGTGCAGCTTCATTCTTCACCTTTGGAAAGCAGCCGCTCACTCCGGTTCCCGGAGGCGAAGAAGCGGTTTGTTCGCGCAAAGGCGATTGTACCGGTCACAGTGCACTCCAGTGCGGCGGCATCTGTCGAAATGTGCCCGGGACCGGCGCCTTCCTCCGGGGAGCTGCGTACCTTCGTCTGTAGCGTCTTTTATGGTCTACATCATTGCAAAAAACTTTTCCACTACGTCTGGCATGGAGATACTGTGCCTGCACAGAAAACATCTCCCATCGTGTTTTACACGTTGCAGAGAGCTCTGCAGTAGTTTTTGCACGAAGAAAAAGAAAGTTGTACAAAACACCTTCCAATCGAACGTTCTTGTGTCTGCAAAAGTTTGGAGAGTAGTAAGGTACTGTTTTGGATCAGTTTGCAAGCTGCGCACACTATCCCAGTGTTGTGCAGCTTCATTCTTCACCTTTGGAAAGCAGCCGCTCACTCCGGTTCCCGGAGGCGAAGAAGCGGCTTCTTCGCGCAAAGGCGATTGTGCCGGTCACCGTGCACTCCAGTGCGGCGGCATCTGCCGAAATGTGCCCGGGACCGGCGTTTAGCTCCGGGGAGCTCCGTATCCTTCGTCTTTCAGGACTTTTGTGGTCTACAACATTGCAGAAAGGTTTTCCACTATGTTACGCAAGGAGAAACTGTGCCAGCACAGAAAACATCTCCCATCGTGTTTTACATGTTGCAGCGAAGTCTGCAGAGTGTTTTGCAAGAAGAAAAAGAAAGTAGACAGAAACACCTTCCAACCGAATGTTCATGTGTTTGGAAAAGGTAGGAAAGTGGTAGAGTACTGTTTTCTATCAGTTTGCAAGCTGTGCACACTATCCCAGTGTTGTGCAGCTTCATTCTTCACCTTTGGAAAGCAGCCGCTCTCTCCGGCCCCCGGAGACGAAGAGGCGGCTTCTTCGCGCAAAGGCGATTGTGCCGGTCACAGTGCACTCCAGTGCGGCGGCTTCTGCCGAAAGGTGCCCGGGACCGGCGCCTAGCTCCGGGGAGCTCCGTACCTTCTTCTTTCGGGACTTTTGTGGTCTACATCACTGCAAAAATCTTTTCCACTATGTCTGGCAAGGAGAAACTGTGCCTGCACAGATACATTTCCCATCGTGTTTTACATGTTGCAGAGAGCTCTGCTGAGTGTTTTGCATGAAGAATAAGAAACTTGTCCAAAGCACGTTCCAATCGAATGTTCATATGTTTGGAAAAGCTAGGAGAATAGTAAGGTACTGTTTTGGATCAGTTTGCAAGCTGCACACACTATCCCAGTGTTGTGCAGCTTAATTTTCACCTTTCCGAAGCTACTGGTCTCTCCGGCTCCCGGAGGCGAAGAAGCGGCTTCTTTGCGCAAAGACGATTGTCCCGGTCACAGTGCACTCCAGTGCGGCGGCTTCTGCCGAAATGTGCCCGGGACCGGCGCTTAATTCCGGGGAACTCCGTATTTCGTCTTTATCATCCTTTGTGGTTTACATAATTACAAAAATCCTTTCCTCTATGTCTGGCATGGAGAAACTGTTTCTGCACAGAAAACATCTCCCATCGTGTTTTACATGTTGCAGAGAGCTCTGCTGAGTGTTTTGCACGTAGAAAAAGAAAGTTGTCCAAAACAGCTTCCAATCGAATGTTCATGTGTTTGGAAAAGGTAGGAAAGTGGTAAGGTACTCTTTTCGATCAGTTTGCAAGCTGCGCACACTATCCCAGTGTTGTGCAGCTTCATTCTTCAGCTTTTGAAAGCAGCCGGTCATTCCGGCCCCCGGAGACGAAGAGGTGGCTTCTTCGCGCAAAGGCGATTGTGCCGGTCACAGTGCACTCCAGTGCGCGGCTTCTGCCGAAATGTGCCCGGGCCCCGCGCCTAGCTCCGGGGAGAGCCGTATCCTTCTTCTTTTGGGACTAGTGTGATCTACATCATTGCAGAAAAGTTTTCCACTATGTTAGGCAAGGAGAAATTGTGCCAGCAAAGAAAACATCTCCCGTGGTGTTTTACATGTTGCAGAGAGCTCTGCTGAGTGTTTTGCACGTAGAAAAAGAAAGTTGTTGAAAACACCTTCCATTCGAATGTTCATGTGTTTGGAAAAGGTACGAAAGTGGTAAGGTACTTGTTTCTATCAGTTTGCAAGCTGCGCACACTATCCCAGTCTTGTGCAGCTTCATTCTTCACCTTTCTGAAGCAGCCGCTCTCTCCAGCTGCCGGAGGCGAAGAGGCGTCTTCTTCGCGCAAAGGCGATTGTACCGGTCACAGTGCACTCCAGTGCGGCGGCTTCTGAGGAAATGTGCTCGGGACCGGCGCTTAATTCCGGGGAACTCCGTATTTCGTCTTTTGCTTCTTTTGTGGTTTACATAATGGCAAAAATCCTTTCCTCTATGTCTGGCATGGAGAAACTGTGCCTGCACAGAAAACATCTCCCATCGTGTTTTACATGTTGCAGAGAGCTCTGCTGAGTGTTTTGCACGAAGAAAAAGAAAATTTTCCAAAACACCTTCCAGTCGACTGTTCATGTGTTTGGAAAAGGTAGGAAAGTGGTAAGGTACTGTTTTGGATCAGTTTGCAAGCTGCGCACACTATCCCAGTGTTGTGCAGCTTCATTCTTCACCTTTGGAAAGCAGCCGCTCACTCCGGCTCCCGGAGGCGAAGAAGCGGCTTCTTCGCGCAAAGGCGATTGTACCGGTCACAGTGCACTCCAGTGCGGCGGCATCTGTCGAAATGTGCCTGGGACCGGCGCCTTCCTCCGGGGAGCTGCGTACCTTCGTCTGTAGCGTCTTTTATGGTCTACATCATTGCAAAAAACTTTTCCACTACGTCTGGCATGGAGATACTGTGCCTGCACAGAAAACATCTCCCATCGTGTTTTACACGTTGCAGAGAGCTCTGCAGTAGTTTTTGCACGAAGAAAAAGAAAGTTGTACAAAACACCTTCCAATCAAACGTTCTTGTGTCTGCAAAAGTTTGGAGAGTAGTAAGGTACTGTTTTGGATCAGTTTGCAAGCTGCGCACACTATCCCAGTGTTGTGCAGCTTCATTCTTCACCTTTGGAAAGCAGCCGCTCACTCCGGTTCCCGGAGGCGAAGAAGCGGCTTCTTCGCGCAAAGGCGATTGTGCCGGTCACAGTGCACTCCAGTGCGGCGGCATCTGCCGAAATGTGCCCGGGACCTGCGTTTAGCTCCGGGGAGCTCCGTATCCTTCGTCTTTCAGGACTTTTGTGGTCTACAACATTGCAGAAAGGTTTTCCACTATGTTACGCAAGGAGAAACTGTGCCAGCACAGAAAACATCTCCCATCGTGTTTTACATGTTGCAGCGAAGTCTGCAGAGTGTTTTGCAAGAAGAAAAAGAAAGTAGACAGAAACACCTTCCAACCGAATGTTCATGTGTTTGGAAAAGGTAGGAAAGTGGTAGAGTACTGTTTTCTATCAGTTTGCAAGCTGTGCACACTATCCCAGTGTTGTGCAGCTTCATTCTTCACCTTTGGAAAGCAGCCGCTCTCTCCGGCCCCCGGAGACGAAGAGGCGGCTTCTTCGCGCAAAGGCGATTGTGCCGGTCACAGTGCACTCCAGTGCGGCGGCTTCTGCCGAAAGGTGCCCGGGACCGGCGCTTAGCTCCGGGGAGCTCCGTACCTTCTTCTTTCGGGACTTTTGTGGTCTACATCACTGCAAAAATCTTTTCCACTATGTCTGGCAAGGAGAAACTGTGCCTGCACAGATACATTTCCCATCGTGTTTTACATGTTGCAGAGAGCTCTGCTGAGTGTTTTGCATGAAGAATAAGAAAGTTGTACAAAGCACGTTCCAATCGAATGTTCATATGTTTGGAAAAGCTAAGAGAATAGTAAGGTACTGTTTTGGATCAGTTTGCAAGCTGCACACACTATCCCAGTGTTGTGCAGCTTAATTTTCACCTTTCCGAAGCTACTGGTCTCTCAGGCTCCCGGAGGCGAAGAAGCGGCTTCTTTGCGCAAAGACGATTGTCCCGGTCACAGTGCACTCCAGTGCGGCGGCTTCTGCCGAAATGTGCCCGGGACCGGCGCTTAATTCCGGGGAACTCCGTATTTCGTCTTTATCATCCTTTGTGGTTTACATAATTACAAAAATCCTTTCCTCTATGTCTGGCATGGAGAAACTGTTTCTGCACAGAAAACATCTCCCATCGTGTTTTACATGTTGCAGAGAGCTCTGCTGAGTGTTTTGCACGTAGAAAAAGAAAGTTGTCCAAAACACCTTCCAATCGAATGTTCATGTGTTTGGAAAAGGTAGGAAAGTGGTAAGGTACTCTTTTCGATCAGTTTGCAAGCTGCGCACACTATCCCAGTCTTGTGCAGCTTCATTCTTCAGCTTTTGAAAGCAGCCGGTCATTCCGGCCCCCGGAGACGAAGAGGTGGCTTCTTCGCGCAAAGGCGATTGTACCGGTCACAGTGCACTCCAGTGCGGCGGCTTCTGAGGAAATGTGCTCGGGACCGGCGCTTAATTCCGGGGAACTCCGTATTTCGTCTTTTGCTTCTTTTGTGGTTTACATAATGGCAAAAATCCTTTCCTCAATGTCTGGCATGGAGAAACTGTGCCTGCACAGAAAACATCTCCCATCGTGTTTTACATGTTGCAGAGAGCTCTGCTGAGTGTTTTGCACGAAGAAAAAGAAAATTTTCCAAAACACCTTCCAGTCGACTGTTCATGTGTTTGGAAAAGGTAGGAAAGTGGTAAGGTACTGTTTTGGATCAGTTTGCAAGCTGCGCACACTATCCCAGTGTTGTGCAGCTTCATTCTTCACCTTTGGAAAGCAGCCGCTCACTCCGGCTCCCGGAGGCGAAGAAGCGGCTTGTTGGCGCAAAGGCGATTGTACCGGTCACAGTGCACTCCAGTGCGGCGGCATCTGTCGAAATGTGCCCGGGACCGGCGCCTTCCTCCGGGGAGCTGCGTACCTTCGTCTGTAGCGTCTTTTATGGTCTACATCATTGCAAAAAACTTTTCCACTACGTCTGGCATGGAGATACTGTGCCTGCACAGAAAACATCTCCCATCGTGTTTTACACGTTGCAGAGAGCTCTGCAGTAGTTTTTGCACGAAGAAAAAGAAAGTTGTACAAAACACCTTCCAATCGAACGTTCTTGTGTCTGCAAAAGTTTGGAGAGTAGTAAGGTACTGTTTTGGATCAGTTTGCAAGCTGCGCACACTATCCCAGTGTTGTGCAGCTTCATTCTTCACCTTTGGAAAGCAGCCGCTCACTCCGGTTCCCGGAGACGAAGAGGTGGCTTCTTCGCGCAAAGGCGATTGTGCCGGTCACAGTGCACTCCAGTGCGCGGCTTCTGCCGAAATGTGCCCGGGCCCCGCGCCTAGCTCCGGGGAGAGCCGTATCCTTCTTCTTTTGGGACTAGTGTGATCTACATCATTGCAGAAAAGTTTTCCACTATGTTAGGCAAGGAGAAATTGTGCCAGCAAAGAAAACATCTCCCGTGGTGTTTTACATGTTGCAGAGAGCTCTGCTGAGTGTTTTGCACGAAGAAAAAGAAAGTTGTTGAAAACACCTTCCATTCGAATGTTCATGTGTTTGGAAAAGGTACGAAAGTGGTAAGGTACTTGTTTCTATCAGTTTGCAAGCTGCGCACACTATCCCAGTCTTGTGCAGCTTCATTCTTCACCTTTCCGAAGCAGCCGCTCTCTCCAGCTGCCGGAGGCGAAGAGGCGTCTTCTTCGCGCAAAGGCGATTGTACCGGTCACAGTGCACTCCAGTGCGGCGGCTTCTGAGGAAATGTGCTCGGGACCGGCGCTTAATTCCGGGGAACTCCGTATTTCGTCTTTTGCTTCTTTTGTGGTTTACATAATGGCAAAAATCCTTTCCTCTATGTCTGGCATGGAGAAACTGTGCCTGCACAGAAAACATCTCCCATCGTGTTTTACATGTTGCAGAGAGCTCTGCTGAGTGTTTTGCACGAAGAAAAAGAAAATTTTCCAAAACACCTTCCAGTCGACTGTTCATGTGTTTGGAAAAGGTAGGAAAGTGGTAAGGTACTGTTTTGGATCAGTTTGCAAGCTGCGCACACTATCCTAGTGTTGTGCAGCTTCATTCTTCACCTTTGGAAAGCAGCCGCTCACTCCGGCTCCCGGAGGCGAAGAAGCGGCTTGTTCGCGCAAAGGCGATTGTACCGGTCACAGTGCACTCCAGTGCGGCGGCATCTGTCGAAATGTGCCCGGGACCGGCGTTTAGCTCCGGGGAGCTGCGTACCTTCGTCTGTAGCGTCTTTTATGGTCTACATCATTGCAAAAAACTTTTCCACTACGTCTGGCATGGAGATACTGTGCCTGCACAGAAAACATCTCCCATCGTGTTTTACACGTTGCAGAGAGCTCTGCAGTAGTTTTTGCACGAAGAAAAAGAAAGTTGTACAAAACACCTTCCAATCGAACGTTCTTGTGTCTGCAAAAGTTTGGAGAGTAGTAAGGTACTGTTTTGGATCAGTTTGCAAGCTGCGCACACTATCCCAGTGTTGTGCAGCTTAATTTTCACCTTTCCGAAGCTACTGGTATCTCCGGCTCCCGGAGGCGAAGAAGCGGCTTCTTCGCGCAAAGGCGATTGTGCCGGTCACAGTGCACTCCAGTGCGGCGGCTTCTGCCGAAAGGTGCCCGGGCCCGGCGCCTAGCTCCGGGGAGCTCCGTACCTTCTTCTTTCGGGACTTTCGTGGTCTACATCACTGCAAAAAGCTTTTCCACTATGTCTGGCAAGGAGAAACTGTGCCTGCACAGAAAACATCTCCCATCGTGTTTTACATGTTGCAGAGAGCTCTGCTGAGTGTTTTGCACGAAGAAAAAGAAAATTTTCCAAAACACCTTCCAGTCGACTGTTCATGTGTTTGGAAAAGGTAGGAAAGTGGTAAGGTACTGTTTTGGATCAGTTTGCAAGCTGCGCACACTATCCAATTGTTGTGCAGCTTAATTTTCACCTTTCCGAAGCTACTGGTATCTCCGGCTCCCGGAGGCGAAGAAGCGGCTTCTTCGCGCAAAGGCGATTGTGCCGGTCACAGTGCACTCCAGTGCGGCGGCTTCTGCCGAAAGGTGCCCGGGCCCGGCGCCTAGCTCCGGGGAGCTCCGTACCTTCTTCTTTCGGGACTTTCGTGGTCTACATCACTGCAAAAAGCTTTTCCACTATGTCTGGCAAGGAGAAACTGTGCCTGCACAGAAAACATCTCCCATCGTGTTTTACATGTTGCAGAGAGCTCTGCTGAGTGTTTTGCACGAAGAAAAAGAAAATTTTCCAAAACACCTTCCAGTCGACTGTTCATGTGTTTGGAAAAGGTAGGAAAGTGGTAAGGTACTGTTTTGGATCAGTTTGCAAGCTGCGCAAACTATCCCAGTGTTGTGCAGCTTATTTTTCACCTTTCCGAAGCTACTGGTCTCTCCGGCTCCCGGAGGCGAAGAAGCGGCTTCTTCGCGCAAAGACGATTGTCCCGGTTACAGTGCACTCCAGTGCGGCGGCTTCTGCCGAAATGTGCCCGGGACCGGCGCTTAATTCCGGGGAACTCCGTATTTCGTCTTTATCATCCTTTGTGGTTTACATAATTGCAAAAATCCTTTCCTCTATGTCTGGCATGGAGAAACTATTTCTGCACAGAAAACATCTCCCATCGTGTTTTACACGTTGCAGAGAGCTCTGCTGAGTGTTTTGCACGTAGAAAAAGAAAGTTGTCCAAAACAGCTTCCAATCGAATGTTTATGTGTTCGGAAAAGGTAGGAAAGTGGTAAGGTACTCTTTTCGATCAGTTTGCAAGCTGCGCACACTATCCCAGTGTTGTGCAGCTTCATTCTTCACCTTTGGAAAGCAGCTGCTCTCTCCGTCCCCCGGAGCCAAGAGGCGGCTTGTTCGCGCAAAGGCGATTGTGCCGGTCACAGTGCACTCCAGTGCGGCGATTTCTGCCGAAAAGTGCCCGGGACCGGCGCTTAGCTCCGGGAACATCCGTACCCTCTTCTTTTGGGACTTTCGTGGTCTAAATCACTGCAAAAAGCTTTTCCACTATGTCTGGCAAGGAGAAACTGTGCCTGCACAGAAAACATCTCCCATCGTGTTTTACATGTTGCAGAGAGCTCTGCTGAGTGTTTTGCACGAAGAAAAAGAAAATTTTCCAAAACACCTTCCAGGCGACTGTTCATGTGTTTGGAAAAGGTAGGAAAGTGGTAAGGTACTGTTTTGGATCAGTTTGCAAGCTGCACACACTATCCCAGTGTTGTGCAGCTTCATTCTTCACCTTTAGAAAGCAGCCGCTCACTCCGGCTCCCGGAGGCGAAGAAGCGGCTTGTTCGCGCAACGGCGATTGTACCGGTCACAGTGCACTCCAGTGCGGCGGCATCTGTCGAAATGTGCCCGGGACCGGCCCTTAGCTCCGGGGAACTGCGTACCTTCTTCTTTCGAGACTCTTGTGGTCTACATCACTGCAAAAAGCTTTTCCACTATGTCTGGCAAGGAGAAACTGTGCCTGCACAGAAAACATCTCCATCGTGTTTTACATGTTGCAGAGAGCTCTGCTGAGTGTTTTGCAGGAAGAAAAAGAAAGTTGTCCAAAACACCTTCCAATCGAATGTTCATGTGTTTCCAAAAGCTAGGAGAGTAGTAAGGTACTGTTTTGGATCAGTTTGCAAGCTGCGCAAACTATCCCAGTGTTGTGCAGCTTAATTTTCACCTGTCCGAAGCTACTGGAATCCCCTGCTCCCGGAGGCGAAGAAGCGGCTTCTTCTCGCAAAGGCGATTGTGCCGGTCACAGTGCACTCCAGTGCGCGGCTTCTGCCGAAATGTTCCCGGGCCCCGCGCCTAGCTCCGGGGAGATCCGTATCCTTCATCTTTTGGGACTAGTGTGATCTACATCATTGCAGAAAAGTTTTCCACTATGTTAGGCAAGGAGAAACTCTGCCAGCAAAGAAAACATCTCCCGTGGTGTTTTACATGTTGCAGAGAGCTCTGCAGACTGTTTTGCACGTAGAAAAAGAAAGTTGTTGAAAACACCTTCCATTCGAATGTTCATGTGTTTGGAAAAGGTACGAAAGTGGTAAGGTACTTGTTTCTATCAGTTTGCAAGCTGCGCACACTATCCCAGTCTTGTGCAGCTTCATTCTTCACCTTTCCGAAGCAGCCGCTCTCTCCAGCTGCCGGAGGCGAAGAGGCGTCTTCTTCGCGCAAAGGCGATTGTACCGGTCACAGTGCACTCCAGTGCGGCGGCTTCTGAGGAAATGTGCTCGGGACCGGCGCTTAATTCCGGGGAACTCCGTATTTCGTCTTTTGCTTCTTTTGTGGTTTACATAATGGCAAAAATCCTTTCCTCTATGTCTGGCATGGAGAAACTGTGCCTGCACTGAAAACATCTCCCATCGTGTTTTACATGTTGCAGAGAGCTCTGCTGAGTGTTTTGCACGAAGAAAAAGAAAATTTTCCAAAACACCTTCCAGTCGACTGTTCATGGGTTTGGAAAAGGTAGGAAAGTGGTAAGGTACTGTTTTGGATCAGTTTGCAAGCTGCGCACACTATCCTAGTGTTGTGCAGCTTCATTCTTCACCTTTGGAAAGCAGCCGCTCACTCCGGCTCCCGGAGGCGAAGAAGCGGCTTCTTCGCGCAAAGGCGATTGTACCGGTCACAGTGCACTCCAGTGCGGCGGCATCTGTCGAAATGTGCCCGGGACCGGCGTTTAGCTCCGGGGAGCTGCGTACTTTCGTCTGTAGCGTCTTTTATGGTCTACATCATTGCAAAAAACTTTTCCACTACGTCTGGCATGGAGATACTGTGCCTGCACAGAAAACATCTCCCATCGTGTTTTACACGTTGCAGACAGCTCTGCAGTAGTTTTTGCACGAAGAAAAAGAAAGTTGTACAAAACACCTTCCAATCGAACGTTCTTGTGTCTGCAAAAGTTTGGAGAGTAGTAAGGTACTGTTTTGGATCAGTTTGCAAGCTGCGCACACTATCCCAGTGTTGTGCAGCTTAATTTTCACCTTTCCGAAGCTACTGGTATCTCCGGCTCCCGGAGGCGAAGAAGCGGCTTTATCGCGCAAAGGCGATTCTGCCGGTCACAGTGCACTCCAGTGCGGCGGCTTCTGCCGAAATGTGCCCGGGATTGGCGCCTAGCTCCGGGGAGCTGCGTACCTTCGTCTGTAGCGTCTTTTATGGTCTACATCATTGCAAAAAACTTTTCCACTATGTCTGGCATGGAGATACTGTGCCTGCACAGAAAACATCTCCCATCGTGTTTTACACGTTGCAGAGAGCTCTGCAGTAGTTTTTGCACGAAGAAAAAGAAAGTTGTACAAAACACCTTCCAATCGAACGTTCTTGTGTCTGCAAAAGTTTGGAGAGTAGTAAGGTACTGTTTTGGATCAGTTTGCAAGCTGCGCACACTATCCCAGTGTTGTGCAGCTTCATTCTTCACCTTTGGAAAGCAGCCGCTCACTCCGGTTCCCGGAGGCGAAGAAGCGGCTTCTTCGAGCAAAGGCGATTGTGCCGGTCACAGTGCACTCCAGTGCGGCGGCATCTGCCGAAATGTGCCCGGGACCGGCGTTTAGCTCCGGGGAGCTCCGTATCCTTCGTCTTTCAGGACTTTTGTGGTCTACATCATTGCAGAAAGGTTTTCCACTATGTTACGCAAGGAGAAACTGTGCCAGCACAGAAAACATCTCCCATCGTGTTTTACATGTTGCAGCGAAGTCTGCAGAGTGTTATGCAAGAAGAAAAAGAAAGTAGTCAGAAACACCTTCCAACCGAATGTTCATGTGTTTGGAAAAGGTAGGAAAGTGGTAACGTACTGTTTTCTATCAGTTTGCAAGCTGTGCACACTATCCCAGTGTTGTGCAGCTTCATTCTTCACCTTTGGAAAGCAGCCGCTCTCTCCGGCCCCCGGAGACGAAGAGGCGGCTTCTTCGCGCAAAGGCGATTGTGCCGGTCACAGTGCACTCCAGTGCGGCGGCATCTGCCGAAAGGTGCCCGGGACCGGCGCTTAGCTCCGGGGAGCTCCGTACCTTCTTCTTTCGGGACTTTTGTGGTCTACATCACTGCAAAAATCTTTTCCACTATGTCTGGCAAGGAGAAACTGTGCCTGCACAGAAAACATCTCCCATCGTGTTTTACATGTTGCAGAGAGCTCTGCTGAGTGTTTTGCATGAAGAATAAGAAACTTGTCCAAAGCACGTTCCAATCGAATGTTCAAATGTTTGGAAAAGCTAGGAGAATAGTAAGGTACTGTTTTGGATCAGTTTGCAAGCTGCACACACTATCCCAGTGTTGTGCAGCTTAATTTTCACCTTTCCGAAGCTACTGGTCTCTCCGGCTCCCGGAGGCGAAGTAGCGGCTTCTTTGCGCAAAGACGATTGTCCCGGTCACAGTGCACTCCAGTGCGGCGGCTTCTGCCGAAATGTGCCCGGGACCGGCGCTTAATTCCGGGGAACTCCGTATTTCGTCTTTATCATCCTTTGTGGTTTACATAATTGCAAAAATCCTTTCCTCTATGTCTGGCATGGAGAAACTGTTTCTCCACAGAAAACATCTCCCATCGTGTTTTACATGTTGCAGAGAGCTCTGCTGAGTGTTTTGCATGAACAATAACAAAGTTGTCCAAAACACCTTCCAATCGAACGTTCTTGTGTCTGCAAAAGTTAGGAGAGTAGTATGGTACTGTTTTCTATCAGTTTGCAAGCTGCGCACACTATCCCAGGGTTGTGCAGCTTCATTCTTCACTTTTCGAAAGCAGCCGCCCTGTCCGTCTCGCGGAGGCGAAGAAGCGGCTTCTTCGCGAAAAGGCGATTATGCCGGTCACAGTGCACTCCAGTGCGGCGGCTTCTGAGGAAATGTGCTCGGGACCGGCGCTTAATTCCGGGGAACTCCGTATTTCGTCTTTTGCTTCTTTTGTGGTTTACATAATGGCAAAAATCCTTTCCTCTATGTCTGGCATGGAGAAACTGTGCCTGCACAGAAAACATCTCCCATCGTGTTTTACATGTTGCAGAGAGCTCTGCTGAGTGTTTTGCACGAAGAAAAAGAAAATTTTCCAAAACACTTTCCAGTCGACTGTTCATGGGTTTGGAAAAGGTAGGAAAGTGGTAAGGTACTGTTTTGGATCAGTTTGCAAGCTGCACACACTATCCCAGTGTTGTGCAGGTTCATTCTTCACCTTTGGAAAGCAGCCGCTCACTCCGGCTCCCGGAGGCGAAGAAGCGGCTTCTTCGCGCAAAGGCGATTGTACCGGTCACAGTGCACTCCAGTGCGGCGGCATCTGTCGAAATGTGCCCCGGACCGGCGCCTTGCTCCGGGGAGCTGCGTACCTTCGTCTGTAGCGTCTTTTATGGTCTACATCATTGCAAAAAACTTTTCCAGTACGTCTGGCATGGAGATACTGTGCCTGCACAGAAAACATCTCCCATCGTGTTTTACACGTTGCAGAGAGCTCTGCAGTAGTTTTTGCACGAAGAAAAAGAAAGTTGTACAAAACACCTTCCAATCGAACGTTCTTGTGTCTGCAAAAGTTTGGAGAGTAGTAAGGTACTGTTTTGGATCAGTTTGCAAGCTGCGCACACTATCCCAGTGTTGTGCAGCTTCATTCTTCACCTTTGGAAAGCAGCAGCTCACTCCGGTTCCCGGAGGCGAAGAAGCGGCTTCTTCGCGCAAAGGTGATTGTGCCGGTCACAATGCACTCCAGTGCGGCGGCATCTGCCTAAATGTGCCCGGGCCCGGCGCCTAGCTCCGGGGAGCTCCGCATCCTTCGTCTTTCAGGACTTTTGTGGTCTACAACATTGCAGAAAGGTTTTCCACTATGTTACGCAAGAAGAAACTGTGCCAGCACAGAAAACATCTCCCATCGTGTTTTACATGTTGCAGCGAAGTCTGCAGAGTGTTTTGCGAGAAGAAAAAGAAAGTAGTCAGAAACACCTTCCAACCGAATGTTCATGTGTTTGGAAAAGCTAGGAGAGTAGTAAGGTACTGTTTTGGATCAGTTTGCAAGCTGCGCACACTATCCCAGTGTTGTGCAGCTTAATTTTCACCTTTCCGAAGCTACTGGTATCTCCGGCTCCCGGAGGCGAAGAAGCGGCTTTATCGCGCAAAGGCGATTGTGCCGGTCACAGTGCACTCCAGTGCGGCGGCTTCTGCCGAAAGGTGCCCGGGCCCGGCGCCTAGCTCCGGGGAGCTCCGTACCTTCTTCTTTCGGGACTTTCGTGGTCTACATCACTGCAAAAAGCTTTTCCACTATGTCTGGCAAGGAGAAACTGTGCCTGCACAGAAAACATCTCCCATCGTGTTTTACATGTTGCAGAGAGCTCTGCTGAGTGTTTTGCACGAAGAAAAAGAAAATTTTCCAAAACACCTTCCAATCGAATGTTCATGTGTTTGGAAAAGGTAGGAAAGTGGTAAGGTACTGTTTTGGATCAGTTTGCAAGCTGCGCACACTATCCCAGTGTTGTGCAGCTTCATTCTTCACCTTTGGAAAGCAGCCGCTCACTCCGGCTCCCGGAGGCGAAGAAGCGGCTTGTTCGCGCAACGGCGATTGTACCGGTCACAGTGCACTCCAGTGCGGCGGCATCTGTCGAAATGTGCCCGGGACCGGCGCTTAGCTCCGGGGAACTGCGTACCTTCTTCTTTCGAGACTCGTGTGGTCTACATCACTGCAAAAAGCTTTTCCACTATGTCTGGCAAGGAGAAACTGTGCCTGCACAGAAAACATCTCCATCGTGTTTTACATGTTGCAGAGAGCTCTGCTGAGTGTTTTGCAGGAAGAAAAAGAAAGTTGTCCAAAACACCTTCCAATCGACCGTTCTTGTGCCTGCAAAAGTTAGGAGAAGAGTAAGGTACTGTTTTGGATCAGTTTGCAAGCTGAACACACTATCCCAGTGTTGTGCAGCTTAATTTTCACCTTTCCGAAGCTACTGGTATCTCCGGCTCCCGGAGGCGAAGAAGCGGCTTCTTCGCGAAAAGGCGATTGTGCCGGTCACAGTGCACTCCAGTGCGGCGGCTTCTGCCGAAAGGTGCCCGGGCCCGGCGCCTAGCTCCGGGGAGACCCGTATCCTTCGTCATTCGGGACTTTTGAGATCTACATCATTGCAGAAAGGTTTTCCACTATGTTAGGCAAGGAGAAACTGTGCCAGCAAAGAAAACATCTCCCATGGTGTTTTACATGTTGCAGAGAGCTCTGCAGAGTGTTTTGCAAGAAGAAAAAGAAAGTTGTCCTAAACACCTTCCAATCGAATGTTCATGTGTTTGGAAAAGGTAGGAGAGTGGTAAGGTACTGTTTTGGATCAGTTTGCAAGCTGCGCACACTATCCCAGTGTTGTGCAGGTTCATTCTTCACCTTTGGAAAGCAGCCGCTCACTCCGGCTCCCGGAGGCGAAGAGGCGGCTTCTTCGCGCAAAGGCGATTATGCCGGTCACAGTGCACTCCAGTGCGGCGGCTTCTGCCGAAATGTGCCTGGGACCGGCGCTTAGCTCCGGGGACATCCGTACCTTCTTTATTCAGGACTTTTGTGGTCTACATCACTGCAAAAAGCTTTTCCACTATGTCTGGCAAGGAGAAACTGTACCTGCACAGAAAACATCTCCCATCGTGTTTTACATGTTGCAGAGAGCTCTGCTGAGTGTTTTGCATGAAGAAAAACAAAGTTATCAGAAACACTTTCCAATCGAATGTTCATGTGTTTCGAAAAGCTAGGAGAGTAGTAAGGTACTGTTTTCTATCAGTTTGCAAGCTGCGCACACTATCCCAGTGTCGTGCAGCTTCATTCTTCACCTTTGGAAAGCAGCCGCTCACTCCGGTTCCCGGAGGCGAAGAAGCGGCTTCTTCGCGCAAAGGTGATTGTGCCGGTCACAATGCACTCCAGTGCGGCGGCATCTGCCTAAATGTGCCCGGGACCGGCGTTTAGCTCCGGGGAGCTCCGTATCCTTCGTCTTTCGGGACTTTTGTGGTCTACATCATTGCAGAAAGGTTTTCCACTATGTTACGCAAGAAGAAACTGTGCCAGCACAGAAAACATCTCCCATCGTGTTTTACATGTTGCAGCGAAGTCTGCAGAGTGTTTTGCAAGAAGAAAAAGAAAGTAGTCAGAAACACCTTCCAACCGAATGTTCATGTGTTTGGAAAAGGTAGGAGAGTAGTAAGGTACTGTTTTGGATCAGTTTGCAAGCTGCGCACACTATCCCAGTGTTGTGCAGCTTAATTTTCACCTTTCCGAAGCTACTGGTATCTCCGGCTCCCGGAGGCGAAGAAGCGGCTTTATCGCGCAAAGGCGATTCTGCCGGTCACAGTGCACTCCAGTGCGGCGGCTTCTGCCGAAAGGTGCCCGGGCCCGGCGCCTAGCTCCGGGGAGCTCCGTACCTTCTTCTTTCGGGATTTTCGTGGTCTACATCACTGCAAAAAGCTTTTCCACTATGTCTGGCAAGGAGAAACTGTGCCTGCACAGAAAACATCTCCCATCGTGTTTTACATGTTGCAGAGAGCTCTGCTGAGTGTTTTGCACGAAGAAAAAGAAAATTTTCCAAAACACCTTCCAATCGAATGTTCATGTGTTTGGAAAAGGTAGGAAAGTGGTAAGGTACTGTTTTGGATCAGTTTGCAAGCTGCGCACACTATCCCAGTGTTGTGCAGCTTCATTCTTCACCTTTGGAAAGCAGCCGCTCACTCCGGCTCCCGGAGGCGAAGAAGCGGCTTGTTCGCGCAACGGCGATTGTACCGGTCACAGTGCACTCCAGTGCGGCGGCATCTGTCGAAATGTGCCCGGGACCGGCGCTTAGCTCCGGGGAACTGCGTACCTTCTTTATTCAGGACTTTTGTGGTCTACATCACTGCAAAAAGCTTTTCCACTATGTCTGGCAAGGAGAAACTGTGCCTGCACAGAAAACATCTCCATCGTGTTTTACATGTTGCAGAGAGCTCTGCTGAGTGTTTTGCAGGAAGAAAAAGAAAGTTGTCCAAAACACCTTCCAATCGAACGTTCTTGTGCCTGCAAAAGTTAGGAGAAGAGTAAGGTACTGTTTTGGATCAGTTTGCAAGCTGCGCAATCTATCCCAGTATTGTGCAGCTTAATTTTCACCTTTCCGAAGCTACTGGTATCTCCGGCTCCCGGAGGCGAAGAAGCGGCTTCTTCGCGCAAAGGCGATTATGCCGGTCACAGTGCACTCCAGTGCGGCGGCTTCTGCCGAAAGGTGCCCGGGCCCGGCGCCTAGCTCCGGGGAGACCCGTATCCTTCGTCTTTCGGGACTTTTGAGATCTACATCATTGCAGAAAGGTTTTCCACTATGTTAGGCAAGGAGAAACTGTGCCAGCAAAGAAAACATCTCCCATGGTGTTTTACATGTTGCAGAGAGCTCTGCAGAGTGTTTTGCAAGAAGAAAAAGAAAGTTGTCCTAAACACCTTCCAATCGAATGTTCATGTGTTTGGAAAAGGTAGGAGAGTGGTAAGGTACTGTTTTGGATCAGTTTGCAAGCTGCGCACACTATCCCAGTGTTGTGCAGGTTCATTCTTCACCTTTCGAAAGCAGCCGCTCACTCCGGCTCCCGGAGGCGAAGAGGCGGCCTCTTCGCGCAAAGGCGATTATGCCGGTCACAGTGCACTCCAGGGCGGCGGCTTCTGCCGAAATGTGCCTGGGACCGGCGCTTAGCTCCGGGGACATCCGTACCTTCTTTATTCGGGACTTTTGTGGTCTACATCACTGGAAAAGCTTTTCCACTATGTCTGGCAAGGAGAAACTGTACCTGCACAGAAAACATCTCCCACAGTGTTTTACATGTTGCAGAGAGCTCTGCTGAGTGTTTTGCATGAAGAAAAACAAAGTTATCAGAAACACTTTCCAATCGAATGTTCATGTGTTTGGAAAAGCTAGGAGAGTAGTAAGGTACTGTTTTGGATCAGTTTGCAAGCTGCGCACACTATCCCAGTGTCGTGCAGCTTCATTCTTCACCTTTGGAAAGCAGCCGCTCACTCCGGTTCCCGGAGGCGAAGAAGCGGCTTCTTCGCGCCAAGGCGATTGTGCCGGTCACAGTGCACTCCAGTGCGGCGGCATCTGCCGAAATGTGCCCGGGACCGGCGTTTAGCTCCGGGGAGCTCCGTATCCTTCGTCTTTCAGGACTTTTGTGGTCTACAACATTGCAGAAAGGTTTTCCACTATGTTACGCAAGGAGAAACTGTGCCAGCACAGAAAACATCTCCCATCGTGTTTTACATGTTGCAGCGAAGTCTGCAGAGTGTTTTGCAAGAAGAAAAAGAAAGTAGTCAGAAACACCTTCCAACCGAATCTTCATGTGTTTGGAAAAGGTAGGAAAGTGGTAAGGTACTGTTTTCTATCAGTTTGCAAGCTGTGCACACTATCCCAGTGTTGTGCAGCTTCATTCTTCACCTTTGGAAAGCAGCCGCTCTCTCCGGCCCCCGGAGACGAAGAGGCGGCTTCTTCGCGCAAAGGCGATTGTGCCGGTCACAGTGCACTCCAGTGCGGCGGCATCTGCCGAAAGGTGCCCGGGCCCGGCGCTTAGCTCCGGGGAGCTCCGTACCTTCTTCTTTCGGGACTTTCGTGGTCTACATCACTGCAAAAATCTTTTCCACTATGTCTGGCAAGGAGAAACTGTGCCTGCACAGATACATCTCCCATCGTGTTTTACATGTTGCAGAGAGCTCTGCTGAGTGTTTTGCATGAAGAATAAGAAACTTGTCCAAAGCACGTTCCAATCGAATGTTCAAATGTTTGGAAAAGCTAGGAGAATAGTAAGGTACTGTTTTGGATCAGTTTGCAAGCTGCACACACTATCCCAGTGTTGTGCAGCTTAATTTTCACCTTTCCGAAGCTACTGGTCTCTCCGGCTCCCGGAGGCGAAGTAGCGGCTTCTTTGCGCAAAGACGATTGTCCCGGTCACAGTGCACTCCAGTGCGGCGGCTTCTGCCGAAATGTGCCCGGGACCGGCGCTTAATTCCGGGGAACTCCGTATTTCGTCTTTATCATCCTTTGTGGTTTACATAATTACAAAAATCCTTTCCTCTATGTCTGGCATGGAGAAACTGTTTCTGCACAGAAAACATCTCCCATCGTGTTTTACATGTTGCAGAGAGCTCTGCTGAGTGTTTTGCATGAACAATAACAAAGTTGTCCAAAACACCTTCCAATCGAACGTTCTTGTGTCTGCAAAAGTTAGGAGAGTAGTAAGGTACTGTTTTCTATCAGTTTGCAAGCTGCGCACACTATCCCAGGGTTGTGCAGCTTCATTCTTCACTTTTCGAAAGCAGCCGCCCTGTCCGTCTCGCGGAGGCGAAGAAGCGGCTTCTTCGCGAAAAGGCGATTGTGCCGGTCACAGTGCACTCCAGTGCGGCGGCTTCTGAGGAAATGTGCTCGGGACCGGCGCTTAATTCCGGGGAACTCCGTATTTCGTCTTTTGCTTCTTTTGTGGTTTACATAATGGCAAAAATCCTTTCCTCTATGTCTGGCATGGAGAAACTGTGCCTGCACAGAAAACATCTCCCATCGTGTTTTACATGTTGCAGAGAGCTCTGCTGAGTGTTTTGCACGAAGAAAAAGAAAATTTTCCAAAACACCTTCCAGTCGACTGTTCATGTGTTTGGAAAAGGTAGGAAAGTGGTAAGGTACTGTTTTGGATCAGTTTGCAAGCTGCACACACTATCCCAGTGTTGTGCAGGTTCATTCTTCACCTTTGGAAAGCAGCCGCTCACTCCGGCTCCCGGAGGCGAAGAAGCGGCTTGTTCGGGCAAAGGCGATTGTACCGGTCACAGTGCACTCCAGTGCGGCGGCATCTGTCGAAATGTGCCCCGGACCGGCGCCTTGCTCCGGGGAGCTGCGTACCTTCGTCTGTAGCGTCTTTTATGGTCTACATCATTGCAAAAAACTTTTCCAGTACGTCTGGCATGGAGATACTGTGCCTGCACAGAAAACATCTCCCATCGTGTTTTACACGTTGCAGAGAGCTCTGCAGTAGTTTTTGCACGAAGAAAAAGAAAGTTGTACAAAACACCTTCCAATCGAATGTTCTTGTGTCTGCAAAAGTTTGGAGAGTAGTAAGGTACTGTTTTGGATCAGTTTGCAAGCTGCGCACACTATCCCAGTGTTGTGCAGCTTCATTCTTCACCTTTGGAAAGCAGCAGCTCACTCCGGTTCCCGGAGGCGAAGAAGCGGCTTCTTCGCGCAAAGGTGATTGTGCCGGTCACAATGCACTCCAGTGCGGCGGCATCTGCCTAAATGTGCCCGGGACCGGCGTTTAGCTCCGGGGAGCTCCGTATCCTTCGTCTTTCGGGACTTTTGTGGTCTACATCATTGCAGAAAGGTTTTCCACTATGTTACGCAAGAAGAAACTGTGCCAGCACAGAAAACATCTCCCATCGTGTTTTACATGTTGCAGCGAAGTCTGCAGAGTGTTTTGCGAGAAGAAAAAGAAAGTAGTCAGAAACACCTTCCAACCGAATATTCATGTGTTTGGAAAAGCTAGGAGAGTAGTAAGGTACTGTTTTGGATCAGTTTGCAAGCTGCGCACACTATCCCAGTGTTGTGCAGCTTAATTTTCACCTTTCCGAAGCTACTGGTATCTCCGGCTCCCGGAGGCGAAGAAGCGGCTTTATCGCGCAAAGGCGATTGTGCCGGTCACAGTGCACTCCAGTGCGGCGGCTTCTGCCGAAAGGTGCCCGGGCCCGGCGCCTAGCTCCGGGGAGCTCCGTACCTTCTTCTTTCGGGACTTTCGTGGTCTACATCACTGCAAAAAGCTTTTCCACTATGTCTGGCAAGGAGAAACTGTGCCTGCACAGAAAACATCTCCCATCGTGTTTTACATGTTGCAGAGAGCTCTGCTGAGTGTTTTGCACGAAGAAAAAGAAAATTTTCCAAAACACCTTCCAATCGAATGTTCATGTGTTTGGAAAAGGTAGGAAAGTGGTAAGGTACTGTTTTGGATCAGTTTGCAAGCTGCGCACACTATCCCAGTGTTGTGCAGCTTCATTCTTCACCTTTGGAAAGCAGCCGCTCACTCCGGCTCCCGGAGGCGAAGAAGCGGCTTGTTCGCGCAACGGCGATTGTACCGGTCACAGTGCACTCCAGTGCGGCGGCATCTGTCGAAATGTGCCCGGGACCGGCCCTTAGCTCCGGGGAACTGCGTACCTTCTTCTTTCGAGACTCGTGTGGTCTACATCACTGCAAAAAGCTTTTCCACTATGTCTGGCAAGGAGAAACTGTGCCTGCACAGAAAACATCTCCATCGTGTTTTACATGTTGCAGAGAGCTCTGCTGAGTGTTTTGCAGGAAGAAAAAGAAAGTTGTCCAAAACACCTTCCAATCGAACGTTCTTGTGCCTGCAAAAGTTAGTAGAAGAGTAAGGTACTGTTTTGGATCAGTTTGCAAGCTGAACACACTATCCCAGTGTTGTGCAGCTTAATTTTCACCTTTCCGAAGCTACTGGTATCTCCGGTTCCCGGAGGCGAAGAAGCGGCTTCTTCGCGAAAAGGCGATTGTGCCGGTCACAGTGCACTCCAGTGCGGCGGCTTCTGCCGAAAGGTGCCCGGGCCCGGCGCCTAGCTCCGGGGAGACCCGTATCCTTCGTCATTCGGGACTTTTGAGATCTACATCATTGCAGAAAGGTTTTCCACTATGTTAGGCAAGGAGAAACTGTGCCAGCAAAGAAAACATCTCCCATGGTGTTTTACATGTTGCAGAGAGCTCTGCAGAGTGTTTTGCAAGAAGAAAAAGAAAGTTGTCCTAAACACCTTCCAATCGAATGTTCATGTGTTTGGAAAAGGTAGGAGAGTGGTAAGGTACTGTTTTGGATCAGTTTGCAAGCTGCGCACACTATCCCAGTGTCGTGCAGGTTCATTCTTCACCTTTCGAAAGCAGCCGCTCACTCCGGCTCCCGGAGGCGAAGAGGCGGCTTCTTCGCGCAAAGGCGATTATGCCGGTCACAGTGCACTCCAGTGCGGCGGCTTCTGCCGAAATGTGCCTGGGACCGGCGCTTAGCTCCGGGGACATCCGTACCTTCTTTATTCAGGACTTTTGTGGTCTACATCACTGCAAAAAGCTTTTCCACTATGTCTGGCAAGGAGAAACTGTACCTGCACAGAAAACATCTCCCATCGTGTTTTACATGTTGCAGAGAGCTCTGCTGAGTGTTTTGCATGAAGAAAAACAAAGTTATCAGAAACACTTTCCAATCGAATGTTCATGTGTTTCGAAAAGCTAGGAGAGTAGTAAGGTACTGTTTTCTATCAGTTTGCAAGCTGCGCACACTATCCCAGTGTCGTGCAGCTTCATTCTTCACCTTTGGAAAGCAGCCGCTCACTCCGGTTCCCGGAGGCGAAGAAGCGGCTTCTTCGCGCAAAGGTGATTGTGCCGGTCACAATGCACTCCAGTGCGGCGGCATCTGCCTAAATGTGCCCGGGACCGGCGTTTAGCTCCGGGGAGCTCCGTATCCTTCGTCTTTCGGGACTTTTGTGGTCTACATCATTGCAGAAAGGTTTTCCACTATGTTACGCAAGAAGAAACTGTGCCAGCACAGAAAACATCTCCCATCGTGTTTTACATGTTGCAGCGAAGTCTGCAGAGTGTTTTGCAAGAAGAAAAAGAAAGTAGTCAGAAACACCTTCCAACCGAATGTTCATGTGTTTGGAAAAGCTAGGAGAGTAGTAAGGTACTGTTTTGGATCAGTTTGCAAGCTGCGCACACTATCCCAGTGTTGTGCAGCTTAATTTTCACCTTTCCGAAGCTACTGGTATCTCCGGCTCCCGGAGGCGAAGAAGCGGCTTCTTCGCGCCAAGGCGATTCTGCCGGTCACAGTGCACTCCAGTGCGGCGGCTTCTGCCGAAAGGTGCCCGGGCCCGGCGCCTAGCTCCGGGGAGCTCCGTACCTTCTTCTTTCGGGATTTTCGTGGTCTACATCACTGCAAAAAGCTTTCCCACTATGTCTGGCAAGGAGAAACTGTGCCTGCACAGAAAACATCTCCCATCGTGTTTTACATGTTGCAGAGAGCTCTGCTGAGTGTTTTGCACGAAGAAAAAGAAAATTTTCCAAAACACCTTCCAATCGAATGTTCATGTGTTTGGAAAAGGTAGGAGAGTGGTAAGGTACTGTTTTGGATCAGTTTGCAAGCTGCGCACACTATCCCAGTGTTGTGCAGCTTCATTCTTCACCTTTGGAAAGCAGCCGCTCACTCCGGCTCCCGGAGGCGAAGAAGCGGCTTGTTCGCGCAACGGCGATTGTACCGGTCACAGTGCACTCCAGTGCGGCGGCATCTGTCGAAATGTGCCCGGGACCGGCGCTTAGCTCCGGGGAACTGCGTACCTTCTTTATTCAGGACTTTTGTGGTCTACATCACTGCAAAAAGCTTTTCCACTATGTCTGGCAAGGAGAAACTGTGCCTGCACAGAAAACATCTCCATCGTGTTTTACATGTTGCAGAGAGCTCTGCTGAGTGTTTTGCAGGAAGAAAAAGAAAGTTGTCCAAAACACCTTCCAATCGAACGTTCTTGTGCCTGCAAAAGTTAGGAGAAGAGTAAGGTACTGTTTTGGATCAGTTTGCTAGCTGCGCAATCTATCCCAGTATTGTGCAGCTTAATTTTCACCTTTCCGAAGCTACTGGTATCTCCGGCTCCCGGAGGCGAAGAAGCGGCTTTATCGCGCAAAGGCGATTGTGCCGGTCACAGTGCACTCCAGTGCGGCGGCTTCTGCCGAAAGGTGCCCGGGCCCGGCGCCTAGCTCCGGGGAGACCCGTATCCTTCGTCTTTCGGGACTTTTGAGATCTACATCATTGCAGAAAGGTTTTCCACTATGTTAGGCAAGGAGAAACTGTGCCAGCAAAGAAAACATCTCCCATGGTGTTTTACATGTTGCAGAGAGCTCTGCAGAGTGTTTTGCAAGAAGAAAAAGAAAGTTGTCCTAAACACCTTCCAATCGAATGTTCATGTGTTTGGAAAAGGTAGGAGAGTGGTAAGGTACTGTTTTGGATCAGTTTGCAAGCTGCGCACACTATCCCAGTGTTGTGCAGGTTCATTCTTCACCTTTCGAAAGCAGCCGCTCACTCCGGCTCCCGGAGGCGAAGAGGCGGCCTCTTCGCGCAAAGGCGATTATGCCGGTCACAGTGCACTCCAGTGCGGCGGCTTCTGCCGAAATGTGCCTGGGACCGGCGCTTAGCTCCGGGGACATCCGTACCTTCTTTATTCGGGACTTTTGTGGTCTACATCACTGGAAAAGCTTTTCCACTATGTCTGGCAAGGAGAAACTGTACCTGCACAGAAAACATCTCCCACAGTGTTTTACATGTTGCAGAGAGCTCTGCTGAGTGTTTTGCATGAAGAAAAACAAAGTTATCAGAAACACTTTCCAATCGAATGTTCATGTGTTTCCAAAAGCTAGGAGAGTAGTAAGGTACTGTTTTGGATCAGTTTGCAAGCTGTGCAAACTATCCCAGTGTTGTGCAGCTTCATTCTTCACCTTTGGAAAGCAGCCGCTCTCTCCGGCCCCCGGAGACGAAGAGGCGGCTTCTTCGCGCAAAGGCGATTGTGCCGGTCACAGTGCACTCCAGTGCGGCGGCTTCTGCCGAAAGGTGCCCGGGACCGGCGCTTAGCTCCGGGGAGCTCCGTACCTTCTTCTTTCGGGACTTTTGTGGTCTACATCACTGCAAAAATCTTTTCCACTATGTCTGGCAAGGAGAAACTGTGCCTGCACAGAAAACATCTCCCATCGTGTTTTACATGTTGCAGAGAGCTCTGCTGAGTGTTTTGCATGAAGAATAAGAAACTTGTCCAAAGCACGTTCCAATCGAATGTTCAAATGTTTGGAAAAGCTAGGAGAATAGTAAGGCACTGTTTTGGATCAGTTTGCAAGCTGCACACACTATCCCAGTGTTGTGCAGCTTAATTTTCACCTTTCCGAAGCTACTGGTCTCTCAGGCTCCCGGAGGCGAAGTAGCGGCTTCTTTGCGCAAAGACGATTGTCCCGGTCACAGTGCACTCCAGTGCGGCGGCTTCTGCCGAAATGTGCCCGGGACCGGCGCTTAATTCCGGGGAACTCCGTATTTCGTCTTTATCATCCTTTGTGGTTTACATAATTGCAAAAATCCTTTCCTCTATGTCTGGCATGGAGAAACTATTTCTGCACAGAAAACATCTCCCATCGTGTTTTACATGTTGCAGAGAGCTCTGCTGAGTGTTTTGCACGTAGAAAAAGAAAGTTGTCCAAAACAGCTTCCAATCGAATGTTTATGTGTTTGGAAAAGGTAGGAAAGTGGTAAGGTACTGTTTTGGATCAGTTTGCAAGCTGCGCACACTATCCCAGTGTTGTGCAGCTTCATTCTTCACCTTTGGAAAGCAGCCGCTCACTCCGGCTCCCGGAGGCGAAGAAGCGGCTTGTTCGCGCAACGGCGATTGTACCGGTCACAGTGCACTCCAGTGCGGCGGCATCTGTCGAAATGTGCCCGGGCCCGGCGCCTAGCTCCGGGGAACTGCGTACCTTCTTCTTTCGAGACTCTTGTGGTCTACATCACTGCAAAAAGCTTTTCCACTATGTCTGGCATGGAGATACTGTGCCTGCACAGAAAACATCTCCCACAGTGTTTTACATGTTGCAGAGAGCTCTGCTGAGTGTTTTGCAGGAAGAAAAAGAAAGTTGTCCAAAACACCTTCCAATCGAACGTTCTTGTGCCTGCAAAAGTTAGGAGAAGAGTAAGGTACTGTTTTGGATCAGTTTGCAAGCTGCGCACACTATCCCAGTGTTGTGCAGCTTAATTTTCACCTTTCCGAAGCTACTGGTATCTCCGGCTCCCGGAGGCGAAGAAGCGGCTTCTTCGCGCAAAGGCGATTATGCCGGTCACAGTGCACTCCAGTGCGGCGGCTTCTGCCGAAAGGTGCCCGGGCCCGGCGCCTAGCTCCGGGGAGACCCGTATCCTTCGTCTTTCGGGACTTTTGAGATCTACATCATTGCAGAAAGGTTTTCCACTATGTTAGGCAAGGAGAAACTGTGCCAGCAAAGAAAACATCTCCCATGGTGTTTTACATGTTGCAGAGAGCTCTGCAGAGTGTTTTGCAAGAAGAAAAAGAAAATTTTCCAAAACACCTTCCAATCGAATGTTCATGTGTTTGGAAAAGGTAGGAAAGTGGTAAGGTACTGTTTTGGATCAGTTTGCAAGCTGCGCACACTATCCCAGTGTTGTGCAGCTTCATTCTTCACCTTTGGAAAGCAGCCGCTCACTCCGGCTCCCGGAGGCGAAGAAGCGGCTTGTTCGCGCAACGGCGATTGTACCGGTCACAGTGCACTCCAGTGCGGCGGCTTCTGCCGAAATGTGCCTGGGACCGGCGCTTAGCTCCGGGGACATCCGTACCTTCTTTATTCGGGACTTTTGTGGTCTACATCACTGGAAAAGCTTTTCCACTATGTCTGGCAAGGAGAAACTGTACCTGCACAGAAAACATCTCCCACAGTGTTTTACATGTTGCAGAGAGCTCTGCTGAGTGTTTTGCATGAAGAAAAACAAAGTTATCAGAAACACTTTCCAACCGAATGTTCATGTGTTTGGAAAAGCTAGGAGAGTAGTAAGGTACTGTTTTGGATCAGTTTGCAAGCTGCGCACACTATCCCAGTGTCGTGCAGCTTCATTCTTCACCTTTGGAAAGCAGCCGCTCACTCCGGTTCCCGGAGGCGAAGAAGCGGCTTCTTCGCGCCAAGGCGATTGTGCCGGTCACAGTGCACTCCAGTGCGGCGGCATCTGTCGAAATGTGCCCGGGACCGGCGTTTAGCTCCGGGGAGCTCCGTATCCTTCGTCTTTCAGGACTTTTGTGGTCTACAACATTGCAGAAAGGTTTTCCACTATGTTACGCAAGGAGAAACTGTGCCAGCACAGAAAACATCTCCCATCGTGTTTTACATGTTGCAGCGAAGTCTGCAGAGTGTTTTGCAAGAAGAAAAAGAAAGTAGTCAGAAACACCTTCCAACCGAATCTTCATGTGTTTGGAAAAGGTAGGAAAGTGGTAAGGTACTGTTTTCTATCAGTTTGCAAGCTGTGCACACTATCCCAGTGTTGTGCAGCTTCATTCTTCACCTTTGGAAAGCAGCCGCTCTCTCCGGCCCCCGGAGACGAAGAGGCGGCTTCTTCGCGCAAAGGCGATTGTGCCGGTCACAGTGCACTCCAGTGCGGCGGCATCTGCCGAAAGGTGCCCGGGACCGGCGCTTAGCTCCGGGGAGCTCCGTACCTTCTTCTTTCGGGACTTTCGTGGTCTACATCACTGCAAAAATCTTTTCCACTATGTCTGGCAAGGAGAAACTGTGCCTGCACAGATACATCTCCCATCGTGTTTTACATGTTGCAGAGAGCTCTGCTGAGTGTTTTGCATGAAGAATAAGAAACTTGTCCAAAGCACGTTCCAATCGAATGTTCAAATGTTTGGAAAAGCTAGGAGAATAGTAAGGTACTGTTTTGGATCAGTTTGCAAGCTGCACACACTATCCCAGTGTTGTGCAGCTTAATTTTCACCTTTCCGAAGCTACTGGTCTCTCCGGCTCCCGGAGGCGAAGTAGCGGCTTCTTTGCGCAAAGACGATTGTCCCGGTCACAGTGCACTCCAGTGCGGCGGCTTCTGCCGAAATGTGCCCGGGACCGGCGCTTAATTCCGGGGAACTCCGTATTTCGTCTTTATCATCCTTTGTGGTTTACATAATTGCAAAAATCCTTTCCTCTATGTCTGGCATGGAGAAACTGTTTCTGCACAGAAAACATCTCCCATCGTGTTTTACATGTTGCAGAGAGCTCTGCTGAGTGTTTTGCATGAACAATAACAAAGTTGTCCAAAACACCTTCCAATCGAACGTTCTTGTGTCTGCAAAAGTTAGGAGAGTAGTAAGGTACTGTTTTCTATCAGTTTGCAAGCTGCGCACACTATCCCAGGGTTGTGCAGCTTCATTCTTCACTTTTCGAAAGCAGCCGCCCTGTCCGTCTCGCGGAGGCGAAGAAGCGGCTTCTTCGCGAAAAGGCGATTGTGCCGGTCACAGTGCACTCCAGTGCGGCGGCTTCTGAGGAAATGTGCTCGGGACCGGCGCTTAATTCCGGGGAACTCCGTATTTCGTCTTTTGCTTCTTTTGTGGTTTACATAATGGCAAAAATCCTTTCCTCTATGTCTGGCATGGAGAAACTGTGCCTGCACAGAAAACATCTCCCATCGTGTTTTACATGTTGCAGAGAGCTCTGCTGAGTGTTTTGCACGAAGAAAAAGAAAATTTTCCAAAACACCTTCCAGTCGACTGTTCATGTGTTTGGAAAAGGTAGGAAAGTGGTAAGGTACTGTTTTGGATCAGTTTGCAAGCTGCACACACTATCCCAGTGTTGTGCAGGTTCATTCTTCACCTTTGGAAAGCAGCCGCTCACTCCGGCTCCCGGAGGCGAAGAAGCGGCTTGTTCGCGCAAAGGCGATTGTACCGGTCACAGTGCACTCCAGTGCGGTGGCATCTGTCGAAATGTGCCCCGGACCGGCGCCTTGCTCCGGGGAGCTGCGTACCTTCGTCTGTAGCGTCTTTTATGGTCTACATCATTGCAAAAAACTTTTCCAGTACGTCTGGCATGGAGATACTGTGCCTGCACAGAAAACATCTCCCATCGTGTTTTACACGTTGCAGAGAGCTCTGCAGTAGTTTTTGCACGAAGAAAAAGAAAGTTGTACAAAACACCTTCCAATCGAACGTTCTTGTGTCTGCAAAAGTTTGGAGAGTAGTAAGGTACTGTTTTGGATCAGTTTGCAAGCTGCGCACACTATCCCAGTGTTGTGCAGCTTCATTCTTCACCTTTGGAAAGCAGCAGCTCACTCCGGTTCCCGGAGGCGAAGAAGCGGCTTCTTCGCGCAAAGGTGATTGTGCCGGTCACAATGCACTCCAGTGCGGCGGCATCTGCCTAAATGTGCCCGGGACCGGCGTTTAGCTCCGGGGAGCTCCGTATCCTTCGTCTTTCGGGACTTTTGTGGTCTACATCATTGCAGAAAGGTTTTCCACTATGTTACGCAAGAAGAAACTGTGCCAGCACAGAAAACATCTCCCATCGTGTTTTACATGTTGCAGCGAAGTCTGCAGAGTGTTTTGCGAGAAGAAAAAGAAAGTAGTCAGAAACACCTTCCAACCGAATGTTCATGTGTTTGGAAAAGCTAGGAGAGTAGTAAGGTACTGTTTTGGATCAGTTTGCAAGCTGCGCACACTATCCCAGTGTTGTGCAGCTTAATTTTCACCTTTCCGAAGCTACTGGTATCTCCGGCTCCCGGAGGCGAAGAAGCGGCTTTATCGCGCAAAGGCGATTGTGCCGGTCACAGTGCACTCGAGTGCGGCGGCTTCTGCCGAAAGGTGCCCGGGCCCGGCGCCTAGCTCCGGGGAGCTCCGTACCTTCTTCTTTCGGGACTTTCGTGGTCTACATCACTGCAAAAAGCTTTTCCACTATGTCTGGCAAGGAGAAACTGTGCCTGCACAGAAAACATCTCCCATCGTGTTTTACATGTTGCAGAGAGCTCTGCTGAGTGTTTTGCACGAAGAAAAAGAAAATTTTCCAAAACACCTTCCAATCGAATGTTCATGTGTTTGGAAAAGGTAGGAAAGTGGTAAGGTACTGTTTTGGATCAGTTTGCAAGCTGCGCACACTATCCCAGTGTTGTGCAGCTTCATTCTTCACCTTTGGAAAGCAGCCGCTCACTCCGGCTCCCGGAGGCGAAGAAGCGGCTTGTTCGCGCAACGGCGATTGTACCGGTCACAGTGCACTCCAGTGCGGCGGCATCTGTCGAAATGTGCCCGGGACCGGCCCTTAGCTCCGGGGAACTGCGTACCTTCTTCTTTCGAGACTCGTGTGGTCTACATCACTGCAAAAAGCTTTTCCACTATGTCTGGCAAGGAGAAATTGTGCCTGCACAGAAAACATCTCCATCGTGTTTTACATGTTGCAGAGAGCTCTGCTGAGTGTTTTGCAGGAAGAAAAAGAAAGTTGTCCAAAACACCTTCCAATCGAACGTTCTTGTGCCTGCAAAAGTTAGTAGAAGAGTAAGGTACTGTTTTGGATCAGTTTGCAAGCTGAACACACTATCCCAGTGTTGTGCAGCTTAATTTTCACCTTTCCGAAGCTACTGGTATCTCCGGTTCCCGGAGGCGAAGAAGCGGCTTCTTCGCGAAAAGGCGATTGTGCCGGTCACAGTGCACTCCAGTGCGGCGGCTTCTGCCGAAAGGTGCCCGGGCCCGGCGCCTAGCTCCGGGGAGACCCGTATCCTTCGTCATTCGGGACTTTTGAGATCTACATCATTGCAGAAAGGTTTTCCACTATGTTAGGCAAGGAGAAACTGTGCCAGCAAAGAAAACATCTCCCATGGTGTTTTACATGTTGCAGAGAGCTCTGCAGAGTGTTTTGCAAGAAGAAAAAGAAAGTTGTCCTAAACACCTTCCAATCGAATGTTCATGTGTTTGGAAAAGGTAGGAGAGTGGTAAGGTACTGTTTTGGATCAGTTTGCAAGCTGCGCACACTATCCCAGTGTCGTGCAGGTTCATTCTTCACCTTTCGAAAGCAGCCGCTCACTCCGGCTCCCGGAGGCGAAGAGGCGGCTTCTTCGCGCAAAGGCGATTATGCCGGTCACAGTGCACTCCAGTGCGGCGGCTTCTGCCGAAATGTGCCTGGGACCGGCGCTTAGCTCCGGGGACATCCGTACCTTCTTTAATCAGGACTTTTGTGGTCTACATCACTGCAAAAAGCTTTTCCACTATGTCTGGCAAGGAGAAACTGTACCTGCACAGAAAACATCTCCCATCGTGTTTTACATGTTGCAGAGAGCTCTGCTGAGTGTTTTGCATGAAGAAAAACAAAGTTATCAGAAACACTTTCCAATCGAATGTTCATGTGTTTCGAAAAGCTAGGAGAGTAGTAAGGTACTGTTTTCTATCAGTTTGCAAGCTGCGCACACTATCCCAGTGTCGTGCAGCTTCATTCTTCACCTTTGGAAAGCAGCCGCTCACTCCGGTTCCCGGAGGCGAAGAAGCGGCTTCTTCGCGCAAAGGTGATTGTGCCGGTCACAATGCACTCCAGTGCGGCGGCATCTGCCTAAATGTGCCCGGGACCGGCGTTTAGCTCCGGGGAGCTCCGTATCCTTCGTCTTTCGGGACTTTTGTGGTCTACATCATTGCAGAAAGGTTTTCCACTATGTTACGCAAGAAGAAACTGTGCCAGCACAGAAAACATCTCCCATCGTGTTTTACATGTTGCAGCGAAGTCTGCAGAGTGTTTTGCAAGAAGAAAAAGAAAGTAGTCAGAAACACCTTCCAACCGAATGTTCATGTGTTTGGAAAAGCTAGGAGAGTAGTAAGGTACTGTTTTGGATCAGTTTGCAAGCTGCGCACACTATCCCAGTGTTGTGCAGCTTAATTTTCACCTTTCCGAAGCTACTGGTATCTCCGGCTCCCGGAGGCGAAGAAGCGGCTTTATCGCGCAAAGGCGATTCTGCCGGTCACAGTGCACTCCAGTGCGGCGGCTTCTGCCGAAAGGTGCCCGGGCCCGGCGCCTAGCTCCGGGGAGACCCGTATCCTTCGTCTTTCGGGACTTTTGAGATCTACATCATTGCAGAAAGGTTTTCCACTATGTTAGGCAAGGAGAAACTGTGCCAGCAAAGAAAACATCTCCCATGGTGTTTTACATGTTGCAGAGAGCTCTGCAGAGTGTTTTGCAAGAAGAAAAAGAAAGTTGTCCTAAACACCTTCCAATCGAATGTTCATGTGTTTGGAAAAGGTAGGAGAGTGGTAAGGTACTGTTTTGGATCAGTTTGCAAGCTGCGCACACTATCCCAGTGTTGTGCAGGTTCATTCTTCACCTTTCGAAAGCAGCCGCTCACTCCGGCTCCCGGAGGCGAAGAGGCGGCCTCTTCGCGCAAAGGCGATTATGCCGGTCACAGTGCACTCCAGTGCGGCGGCTTCTGCCGAAATGTGCCTGGGACCGGCGCTTAGCTCCGGGGACATCCGTACCTTCTTTATTCGGGACTTTTGTGGTCTACATCACTGGAAAAGCTTTTCCACTATGTCTGGCAAGGAGAAACTGTACCTGCACAGAAAACATCTCCCACAGTGTTTTACATGTTGCAGAGAGCTCTGCTGAGTGTTTTGCATGAAGAAAAACAAAGTTATCAGAAACACTTTCCAATCGAATGTTCATGTGTTTCCAAAAGCTAGGAGAGTAGTAAGGTACTGTTTTGGATCAGTTTGCAAGCTGCGCACACTATCCCAGTGTCGTGCAGCTTCATTCTTCACCTTTGGAAAGCAGCCGCTCACTCCGGTTCCCGGAGGCGAAGAAGCGGCTTCTTCGCGCCAAGGCGATTGTGCCGGTCACAGTGCACTCCAGTGCGGCGGCATCTGCCGAAATGTGCCCGGGACCGGCGTTTAGCTCCGGGGAGCTCCGTATCCTTCGTCTTTCAGGACTTTTGTGGTCTACAACATTGCAGAAAGGTTTTCCACTATGTTACGCAAGGAGAAACTGTGCCAGCACAGAAAACATCTCCCATCGTGTTTTACATGTTGCAGCGAAGTCTGCAGAGTGTTTTGCAAGAAGAAAAAGAAAGTAGTCAGAAACACCTTCCAACCGAATCTTCATGTGTTTGGAAAAGGTAGGAAAGTGGTAAGGTACTGTTTTCTATCAGTTTGCAAGCTGTGCACACTATCCCAGTGTTGTGCAGCTTCATTCTTCACCTTTGGAAAGCAGCCGCTCTCTCCGGCCCCCGGAGACGAAGAGGCGGCTTCTTCGCGCAAAGGCGATTGTGCCGGTCACAGTGCACTCCAGTGCGGCGGCTTCTGCCGAAAGGTGCCCGGGCCCGGCGCCTAGCTCCGGGGAGACCCGTATCCTTCGTCTTTCGGGACTTTTGAGATCTACATCATTGCAGAAAGGTTTTCCACTATGTTAGGCAAGGAGAAACTGTGCCAGCAAAGAAAACATCTCCCATGGTGTTTTACATGTTGCAGAGAGCTCTGCAGAGTGTTTTGCAAGAAGAAAAAGAAAGTTGTCCTAAACACCTTCCAATCGAATGTTCATGTGTTTGGAAAAGGTAGGAGAGTGGTAAGGTACTGTTTTGGATCAGTTTGCAAGCTGCGCACACTATCCCAGTGTTGTGCAGGTTCATTCTTCACCTTTCGAAAGCAGCCGCTCACTCCGGCTCCCGGAGGCGAAGAGGCGGCCTCTTCGCGCAAAGGCGATTATGCCGGTCACAGTGCACTCCAGTGCGGCGGCTTCTGCCGAAATGTGCCTGGGACCGGCGCTTAGCTCCGGGGACATCCGTACCTTCTTTATTCGGGACTTTTGTGGTCTACATCACTGGAAAAGCTTTTCCACTATGTCTGGCAAGGAGAAACTGTACCTGCACAGAAAACATCTCCCACAGTGTTTTACATGTTGCAGAGAGCTCTGCTGAGTGTTTTGCATGAAGAAAAACAAAGTTATCAGAAACACTTTCCAATCGAATGTTCATGTGTTTCCAAAAGCTAGGAGAGTAGTAAGGTACTGTTTTGGATCAGTTTGCAAGCTGTGCAAACTATCCCAGTGTTGTGCAGCTTCATTCTTCACCTTTGGAAAGCAGCCGCTCTCTCCGGCCCCCGGAGACGAAGAGGCGGCTTCTTCGCGCAAAGGCGATTGTGCCGGTCACAGTGCACTCCAGTGCGGCGGCTTCTGCCGAAAGGTGCCCGGGACCGGCGCTTAGCTCCGGGGAGCTCCGTACCTTCTTCTTTCGGGACTTTTGTGGTCTACATCACTGCAAAAATCTTTTCCACTATGTCTGGCAAGGAGAAACTGTGCCTGCACAGAAAACATCTCCCATCGTGTTTTACATGTTGCAGAGAGCTCTGCTGAGTGTTTTGCATGAAGAATAAGAAACTTGTCCAAAGCA
The DNA here is from genome assembly GCF_047830755.1 of Zonotrichia albicollis. Taxonomy (NCBI): domain Eukaryota; kingdom Metazoa; phylum Chordata; class Aves; order Passeriformes; family Passerellidae; genus Zonotrichia; species Zonotrichia albicollis. Next base: position 9,872,628 of record NC_133831.1, read on the forward strand.
CGTTCCAATCGAATGTTCAAATGTTTGGAAAAGCTAGGAGAATAGTAAGGCACTGTTTTGGATCAGTTTGCAAGCTGCACACACTATCCCAGTGTTGTGCAGCTTAATTTTCACCTTTCCGAAGCTACTGGTCTCTCAGGCTCCCGGAGGCGAAGTAGCGGCTTCTTTGCGCAAAGACGATTGTCCCGGTCACAGTGCACTCCAGTGCGGCGGCTTCTGCCGAAATGTGCCCGGGACCGGCGCTTAATTCCGGGGAACTCCGTATTTCGTCTTTATCATCCTTTGTGGTTTACATAATTGCAAAAATCCTTTCCTCTATGTCTGGCATGGAGAAACTATTTCTGCACAGAAAACATCTCCCATCGTGTTTTACATGTTGCAGAGAGCTCTGCTGAGTGTTTTGCACGTAGAAAAAGAAAGTTGTCCAAAACAGCTTCCAATCGAATGTTTATGTGTTTGGAAAAGGTAGGAAAGTGGTAAGGTACTCTTTTCGATCAGTTTGCAAGCTGCGCACACTATCCCAGTGTTGTGCAGCTTCATTCTTCACCTTTGGAAAGCAGACGCTCACTCCGGCTCCCGGAGGCGAAGAAGCGGCTTCTTCGCGCAAAGGCGATTGTACCGGTCACAGTGCACTCCAGTGCGGCGGCATCTGTCGAAATGTGCCCGGGCCCGGCGCCTAGCTCCGGGGAACTGCGTACCTTCTTCTTTCGAGACTCTTGTGGTCTACATCACTGCAAAAAGCTTTTCCACTATGTCTGGCATGGAGATACTGTGCCTGCACAGAAAACATCTCCCACAGTGTTTTACATGTTGCAGAGAGCTCTGCAGAGTGTTTTGCAGGAAGAAAAAGAAAGTTGTCCAAAACACCTTCCAATCGAACGTTCTTGTGCCTGCAAAAGTTAGGAGAAGAGTAAGGTACTGTTTTGGATCAGTTTGCAAGCTGCGCAATCTATCCCAGTATTGTGCAGCTTAATTTTCACCTTTCCGAAGCTACTGGTATCTCCGGCTCCCGGAGGCGAAGAAGCGGCTTCTTCGCGCAAAGGCGATTATGCCGGTCACAGTGCACTCCAGTGCGGCGGCTTCTGCCGAAAGGTGCCCGGGCCCGGCGCCTAGCTCCGGGGAGACCCGTATCCTTCGTCTTTCGGGACTTTTGAGATCTACATCATTGCAGAAAGGTTTTCCACTATGTTAGGCAAGGAGAAACTGTGCCAGCAAAGAAAACATCTCCCATGGTGTTTTACATGTTGCAGAGAGCTCTGCAGAGTGTTTTGCAAGAAGAAAAAGAAAGTTGTCCTAAACACCTTCCAATCGAATGTTCATGTGTTTGGAAAAGGTAGGAGAGTGGTAAGGTACTGTTTTGGATCAGTTTGCAAGCTGCGCACACTATCCCAGTGTTGTGCAGGTTCATTCTTCACCTTTCGAAAGCAGCCGCTCACTCCGGCTCCCGGAGGCGAAGAGGCGGCCTCTTCGCGCAAAGGCGATTATGCCGGTCACAGTGCACTCCAGGGCGGCGGCTTCTGCCGAAATGTGCCTGGGACCGGCGCTTAGCTCCGGGGACATCCGTACCTTCTTTATTCGGGACTTTTGTGGTCTACATCACTGGAAAAGCTTTTCCACTATGTCTGGCAAGGAGAAACTGTACCTGCACAGAAAACATCTCCCACAGTGTTTTACATGTTGCAGAGAGCTCTGCTGAGTGTTTTGCATGAAGAAAAACAAAGTTATCAGAAACACTTTCCAATCGAATGTTCATGTGTTTGGAAAAGCTAGGAGAGTAGTAAGGTACTGTTTTGGATCAGTTTGCAAGCTGCGCACACTATCCCAGTGTCGTGCAGCTTCATTCTTCACCTTTGGAAAGCAGCCGCTCACTCCGGTTCCCGGAGGCGAAGAAGCGGCTTCTTCGCGCCAAGGCGATTGTGCCGGTCACAGTGCACTCCAGTGCGGCGGCATCTGCCGAAATGTGCCCGGGACCGGCGTTTAGCTCCGGGGAGCTCCGTATCCTTCGTCTTTCAGGACTTTTGTGGTCTACAACATTGCAGAAAGGTTTTCCACTATGTTACGCAAGGAGAAACTGTGCCAGCACAGAAAACATCTCCCATCGTGTTTTACATGTTGCAGCGAAGTCTGCAGAGTGTTTTGCAAGAAGAAAAAGAAAGTAGTCAGAAACACCTTCCAACCGAATCTTCATGTGTTTGGAAAAGGTAGGAAAGTGGTAAGGTACTGTTTTCTATCAGTTTGCAAGCTGTGCACACTATCCCAGTGTTGTGCAGCTTCATTCTTCACCTTTGGAAAGCAGCCGCTCTCTCCGGCCCCCGGAGACGAAGAGGCGGCTTCTTCGCGCAAAGGCGATTGTGCCGGTCACAGTGCACTCCAGTGCGGCGGCATCTGCCGAAAGGTGCCCGGGCCCGGCGCTTAGCTCCGGGGAGCTCCGTACCTTCTTCTTTCGGGACTTTCGTGGTCTACATCACTGCAAAAATCTTTTCCACTATGTCAGGCAAGGAGAAACTGTGCCTGCACAGATACATCTCCCATCGTGTTTTACATGTTGCAGAGAGCTCTGCTGAGTGTTTTGCATGAAGAATAAGAAACTTGTCCAAAGCACGTTCCAATCGAATGTTCAAATGTTTGGAAAAGCTAGGAGAATAGTAAGGTACTGTTTTGGATCAGTTTGCAAGCTGCACACACTATCCCAGTGTTGTGCAGCTTAATTTTCACCTTTCCGAAGCTACTGGTCTCTCCGGCTCCCGGAGGCGAAGTAGCGGCTTCTTTGCGCAAAGACGATTGTCCCGGTCACAGTGCACTCCAGTGCGGCGGCTTCTGCCGAAATGTGCCCGGGACCGGCGCTTAATTCCGGGGAACTCCGTATTTCGTCTTTATCATCCTTTGTGGTTTACATAATTACAAAAATCCTTTCCTCTATGTCTGGCATGGAGAAACTGTTTCTGCACAGAAAACATCTCCCATCGTGTTTTACATGTTGCAGAGAGCTCTGCTGAGTGTTTTGCATGAACAATAACAAAGTTGTCCAAAACACCTTCCAATCGAACGTTCTTGTGTCTGCAAAAGTTAGGAGAGTAGTAAGGTACTGTTTTCTATCAGTTTGCAAGCTGCGCACACTATCCCAGGGTTGTGCAGCTTCATTCTTCACTTTTCGAAAGCAGCCGCCCTGTCCGTCTCGCGGAGGCGAAGAAGCGGCTTCTTCGCGAAAAGGCGATTGTGCCGGTCACAGTGCACTCCAGTGCGGCGGCTTCTGAGGAAATGTGCTCGGGACCGGCGCTTAATTCCGGGGAACTCCGTATTTCGTCTTTTGCTTCTTTTGTGGTTTACATAATGGCAAAAATCCTTTCCTCTATGTCTGGCATGGAGAAACTGTGCCTGCACAGAAAACATCTCCCATCGTGTTTTACATGTTGCAGAGAGCTCTGCTGAGTGTTTTGCACGAAGAAAAAGAAAATTTTCCAAAACACCTTCCAGTCGACTGTTCATGTGTTTGGAAAAGGTAGGAAAGTGGTAAGGTACTGTTTTGGATCAGTTTGCAAGCTGCACACACTATCCCAGTGTTGTGCAGGTTCATTCTTCACCTTTGGAAAGCAGCCGCTCACTCCGGCTCCCGGAGGCGAAGAAGCGGCTTGTTCGGGCAAAGGCGATTGTACCGGTCACAGTGCACTCCAGTGCGGCGGCATCTGTCGAAATGTGCCCCGGACCGGCGCCTTGCTCCGGGGAGCTGCGTACCTTCGTCTGTAGCGTCTTTTATGGTCTACATCATTGCAAAAAACTTTTCCAGTACGTCTGGCATGGAGATACTGTGCCTGCACAGAAAACATCTCCCATCGTGTTTTACACGTTGCAGAGAGCTCTGCAGTAGTTTTTGCACGAAGAAAAAGAAAGTTGTACAAAACACCTTCCAATCGAATGTTCTTGTGTCTGCAAAAGTTTGGAGAGTAGTAAGGTACTGTTTTGGATCAGTTTGCAAGCTGCGCACACTATCCCAGTGTTGTGCAGCTTCATTCTTCACCTTTGGAAAGCAGCAGCTCACTCCGGTTCCCGGAGGCGAAGAAGCGGCTTCTTCGCGCAAAGGTGATTGTGCCGGTCACAATGCACTCCAGTGCGGCGGCATCTGCCTAAATGTGCCCGGGACCGGCGTTTAGCTCCGGGGAGCTCCGTATCCTTCGTCTTTCGGGACTTTTGTGGTCTACATCATTGCAGAAAGGTTTTCCACTATGTTACGCAAGAAGAAACTGTGCCAGCACAGAAAACATCTCCCATCGTGTTTTACATGTTGCAGCGAAGTCTGCAGAGTGTTTTGCGAGAAGAAAAAGAAAGTAGTCAGAAACACCTTCCAACCGAATATTCATGTGTTTGGAAAAGCTAGGAGAGTAGTAAGGTACTGTTTTGGATCAGTTTGCAAGCTGCGCACACTATCCCAGTGTTGTGCAGCTTAATTTTCACCTTTCCGAAGCTACTGGTATCTCCGGCTCCCGGAGGCGAAGAAGCGGCTTTATCGCGCAAAGGCGATTGTGCCGGTCACAGTGCACTCCAGTGCGGCGGCTTCTGCCGAAAGGTGCCCGGGCCCGGCGCCTAGCTCCGGGGAGCTCCGTACCTTCTTCTTTCGGGACTTTCGTGGTCTACATCACTGCAAAAAGCTTTTCCACTATGTCTGGCAAGGAGAAACTGTGCCTGCACAGAAAACATCTCCCATCGTGTTTTACATGTTGCAGAGAGCTCTGCTGAGTGTTTTGCACGAAGAAAAAGAAAATTTTCCAAAACACCTTCCAATCGAATGTTCATGTGTTTGGAAAAGGTAGGAAAGTGGTAAGGTACTGTTTTGGATCAGTTTGCAAGCTGCGCACACTATCCCAGTGTTGTGCAGCTTCATTCTTCACCTTTGGAAAGCAGCCGCTCACTCCGGCTCCCGGAGGCGAAGAAGCGGCTTGTTCGCGCAACGGCGATTGTACCGGTCACAGTGCACTCCAGTGCGGCGGCATCTGTCGAAATGTGCCCGGGACCGGCCCTTAGCTCCGGGGAACTGCGTACCTTCTTCTTTCGAGACTCGTGTGGTCTACATCACTGCAAAAAGCTTTTCCACTATGTCTGGCAAGGAGAAACTGTGCCTGCACAGAAAACATCTCCATCGTGTTTTACATGTTGCAGAGAGCTCTGCTGAGTGTTTTGCAGGAAGAAAAAGAAAGTTGTCCAAAACACCTTCCAATCGAACGTTCTTGTGCCTGCAAAAGTTAGTAGAAGAGTAAGGTACTGTTTTGGATCAGTTTGCAAGCTGAACACACTATCCCAGTGTTGTGCAGCTTAATTTTCACCTTTCCGAAGCTACTGGTATCTCCGGTTCCCGGAGGCGAAGAAGCGGCTTCTTCGCGAAAAGGCGATTGTGCCGGTCACAGTGCACTCCAGTGCGGCGGCTTCTGCCGAAAGGTGCCCGGGCCCGGCGCCTAGCTCCGGGGAGACCCGTATCCTTCGTCATTCGGGACTTTTGAGATCTACATCATTGCAGAAAGGTTTTCCACTATGTTAGGCAAGGAGAAACTGTGCCAGCAAAGAAAACATCTCCCATGGTGTTTTACATGTTGCAGAGAGCTCTGCAGAGTGTTTTGCAAGAAGAAAAAGAAAGTTGTCCTAAACACCTTCCAATCGAATGTTCATGTGTTTGGAAAAGGTAGGAGAGTGGTAAGGTACTGTTTTGGATCAGTTTGCAAGCTGCGCACACTATCCCAGTGTCGTGCAGGTTCATTCTTCACCTTTCGAAAGCAGCCGCTCACTCCGGCTCCCGGAGGCGAAGAGGCGGCTTCTTCGCGCAAAGGCGATTATGCCGGTCACAGTGCACTCCAGTGCGGCGGCTTCTGCCGAAATGTGCCTGGGACCGGCGCTTAGCTCCGGGGACATCCGTACCTTCTTTATTCAGGACTTTTGTGGTCTACATCACTGCAAAAAGCTTTTCCACTATGTCTGGCAAGGAGAAACTGTACCTGCACAGAAAACATCTCCCATCGTGTTTTACATGTTGCAGAGAGCTCTGCTGAGTGTTTTGCATGAAGAAAAACAAAGTTATCAGAAACACTTTCCAATCGAATGTTCATGTGTTTCGAAAAGCTAGGAGAGTAGTAAGGTACTGTTTTCTATCAGTTTGCAAGCTGCGCACACTATCCCAGTGTCGTGCAGCTTCATTCTTCACCTTTGGAAAGCAGCCGCTCACTCCGGTTCCCGGAGGCGAAGAAGCGGCTTCTTCGCGCAAAGGTGATTGTGCCGGTCACAATGCACTCCAGTGCGGCGGCATCTGCCTAAATGTGCCCGGGACCGGCGTTTAGCTCCGGGGAGCTCCGTATCCTTCGTCTTTCGGGACTTTTGTGGTCTACATCATTGCAGAAAGGTTTTCCACTATGTTACGCAAGAAGAAACTGTGCCAGCACAGAAAACATCTCCCATCGTGTTTTACATGTTGCAGCGAAGTCTGCAGAGTGTTTTGCAAGAAGAAAAAGAAAGTAGTCAGAAACACCTTCCAACCGAATGTTCATGTGTTTGGAAAAGCTAGGAGAGTAGTAAGGTACTGTTTTGGATCAGTTTGCAAGCTGCGCACACTATCCCAGTGTTGTGCAGCTTAATTTTCACCTTTCCGAAGCTACTGGTATCTCCGGCTCCCGGAGGCGAAGAAGCGGCTTCTTCGCGCCAAGGCGATTCTGCCGGTCACAGTGCACTCCAGTGCGGCGGCTTCTGCCGAAAGGTGCCCGGGCCCGGCGCCTAGCTCCGGGGAGACCCGTATCCTTCGTCATTCGGGACTTTTGAGATCTACATCATTGCAGAAAGGTTTTCCACTATGTTAGGCAAGGAGAAACTGTGCCAGCAAAGAAAACATCTCCCATGGTGTTTTACATGTTGCAGAGAGCTCTGCAGAGTGTTTTGCAAGAAGAAAAAGAAAGTTGTCCTAAACACCTTCCAATCGAATGTTCATGTGTTTGGAAAAGGTAGGAGAGTGGTAAGGTACTGTTTTGGATCAGTTTGCAAGCTGCGCACACTATCCCAGTGTCGTGCAGGTTCATTCTTCACCTTTCGAAAGCAGCCGCTCACTCCGGCTCCCGGAGGCGAAGAGGCGGCTTCTTCGCGCAAAGGCGATTATGCCGGTCACAGTGCACTCCAGTGCGGCGGCTTCTGCCGAAATGTGCCTGGGACCGGCGCTTAGCTCCGGGGACATCCGTACCTTCTTTATTCAGGACTTTTGTGGTCTACATCACTGCAAAAAGCTTTTCCACTATGTCTGGCAAGGAGAAACTGTACCTGCACAGAAAACATCTCCCATCGTGTTTTACATGTTGCAGAGAGCTCTGCTGAGTGTTTTGCATGAAGAAAAACAAAGTTATCAGAAACACTTTCCAATCGAATGTTCATGTGTTTCGAAAAGCTAGGAGAGTAGTAAGGTACTGTTTTCTATCAGTTTGCAAGCTGCGCACACTATCCCAGTGTCGTGCAGCTTCATTCTTCACCTTTGGAAAGCAGCCGCTCACTCCGGTTCCCGGAGGCGAAGAAGCGGCTTCTTCGCGCAAAGGTGATTGTGCCGGTCACAATGCACTCCAGTGCGGCGGCATCTGCCTAAATGTGCCCGGGACCGGCGTTTAGCTCCGGGGAGCTCCGTATCCTTCGTCTTTCGGGACTTTTGTGGTCTACATCATTGCAGAAAGGTTTTCCACTATGTTACGCAAGAAGAAACTGTGCCAGCACAGAAAACATCTCCCATCGTGTTTTACATGTTGCAGCGAAGTCTGCAGAGTGTTTTGCAAGAAGAAAAAGAAAGTAGTCAGAAACACCTTCCAACCGAATGTTCATGTGTTTGGAAAAGCTAGGAGAGTAGTAAGGTACTGTTTTGGATCAGTTTGCAAGCTGCGCACACTATCCCAGTGTTGTGCAGCTTAATTTTCACCTTTCCGAAGCTACTGGTATCTCCGGCTCCCGGAGGCGAAGAAGCGGCTTCTTCGCGCCAAGGCGATTCTGCCGGTCACAGTGCACTCCAGTGCGGCGGCTTCTGCCGAAAGGTGCCCGGGCCCGGCGCCTAGCTCCGGGGAGCTCCGTACCTTCTTCTTTCGGGATTTTCGTGGTCTACATCACTGCAAAAAGCTTTCCCACTATGTCTGGCAAGGAGAAACTGTGCCTGCACAGAAAACATCTCCCATCGTGTTTTACATGTTGCAGAGAGCTCTGCTGAGTGTTTTGCACGAAGAAAAAGAAAATTTTCCAAAACACCTTCCAATCGAATGTTCATGTGTTTGGAAAAGGTAGGAGAGTGGTAAGGTACTGTTTTGGATCAGTTTGCAAGCTGCGCACACTATCCCAGTGTTGTGCAGCTTCATTCTTCACCTTTGGAAAGCAGCCGCTCACTCCGGCTCCCGGAGGCGAAGAAGCGGCTTGTTCGCGCAACGGCGATTGTACCGGTCACAGTGCACTCCAGTGCGGCGGCATCTGTCGAAATGTGCCCGGGACCGGCGCTTAGCTCCGGGGAACTGCGTACCTTCTTTATTCAGGACTTTTGTGGTCTACATCACTGCAAAAAGCTTTTCCACTATGTCTGGCAAGGAGAAACTGTGCCTGCACAGAAAACATCTCCATCGTGTTTTACATGTTGCAGAGAGCTCTGCTGAGTGTTTTGCAGGAAGAAAAAGAAAGTTGTCCAAAACACCTTCCAATCGAACGTTCTTGTGCCTGCAAAAGTTAGGAGAAGAGTAAGGTACTGTTTTGGATCAGTTTGCTAGCTGCGCAATCTATCCCAGTATTGTGCAGCTTAATTTTCACCTTTCCGAAGCTACTGGTATCTCCGGCTCCCGGAGGCGAAGAAGCGGCTTTATCGCGCAAAGGCGATTGTGCCGGTCACAGTGCACTCCAGTGCGGCGGCTTCTGCCGAAAGGTGCCCGGGCCCGGCGCCTAGCTCCGGGGAGACCCGTATCCTTCGTCTTTCGGGACTTTTGAGATCTACATCATTGCAGAAAGGTTTTCCACTATGTTAGGCAAGGAGAAACTGTGCCAGCAAAGAAAACATCTCCCATGGTGTTTTACATGTTGCAGAGAGCTCTGCAGAGTGTTTTGCAAGAAGAAAAAGAAAGTTGTCCTAAACACCTTCCAATCGAATGTTCATGTGTTTGGAAAAGGTAGGAGAGTGGTAAGGTACTGTTTTGGATCAGTTTGCAAGCTGCGCACACTATCCCAGTGTTGTGCAGGTTCATTCTTCACCTTTCGAAAGCAGCCGCTCACTCCGGCTCCCGGAGGCGAAGAGGCGGCCTCTTCGCGCAAAGGCGATTATGCCGGTCACAGTGCACTCCAGTGCGGCGGCTTCTGCCGAAATGTGCCTGGGACCGGCGCTTAGCTCCGGGGACATCCGTACCTTCTTTATTCGGGACTTTTGTGGTCTACATCACTGGAAAAGCTTTTCCACTATGTCTGGCAAGGAGAAACTGTACCTGCACAGAAAACATCTCCCACAGTGTTTTACATGTTGCAGAGAGCTCTGCTGAGTGTTTTGCATGAAGAAAAACAAAGTTATCAGAAACACTTTCCAATCGAATGTTCATGTGTTTCCAAAAGCTAGGAGAGTAGTAAGGTACTGTTTTGGATCAGTTTGCAAGCTGTGCAAACTATCCCAGTGTTGTGCAGCTTCATTCTTCACCTTTGGAAAGCAGCCGCTCTCTCCGGCCCCCGGAGACGAAGAGGCGGCTTCTTCGCGCAAAGGCGATTGTGCCGGTCACAGTGCACTCCAGTGCGGCGGCTTCTGCCGAAAGGTGCCCGGGACCGGCGCTTAGCTCCGGGGAGCTCCGTACCTTCTTCTTTCGGGACTTTTGTGGTCTACATCACTGCAAAAATCTTTTCCACTATGTCTGGCAAGGAGAAACTGTGCCTGCACAGAAAACATCTCCCATCGTGTTTTACATGTTGCAGAGAGCTCTGCTGAGTGTTTTGCATGAAGAATAAGAAACTTGTCCAAAGCACGTTCCAATCGAATGTTCAAATGTTTGGAAAAGCTAGGAGAATAGTAAGGCACTGTTTTGGATCAGTTTGCAAGCTGCACACACTATCCCAGTGTTGTGCAGCTTAATTTTCACCTTTCCGAAGCTACTGGTCTCTCAGGCTCCCGGAGGCGAAGTAGCGGCTTCTTTGCGCAAAGACGATTGTCCCGGTCACAGTGCACTCCAGTGCGGCGGCTTCTGCCGAAATGTGCCCGGGACCGGCGCTTAATTCCGGGGAACTCCGTATTTCGTCTTTATCATCCTTTGTGGTTTACATAATTGCAAAAATCCTTTCCTCTATGTCTGGCATGGAGAAACTATTTCTGCACAGAAAACATCTCCCATCGTGTTTTACATGTTGCAGAGAGCTCTGCTGAGTGTTTTGCACGTAGAAAAAGAAAGTTGTCCAAAACAGCTTCCAATCGAATGTTTATGTGTTTGGAAAAGGTAGGAAAGTGGTAAGGTACTGTTTTGGATCAGTTTGCAAGCTGCGCACACTATCCCAGTGTTGTGCAGCTTCATTCTTCACCTTTGGAAAGCAGCCGCTCACTCCGGCTCCCGGAGGCGAAGAAGCGGCTTGTTCGCGCAACGGCGATTGTACCGGTCACAGTGCACTCCAGTGCGGCGGCATCTGTCGAAATGTGCCCGGGCCCGGCGCCTAGCTCCGGGGAACTGCGTACCTTCTTCTTTCGAGACTCTTGTGGTCTACATCACTGCAAAAAGCTTTTCCACTATGTCTGGCATGGAGATACTGTGCCTGCACAGAAAACATCTCCCACAGTGTTTTACATGTTGCAGAGAGCTCTGCTGAGTGTTTTGCAGGAAGAAAAAGAAAGTTGTCCAAAACACCTTCCAATCGAACGTTCTTGTGCCTGCAAAAGTTAGGAGAAGAGTAAGGTACTGTTTTGGATCAGTTTGCAAGCTGCGCACACTATCCCAGTGTTGTGCAGCTTAATTTTCACCTTTCCGAAGCTACTGGTATCTCCGGCTCCCGGAGGCGAAGAAGCGGCTTCTTCGCGCAAAGGCGATTATGCCGGTCACAGTGCACTCCAGTGCGGCGGCTTCTGCCGAAAGGTGCCCGGGCCCGGCGCCTAGCTCCGGGGAGACCCGTATCCTTCGTCTTTCGGGACTTTTGAGATCTACATCATTGCAGAAAGGTTTTCCACTATGTTAGGCAAGGAGAAACTGTGCCAGCAAAGAAAACATCTCCCATGGTGTTTTACATGTTGCAGAGAGCTCTGCAGAGTGTTTTGCAAGAAGAAAAAGAAAATTTTCCAAAACACCTTCCAATCGAATGTTCATGTGTTTGGAAAAGGTAGGAAAGTGGTAAGGTACTGTTTTGGATCAGTTTGCAAGCTGCGCACACTATCCCAGTGTTGTGCAGCTTCATTCTTCACCTTTGGAAAGCAGCCGCTCACTCCGGCTCCCGGAGGCGAAGAAGCGGCTTGTTCGCGCAACGGCGATTGTACCGGTCACAGTGCACTCCAGTGCGGCGGCTTCTGCCGAAATGTGCCTGGGACCGGCGCTTAGCTCCGGGGACATCCGTACCTTCTTTATTCGGGACTTTTGTGGTCTACATCACTGGAAAAGCTTTTCCACTATGTCTGGCAAGGAGAAACTGTACCTGCACAGAAAACATCTCCCACAGTGTTTTACATGTTGCAGAGAGCTCTGCTGAGTGTTTTGCATGAAGAAAAACAAAGTTATCAGAAACACTTTCCAATCGAATGTTCATGTGTTTGGAAAAGCTAGGAGAGTAGTAAGGTACTGTTTTGGATCAGTTTGCAAGCTGCGCACACTATCCCAGTGTCGTGCAGCTTCATTCTTCACCTTTGGAAAGCAGCCGCTCACTCCGGTTCCCGGAGGCGAAGAAGCGGCTTCTTCGCGCCAAGGCGATTGTGCCGGTCACAGTGCACTCCAGTGCGGCGGCATCTGTCGAAATGTGCCCGGGACCGGCGTTTAGCTCCGGGGAGCTCCGTATCCTTCGTCTTTCAGGACTTTTGTGGTCTACAACATTGCAGAAAGGTTTTCCACTATGTTACGCAAGGAGAAACTGTGCCAGCACAGAAAACATCTCCCATCGTGTTTTACATGTTGCAGCGAAGTCTGCAGAGTGTTTTGCAAGAAGAAAAAGAAAGTAGTCAGAAACACCTTCCAACCGAATCTTCATGTGTTTGGAAAAGGTAGGAAAGTGGTAAGGTACTGTTTTCTATCAGTTTGCAAGCTGTGCACACTATCCCAGTGTTGTGCAGCTTCATTCTTCACCTTTGGAAAGCAGCCGCTCTCTCCGGCCCCCGGAGACGAAGAGGCGGCTTCTTCGCGCAAAGGCGATTGTGCCGGTCACAGTGCACTCCAGTGCGGCGGCATCTGCCGAAAGGTGCCCGGGACCGGCGCTTAGCTCCGGGGAGCTCCGTACCTTCTTCTTTCGGGACTTTCGTGGTCTACATCACTGCAAAAATCTTTTCCACTATGTCTGGCAAGGAGAAACTGTGCCTGCACAGATACATCTCCCATCGTGTTTTACATGTTGCAGAGAGCTCTGCTGAGTGTTTTGCATGAAGAATAAGAAACTTGTCCAAAGCACGTTCCAATCGAATGTTCAAATGTTTGGAAAAGCTAGGAGAATAGTAAGGTACTGTTTTGGATCAGTTTGCAAGCTGCACACACTATCCCAGTGTTGTGCAGCTTAATTTTCACCTTTCCGAAGCTACTGGTCTCTCCGGCTCCCGGAGGCGAAGTAGCGGCTTCTTTGCGCAAAGACGATTGTCCCGGTCACAGTGCACTCCAGTGCGGCGGCTTCTGCCGAAATGTGCCCGGGACCGGCGCTTAATTCCGGGGAACTCCGTATTTCGTCTTTATCATCCTTTGTGGTTTACATAATTGCAAAAATCCTTTCCTCTATGTCTGGCATGGAGAAACTGTTTCTGCACAGAAAACATCTCCCATCGTGTTTTACATGTTGCAGAGAGCTCTGCTGAGTGTTTTGCATGAACAATAACAAAGTTGTCCAAAACACCTTCCAATCGAACGTTCTTGTGTCTGCAAAAGTTAGGAGAGTAGTAAGGTACTGTTTTCTATCAGTTTGCAAGCTGCGCACACTATCCCAGGGTTGTGCAGCTTCATTCTTCACTTTTCGAAAGCAGCCGCCCTGTCCGTCTCGCGGAGGCGAAGAAGCGGCTTCTTCGCGAAAAGGCGATTGTGCCGGTCACAGTGCACTCCAGTGCGGCGGCTTCTGAGGAAATGTGCTCGGGACCGGCGCTTAATTCCGGGGAACTCCGTATTTCGTCTTTTGCTTCTTTTGTGGTTTACATAATGGCAAAAATCCTTTCCTCTATGTCTGGCATGGAGAAACTGTGCCTGCACAGAAAACATCTCCCATCGTGTTTTACATGTTGCAGAGAGCTCTGCTGAGTGTTTTGCACGAAGAAAAAGAAAATTTTCCAAAACACCTTCCAGTCGACTGTTCATGTGTTTGGAAAAGGTAGGAAAGTGGTAAGGTACTGTTTTGGATCAGTTTGCAAGCTGCACACACTATCCCAGTGTTGTGCAGGTTCATTCTTCACCTTTGGAAAGCAGCCGCTCACTCCGGCTCCCGGAGGCGAAGAAGCGGCTTGTTCGCGCAAAGGCGATTGTACCGGTCACAGTGCACTCCAGTGCGGTGGCATCTGTCGAAATGTGCCCCGGACCGGCGCCTTGCTCCGGGGAGCTGCGTACCTTCGTCTGTAGCGTCTTTTATGGTCTACATCATTGCAAAAAACTTTTCCAGTACGTCTGGCATGGAGATACTGTGCCTGCACAGAAAACATCTCCCATCGTGTTTTACACGTTGCAGAGAGCTCTGCAGTAGTTTTTGCACGAAGAAAAAGAAAGTTGTACAAAACACCTTCCAATCGAACGTTCTTGTGTCTGCAAAAGTTTGGAGAGTAGTAAGGTACTGTTTTGGATCAGTTTGCAAGCTGCGCACACTATCCCAGTGTTGTGCAGCTTCATTCTTCACCTTTGGAAAGCAGCAGCTCACTCCGGTTCCCGGAGGCGAAGAAGCGGCTTCTTCGCGCAAAGGTGATTGTGCCGGTCACAATGCACTCCAGTGCGGCGGCATCTGCCTAAATGTGCCCGGGACCGGCGTTTAGCTCCGGGGAGCTCCGTATCCTTCGTCTTTCGGGACTTTTGTGGTCTACATCATTGCAGAAAGGTTTTCCACTATGTTACGCAAGAAGAAACTGTGCCAGCACAGAAAACATCTCCCATCGTGTTTTACATGTTGCAGCGAAGTCTGCAGAGTGTTTTGCGAGAAGAAAAAGAAAGTAGTCAGAAACACCTTCCAACCGAATGTTCATGTGTTTGGAAAAGCTAGGAGAGTAGTAAGGTACTGTTTTGGATCAGTTTGCAAGCTGCGCACACTATCCCAGTGTTGTGCAGCTTAATTTTCACCTTTCCGAAGCTACTGGTATCTCCGGCTCCCGGAGGCGAAGAAGCGGCTTTATCGCGCAAAGGCGATTGTGCCGGTCACAGTGCACTCGAGTGCGGCGGCTTCTGCCGAAAGGTGCCCGGGCCCGGCGCCTAGCTCCGGGGAGCTCCGTACCTTCTTCTTTCGGGACTTTCGTGGTCTACATCACTGCAAAAAGCTTTTCCACTATGTCTGGCAAGGAGAAACTGTGCCTGCACAGAAAACATCTCCCATCGTGTTTTACATGTTGCAGAGAGCTCTGCTGAGTGTTTTGCACGAAGAAAAAGAAAATTTTCCAAAACACCTTCCAATCGAATGTTCATGTGTTTGGAAAAGGTAGGAAAGTGGTAAGGTACTGTTTTGGATCAGTTTGCAAGCTGCGCACACTATCCCAGTGTTGTGCAGCTTCATTCTTCACCTTTGGAAAGCAGCCGCTCACTCCGGCTCCCGGAGGCGAAGAAGCGGCTTGTTCGCGCAACGGCGATTGTACCGGTCACAGTGCACTCCAGTGCGGCGGCATCTGTCGAAATGTGCCCGGGCCCGGCCCTTAGCTCCGGGGAACTGCGTACCTTCTTCTTTCGAGACTCGTGTGGTCTACATCACTGCAAAAAGCTTTTCCACTATGTCTGGCAAGGAGAAATTGTGCCTGCACAGAAAACATCTCCATCGTGTTTTACATGTTGCAGAGAGCTCTGCTGAGTGTTTTGCAGGAAGAAAAAGAAAGTTGTCCAAAACACCTTCCAATCGAACGTTCTTGTGCCTGCAAAAGTTAGTAGAAGAGTAAGGTACTGTTTTGGATCAGTTTGCAAGCTGAACACACTATCCCAGTGTTGTGCAGCTTAATTTTCACCTTTCCGAAGCTACTGGTATCTCCGGTTCCCGGAGGCGAAGAAGCGGCTTCTTCGCGAAAAGGCGATTGTGCCGGTCACAGTGCACTCCAGTGCGGCGGCTTCTGCCGAAAGGTGCCCGGGCCCGGCGCCTAGCTCCGGGGAGACCCGTATCCTTCGTCATTCGGGACTTTTGAGATCTACATCATTGCAGAAAGGTTTTCCACTATGTTAGGCAAGGAGAAACTGTGCCAGCAAAGAAAACATCTCCCATGGTGTTTTACATGTTGCAGAGAGCTCTGCAGAGTGTTTTGCAAGAAGAAAAAGAAAGTTGTCCTAAACACCTTCCAATCGAATGTTCATGTGTTTGGAAAAGGTAGGAGAGTGGTAAGGTACTGTTTTGGATCAGTTTGCAAGCTGCGCACACTATCCCAGTGTCGTGCAGGTTCATTCTTCACCTTTCGAAAGCAGCCGCTCACTCCGGCTCCCGGAGGCGAAGAGGCGGCTTCTTCGCGCAAAGGCGATTATGCCGGTCACAGTGCACTCCAGTGCGGCGGCTTCTGCCGAAATGTGCCTGGGACCGGCGCTTAGCTCCGGGGACATCCGTACCTTCTTTAATCAGGACTTTTGTGGTCTACATCACTGCAAAAAGCTTTTCCACTATGTCTGGCAAGGAGAAACTGTACCTGCACAGAAAACATCTCCCATCGTGTTTTACATGTTGCAGAGAGCTCTGCTGAGTGTTTTGCATGAAGAAAAACAAAGTTATCAGAAACACTTTCCAATCGAATGTTCATGTGTTTCGAAAAGCTAGGAGAGTAGTAAGGTACTGTTTTCTATCAGTTTGCAAGCTGCGCACACTATCCCAGTGTCGTGCAGCTTCATTCTTCACCTTTGGAAAGCAGCCGCTCACTCCGGTTCCCGGAGGCGAAGAAGCGGCTTCTTCGCGCAAAGGTGATTGTGCCGGTCACAATGCACTCCAGTGCGGCGGCATCTGCCTAAATGTGCCCGGGACCGGCGTTTAGCTCCGGGGAGCTCCGTATCCTTCGTCTTTCGGGACTTTTGTGGTCTACATCATTGCAGAAAGGTTTTCCACTATGTTACGCAAGAAGAAACTGTGCCAGCACAGAAAACATCTCCCATCGTGTTTTACATGTTGCAGCGAAGTCTGCAGAGTGTTTTGCAAGAAGAAAAAGAAAGTAGTCAGAAACACCTTCCAACCGAATGTTCATGTGTTTGGAAAAGCTAGGAGAGTAGTAAGGTACTGTTTTGGATCAGTTTGCAAGCTGCGCACACTATCCCAGTGTTGTGCAGCTTAATTTTCACCTTTCCGAAGCTACTGGTATCTCCGGCTCCCGGAGGCGAAGAAGCGGCTTTATCGCGCAAAGGCGATTCTGCCGGTCACAGTGCACTCCAGTGCGGCGGCTTCTGCCGAAAGGTGCCCGGGCCCGGCGCCTAGCTCCGGGGAGACCCGTATCCTTCGTCTTTCGGGACTTTTGAGATCTACATCATTGCAGAAAGGTTTTCCACTGTGTTAGGCAAGGAGAAACTGTGCCAGCAAAGAAAACATCTCCCATGGTGTTTTACATGTTGCAGAGAGCTCTGCAGAGTGTTTTGCAAGAAGAAAAAGAAAGTTGTCCTAAACACCTTCCAATCGAATGTTCATGTGTTTGGAAAAGGTAGGAGAGTGGTAAGGTACTGTTTTGGATCAGTTTGCAAGCTGCGCACACTATCCCAGTGTTGTGCAGGTTCATTCTTCACCTTTCGAAAGCAGCCGCTCACTCCGGCTCCCGGAGGCGAAGAGGCGGCCTCTTCGCGCAAAGGCGATTATGCCGGTCACAGTGCACTCCAGTGCGGCGGCTTCTGCCGAAATGTGCCTGGGACCGGCGCTTAGCTCCGGGGACATCCGTACCTTCTTTATTCGGGACTTTTGTGGTCTACATCACTGGAAAAGCTTTTCCACTATGTCTGGCAAGGAGAAACTGTACCTGCACAGAAAACATCTCCCACAGTGTTTTACATGTTGCAGAGAGCTCTGCTGAGTGTTTTGCATGAAGAAAAACAAAGTTATCAGAAACACTTTCCAATCGAATGTTCATGTGTTTCCAAAAGCTAGGAGAGTAGTAAGGTACTGTTTTGGATCAGTTTGCAAGCTGCGCACACTATCCCAGTGTCGTGCAGCTTCATTCTTCACCTTTGGAAAGCAGCCGCTCACTCCGGTTCCCGGAGGCGAAGAAGCGGCTTCTTCGCGCCAAGGCGATTGTGCCGGTCACAGTGCACTCCAGTGCGGCGGCATCTGCCGAAATGTGCCCGGGACCGGCGTTTAGCTCCGGGGAGCTCCGTATCCTTCGTCTTTCAGGACTTTTGTGGTCTACAACATTGCAGAAAGGTTTTCCACTATGTTACGCAAGGAGAAACTGTGCCAGCACAGAAAACATCTCCCATCGTGTTTTACATGTTGCAGCGAAGTCTGCAGAGTGTTTTGCAAGAAGAAAAAGAAAGTAGTCAGAAACACCTTCCAACCGAATCTTCATGTGTTTGGAAAAGGTAGGAAAGTGGTAAGGTACTGTTTTCTATCAGTTTGCAAGCTGTGCACACTATCCCAGTGTTGTGCAGCTTCATTCTTCACCTTTGGAAAGCAGCCGCTCTCTCCGGCCCCCGGAGACGAAGAGGCGGCTTCTTCGCGCAAAGGCGATTGTGCCGGTCACAGTGCACTCCAGTGCGGCGGCTTCTGCCGAAAGGTGCCCGGGCCCGGCGCCTAGCTCCGGGGAGACCCGTATCCTTCGTCTTTCGGGACTTTTGAGATCTACATCATTGCAGAAAGGTTTTCCACTATGTTAGGCAAGGAGAAACTGTGCCAGCAAAGAAAACATCTCCCATGGTGTTTTACATGTTGCAGAGAGCTCTGCAGAGTGTTTTGCAAGAAGAAAAATAAAGTTGTCCTAAACACCTTCCAATCGAATGTTCATGTGTTTGGAAAAGGTAGGAGAGTGGTAAGGTACTGTTTTGGATCAGTTTGCAAGCTGCGCACACTATCCCAGTGTTGTGCAGGTTCATTCTTCACCTTTCGAAAGCAGCCGCTCACTCCGGCTCCCGGAGGCGAAGAGGCGGCCTCTTCGCGCAAAGGCGATTATGCCGGTCACAGTGCACTCCAGTGCGGCGGCTTCTGCCGAAATGTGCCTGGGACCGGCGCTTAGCTCCGGGGACATCCGTACCTTCTTTATTCGGGACTTTTGTGGTCTACATCACTGGAAAAGCTTTTCCACTATGTCTGGCAAGGAGAAACTGTACCTGCACAGAAAACATCTCCCACAGTGTTTTACATGTTGCAGAGAGCTCTGCTGAGTGTTTTGCATGAAGAAAAACAAAGTTATCAGAAACACTTTCCAATCGAATGTTCATGTGTTTCCAAAAGCTAGGAGAGTAGTAAGGTACTGTTTTGGATCAGTTTGCAAGCTGTGCAAACTATCCCAGTGTTGTGCAGCTTCATTCTTCACCTTTGGAAAGCAGCCGCTCTCTCCGGCCCCCGGAGACGAAGAGGCGGCTTCTTCGCGCAAAGGCGATTGTGCCGGTCACAGTGCACTCCAGTGCGGCGGCTTCTGCCGAAAGGTGCCCGGGACCGGCGCTTAGCTCCGGGGAGCTCCGTACCTTCTTCTTTCGGGACTTTTGTGGTCTACATCACTGCAAAAATCTTTTCCACTATGTCTGGCAAGGAGAAACTGTGCCTGCACAGAAAACATCTCCCATCGTGTTTTACATGTTGCAGAGAGCTCTGCTGAGTGTTTTGCATGAAGAATAAGAAACTTGTCCAAAGCACGTTCCAATCGAATGTTCAAATGTTTGGAAAAGCTAGGAGAATAGTAAGGCACTGTTTTGGATCAGTTTGCAAGCTGCACACACTATCCCAGTGTTGTGCAGCTTAATTTTCACCTTTCCGAAGCTACTGGTCTCTCAGGCTCCCGGAGGCGAAGTAGCGGCTTCTTTGCGCAAAGACGATTGTCCCGGTCACAGTGCACTCCAGTGCGGCGGCTTCTGCCGAAATGTGCCCGGGACCGGCGCTTAATTCCGGGGAACTCCGTATTTCGTCTTTATCATCCTTTGTGGTTTACATAATTGCAAAAATCCTTTCCTCTATGTCTGGCATGGAGAAACTATTTCTGCACAGAAAACATCTCCCATCGTGTTTTACATGTTGCAGAGAGCTCTGCTGAGTGTTTTGCACGTAGAAAAAGAAAGTTGTCCAAAACAGCTTCCAATCGAATGTTTATGTGTTTGGAAAAGGTAGGAAAGTGGTAAGGTACTCTTTTCGATCAGTTTGCAAGCTGCGCACACTATCCCAGTGTTGTGCAGCTTCATTCTTCACCTTTGGAAAGCAGACGCTCACTCCGGCTCCCGGAGGCGAAGAAGCGGCTTCTTCGCGCAAAGGCGATTGTACCGGTCACAGTGCACTCCAGTGCGGCGGCATCTGTCGAAATGTGCCCGGGCCCGGCGCCTAGCTCCGGGGAACTGCGTACCTTCTTCTTTCGAGACTCTTGTGGTCTACATCACTGCAAAAAGCTTTTCCACTATGTCTGGCATGGAGATACTGTGCCTGCACAGAAAACATCTCCCACAGTGTTTTACATGTTGCAGAGAGCTCTGCAGAGTGTTTTGCAGGAAGAAAAAGAAAGTTGTCCAAAACACCTTCCAATCGAATGTTCATGAGTTTCGAAAAGCTAGGAGTGTAGTAAGGTACTGTTTTGGATCAGTTTGCAAGCTGCGCACACTATCCCAGTGTTGTGCAGCTTAATTTTCACCTTTCCGAAGCTACTGGTATCTCCGGCTCCCGGAGGCGAAGAAGCGGCTTCTTCGCGCAAAGGCGATTGTGCCGGTCACAGTGCACTCCAGTGCGGCGGCTTCTGCCGAAAGGTGCCCGGGCCCGGCGCCTAGCTCCGGGGAGACCCGTATCCTTCGTCATTCGGGACTTTTGAGATCTACATCATTGCAGAAATGTTTTCCACTATGTTAGGCAAGGAGAAACTGTGCCTGCACAGAAAACATCTCCCATGGTGTTTTACATGTTGCAGAGAGCTCTGCAGAGTATTTTGCAAGAAGAAAAAGAAAGTTGTCCTAAACACCTTCCAATCGAATGTTCTTGTGTCTGCAAAAGTTTGGAGAGTAGTAAGGTACTGTTTTGGATCAGTTTGCAAGCTGCGCACACTATCCCAGTGTTGTGCAGCTTCATTCTTCACCTTTGGAAAGCAGCCGCTCACTCCGGCTCCCGGAGGCGAAGAAGCGGCTTCTTCGCGCAAAGGCGATTGTACCGGTCACAGTGCACTCCAGTGCGGCGGCATCTGTCGAAATGTGCCCCGGACCGGCGCCTTGCTCCGGGGAGCTGCGTACCTTCGTCTGTAGCGTCTTTTATGGTCTACATCACTGCAAAAAACTTTTCCACTACATCTGGCATGGAGATACTGTGCCTGCACAGAAAACATCTCCCATCGTGTTTTACACGTTGCAGACAGCTCTGCAGTAGTTTTTGCACGAAGAAAAAGAAAGTTGTACAAAACACCTTCCAATCGAACGTTCTTGTGTCTGCAAAAGTTTGGAGAGTAGTAAGGTACTGTTTTGGATCAGTTTGCAAGCTGCGCACACTATCCCAGTGTTGTGCAGCTTCATTCTTCACCTTTGGAAAGCAGCCGCTCACTCCGGTTCCCGGAGGCGAAGAGGCGGCTTCTTCGCGCAAAGGCGATTATGCCGGTCACAGTGCACTCCAGTGCGGCGGCTTCTGCCGAAATGTGCCTGGGACCGGCGCTTAGCTCCGGGGACATCCGTACCTTCTTTAATCAGGACTTTTGTGGTCTACATCACTGCAAAAAGCTTTTCCACTATGTCTGGCAAGGAGAAACTGTACCTGCACAGAAAACATCTCCCACAGTGTTTTACATGTTGCAGAGAGCTCTGCTGAGTGTTTTGCATGAAGAAAAACAAAGTTATCAGAAACACTTTCCAATCGAATGTTCATGTGTTTCGAAAAGCTAGGAGAGTAGTAAGGTACTGTTTTGGATCAGTTTGCAAGCTGCGCACACTATCCCAGTGTCGTGCAGCTTCATTCTTCACCTTTGGAAAGCAGCCGCTCACTCCGGTTCCCGGAGGCGAAGAAGCGGCTTCTTCGCGCAAAGGTGATTGTGCCGGTCACAATGCACTCCAGTGCGGCGGCATCTGCCTAAATGTGCCCGGGACCGGCGTTTAGCTCCGGGGAGCTCCGTATCC
Organism: Zonotrichia albicollis; assembly: GCF_047830755.1. Lineage (NCBI taxonomy): Eukaryota > Metazoa > Chordata > Aves > Passeriformes > Passerellidae > Zonotrichia > Zonotrichia albicollis. The sequence goes on from NC_133831.1 coordinate 9,894,146, forward strand.
TTCGTCTTTCGGGACTTTTGTGGTCTACATCATTGCAGAAAGGTTTTCCACTATGTTACGCAAGAAGAAACTCTGCCAGCACAGAAAACATCTCCCATCGTGTTTTACATGTTGCAGCGAAGTCTGCAGAGTGTTTTGCAAGAAGAAAAAGAAAGTAGTCAGAAACACCTTCCAACCGAATGTTCATGTGTTTGGAAAAGCTAGGAGAGTAGTAAGGTACTGTTTTGGATCAGTTTGCAAGCTGCGCACACTATCCCAGTGTTGTGCAGCTTAATTTTCACCTTTCCGAAGCTACTGGTATCTCCGGCTCCCGGAGGCGAAGAAGCGGCTTTATCGCGCAAAGGCGATTGTGCCGGTCACAGTGCACTCGAGTGCGGCGGCTTCTGCCGAAAGGTGCCCGGGCCCGGCGCCTAGCTCCGGGGAGCTCCGTACCTTCTTCTTTCGGGACTTTCGTGGTCTACATCACTGCAAAAAGCTTTTCCACTATGTCTGGCAAGGAGAAACTGTGCCTGCACAGAAAACATCTCCCATCGTGTTTTACATGTTGCAGAGAGCTCTGCTGAGTGTTTTGCACGAAGAAAAAGAAAATTTTCCAAAACACCTTCCAATCGAATGTTCATGTGTTTGGAAAAGGTAGGAGAGTGGTAAGGTACTGTTTTGGATCAGTTTGCAAGCTGCGCACACTATCCCAGTGTCGTGCAGGTTCATTCTTCACCTTTCGAAAGCAGCCGCTCACTCCGGCTCCCGGAGGCGAAGAGGCGGCTTCTTCGCGCAAAGGCGATTATGCCGGTCACAGTGCAGTCCAGTGCGGCGGCTTCTGCCGAAATGTGCCTGGGACCGGCGCTTAGCTCCGGGGACATCCGTACCTTCTTTATTCAGGACTTTTGTGGTCTACATCACTGCAAAAAGCTTTTCCACTATGTCTGGCAAGGAGAAACTGTACCTGCACAGAAAACATCTCCCATCGTGTTTTACATGTTGCAGAGAGCTCTGCTGAGTGTTTTGCATGAAGAAAAACAAAGTTATCAGAAACACTTTCCAATCGAATGTTCATGTGTTTCGAAAAGCTAGGAGAGTAGTAAGGTACTGTTTTCTATCAGTTTGCAAGCTGCGCACACTATCCCAGTGTCGTGCAGCTTCATTCTTCACCTTTGGAAAGCAGCCGCTCTCTCCGGCCCCCGGAGACGAAGAGGCGGCTTCTTCGCGCAAAGGCGATTGTGCCGGTCACAGTGCACTCCAGTGCGGCGGCTTCTGCCGAAAGGTGCCCGGGACCGGCGCTTAGCTCCGGGGAGCTCCGTACCTTCTTCTTTCGGGACTTTTGTGGTCTACATCACTGCAAAAATCTTTTCCACTATGTCTGGCAAGGAGAAACTGTGCCTGCACAGAAAACATCTCCCATCGTGTTTTACATGTTGCAGAGAGCTCTGCTGAGTGTTTTGCAAGAAGAAAAAGAAAGTAGTCAGAAACACCTTCCAACCGAATGTTCATGTGTTTGGAAAAGGTAGGAGAGTAGTAAGGTACTGTTTTGGATCAGTTTGCAAGCTGCGCACACTGTCCCAGTGTTGTGCAGCTTAATTTTCACCTTTCCGAAGCTACTGGTATCTCCGGCTCCCGGAGGCGAAGAAGCGGCTTTATCGCGCAAAGGCGATTCTGCCGGTCACAGTGCACTCCAGTGCGGCGGCTTCTGCCGAAAGGTGCCCGGGCCCGGCGCCTAGCTCCGGGGAGCTCCGTACCTTCTTCTTTTGGGATTTTCGTGGTCTACATCACTGCAAAAAGCTTTTCCACTATGTCTGGCAAGGAGAAACTGTGCCTGCACAGAAAACATCTCCCATCGTGTTTTACATGTTGCAGAGAGCTCTGCTGAGTGTTTTGCACGAAGAAAAAGAAAATTTTCCAAAACACCTTCCAATCGAATGTTCATGTGTTTGGAAAAGGTAGGAAAGTGGTAAGGTACTGTTTTGGATCAGTTTGCAAGCTGCGCACACTATCCCAGTGTTGTGCAGCTTCATTCTTCACCTTTGGAAAGCAGCCGCTCACTCCGGCTCCCGGAGGCGAAGAAGCGGCTTGTTCGCGCAACGGCGATTGTACCGGTCACAGTGCACTCCAGTGCGGCGGCATCTGTCGAAATGTGCCCGGGACCGGCGCTTAGCTCCGGGGAACTGCGTACCTTCTTTATTCAGGACTTTTGTGGTCTACATCACTGCAAAAAGCTTTTCCACTATGTCTGGCAAGGAGAAACTGTGCCTGCACAGAAAACATCTCCATCGTGTTTTACATGTTGCAGAGAGCTCTGCTGAGTGTTTTGCAGGAAGAAAAAGAAAGTTGTCCAAAACACCTTCCAATCGAACGTTCTTGTGCCTGCAAAAGTTAGGAGAAGAGTAAGGTACTGTTTTGGATCAGTTTGCAAGCTGCGCAATCTATCCCAGTATTGTGCAGCTTAATTTTCACCTTTCCGAAGCTACTGGTATCTCCGGCTCCCGGAGGCGAAGAAGCGGCTTCTTCGCGCAAAGGCGATTGTGCCGGTCACAGTGCACTCCAGTGCGGCGGCTTCTGCCGAAAGGTGCCCGGGCCCGGCGCCTAGCTCCGGGGAGACCCGTATCCTTCGTCTTTCAGGACTTTTGAGATCTACATCATTGCAGAAAGGTTTTCCACTATGTTAGGCAAGGAGAAACTGTGCCAGCAAAGAAAACATCTCCCATGGTGTTTTACATGTTGCAGAGAGCTCTGCAGAGTGTTTTGCAAGAAGAAAAAGAAAGTTGTCCTAAACACCTTCCAATCGAATGTTCATGTGTTTGGAAAAGGTAGGAGAGTGGTAAGGTACTGTTTTGGATCAGTTTGCAAGCTGCGCACACTATCCCAGTGTTGTGCAGGTTCATTCTTCACCTTTCGAAAGCAGCCGCTCACTCCGGCTCCCGGAGGCGAAGAGGCGGCCTCTTCGCGCAAAGGCGATTATGCCGGTCACAGTGCACTCCAGTGCGGCGGCTTCTGCCGAAATGTGCCTGGGACCGGCGCTTAGCTCCGGGGACATCCGTACCTTCTTTATTCGGGACTTTTGTGGTCTACATCACTGGAAAAGCTTTTCCACTATGTCTGGCAAGGAGAAACTGTACCTGCACAGAAAACATCTCCCACAGTGTTTTACATGTTGCAGAGAGCTCTGCTGAGTGTTTTGCATGAAGAAAAACAAAGTTATCAGAAACACTTTCCAATCGAATGTTCATGTGTTTGGAAAAGCTAGGAGAGTAGTAAGGTACTGTTTTGGATCAGTTTGCAAGCTGCGCACACTATCCCAGTGTCGTGCAGCTTCATTCTTCACCTTTGGAAAGCAGCCGCTCACTCCGGTTCCCGGAGGCGAAGAAGCGGCTTCTTCGCGCCAAGGCGATTGTGCCGGTCACAGTGCACTCCAGTGCGGCGGCATCTGCCGAAATGTGCCCGGGACCGGCGTTTAGCTCCGGGGAGCTCCGTATCCTTCGTCTTTCAGGACTTTTGTGGTCTACAACATTGCAGAAAGGTTTTCCACTATGTTACGCAAGGAGAAACTGTGCCAGCACAGAAAACATCTCCCATCGTGTTTTACATGTTGCAGCGAAGTCTGCAGAGTGTTTTGCAAGAAGAAAAAGAAAGTAGTCAGAAACACCTTCCAACCGAATCTTCATGTGTTTGGAAAAGGTAGGAAAGTGGTAAGGTACTGTTTTCTATCAGTTTGCAAGCTGTGCACACTATCCCAGTGTTGTGCAGCTTCATTCTTCACCTTTGGAAAGCAGCCGCTCTCTCCGGCCCCCGGAGACGAAGAGGCGGCTTCTTCGCGCAAAGGCGATTGTGCCGGTCACAGTGCACTCCAGTGCGGCGGCATCTGCCGAAAGGTGCCCGGGACCGGCGCTTAGCTCCGGGGAGCTCCGTACCTTCTTCTTTCGGGACTTTCGTGGTCTACATCACTGCAAAAATCTTTTCCACTATGTCTGGCAAGGAGAAACTGTGCCTGCACAGATACATCTCCCATCGTGTTTTACATGTTGCAGAGAGCTCTGCTGAGTGTTTTGCATGAAGAATAAGAAACTTGTCCAAAGCACGTTCCAATCGAATGTTCAAATGTTTGGAAAAGCTAGGAGAATAGTAAGGTACTGTTTTGGATCAGTTTGCAAGCTGCACACACTATCCCAGTGTTGTGCAGCTTAATTTTCACCTTTCCGAAGCTACTGGTCTCTCCGGCTCCCGGAGGCGAAGTAGCGGCTTCTTTGCGCAAAGACGATTGTCCCGGTCACAGTGCACTCCAGTGCGGCGGCTTCTGCCGAAATGTGCCCGGGACCGGCGCTTAATTCCGGGGAACTCCGTATTTCGTCTTTATCATCCTTTGTGGTTTACATAATTGCAAAAATCCTTTCCTCTATGTCTGGCATGGAGAAACTGTTTCTGCACAGAAAACATCTCCCATCGTGTTTTACATGTTGCAGAGAGCTCTGCTGAGTGTTTTGCATGAACAATAACAAAGTTGTCCAAAACACCTTCCAATCGAACGTTCTTGTGTCTGCAAAAGTTAGGAGAGTAGTAAGGTACTGTTTTCTATCAGTTTGCAAGCTGCGCACACTATCCCAGGGTTGTGCAGCTTCATTCTTCACTTTTCGAAAGCAGCCGCCCTGTCCGTCTCGCGGAGGCGAAGAAGCGGCTTCTTCGCGAAAAGGCGATTGTGCCGGTCACAGTGCACTCCAGTGCGGCGGCTTCTGAGGAAATGTGCTCGGGACCGGCGCTTAATTCCGGGGAACTCTGTATTTCGTCTTTTGCTTCTTTTGTGGTTTACATAATGGCAAAAATCCTTTCCTCTATGTCTGGCATGGAGAAACTGTGCCTGCACAGAAAACATCTCCCATCGTGTTTTACATGTTGCAGAGAGCTCTGCTGAGTGTTTTGCACGAAGAAAAAGAAAATTTTCCAAAACACCTTCCAGTCGACTGTTCATGTGTTTGGAAAAGGTAGGAAAGTGGTAAGGTACTGTTTTGGATCAGTTTGCAAGCTGCACACACTATCCCAGTGTTGTGCAGGTTCATTCTTCACCTTTGGAAAGCAGCCGCTCACTCCGGCTCCCGGAGGCGAAGAAGCGGCTTCTTCGCGCAAAGGCGATTGTACCGGTCACAGTGCACTCCAGTGCGGCGGCATCTGTCGAAATGTGCCCCGGACCGGCGCCTTGCTCCGGGGAGCTGCGTACCTTCGTCTGTAGCGTCTTTTATGGTCTACATCATTGCAAAAAACTTTTCCAGTACGTCTGGCATGGAGATACTGTGCCTGCACAGAAAACATCTCCCATCGTGTTTTACACGTTGCAGAGAGCTCTGCAGTAGTTTTTGCACGAAGAAAAAGAAAGTTGTACAAAACACCTTCCAATCGAACGTTCTTGTGTCTGCAAAAGTTTGGAGAGTAGTAAGGTACTGTTTTGGATCAGTTTGCAAGCTGCGCACACTATCCCAGTGTTGTGCAGCTTCATTCTTCACCTTTGGAAAGCAGCCGCTCACTCCGGTTCCCGGAGGCGAAGAAGCGGCTTCTTCGCGCAAAGGTGATTGTGCCGGTCACAATGCACTCCAGTGCGGCGGCATCTGCCTAAATGTGCCCGGGACCGGCGTTTAGCTCCGGGGAGCTCCGTATCCTTCGTCTTTCGGGACTTTTGTGGTCTACATCATTGCAGAAAGGTTTTCCACTATGTTACGCAAGAAGAAACTGTGCCAGCACAGAAAACATCTCCCATCGTGTTTTACATGTTGCAGCGAAGTCTGCAGAGTGTTTTGCGAGAAGAAAAAGAAAGTAGTCAGAAACACCTTCCAACCGAATGTTCATGTGTTTGGAAAAGCTAGGAGAGTAGTAAGGTACTGTTTTGGATCAGTTTGCAAGCTGCGCACACTATCCCAGTGTTGTGCAGCTTAATTTTCACCTTTCCGAAGCTACTGGTATCTCCGGCTCCCGGAGGCGAAGAAGCGGCTTTATCGCGCAAAGGCGATTCTGCCGGTCACAGTACACTCCAGTGCGGCGGCTTCTGCCGAAAGGTGCCCGGGCCCGGCGCCTAGCTCCGGGGAGACCCGTATCCTTCGTCTTTCGGGACTTTTGAGATCTACATCATTGCAGAAAGGTTTTCCACTATGTTAGGCAAGGAGAAACTGTGCCAGCAAAGAAAACATCTCCCATGGTGTTTTACATGTTGCAGAGAGCTCTGCAGAGTGTTTTGCAAGAAGAAAAAGAAAGTTGTCCTAAACACCTTCCAATCGAATGTTCATGTGTTTGGAAAAGGTAGGAGAGTGTTAAGGTACTGTTTTGGATCAGTTTGCAAGCTGCGCACACTATCCCAGTGTTGTGCAGGTTCATTCTTCACCTTTCGAAAGCAGCCGCTCACTCCGGCTCCCGGAGGCGAAGAGGCGGCCTCTTCGCGCAAAGGCGATTATGCCGGTCACAGTGCACTCCAGTGCGGCGGCTTCTGCCGAAATGTGCCTGGGACCGGCGCTTAGCTCCGGGGACATCCGTACCTTCTTTATTCGGGACTTTTGTGGTCTACATCACTGGAAAAGCTTTTCCACTATGTCTGGCAAGGAGAAACTGTACCTGCACAGAAAACATCTCCCACAGTGTTTTACATGTTGCAGAGAGCTCTGCTGAGTGTTTTGCATGAAGAAAAACAAAGTTATCAGAAACACTTTCCAATCGAATGTTCATGTGTTTCCAAAAGCTAGGAGAGTAGTAAGGTACTGTTTTGGATCAGTTTGCAAGCTGCGCACACTATCCCAGTGTCGTGCAGCTTCATTCTTCACCTTTGGAAAGCAGCCGCTCACTCCGGTTCCCGGAGGCGAAGAAGCGGCTTCTTCGCGCCAAGGCGATTGTGCCGGTCACAGTGCACTCCAGTGCGGCGGCATCTGCCGAAATGTGCCCGGGACCGGCGTTTAGCTCCGGGGAGCTCCGTATCCTTCGTCTTTCAGGACTTTTGTGGTCTACAACATTGCAGAAAGGTTTTCCACTATGTTACGCAAGGAGAAACTGTGCCAGCACAGAAAACATCTCCCATCGTGTTTTACATGTTGCAGCGAAGTCTGCAGAGTGTTTTGCAAGAAGAAAAAGAAAGTAGTCAGAAACACCTTCCAACCGAATCTTCATGTGTTTGGAAAAGGTAGGAAAGTGGTAAGGTACTGTTTTCTATCAGTTTGCAAGCTGTGCACACTATCCCAGTGTTGTGCAGCTTCATTCTTCACCTTTGGAAAGCAGCCGCTCTCTCCGGCCCCCGGAGACGAAGAGGCGGCTTCTTCGCGCAAAGGCGATTGTGCCGGTCACAGTGCACTCCAGTGCGGCGGCTTCTGCCGAAAGGTGCCCGGGCCCGGCGCCTAGCTCCGGGGAGACCCGTATCCTTCGTCTTTCGGGACTTTTGAGATCTACATCATTGCAGAAAGGTTTTCCACTATGTTAGGCAAGGAGAAACTGTGCCAGCAAAGAAAACATCTCCCATGGTGTTTTACATGTTGCAGAGAGCTCTGCAGAGTGTTTTGCAAGAAGAAAAAGAAAGTTGTCCTAAACACCTTCCAATCGAATGTTCATGTGTTTGGAAAAGGTAGGAGAGTGGTAAGGTACTGTTTTGGATCAGTTTGCAAGCTGCGCACACTATCCCAGTGTTGTGCAGCTTCATTCTTCACCTTTCGAAAGCAGCCGCTCACTCCGGCTCCCGGAGGCGAAGAGGCGGCCTCTTCGCGCAAAGGCGATTATGCCGGTCACAGTGCACTCCAGTGCGGCGGCTTCTGCCGAAATGTGCCTGGGACCGGCGCTTAGCTCCGGGGACATCCGTACCTTCTTTATTCGGGACTTTTGTGGTCTACATCACTGGAAAAGCTTTTCCACTATGTCTGGCAAGGAGAAACTGTACCTGCACAGAAAACATCTCCCACAGTGTTTTACATGTTGCAGAGAGCTCTGCTGAGTGTTTTGCATGAAGAAAAACAAAGTTATCAGAAACACTTTCCAATCGAATGTTCATGTGTTTGGAAAAGCTAGGAGAGTAGTAAGGTACTGTTTTGGATCAGTTTGCAAGCTGCGCACACTATCCCAGTGTTGTGCAGCTTCATTCTTCACCTTTGGAAAGCAGCCGCTCTCTCCGGCCCCCGGAGACGAAGAGGCGGCTTCTTCGCGCAAAGGCGATTGTGCCGGTCACAGTGCACTCCAGTGCGGCGGCTTCTGCCGAAAGGTGCCCGGGACCGGCGCTTAGCTCCGGGGAGCTCCGTACCTTCTTCTTTCGGGACTTTTGTGGTCTACATCACTGCAAAAATCTTTTCCACTATGTCTGGCAAGGAGAAACTGTGCCTGCACAGAAAACATCTCCCATCGTGTTTTACATGTTGCAGAGAGCTCTGCTGAGTGTTTTGCATGAAGAATAAGAAACTTGTCCAAAGCACGTTCCAATCGAATGTTCAAATGTTTGGAAAAGCTAGGAGAATAGTAAGGCACTGTTTTGGATCAGTTTGCAAGCTGCACACACTATCCCAGTGTTGTGCAGCTTAATTTTCACCTTTCCGAAGCTACTGGTCTCTCAGGCTCCCGGAGGCGAAGTAGCGGCTTCTTTGCGCAAAGACGATTGTCCCGGTCACAGTGCACTCCAGTGCGGCGGCTTCTGCCGAAATGTGCCCGGGACCGGCGCTTAATTCCGGGGAACTCCGTATTTCGTCTTTATCATCCTTTGTGGTTTACATAATTGCAAAAATCCTTTCCTCTATGTCTGGCATGGAGAAACTATTTCTGCACAGAAAACATCTCCCATCGTGTTTTACATGTTGCAGAGAGCTCTGCTGAGTGTTTTGCACGTAGAAAAAGAAAGTTGTCCAAAACAGCTTCCAATCGAATGTTTATGTGTTTGGAAAAGGTAGGAAAGTGGTAAGGTACTCTTTTCGATCAGTTTGCAAGCTGCGCACACTATCCCAGTGTTGTGCAGCTTCATTCTTCACCTTTGGAAAGCAGACGCTCACTCCGGCTCCCGGAGGCGAAGAAGCGGCTTCTTCGCGCAAAGGCGATTGTACCGGTCACAGTGCACTCCAGTGCGGCGGCATCTGTCGAAATGTGCCCGGGCCCGGCGCCTAGCTCCGGGGAACTGCGTACCTTCTTCTTTCGAGACTCTTGTGGTCTACATCACTGCAAAAAGCTTTTCCACTATGTCTGGCATGGAGATACTGTGCCTGCACAGAAAACATCTCCCACAGTGTTTTACATGTTGCAGAGAGCTCTGCAGAGTGTTTTGCAGGAAGAAAAAGAAAGTTGTCCAAAACACCTTCCAATCGAATGTTCATGAGTTTCGAAAAGCTAGGAGTGTAGTAAGGTACTGTTTTGGATCAGTTTGCAAGCTGCGCACACTATCCCAGTGTTGTGCAGCTTAATTTTCACCTTTCCGAAGCTACTGGTATCTCCGGCTCCCGGAGGCGAAGAAGCGGCTTCTTCGCGCAAAGGCGATTGTGCCGGTCACAGTGCACTCCAGTGCGGCGGCTTCTGCCGAAAGGTGCCCGGGCCCGGCGCCTAGCTCCGGGGAGACCCGTATCCTTCGTCATTCGGGACTTTTGAGATCTACATCATTGCAGAAATGTTTTCCACTATGTTAGGCAAGGAGAAACTGTGCCTGCACAGAAAACATCTCCCATGGTGTTTTACATGTTGCAGAGAGCTCTGCAGAGTATTTTGCAAGAAGAAAAAGAAAGTTGTCCTAAACACCTTCCAATCGAATGTTCTTGTGTCTGCAAAAGTTTGGAGAGTAGTAAGGTACTGTTTTGGATCAGTTTGCAAGCTGCGCACACTATCCCAGTGTTGTGCAGCTTCATTCTTCACCTTTGGAAAGCAGCCGCTCACTCCGGCTCCCGGAGGCGAAGAAGCGGCTTCTTCGCGCAAAGGCGATTGTACCGGTCACAGTGCACTCCAGTGCGGCGGCATCTGTCGAAATGTGCCCCGGACCGGCGCCTTGCTCCGGGGAGCTGCGTACCTTCGTCTGTAGCGTCTTTTATGGTCTACATCACTGCAAAAAACTTTTCCACTACATCTGGCATGGAGATACTGTGCCTGCACAGAAAACATCTCCCATCGTGTTTTACACGTTGCAGACAGCTCTGCAGTAGTTTTTGCACGAAGAAAAAGAAAGTTGTACAAAACACCTTCCAATCGAACGTTCTTGTGTCTGCAAAAGTTTGGAGAGTAGTAAGGTACTGTTTTGGATCAGTTTGCAAGCTGCGCACACTATCCCAGTGTTGTGCAGCTTCATTCTTCACCTTTGGAAAGCAGCCGCTCACTCCGGTTCCCGGAGGCGAAGAGGCGGCTTCTTCGCGCAAAGGCGATTATGCCGGTCACAGTGCACTCCAGTGCGGCGGCTTCTGCCGAAATGTGCCTGGGACCGGCGCTTAGCTCCGGGGACATCCGTACCTTCTTTAATCAGGACTTTTGTGGTCTACATCACTGCAAAAAGCTTTTCCACTATGTCTGGCAAGGAGAAACTGTACCTGCACAGAAAACATCTCCCATCGTGTTTTACATGTTGCAGAGAGCTCTGCTGAGTGTTTTGCATGAAGAAAAACAAAGTTATCAGAAACACTTTCCAATCGAATGTTCATGTGTTTCGAAAAGCTAGGAGAGTAGTAAGGTACTGTTTTCTATCACTTTGCAAGCTGCGCACACTATCCCAGTGTCGTGCAGCTTCATTCTTCACCTTTGGAAAGCAGCAGCTCACTCCGGTTCCCGGAGGCGAAGAAGCGGCTTCTTCGCGCAAAGGTGATTGTGCCGGTCACAATGCACTCCAGTGCGGCGGCATCTGCCTAAATGTGCCCGGGACCGGCGTTTAGCTCCGGGGAGCTCCGTATCCTTCGTCTTTCGGGACTTTTGTGGTCTACATCATTGCAGAAAGGTTTTCCACTATGTTACGCAAGAAGAAACTCTGCCAGCACAGAAAACATCTCCCATCGTGTTTTACATGTTGCAGCGAAGTCTGCAGAGTGTTTTGCAGGAAGAAAAAGAAAGTAGTCAGAAACACCTTCCAACCGAATGTTCATGTGTTTGGAAAAGCTAGGAGAGTAGTAAGGTACTGTTTTGGATCAGTTTGCAAGCTGCGCACACTATCCCAGTGTTGTGCAGCTTCATTTTCACCTTTCCGAAGCTACTGGTATCTCCGGCTCCCGGAGGCGAAGAAGCGGCTTTATCGCGCAAAGGCGATTGTGCCGGTCACAGTGCACTCCAGTGCGGCGGCTTCTGCCGAAAGGTGCCCGGGCCCGGCGCCTAGCTCCGGGGAGCTCCGTACCTTCTTCTTTCGGGACTTTCGTGGTCTACATCACTGCAAAAAGCTTTTCCACTATGTCTGGCAAGGAGAAACTGTGCCTGCACAGAAAACATCTCCCATCGTGTTTTACATGTTGCAGAGAGCTCTGCTGAGTGTTTTGCACGAAGAAAAAGAAAATTTTCCAAAACACCTTCCAATCGAATGTTCATGTGTTTGGAAAAGGTAGGAGAGTGGTAAGGTACTGTTTTGGATCAGTTTGCAAGCTGCGCACACTATCCCAGTGTCGTGCAGGTTCATTCTTCACCTTTCGAAAGCAGCCGCTCACTCCGGCTCCCGGAGGCGAAGAGGCGGCTTCTTCGCGCAAAGGCGATTATGCCGGTCACAGTGCACTCCAGTGCGGCGGCTTCTGCCGAAATGTGCCTGGGACCGGCGCTTAGCTCCGGGGACATCCGTACCTTCTTTATTCAGGACTTTTGTGGTCTACATCACTGCAAAAAGCTTTTCCACTATGTCTGGCAAGGAGAAACTGTACCTGCACAGAAAACATCTCCCATCGTGTTTTACATGTTGCAGAGAGCTCTGCTGAGTGTTTTGCATGAAGAAAAACAAAGTTATCAGAAACACTTTCCAATCGAATGTTCATGTGTTTCGAAAAGCTAGGAGAGTAGTAAGGTACTGTTTTCTATCAGTTTGCAAGCTGCGCACACTATCCCAGTGTCGTGCAGCTTCATTCTTCACCTTTGGAAAGCAGCCGCTCACTCCGGCTCCCGGAGGCGAAGAAGCGGCTTGTTCGCGCAACGGCGATTGTACCGGTCACAGTGCACTCCAGTGCGGCGGCATCTGTCGAAATGTGCCCGGGACCGGCGCTTAGCTCCGGGGAACTGCGTACCTTCTTTATTCAGGACTTTTGTGGTCTACATCACTGCAAAAAGCTTTTCCACTATGTCTGGCAAGGAGAAACTGTGCCTGCACAGAAAACATCTCCATCGTGTTTTACATGTTGCAGAGAGCTCTGCTGAGTGTTTTGCAGGAAGAAAAAGAAAGTTGTCCAAAACACCTTCCAATCGAACGTTCTTGTGCCTGCAAAAGTTAGGAGAAGAGTAAGGTACTGTTTTGGATCAGTTTGCAAGCTGCGCAATCTATCCCAGTATTGTGCAGCTTAATTTTCACCTTTCCGAAGCTACTGGTATCTCCGGCTCCCGGAGGCGAAGAAGCGGCTTCATCGCGCAAAGGCGATTCTGCCGGTCACAGTGCACTCCAGTGCGGCGGCTTCTGCCGAAAGGTGCCCGGGCCCGGCGCCTAGCTCCGGGGAGACCCGTATCCTTCGTCTTTCGGGACTTTTGAGATCTACATCATTGCAGAAAGGTTTTCCACTATGTTAGGCAAGGAGAAACTGTGCCAGCAAAGAAAACATCTCCCATGGTGTTTTACATGTTGCAGAGAGCTCTGCAGAGTGTTTTGCAAGAAGAAAAAGAAAGTTGTCCTAAACACCTTCCAATCGAATGTTCATGTGTTTGGAAAAGGTAGGAGAGTGGTAAGGTACTGTTTTGGATCAGTTTGCAAGCTGCGCACACTATCCCAGTGTTGTGCAGGTTCATTCTTCACCTTTCGAAAGCAGCCGCTCACTCCGGCTCCCGGAGGCGAAGAGGCGGCCTCTTCGCGCAAAGGCGATTATGCCGGTCACAGTGCACTCCAGTGCGGCGGCTTCTGCCGAAATGTGCCTGGGACCGGCGCTTAGCTCCGGGGACATCCGTACCTTCTTTATTCGGGACTTTTGTGGTCTACATCACTGGAAAAGCTTTTCCACTATGTCTGGCAAGGAGAAACTGTACCTGCACAGAAAACATCTCCCACAGTGTTTTACATGTTGCAGAGAGCTCTGCTGAGTGTTTTGCATGAAGAAAAACAAAGTTATCAGAAACACTTTCCAATCGAATGTTCATGTGTTTCCAAAAGCTAGGAGAGTAGTAAGGTACTGTTTTGGATCAGTTTGCAAGCTGTGCAAACTATCCCAGTGTTGTGCAGCTTCATTCTTCACCTTTGGAAAGCAGCCGCTCACTCCGGCCCCCGGAGACGAAGAGGCGGCTTCTTCGCGCCAAGGCGATTGTGCCGGTCACAGTGCACTCCAGTGCGGCGGCTTCTGCCGAAAGGTGCCCGGGCCCGGCGCCTAGCTCCGGGGAGACCCGTATCCTTCGTCATTCGGGACTTTTGAGATCTACATCATTGCAGAAATGTTTTCCACTATGTTAGGCAAGGAGAAACTGTGCCAGCAAAGAAAACATCTCCCATGGTGTTTTACATGTTGCAGAGAGCTCTGCAGAGTATTTTGCAAGAAGAAAAAGAAAGTTGTCCTAAACACCTTCCAATCGAATGTTCATGTGTTTGGAAAAGGTAGGAAAGTGGTAAGGTACTGTTTTGGATCAGTTTGCAAGCTGCGCACACTATCCCAGTGTTGTGCAGCTTCATTCTTCACCTTTGGAAAGCAGCCGCTCACTCCGGCTCCCGGAGGCGAAGAAGCGGCTTCTTCGCGCAAAGGCGATTGTACCGGTCACAGTGCACTCCAGTGCGGCGGCATCTGTCGAAATGTGCCCCGGACCGGCGCCTTGCTCCGGGGAGCTGCGTACCTTCGTCTGTAGCGTCTTTTATGGTCTACATCACTGCAAAAAACTTTTCCACTACATCTGGCATGGAGATACTGTGCCTGCACAGAAAACATCTCCCATCGTGTTTTACACGTTGCAGACAGCTCTGCAGTAGTTTTTGCACGAAGAAAAAGAAAGTTGTACAAAACACCTTCCAATCGAACGTTCTTGTGTCTGCAAAAGTTTGGAGAGTAGTGAGGTACTGTTTTGGATCAGTTTGCAAGCTGCGCACACTATCCCAGTGTTGTGCAGCTTCATTCTTCACCTTTGGAAAGCAGCCGCTCACTCCGGTTCCCGGAGGCGAAGAGGCGGCTTCTTCGCGCAAAGGCGATTATGCCGGTCACAGTGCACTCCAGTGCGGCGGCTTCTGCCGAAATGTGCCTGGGACCGGCGCTTAGCTCCGGGATCATCCGTACCTTCTTTATTCAGGACTTTTGTGGTCTACATCACTGCAAAAAGCTTTTCCACTATGTCTGGCAAGGAGAAACTGTACCTGCACAGAAAACATCTCCCACAGTGTTTTACATGTTGCAGAGAGCTCTGCTGAGTGTTTTGCATGAAGAAAAACAAAGTTATCAGAAACACTTTCCAATCGAATGTTCATGTGTTTCGAAAAGCTAGGAGAGTAGTAAGGTACTGTTTTCTATCACTTTGCAAGCTGCGCACACTATCCCAGTGTCGTGCAGCTTCATTCTTCACCTTTGGAAAGCAGCCGCTCACTCCGGTTCCCGGAGGCGAAGAAGCGGCTTCTTCGCGCAAAGGTGATTGTGCCGGTCACAATGCACTCCAGTGCGGCGGCATCTGCCTAAATGTGCCCGGGACCGGCGTTTAGCTCCGGGGAGCTCCGTATCCTTCGTCTTTCGGGACTTTTGTGGTCTACATCATTGCAGAAAGGTTTTCCACTATGTTACGCAAGAAGAAACTGTGCCAGCACAGAAAACATCTCCCATCGTGTTTTACATGTTGCAGCGAAGTCTGCAGAGTTTTTGCAAGAAGAAAAAGAAAGTAGTCAGAAACACCTTCCAACCGAATGTTCATGTGTTTGGAAAAGCTAGGAGAGTAGTAAGGTACTGTTTTGGATCAGTTTGCAAGCTGCGCACACTATCCCAGTGTTGTGCAGCTTCATTTTCACCTTTCCGAAGCTACTGGTATCTCCGGCTCCCGGAGGCGAAGAAGCGGCTTTATCGCGCAAAGGCGATTGTGCCGGTCACAGTGCACTCCAGTGCGGCGGCTTCTGCCGAAAGGTGCCCGGGCCCGGCGCCTAGCTCCGGGGAGCTCCGTACCTTCTTCTTTCGGGACTTTCGTGGTCTACATCACTGCAAAAAGCTTTTCCACTATGTCTGGCAAGGAGAAACTGTGCCTGCACAGAAAACATCTCCCATCGTGTTTTACATGTTGCAGAGAGCTCTGCTGAGTGTTTTGCACGAAGAAAAAGAAAATTTTCCAAAACACCTTCCAATCGAATGTTCATGTGTTTGGAAAAGGTAGGAAAGTGGTAAGGTACTGTTTTGGATCAGTTTGCAAGCTGCGCACACTATCCCAGTGTTGTGCAGCTTCATTCTTCACCTTTGGAAAGCAGCCGCTCACTCCGGCTCCCGGAGGCGAAGAAGCGGCTTGTTCGCGCAACGGCGATTGTACCGGTCACAGTGCACTCCAGTGCGGCGGCATCTGTCGAAATGTGCCCGGGACCGGCGCTTAGCTCCGGGGAACTGCGTACCTTCTTCTTTCGAGACTCGTGTGGTCTACATCACTGCAAAAAGCTTTTCCACTATGTCTGGCAAGGAGAAACTGTGCCTGCACAGAAAACATCTCCATCGTGTTTTACATGTTGCAGAGAGCTCTGCTGAGTGTTTTGCAGGAAGAAAAAGAAAGTTGTCCAAAACACCTTCCAATCGAACGTTCTTGTGCCTGCAAAAGTTAGGAGAAGAGTAAGGTACTGTTTTGGATCAGTTTGCAAGCTGCGCAAACTATCCCAGTGTTGTGCAGCTTCATTCTTCACCTTTCCGAAGCTACTGGTATCTCCGGCTCCCGGAGGCGAAGAATCGGCTTTATCGCGCAAAGGCGATTGTGCCGGTCACAGTGCACTCCAGTGCGGCGGCTTCTGCCGAAATGTGCCTGGGACCGGCGCTTAGCTCCGGGGACATCCGTACCTTCTTTATTCGGGACTTTTGTGGTCTACATCACTGGAAAAGCTTTTCCACTATGTCTGGCAAGGAGAAACTTTACCTGCACAGAAAACATCTCCCACAGTGTTTTACATGTTGCAGAGAGCTCTGCTGAGTGTTTTGCATGAAGAAAAACAAAGTTATCAGAAACACTTTCCAATCGAATGTTCATGTGTTTCCAAAAGCTAGGAGAGTAGTAAGGTACTGTTTTGGATCAGTTTGCAAGCTGCGCACACTATCCCAGTGTTGTGCAGCTTCATTCTTCACCTTTGGAAAGCAGCCGCTCACTCCGGTTCCCGGAGGCGAAGAAGCGGCTTCTTCGCGCAAAGGCGATTGTGCCGGTCACAGTGCACTCCAGTGCGGCGGCATCTGCCGAAATGTGCCCGGGACCGGCGTTTAGCTCCGGGGAGCTCCGTATCCTTCGTCTTTCAGGACTTTTGTGGTCTACAACATTGCAGAAAGGTTTTCCACTATGTTACGCAAGGAGAAACTGTGCCAGCACAGAAAACATCTCCCATCGTGTTTTACATGTTGCAGCGAAGTCTGCAGAGTGTTTTGCAAGAAGAAAAAGAAAGTAGTCAGAAACACCTTCCAACCGAATCTTCATGTGTTTGGAAAAGGTAGGAAAGTGGTAAGGTACTGTTTTCTATCAGTTTGCAAGCTGTGCACACTATCCCAGTGTTGTGCAGCTTCATTCTTCACCTTTGGAAAGCAGCCGCTCTCTCCGGCCCCCGGAGACGAAGAGGCGGATTCTTCGCGCAAAGGTGATTGTGCCGGTCACAGTGCACTCCAGTGCGGCGGCTTCTGCCGAAAGGTGCCCGGGACCGGCGCTTAGCTCCGGGGAGCTCCGTACCTTCTTCTTTCGGGACTTTTGTGGTCTACATCACTGCAAAAATCTTTTCCACTATGTCTGGCAAGGAGAAACTGTGCCTGCACAGATACATCTCCCATCGTGTTTTACATGTTGCAGAGAGCTCTGCTGAGTGTTTTGCATGAAGAATAAGAAACTTGTCCAAAGCACGTTCCAATCGAATGTTCAAATGTTTGGAAAAGCTAGGAGAATAGTAAGGCACTGTTTTGGATCAGTTTGCAAGCTGCACACACTATCCCAGTGTTGTGCAGCTTAATTTTCACCTTTCCGAAGCTACTGGTCTCTCCGGCTCCCGGAGGCGAAGTAGCGGCTTCTTTGCGCAAAGACGATTGTCCCGGTCACAGTGCACTCCAGTGCGGCGGCTTCTGCCGAAATGTGCCCGGGACCGGCGCTTAATTCCGGGGAACTCCGTATTTCGTCTTTATCATCCTTTGTGGTTTACATAATTGCAAAAATCCTTTCCTCTATGTCTGGCATGGAGAAACTATTTCTGCACAGAAAACATCTCCCATCGTGTTTTACATGTTGCAGAGAGCTCTGCTGAGTGTTTTGCACGTAGAAAAAGAAAGTTGTCCAAAACAGCTTCCAATCGAATGTTTATGTGTTTGGAAAAGGTAGGAAAGTGGTAAGGTACTGTTTTGAATCAGTTTGCAAGCTGCGCACACTATCCCAGTGTTGTGCAGCTTCATTCTTCACCTTTGGAAAGCAGCCGCTCACTCCGGCTCCCGGAGGCGAAGAGGCGGCTTCTTCGCGCAAAGGCGATTGTACCGGTCACAGTGCACTCCAGTGCGGCGGCATCTGTCGAAATGTGCCCGGGCCCGGCGCCTAGCTCCGGGGAACTGCGTACCTTCTTCTTTCGAGACTCTTGTGGTCTACATCACTGCAAAAAGCTTTTCCACTATGTCTGGCATGGAGATACTGTGCCTGCACAGAAAACATCTCCCACAGTGTTTTACATGTTGCAGAGAGCTCTGCAGAGTGTTTTGCAGGAAGAAAAAGAAAGTTGTCCAAAACACCTTCCAATCGAATGTTCATGAGTTTCGAAAAGCTAGGAGTGTAGTAAGGTACTGTTTTGGATCAGTTTGCAAGCTGCGCACACTATCCCAGTGTTGTGCAGCTTAATTTTCACCTTTCCGAAGCTACTGGTATCTCCGGCTCCCGGAGGCGAAGAAGCGGCTTCTTCGCGCAAAGGCGATTGTGCCGGTCACAGTGCACTCCAGTGCGGCGGCTTCTGCCGAAAGGTGCCCGGGCCCGGCGCCTAGCTCCGGGGAGACCCGTATCCTTCGTCATTCGGGACTTTTGAGATCTACATCATTGCAGAAATGTTTTCCACTATGTTAGGCAAGGAGAAACTGTGCCTGCACAGAAAACATCTCCCATGGTGTTTTACATGTTGCAGAGAGCTCTGCAGAGTATTTTGCAAGAAGAAAAAGAAAGTTGTCCTAAACACCTTCCAATCGAATGTTCTTGTGTCTGCAAAAGTTTGGAGAGTAGTAAGGTACTGTTTTGGATCAGTTTGCAAGCTGCGCACACTATCCCAGTGTTGTGCAGCTTCATTCTTCACCTTTGGAAAGCAGCCGCTCACTCCGGCTCCCGGAGGCGAAGAAGCGGCTTCTTCGCGCAAAGGCGATTGTACCGGTCACAGTGCACTCCAGTGCGGCGGCATCTGTCGAAATGTGCCCCGGACCGGCGCCTTGCTCCGGGGAGCTGCGTACCTTCGTCTGTAGCGTCTTTTATGGTCTACATCACTGCAAAAATCTTTTCCACTACATCTGGCATGGAGATACTGTGCCTGCACAGAAAACATCTCCCATCGTGTTTTACACGTTGCAGACAGCTCTGCAGTAGTTTTTGCACGAAGAAAAAGAAAGTTGTACAAAACACCTTCCAATCGAACGTTCTTGTGTCTGCAAAAGTTTGGAGAGTAGTAAGGTACTGTTTTGGATCAGTTTGCAAGCTGCGCACACTATCCCAGTGTTGTGCAGCTTCATTCTTCACCTTTGGAAAGCAGCCGCTCACTCCGGTTCCCGGAGGCGAAGAGGCGGCTTCTTCGCGCAAAGGCGATTATGCCGGTCACAGTGCACTCCAGTGCGGCGGCTTCTGCCGAAATGTGCCTGGGACCGGCGCTTAGCTCCGGGGACATCCGTACCTTCTTTAATCAGGACTTTTGTGGTCTACATCACTGCAAAAAGCTTTTCCACTATGTCTGGCAAGGAGAAACTGTACCTGCACAGAAAACATCTCCCACAGTGTTTTACATGTTGCAGAGAGCTCTGCTGAGTGTTTTGCATGAAGAAAAACAAAGTTATCAGAAACACTTTCCAATCGAATGTTCATGTGTTTCCAAAAGCTAGGAGAGTAGTAAGGTACTGTTTTCTATCAGTTTGCAAGCTGCGCACACTATCCCAGTGTCGTGCAGCTTCATTCTTCACCTTTGGAAAGCAGCCGCTCACTCCGGTTCCCGGAGGCGAAGGGGCGGCTTCTTCGCGCAAAGGTGATTGTGCCGGTCACAATGCACTCCAGTGCGGCGGCATCTGCCTAAATGTGCCCGGGACCGGCGTTTAGCTCCGGGGAGCTCCGTATCCTTCGTCTTTCGGGACTTTTGTGGTCTACATCATTGCAGAAAGGTTTTCCACTATGTTACGCAAGAAGAAACTGTGCCAGCACAGAAAACATCTCCCATCGTGTTTTACATGTTGCAGCGAAGTCTGCAGAGTGTTTTGCAAGAAGAAAAAGAAAGTAGTCAGAAACACCTTCCAACCGAATGTTCATGTGTTTGGAAAAGCTAGGAGAGTAGTAAGGTACTGTTTTGGATCAGTTTGCAAGCTGCGCACACTATCCCAGTGTTGTGCAGCTTCATTTTCACCTTTCCGAAGCTACTGGTATCTCCGGCTCCCAGAGGCGAAGAAGCGGCTTTATCGCGCAAAGGCGATTGTGCCGGTCACAGTGCACTCCAGTGCGGCGGCTTCTGCCGAAAGGTGCCCGGGCCCGGCGCCTAGCTCCGGGGAGACCCGTATCCTTCGTCTTTCGGGACTTTTGAGATCTACATCATTGCAGAAAGGTTTTCCACTATGTTAGGCAAGGAGAAACTGTGCCAGCAAAGAAAACATCTCCCATGGTGTTTTACATGTTGCAGAGAGCTCTGCAGAGTGTTTTGCAAGAAGAAAAAGAAAGTTGTCCTAAACACCTTCCAATCGAATGTTCATGTGTTTGGAAAAGGTAGGAGAGTGGTAAGGTACTGTTTTGGATCAGTTTGCAAGCTGCGCACACTATCCCAGTGTTGTGCAGGTTCATTCTTCACCTTTCGAAAGCAGCCGCTCACTCCGGCTCCCGGAGGCGAAGAGGCGGCCTCTTCGCGCAAAGGCGATTATGCCGGTCACAGTGCACTCCAGTGCGGCGGCTTCTGCCGAAATGTGCCTGGGACCGGCGCTTAGCTCCGGGGACATCCGTACCTTCTTTATTCGGGACTTTTGTGGTCTACATCACTGGAAAAGCTTTTCCACTATGTCTGGCAAGGAGAAACTGTACCTGCACAGAAAACATCTCCCACAGTGTTTTACATGTTGCAGAGAGCTCTGCTGAGTGTTTTGCATGAAGAAAAACAAAGTTATCAGAAACACTTTCCAATCGAATGTTCATGTGTTTCGAAAAGCTAGGAGAGTAGTAAGGTACTGTTTTCTATCACTTTGCAAGCTGCGCACACTATCCCAGTGTCGTGCAGCTTCATTCTTCACCTTTGGAAAGCAGCCGCTCACTCCGGTTCCCGGAGGCGAAGAAGCGGCTTCTTCGCGCAAAGGTGATTGTGCCGGTCACAATGCACTCCAGTGCGGCGGCATCTGCCTAAATGTGCCCGGGACCGGCGTTTAGCTCCGGGGAGCTCCGTATCCTTCGTCTTTCGGGACTTTTGTGGTCTACATCATTGCAGAAAGGTTTTCCACTATGTTACGCAAGAAGAAACTCTGCCAGCACAGAAAACATCTCCCATCGTGTTTTACATGTTGCAGCGAAGTCTGCAGAGTTTTTGCAAGAAGAAAAAGAAAGTAGTCAGAAACACCTTCCAACCGAATGTTCATGTGTTTGGAAAAGCTAGGAGAGTAGTAAGGTACTGTTTTGGATCAGTTTGCAAGCTGCGCACACTATCCCAGTGTTGTGCAGCTTAATTTTCACCTTTCCGAAGCTACTGGTATCTCCGGCTCCCGGAGGCGAAGAAGCGGCTTTATCGCGCAAAGGCGATTGTGCCGGTCACAGTGCACTCCAGTGCGGCGGCTTCTGCCGAAAGGTGCCCGGGCCCGGCGCCTAGCTCCGGGGAGCTCCGTACCTTCTTCTTTCGGGACTTTCGTGGTCTACATCACTGCAAAAAGCTTTTCCACTATGTCTGGCAAGGAGAAACTGTGCCTGCACAGAAAACATCTCCCATCGTGTTTTACATGTTGCAGAGAGCTCTGCTGAGTGTTTTGCACGAAGAAAAAGAAAATTTTCCAAAACACCTTCCAATCGAATGTTCATGTGTTTGGAAAAGGTAGGAAAGTGGTAAGGTACTGTTTTGGATCAGTTTGCAAGCTGCGCACACTATCCCAGTGTTGTGCAGCTTCATTCTTCACCTTTGGAAAGCAGCCGCTCACTCCGGCTCCCGGAGGCGAAGAAGCGGCTTGTTCGCGCAACGGCGATTGTACCGGTCACAGTGCACTCCAGTGCGGCGGCATCTGTCGAAATGTGCCCGGGACCGGCGCTTAGCTCCGGGGAACTGCGTACCTTCTTCTTTCGAGACTCTTGTGGTCTACATCACTGCAAAAAGCTTTTCCACTATGTCTGGCAAGGAGAAACTGTGCCTGCACAGAAAACATCTCCATCGTGTTTTACATGTTGCAGAGAGCTCTGCTGAGTGTTTTGCAGGAAGAAAAAGAAAGTTGTCCAAAACACCTTCCAATCGAATGTTCATGAGTTTCGAAAAGCTAGGAGAGTAGTAAGGTACTGTTTTGGATCAGTTTGCAAGCTGCGCACACTATCCCAGTGTTGTGCAGCTTAATTTTCACCTTTCCGAAGCTACTGGTATCTCCGGCTCCCGGAGGCGAAGAAGCGGCTTCTTCGCGCAAAGGCGATTGTGCCGGTCACAGTGCACTCCAGTGCGGCGGCTTCTGCCGAAAGGTGCCCGGGCCCGGCGCCTAGCTCCGGGGAGACCCGTATCCTTCGTCATTCGGGACTTTTGAGATCTACATCATTGCAGAAATGTTTTCCACTATGTTAGGCAAGGAGAAACTGTGCCAGCAAAGAAAACATCTCCCATGGTGTTTTACATGTTGCAGAGAGCTCTGCAGAGTATTTTGCAAGAAGAAAAAGAAAGTTGTCCTAAACACCTTCCAATCGAATGTTCATGTGTTTGGAAAAGGTAGGAAAGTGGTAAGGTACTGTTTTGGATCAGTTTGCAAGCTGCGCACACTATCCCAGTGTTGTGCAGCTTCATTCTTCACCTTTGGAAAGCAGCCGCTCACTCCGGCTCCCGGAGGCGAAGAAGCGGCTTCTTCGCGCAAAGGCGATTGTACCGGTCACAGTGCACTCCAGTGCGGCGGCATCTGTCGAAATGTGCCCGGGCCCGGCGCCTAGCTCCGGGGAACTGCGTACCTTCTTCTTTCGAGACTCTTGTGGTCTACATCACTGCAAAAAGCTTTTCCACTACATCTGGCATGGAGATACTGTGCCTGCACAGAAAACATCTCCCACAGTGTTTTACATGTTGCAGAGAGCTCTGCAGAGTGTTTTGCAGGAAGAAAAAGAAAGTTGTCCAAAACACCTTCCAATCGAATGTTCATGAGTTTCGAAAAGCTAGGAGTGTAGTAAGGTACTGTTTTGGATCAGTTTGCAAGCTGCGCACACTATCCCAGTGTTGTGCAGCTTAATTTTCACCTTTCCGAAGCTACTGGTATCTCCGGCTCCCGGAGGCGAAGAAGCGGCTTCTTCGCGCAAAGGCGATTGTGCCGGTCACAGTGCACTCCAGTGCGGCGGCTTCTGCCGAAAGGTGCCCGGGCCCGGCGCCTAGCTCCGGGGAGACCCGTATCCTTCGTCATTCGGGACTTTTGAGATCTACATCATTGCAGAAATGTTTTCCACTATGTTAGGCAAGGAGAAACTGTGCCTGCACAGAAAACATCTCCCATGGTGTTTTACATGTTGCAGAGAGCTCTGCAGAGTATTTTGCAAGAAGAAAAAGAAAGTTGTCCTAAACACCTTCCAATCGAATGTTCTTGTGTCTGCAAAAGTTTGGAGAGTAGTAAGGTACTGTTTTGGATCAGTTTGCAAGCTGCGCACACTATCCCAGTGTTGTGCAGCTTCATTCTTCACCTTTGGAAAGCAGCCGCTCACTCCGGCTCCCGGAGGCGAAGAAGCGGCTTCTTCGCGCAAAGGCGATTGTACCGGTCACAGTGCACTCCAGTGCGGCGGCATCTGTCGAAATGTGCCCCGGACCGGCGCCTTGCTCCGGGGAGCTGCGTACCTTCGTCTGTAGCGTCTTTTATGGTCTACATCACTGCAAAAAACTTTTCCACTACATCTGGCATGGAGATACTGTGCCTGCACAGAAAACATCTCCCATCGTGTTTTACACGTTGCAGACAGCTCTGCAGTAGTTTTTGCACGAAGAAAAAGAAAGTTGTACAAAACACCTTCCAATCGAACGTTCTTGTGTCTGCAAAAGTTTGGAGAGTAGTAAGGTACTGTTTTGGATCAGTTTGCAAGCTGCGCACACTATCCCAGTGTTGTGCAGCTTCATTCTTCACCTTTGGAAAGCAGCCGCTCACTCCGGTTCCCGGAGGCGAAGAGGCGGCTTCTTCGCGCAAAGGCGATTATGCCGGTCACAGTGCACTCCAGTGCGGCGGCTTCTGCCGAAATGTGCCTGGGACCGGCGCTTAGCTCCGGGGACATCCGTACCTTCTTTAATCAGGACTTTTGTGGTCTACATCACTGCAAAAAGCTTTTCCACTATGTCTGGCAAGGAGAAACTGTACCTGCACAGAAAACATCTCCCACAGTGTTTTACATGTTGCAGAGAGCTCTGCTGAGTGTTTTGCATGAAGAAAAACAAAGTTATCAGAAACACTTTCCAATCGAATGTTCATGTGTTTCGAAAAGCTAGGAGAGTAGTAAGGTACTGTTTTCTATCACTTTGCAAGCTGCGCACACTATCCCAGTGTCGTGCAGCTTCATTCTTCACCTTTGGAAAGCAGCCGCTCACTCCGGTTCCCGGAGGCGAAGAAGCGGCTTCTTCGCGCAAAGGTGATTGTGCCGGTCACAATGCACTCCAGTGCGGCGGCATCTGCCTAAATGTGCCCGGGACCGGCGTTTAGCTCCGGGGAGCTCCGTATCCTTCGTCTTTCGGGACTTTTGTGGTCTACATCATTGCAGAAAGGTTTTCCACTATGTTACGCAAGAAGAAACTCTGCCAGCACAGAAAACATCTCCCATCGTGTTTTACATGTTGCAGCGAAGTCTGCAGAGTTTTTGCAAGAAGAAAAAGAAAGTAGTCAGAAACACCTTCCAACCGAATGTTCATGTGTTTGGAAAAGCTAGGAGAGTAGTAAGGTACTGTTTTGGATCAGTTTGCAAGCTGCGCACACTATCCCAGTGTTGTGCAGCTTAATTTTCACCTTTCCGAAGCTACTGGTATCTCCGGCTCCCGGAGGCGAAGAAGCGGCTTTATCGCGCAAAGGCGATTGTGCCGGTCACAGTGCACTCCAGTGCGGCGGCTTCTGCCGAAAGGTGCCCGGGCCCGGCGCCTAGCTCCGGGGAGCTCCGTACCTTCTTCTTTCGGGACTTTCGTGGTCTACATCACTGCAAAAAGCTTTTCCACTATGTCTGGCAAGGAGAAACTGTGCCTGCACAGAAAACATCTCCCATCGTGTTTTACATGTTGCAGAGAGCTCTGCTGAGTGTTTTGCACGAAGAAAAAGAAAATTTTCCAAAACACCTTCCAATCGAATGTTCATGTGTTTGGAAAAGGTAGGAAAGTGGTAAGGTACTGTTTTGGATCAGTTTGCAAGCTGCGCACACTATCCCAGTGTTGTGCAGCTTCATTCTTCACCTTTGGAAAGCAGCCGCTCACTCCGGCTCCCGGAGGCGAAGAAGCGGCTTGTTCGCGCAACGGCGATTGTACCGGTCACAGTGCACTCCAGTGCGGCGG
This sequence comes from Zonotrichia albicollis, assembly GCF_047830755.1. Taxonomy (NCBI): domain Eukaryota; kingdom Metazoa; phylum Chordata; class Aves; order Passeriformes; family Passerellidae; genus Zonotrichia; species Zonotrichia albicollis. The sequence continues at coordinate 9,919,248 of NC_133831.1, forward strand.
CATCTGTCGAAATGTGCCCGGGACCGGCGCTTAGCTCCGGGGAACTGCGTACCTTCTTCTTTCGAGACTCTTGTGGTCTACATCACTGCAAAAAGCTTTTCCACTATGTCTGGCAAGGAGAAACTGTGCCTGCACAGAAAACATCTCCATCGTGTTTTACTTGTTGCAGAGAGCTCTGCTGAGTGTTTTGCAGGAAGAAAAAGAAAGTTGTCCAAAACACCTTCCAATCGAATGTTCATGAGTTTCGAAAAGCTAGGAGAGTAGTAAGGTACTGTTTTGGATCAGTTTGCAAGCTGCGCACACTATCCCAGTGTTGTGCAGCTTAATTTTCACCTTTCCGAAGCTACTGGTATCTCCGGCTCCCGGAGGCGAAGAAGCGGCTTCTTCGCGCAAAGGCGATTGTGCCGGTCACAGTGCACTCCAGTGCGGCGGCTTCTGCCGAAAGGTGCCCGGGCCCGGCGCCTAGCTCCGGGGAGACCCGTATCCTTCGTCATTCGGGACTTTTGAGATCTACATCATTGCAGAAATGTTTTCCACTATGTTAGGCAAGGAGAAACTGTGCCAGCAAAGAAAACATCTCCCATGGTGTTTTACATGTTGCAGAGAGCTCTGCAGAGTATTTTGCAAGAAGAAAAAGAAAGTTGTCCTAAACACCTTCCAATCGAATGTTCATGTGTTTGGAAAAGGTAGGAAAGTGGTAAGGTACTGTTTTGGATCAGTTTGCAAGCTGCGCACACTATCCCAGTGTTGTGCAGCTTCATTCTTCACCTTTGGAAAGCAGCCGCTCACTCCGGCTCCCGGAGGCGAAGAAGCGGCTTCTTCGCGCAAAGACGATTGTCCCGGTCACAGTGCACTCCAGTGCGGCGGCATCTGTCGAAATGTGCCCCGGACCGGCGCCTTGCTCCGGGGAGCTGCGTACCTTCGTCTGTAGCGTCTTTTATGGTCTACATCACTGCAAAAAACTTTTCCACTACATCTGGCATGGAGATACTGTGCCTGCACAGAAAACATCTCCCGCAGTGTTTTACATGTTGCAGAGAGCTCTGCAGAGTGTTTTGCAGGAAGAAAAAGAAAGTTGTCCAAAACACCTTCCAATCGAATGTTCATGAGTTTCGAAAAGCTAGGAGTGTAGTAAGGTACTGTTTTGGATCAGTTTGCAAGCTGCGCACACTATCCCAGTGTTGTGCAGCTTAATTTTCACCTTTCCGAAGCTACTGGTATCTCCGGCTCCCGGAGGCGAAGAAGCGGCTTCTTCGCGCAAAGGCGATTGTGCCGGTCACAGTGCACTCCAGTGCGGCGGCTTCTGCCGAAAGGTGCCCGGGCCCGGCGCCTAGCTCCGGGGAGACCCGTATCCTTCGTCATTCGGGACTTTTGAGATCTACATCATTGCAGAAATGTTTTCCACTATGTTAGGCAAGGAGAAACTGTGCCTGCACAGAAAACATCTCCCATGGTGTTTTACATGTTGCAGAGAGCTCTGCAGAGTATTTTGCAAGAAGAAAAAGAAAGTTGTCCTAAACACCTTCCAATCGAATGTTCTTGTGTCTGCAAAAGTTTGGAGAGTAGTAAGGTACTGTTTTGGATCAGTTTGCAAGCTGCGCACACTATCCCAGTGTTGTGCAGCTTCATTCTTCACCTTTGGAAAGCAGCCGCTCACTCCGGCTCCCGGAGGCGAAGAAGCGGCTTCTTCGCGCAAAGGCGATTGTACCGGTCACAGTGCACTCCAGTGCGGCGGCATCTGTCGAAATGTGCCCCGGACCGGCGCCTTGCTCCGGGGAGCTGCGTACCTTCGTCTGTAGCGTCTTTTATGGTCTACATCACTGCAAAAAACTTTTCCACTACATCTGGCATGGAGATACTGTGCCTGCACAGAAAACATCTCCCACAGTGTTTTACATGTTGCAGAGAGCTCTGCAGAGTGTTTTGCAGGAAGAAAAAGAAAGTTGTCCAAAACACCTTCCAATCGAATGTTCATGAGTTTCGAAAAGCTAGGAGTGTAGTAAGGTACTGTTTTGGATCAGTTTGCAAGCTGCGCACACTATCCCAGTGTTGTGCAGCTTAATTTTCACCTTTCCGAAGCTACTGGTATCTCCGGCTCCCGGAGGCGAAGAAGCGGCTTCTTCGCGCAAAGGCGATTGTGCCGGTCACAGTGCACTCCAGTGCGGCGGCTTCTGCCGAAAGGTGCCCGGGCCCGGCGCCTAGCTCCGGGGAGACCCGTATCCTTCGTCATTCGGGACTTTTGAGATCTACATCATTGCAGAAATGTTTTCCACTATGTTAGGCAAGGAGAAACTGTGCCTGCACAGAAAACATCTCCCATGGTGTTTTACATGTTGCAGAGAGCTCTGCAGAGTATTTTGCAAGAAGAAAAAGAAAGTTGTCCTAAACACCTTCCAATCGAATGTTCTTGTGTCTGCAAAAGTTTGGAGAGTAGTAAGGTACTGTTTTGGATCAGTTTGCAAGCTGCGCACACTATCCCAGTGTTGTGCAGCTTCATTCTTCACCTTTGGAAAGCAGCCGCTCACTCCGGCTCCCGGAGGCGAAGAAGCGGCTTCTTCGCGCAAAGGCGATTGTACCGGTCACAGTGCACTCCAGTGCGGCGGCATCTGTCGAAATGTGCCCCGGACCGGCGCCTTGCTCCGGGGAGCTGCGTACCTTCGTCTGTAGCGTCTTTTATGGTCTACATCACTGCAAAAAACTTTTCCACTACATCTGGCATGGAGATACTGTGCCTGCACAGAAAACATCTCCCATCGTGTTTTACACGTTGCAGACAGCTCTGCAGTAGTTTTTGCACGAAGAAAAAGAAAGTTGTACAAAACACCTTCCAATCGAACGTTCTTGTGTCTGCAAAAGTTTGGAGAGTAGTAAGGTACTGTTTTGGATCAGTTTGCAAGCTGCGCACACTATCCCAGTGTTGTGCAGCTTCATTCTTCACCTTTGGAAAGCAGCCGCTCACTCCGGTTCCCGGAGGCGAAGAGGCGGCTTCTTCGCGCAAAGGCGATTATGCCGGTCACAGTGCACTCCAGTGCGGCGGCTTCTGCCGAAATGTGCCTGGGACCGGCGCTTAGCTCCGGGGACATCCGTACCTTCTTTAATCAGGACTTTTGTGGTCTACATCACTGCAAAAAGCTTTTCCACTATGTCTGGCAAGGAGAAACTGTACCTGCACAGAAAACATCTCCCACAGTGTTTTACATGTTGCAGAGAGCTCTGCTGAGTGTTTTGCATGAAGAAAAACAAAGTTATCAGAAACACTTTCCAATCGAATGTTCATGTGTTTCGAAAAGCTAGGAGAGTAGTAAGGTACTGTTTTCTATCACTTTGCAAGCTGCGCACACTATCCCAGTGTCGTGCAGCTTCATTCTTCACCTTTGGAAAGCAGCCGCTCACTCCGGTTCCCGGAGGCGAAGAAGCGGCTTCTTCGCGCAAAGGTGATTGTGCCGGTCACAATGCACTCCAGTGCGGCGGCATCTGCCTAAATGTGCCCGGGACCGGCGTTTAGCTCCGGGGAGCTCCGTATCCTTCGTCTTTCGGGACTTTTGTGGTCTACATCATTGCAGAAAGGTTTTCCACTATGTTACGCAAGAAGAAACTCTGCCAGCACAGAAAACATCTCCCATCGTGTTTTACATGTTGCAGCGAAGTCTGCAGAGTTTTTGCAAGAAGAAAAAGAAAGTAGTCAGAAACACCTTCCAACCGAATGTTCATGTGTTTGGAAAAGCTAGGAGAGTAGTAAGGTACTGTTTTGGATCAGTTTGCAAGCTGCGCACACTATCCCAGTGTTGTGCAGCTTAATTTTCACCTTTCCGAAGCTACTGGTATCTCCGGCTCCCGGAGGCGAAGAAGCGGCTTTATCGCGCAAAGGCGATTGTGCCGGTCACAGTGCACTCCAGTGCGGCGGCTTCTGCCGAAAGGTGCCCGGGCCCGGCGCCTAGCTCCGGGGAGACCCGTATCCTTCGTCATTCGGGACTTTTGAGATCTACATCATTGCAGAAATGTTTTCCACTATGTTAGGCAAGGAGAAACTGTGCCAGCAAAGAAAACATCTCCCATGGTGTTTTACATGTTGCAGAGAGCTCTGCAGAGTATTTTGCAAGAAGAAAAAGAAAGTTGTCCTAAACACCTTCCAATCGAATGTTCATGTGTTTGGAAAAGGTAGGAAAGTGGTAAGGTACTGTTTTGGATCAGTTTGCAAGCTGCGCACACTATCCCAGTGTTGTGCAGCTTCATTCTTCACCTTTGGAAAGCAGCCGCTCACTCCGGCTCCCGGAGGCGAAGAAGCGGCTTCTTCGCGCAAAGACGATTGTCCCGGTCACAGTGCACTCCAGTGCGGCGGCATCTGTCGAAATGTGCCCCGGACCGGCGCCTTGCTCCGGGGAGCTGCGTACCTTCGTCTGTAGCGTCTTTTATGGTCTACATCACTGCAAAAAACTTTTCCACTACATCTGGCATGGAGATACTGTGCCTGCACAGAAAACATCTCCCGCAGTGTTTTACATGTTGCAGAGAGCTCTGCAGAGTGTTTTGCAGGAAGAAAAAGAAAGTTGTCCTAAACACCTTCCAATCGAATGTTCATGTGTTTGGAAAAGGTAGGAAAGTGGTAAGGTACTGTTTTGGATCAGTTTGCAAGCTGCGCACACTATCCCAGTGTTGTGCAGCTTCATTCTTCACCTTTGGAAAGCAGCCGCTCACTCCGGCTCCCGGAGGCGAAGAAGCGGCTTCTTCGCGCAAAGACGATTGTCCCGGTCACAGTGCACTCCAGTGCGGCGGCATCTGTCGAAATGTGCCCGGGCCCGGCGCCTAGCTCCGGGGAACTGCGTACCTTCTTCTTTCGAGATTCTTGTGGTCTACATCACTGCAAAAAGCTTTTCCACTACATCTGGCATGGAGATACTGTGCCTGCACAGAAAACATCTCCCACAGTGTTTTACATGTTGCAGAGAGCTCTGCAGAGTGTTTTGCAGGAAGAAAAAGAAAGTTGTCCAAAACACCTTCCAATCGAATGTTCATGAGTTTCGAAAAGCTAGGAGTGTAGTAAGGTACTGTTTTGGATCAGTTTGCAAGCTGCGCACACTATCCCAGTGTTGTGCAGCTTAATTTTCACCTTTCCGAAGCTACTGGTATCTCCGGCTCCCGGAGGCGAAGAAGCGGCTTCTTCGCGCAAAGGCGATTGTGCCGGTCACAGTGCACTCCAGTGCGGCGGCTTCTGCCGAAAGGTGCCCGGGCCCGGCGCCTAGCTCCGGGGAGACCCGTATCCTTCGTCATTCGGGACTTTTGAGATCTACATCATTGCAGAAATGTTTTCCACTATGTTAGGCAAGGAGAAACTGTGCCTGCACAGAAAACATCTCCCATGGTGTTTTACATGTTGCAGAGAGCTCTGCAGAGTATTTTGCAAGAAGAAAAAGAAAGTTGTCCTAAACACCTTCCAATCGAATGTTCTTGTGTCTGCAAAAGTTTGGAGAGTAGTAAGGTACTGTTTTGGATCAGTTTGCAAGCTGCGCACACTATCCCAGTGTTGTGCAGCTTCATTCTTCACCTTTGGAAAGCAGCCGCTCACTCCGGCTCCCGGAGGCGAAGAAGCGGCTTCTTCGCGCAAAGGCGATTGTACCGGTCACAGTGCACTCCAGTGCGGCGGCATCTGTCGAAATGTGCCCCGGACCGGCGCCTTGCTCCGGGGAGCTGCGTACCTTCGTCTGTAGCGTCTTTTATGGTCTACATCACTGCAAAAAACTTTTCCACTACATCTGGCATGGAGATACTGTGCCTGCACAGAAAACATCTCCCATCGTGTTTTACACGTTGCAGACAGCTCTGCAGTAGTTTTTGCACGAAGAAAAAGAAAGTTGTACAAAACACCTTCCAATCGAACGTTCTTGTGTCTGCAAAAGTTTGGAGAGTAGTAAGGTACTGTTTTGGATCAGTTTGCAAGCTGCGCACACTATCCCAGTGTTGTGCAGCTTCATTCTTCACCTTTGGAAAGCAGCCGCTCACTCCGGTTCCCGGAGGCGAAGAGGCGGCTTCTTCGCGCAAAGGCGATTATGCCGGTCACAGTGCACTCCAGTGCGGCGGCTTCTGCCGAAATGTGCCTGGGACCGGCGCTTAGCTCCGGGGACATCCGTACCTTCTTTAATCAGGACTTTTGTGGTCTACATCACTGCAAAAAGCTTTTCCACTATGTCTGGCAAGGAGAAACTGTACCTGCACAGAAAACATCTCCCACAGTGTTTTACATGTTGCAGAGAGCTCTGCTGAGTGTTTTGCATGAAGAAAAACAAAGTTATCAGAAACACTTTCCAATCGAATGTTCATGTGTTTCGAAAAGCTAGGAGAGTAGTAAGGTACTGTTTTCTATCACTTTGCAAGCTGCGCACACTATCCCAGTGTCGTGCAGCTTCATTCTTCACCTTTGGAAAGCAGCCGCTCACTCCGGTTCCCGGAGGCGAAGAAGCGGCTTCTTCGCGCAAAGGTGATTGTGCCGGTCACAATGCACTCCAGTGCGGCGGCATCTGCCTAAATGTGCCCGGGACCGGCGTTTAGCTCCGGGGAGCTCCGTATCCTTCGTCTTTCGGGACTTTTGTGGTCTACATCATTGCAGAAAGGTTTTCCACTATGTTACGCAAGAAGAAACTCTGCCAGCACAGAAAACATCTCCCATCGTGTTTTACATGTTGCAGCGAAGTCTGCAGAGTTTTTGCAAGAAGAAAAAGAAAGTAGTCAGAAACACCTTCCAACCGAATGTTCATGTGTTTGGAAAAGCTAGGAGAGTAGTAAGGTACTGTTTTGGATCAGTTTGCAAGCTGCGCACACTATCCCAGTGTTGTGCAGCTTAATTTTCACCTTTCCGAAGCTACTGGTATCTCCGGCTCCCGGAGGCGAAGAAGCGGCTTTATCGCGCAAAGGCGATTGTGCCGGTCACAGTGCACTCCAGTGCGGCGGCTTCTGCCGAAAGGTGCCCGGGCCCGGCGCCTAGCTCCGGGGAGCTCCGTACCTTCTTCTTTCGGGACTTTCGTGGTCTACATCACTGCAAAAAGCTTTTCCACTATGTCTGGCAAGGAGAAACTGTGCCTGCACAGAAAACATCTCCCATCGTGTTTTACATGTTGCAGAGAGCTCTGCTGAGTGTTTTGCACGAAGAAAAAGAAAATTTTCCAAAACACCTTCCAATCGAATGTTCATGTGTTTGGAAAAGGTAGGAAAGTGGTAAGGTACTGTTTTGGATCAGTTTGCAAGCTGCGCACACTATCCCAGTGTTGTGCAGCTTCATTCTTCACCTTTGGAAAGCAGCCGCTCACTCCGGCTCCCGGAGGCGAAGAAGCGGCTTGTTCGCGCAACGGCGATTGTACCGGTCACAGTGCACTCCAGTGCGGCGGCATCTGTCGAAATGTGCCCGGGACCGGCGCTTAGCTCCGGGGAACTGCGTACCTTCTTCTTTCGAGACTCTTGTGGTCTACATCACTGCAAAAAGCTTTTCCACTATGTCTGGCAAGGAGAAACTGTGCCTGCACAGAAAACATCTCCATCGTGTTTTACTTGTTGCAGAGAGCTCTGCTGAGTGTTTTGCAGGAAGAAAAAGAAAGTTGTCCAAAACACCTTCCAATCGAATGTTCATGAGTTTCGAAAAGCTAGGAGAGTAGTAAGGTACTGTTTTGGATCAGTTTGCAAGCTGCGCACACTATCCCAGTGTTGTGCAGCTTAATTTTCACCTTTCCGAAGCTACTGGTATCTCCGGCTCCCGGAGGCGAAGAAGCGGCTTCTTCGCGCAAAGGCGATTGTGCCGGTCACAGTGCACTCCAGTGCGGCGGCTTCTGCCGAAAGGTGCCCGGGCCCGGCGCCTAGCTCCGGGGAGACCCGTATCCTTCGTCATTCGGGACTTTTGAGATCTACATCATTGCAGAAATGTTTTCCACTATGTTAGGCAAGGAGAAACTGTGCCAGCAAAGAAAACATCTCCCATGGTGTTTTACATGTTGCAGAGAGCTCTGCAGAGTATTTTGCAAGAAGAAAAAGAAAGTTGTCCTAAACACCTTCCAATCGAATGTTCATGTGTTTGGAAAAGGTAGGAAAGTGGTAAGGTACTGTTTTGGATCAGTTTGCAAGCTGCGCACACTATCCCAGTGTTGTGCAGCTTCATTCTTCACCTTTGGAAAGCAGCCGCTCACTCCGGCTCCCGGAGGCGAAGAAGCGGCTTCTTCGCGCAAAGACGATTGTCCCGGTCACAGTGCACTCCAGTGCGGCGGCATCTGTCGAAATGTGCCCCGGACCGGCGCCTTGCTCCGGGGAGCTGCGTACCTTCGTCTGTAGCGTCTTTTATGGTCTACATCACTGCAAAAAACTTTTCCACTACATCTGGCATGGAGATACTGTGCCTGCACAGAAAACATCTCCCGCAGTGTTTTACATGTTGCAGAGAGCTCTGCAGAGTGTTTTGCAGGAAGAAAAAGAAAGTTGTCCAAAACACCTTCCAATCGAATGTTCATGAGTTTCGAAAAGCTAGGAGTGTAGTAAGGTACTGTTTTGGATCAGTTTGCAAGCTGCGCACACTATCCCAGTGTTGTGCAGCTTAATTTTCACCTTTCCGAAGCTACTGGTATCTCCGGCTCCCGGAGGCGAAGAAGCGGCTTCTTCGCGCAAAGGCGATTGTGCCGGTCACAGTGCACTCCAGTGCGGCGGCTTCTGCCGAAAGGTGCCCGGGCCCGGCGCCTAGCTCCGGGGAGACCCGTATCCTTCGTCATTCGGGACTTTTGAGATCTACATCATTGCAGAAATGTTTTCCACTATGTTAGGCAAGGAGAAACTGTGCCTGCACAGAAAACATCTCCCATGGTGTTTTACATGTTGCAGAGAGCTCTGCAGAGTATTTTGCAAGAAGAAAAAGAAAGTTGTCCTAAACACCTTCCAATCGAATGTTCTTGTGTCTGCAAAAGTTTGGAGAGTAGTAAGGTACTGTTTTGGATCAGTTTGCAAGCTGCGCACACTATCCCAGTGTTGTGCAGCTTCATTCTTCACCTTTGGAAAGCAGCCGCTCACTCCGGCTCCCGGAGGCGAAGAAGCGGCTTCTTCGCGCAAAGGCGATTGTACCGGTCACAGTGCACTCCAGTGCGGCGGCATCTGTCGAAATGTGCCCCGGACCGGCGCCTTGCTCCGGGGAGCTGCGTACCTTCGTCTGTAGCGTCTTTTATGGTCTACATCACTGCAAAAAACTTTTCCACTACATCTGGCATGGAGATACTGTGCCTGCACAGAAAACATCTCCCACAGTGTTTTACATGTTGCAGAGAGCTCTGCAGAGTGTTTTGCAGGAAGAAAAAGAAAGTTGTCCAAAACACCTTCCAATCGAATGTTCATGAGTTTCGAAAAGCTAGGAGTGTAGTAAGGTACTGTTTTGGATCAGTTTGCAAGCTGCGCACACTATCCCAGTGTTGTGCAGCTTAATTTTCACCTTTCCGAAGCTACTGGTATCTCCGGCTCCCGGAGGCGAAGAAGCGGCTTCTTCGCGCAAAGGCGATTGTGCCGGTCACAGTGCACTCCAGTGCGGCGGCTTCTGCCGAAAGGTGCCCGGGCCCGGCGCCTAGCTCCGGGGAGACCCGTATCCTTCGTCATTCGGGACTTTTGAGATCTACATCATTGCAGAAATGTTTTCCACTATGTTAGGCAAGGAGAAACTGTGCCTGCACAGAAAACATCTCCCATGGTGTTTTACATGTTGCAGAGAGCTCTGCAGAGTATTTTGCAAGAAGAAAAAGAAAGTTGTCCTAAACACCTTCCAATCGAATGTTCTTGTGTCTGCAAAAGTTTGGAGAGTAGTAAGGTACTGTTTTGGATCAGTTTGCAAGCTGCGCACACTATCCCAGTGTTGTGCAGCTTCATTCTTCACCTTTGGAAAGCAGCCGCTCACTCCGGCTCCCGGAGGCGAAGAAGCGGCTTCTTCGCGCAAAGGCGATTGTACCGGTCACAGTGCACTCCAGTGCGGCGGCATCTGTCGAAATGTGCCCCGGACCGGCGCCTTGCTCCGGGGAGCTGCGTACCTTCGTCTGTAGCGTCTTTTATGGTCTACATCACTGCAAAAAACTTTTCCACTACATCTGGCATGGAGATACTGTGCCTGCACAGAAAACATCTCCCATCGTGTTTTACACGTTGCAGACAGCTCTGCAGTAGTTTTTGCACGAAGAAAAAGAAAGTTGTACAAAACACCTTCCAATCGAACGTTCTTGTGTCTGCAAAAGTTTGGAGAGTAGTAAGGTACTGTTTTGGATCAGTTTGCAAGCTGCGCACACTATCCCAGTGTTGTGCAGCTTCATTCTTCACCTTTGGAAAGCAGCCGCTCACTCCGGTTCCCGGAGGCGAAGAGGCGGCTTCTTCGCGCAAAGGCGA